>NW_028146753.1:0-600000 GCF_055883805.1 Amblyomma maculatum | reverse complement strand
AGCAACGGGATGTAACTGAAAGTGGGGAGGATGAGTTTCCAGTTGCAACTGAGCTCTGCTTCAAGAAGGTACGACTGAAGGTCGTAAAGAAAAGAAAGAAAATGAAAAAGATTAAGGGAGAACAAAGTTCTCAAAAAGACGCTCCTTTCAGACAACAATGTTCTGATTATGCGGGTAAAACTGAATCAAGCATTCCTCGGCCAAAGGTGCGAATAAAATTGGAAACAAAAAGAAACAAATCCAAACCTGCCATGTCAGGCAAAGTCGACAGGGAAATGTCCCATAGAAAAAGAAGGAAGAAGCGGCTGAACGACTGGATGCGCAAGCGCATGGAGAGCCGCCCCGACCGAGAAAGAATGGACGGCCTGCTCGAAGCGCCGCAAGGCTAGGTAGATTTAGTTCTGGCCAAGCTTCCGATCGGAAACAGAACTCAAGAGTAGAGGGAGGAGCGAGACAAAATCGCGGATGAGAAATATCATTAGAACCAGAAAAGGAGTCAGGACACGCGAAAGAAATAAAAACCAGTGCTTTGTGAGAATGAAAACTGGCGTATCTGAAAGATGGGGAGGAACTGATACGTTCCAAGGAGGAAGTGCAACACGAGTTTGGAAATATAGGCGAAAGCATGCCTTACGTTGTGCGCTACATATTTGAGTAACTTTGTGGTTCTGTGTTGTTGATTCTTACGTGTATCCGACAACAGTGTAGTGCTATGTTTGTGAATTTCATAGCATTGATGGGTGAATTTTGTAATGGGTTATTACAGTTTGTGAAATTTGTGCAATGTGTGTGTTGTGGACATTTGCCCCATATACTTGTGAGCGCATGCATGTGCGCGCGATGTTCGTGGTTATTGTGAATATTGTGGGACAATATTCTTTAAGGGAGGGGCAGTGTCACGAAATCGGCGCCCATTTTCATCAAGCCGGTACAGCGCTAGGCGCGCGCGGCGTCGCGTGGAGAGCATGGAGAGAAAAGCCCCTTCCCCGCGCGGGAGAGCGCGTAGCTTTGTACGCGCTGCCGTGACCCTCTTTCCCATTGCCCGGGGAGGACGGTGGTTCATCGGCCTGGAATGTGCCAGGCCTTTCGAGAAAGTTCTATGGGACCTGGCCAATGACGACGCGCGGCTCGACTGGAGGAGAAGAGGGAGCTATAACCAGCGAAGTTATGTGTGTGTGCGCGCTAGCTTTGACGCGTGCTAACAAACAAACGCGGCGCGCCCTATTTAAAGAGACCGCGCCGCTTGATGAGGCAGTCAGTCAGTCAGTCAGTCAGTTCCTCCGTGTTTTGCGACGTATTCGCCTGTGCTTCGGCTGGACTCCCGGGGATCACCCGCTGCTGGCAAGCCCGCGGACTTTCAAGGGAGCGGCGCTCGTCTCGTATGGCGGCCACATCGTGACTCTTGAGGCGTCGGACTGCAACAGTGCCCGGTGAACAATTTGGTGTTTGTTTATGTACTCTCTCGTGTTTCATCTGTAGTAAAGCCTCTACGTTATTGGATACCTGTGTAATTGCATGTTTAGCGTTTGTATTCTGTGAACCTCTCGTCTATGTATTTCAAGTGATCTTGTGTATTCCTTTGTATCGTCTCTTGCTGCGCCTAAATTGTGTTTTGTTTGTTACTTCTGACTCCGACCCTTTCTCTGGTTTGAACCGGCGACCGCTGGGCACCAAACGACCACCCCTTCTGTCACCACAAGGTAGTTGAATTCCGGCTGAGCTTGCCACGCAGGTCGAGGGCATCTCCTTTGCGACCGGAACAGCTACCCCCACTCACTCAAAGGGTGTTTGGGAGTGTGCGCACTGTTAAGGGCGCATCGTTAATAATACCCCCTTAATTATTAACGGGTGACAACATGCCATGATTATCTTCTTTCATTTGTACATACCATCATCATCATCGTCCCGCGGCGCCGGCTCCGGCACGCGCCTGGGTTTTGTCATCGGATTAAAACGCTAGACAAGGCATCGCTGGTCTTGCCGTCACGACCTTGCCCTCTCAACCTAGCCTTCTTTCACAAGTGGTGGAGGTCAAATTCGATCCCCTTGCTGCCTTGGCCCCTGCCTCTCGCTGGAGCTACGTTACGGTTGCCGTTTGGCAACTGCCACCATAATCATGTCCACCGAGGGCAATCCCGACCCGGCCGGACCCTCTACCTCGGCTCCACCGACGCCTCCGACTCTGCTCACACGTCAACGCGACCCGCCGCTGTTTGCTGGTCGTCGCGACGAAGAGATGGATGACTGGCTCGACACATACGAATGCTGAAGTCCTACAACCGGTGGGATGATGCTTTAAAATTCCCTAAAGTTTCTTTCTACCTTTTGAGGTTGCCAGGGAATGGTTCATCAACCGCAAGCCCCACACCACTAACTGGCCCACCTTCGAACAGCGCTTTCGTTATTTCTGAACACATCATTGACGAGGATGCACTCATCGCCCCTTCTCATCGTCATCTTGCACGTGGAGTCGCCTTCCCATCAAGTCTTGTACGTTTCCACAGCCGATCAGCGATAGTAGCTGCCACGAACACTTCCTGTGAATCCCTCGTACTAAATAAAGTAACTTCCCTGCCATGCATAGTGGGTGCTCACCCTATGTCAATGATGGTGGCCACCGCCCCGCTGCCTCAGCGATGGGATTTATCCACGTCCCTCTTCCCATACTGTCAAAAACAATCAATCCGAACCTCATGCCGCATCAACGCCAAGAAATGCTGAAATTACTTCAAGCCCAACAAGCAGTTTTGGTGCTACTTCCCCACCCCTTTGACGGATTAGTGTTGCACACCGTCGCATCATTACTGAAGGTAACTCTATCGTACACCGACAACCCTATTGGGTTTCTCTCTGGGAAGGAAAAGTCATTGAAGAAATTGTAAATGACTTGCTCCGTCGCTATATTACTTGTCTATCAACAAGCCCATGGTCCCCCGCAGTATTATTTGTTAAAAACAGGACGGTTCGGTACGAGTTTGTGTTGATTATCGCGCACCCAGCAAAATTACCTGCAAATATGTCAACTCGATTCCGCGAATTGATGACGCCGTTGACTCTATCCAAGGCTCGAATATTTCTAGACTTTGGATCCCCGTTCAGGTTATTGGCAAATACCTATGGACGAGGACGACAAAGAACAAACCGCTTTCTCAACTCCTAATAGACTTTACGAGTTTAATGTTAAGCCCTTCGGCCTTTGTAACGCACCAACGACATTTGAAAACGTGGTCGATACTGCACTTTGTGGCCTAAAATGGACAATCTGGTAATGTTACGTGGACGACACTGTTATCTTTTCGTCAACTTGCAACGACCACCTCACGCTACTGAATGAATTCCTCACGTGTCTTGCTTCGGCGGGCCTTCAGCTCAACACCAATAAGTGCTACTTTGCACAGAAGAAAATTAAAATATTGGGACATCTGGTTAGCCATGACGGCATTCGTCCAGAACCTGAAAAAATTATCGCCGTCTTGGACTTACCTCGTCCGCACGGACTGCAGATTTGTGCAGTTTCCTCGACCGGGTGCCCTATTTACGGCGTTTTATATGACATTTTGCAAGTATCGCTGCGCACCTCATGAACTACTTAAAGCGCGCAGCTCTTTCGTGTGGATTGAACAGTGCAACACTGATTTAACGACTTAAAGCACGCGACTAGTAGTCGCGCGACTGGAAATTCGAGCAGTGCCCGATCGGCCCGCGGCAGTCGCTTTTCGACCGATGCGACCATTTGCGACTGTCGCGTTTCGACCAAAACGGTCGCGCGACCGCTGCTAGTCGCAAGTGTGAACGGGCCTTTAGTGTAATTCTCGCACCTCTTTCCCATTCGTCACAGCATTCTTCGCGTGCGCATTGTCGCCCCACTATTACCCTCTCCGGTTAGTGTCCCTTTTCTAAATCTTTAGTCAACCCTAGTGTGACAGTGCTCTCCCCTTTATTCCTGCATTAAGATGCCCGAAAACCTTTCTCTGACAATGGCCCGTGGGAGGGCAACTGTATCCGAAGCAGCGTGGACTGTGCTAGATGCATGTACTGCACCTATCATCCCTGAATCTGGTTCTGTCGCCACTGGGCATAAATTCCTGCCTAACAGGGAAGCCGCCATGTAGGTTCTGCAACTGGTCAACTATAGCACGTCGAGCAGGGCCGGAGCCTTAAGTGTGAGCGCCGGGTGGGCTCAAGCAATTTCAGTGCCAGGCCGGGCTCGGATTGGTAGCATGAGGCCCGCGTCGTGCTCAAAATTTATGCCCATGCACACCTCTAGTCGCGTCGGTTGTGTGGCGCACGTTTGGCTCCCGCGCCTGCTTTTATTTTTGTTCTTCGCACCGTGACACTTCGCTCCAGCGTCAAGACTTCACGGAACATCAGTATGCATTTTCCGGTCGTTATGCTAACTGATCGCCCTACCACCCTGGCACAGCTATGTTATTCCATGTGTAACATAGAGTTGCCAGTAGTCCATTTTTTGACACAGCTTTTAATGACAACTACAGGTTAACAAACCGAGAGGAGCCGCGGTATGCTGTTATCATGCTTTAGAGGCATCGATTTAATGAAGACTTTCTTTCCTTGCATTTAGGGTTCTTTGCTCTATAACGCCCGCAGTCCAGCTGCTCCACTTATATCATCGCACTGCTTTTGCACCAGCAATCATCTGCCATTAAAGGGGCAGACAACATCATCAACATTTTGGTGCTGCATAACCGGTTAACAACTGTGGGAGCCTTGCCATAAAACATGCTGTGTGTAAGGAAGCATTGCCTCGGTAGGTACGTATGGCATGTTGCCTTTCTTTTGCATTCATATATTGGCTTTAAATGCTCTGCTGGCTTATTGCTATATGATTGCGTGCGATATGACTTTCTCTGGCTTTTCAGCTCGACCTACTTGTTCAGGAGTTTTGCCCATACTATGCAGAAAATAATATATTTCGTGTCCTTGGCAATGTTTTATTGGCTGGTGCTATATTTCGCTGCTTTATTTCAACAGTACGTGACTATTTCTAGTTGAGGCAAGATTGAGTGAACCTGTGGTGTAATAGCGTAATAACAGACATAGCTTATTGAAATGACAAAGTAGTTGTCATCTGCGTAACACTCGACCTGGGAAGTGCAGGTGTTTTAGGCTATGGAATATTTAGCGTACTTGATTATGTTTGCATTGCAAGAATTCGCAGGAAGCATGCATTGAGGTTGCAGAGAAGAAAACCATTCAGTATTGCTCAGGTTATTTGCCTTCCACTCTCCCTTCATTACTGCTGCGTGCACTTTATGCATTTGTTCATACAGATATGCAGTTACTGATTGCGTGTTAATTGCTGGTTGCTTACACCGGCTTCAGGCATGTAGATGTAATATTACTTTGGCCTAAACCAGGCTCTACTTTGCTCAAAGCACAATTATAAATAGTTCTCTCCTCAAGCCATTGAGATTTGCCATTAGCTCCAAACTCACTTTATTCGCAGCTGCAACGAGCTTATTGTTTAACCCTAAAGGAAGACATTTACAGAAAGGAGATCATCATGAAGTACTTGATCAAAGTTTGCAAATTTTAGAGAACAATCTGTTTTTGCATATGCTTCTTAGTTCGGGAAAACTGAGCAGACTTGCTTACAGAGCAGGAGGAGTGGGCCGAAGACAAAAGGAAATTATTAGTGCAGCTGCTCATCTAGGGGTGCATTGCTTGTGCTTTTATTGCTCTTATATATGTGTAGCTTTGCCTGAATACTTGCTAGGGCTTTCCCCATAATGGGTGGCAGTGTTCTTGCCGCCCACCTCTCAGAGGGACTGCCCATTTCTATCTACCTGCCCACAACCAACCCCCCCTCCTGGGCTTCAAATTTGTCATACTCAAGCACGAGTTTCCGTGTTTGATGTTGCCAGTGACGCCATTTAAGATACACAGTGTTCATCACCTGTCCGTTAGGTTCATTTCGGGATGTTGTCATCCCTTATATTCCCTACTCATATTTATTTTTCTGCATCCACTTGCTACTGCAAAACGAAATAGGACGTATAAAACTTTGCTCAACTCCCGCAGTCTCTGAATGTCATGCCAACAGCAAAAACCATGCCAGACGGCTTTTGTATGTCCTAATAAAAGTAGAAATGATCCCCCGATTTTTTTTCGATTGTCATGTCTAGTCAGACGGTTTAGTGAACTGCCACATGAACAAGCAGATTGCAACTGTAAGTGCATTGAGGAGTCATGCGTTGGAGCACGTATATGGATCTTGTGTTGCTTGGCTGCTTAACTCCAAATATTCTCCTGTCAGACAAAATATGTTTTTAGAAAACTGGAGGGGGGGGGGTGCCAAAAGACAATAGGTTGGATTCTTTGCAGCATGGTTACTTGTTACACGAGCGTTCCACCCCTGTATGCATGAACTCGGCAGAATTGGGTCGAATACGTCTGTCGGGTAAAAAATCAGTGTGGGGTTCATGTATACACAGTCGGGACGAGTAAAATAGACGGCGAAGCGGTTCGCGTTAACTCGCTCGCAGGGGGTAGGTTAACTCGCTTGACCCGCTTATCTAAAGGCATGTAGACGCTGTTCAGTTAGGGAGTCGAGTATGGGGAACTCTGGGATATGAAAAAGCCTCTGGAGCGGTGACGAGCGTCAGTGAAATTGAATGCTTTTTAGCACTCATCAACTATAAAAAATAATCGAAGCTCTCGATAGTAATAGGGAATTGGAGCAAATACGAGTAAGAAACTTGAACAATAACTTCGAATCTCGAGGCTACGCTCTGCTGTGATACTCACTAGAAAGCGAGATGTAGACACCAACCGGGTTGAGTAGGGGGGACCTTGCCTACTCAATGCTGATTCAACCCGGTGCTATCGAGTCCATGTATACAGGGCTATTGTACTTGTAATTTTAGGCGAACTCTGGTGAACTCTCAGTTCATGCATTGCTATTACTTTTGAGCGATATTGGTGCTTTTTTGCATATGTGCTGTCTTGTTCTGCAAACAATACTATTTCTCCGGACAATCTTATTTTTAATTTCAGTACAAAATATTGTCAAGTTTAAAAAAAAAACATTGTGAGGCTGCTAGGAAACTTCGATTTTGAAATAAATTGACAAAGTAGCTACATTTTATATATATTAAAACATAAAATGTGTGCGAAACAACTTTTCTGCTCAGGATTAAATTGGTGTGTTGAGGAACTTGTGATAGGGTGAAAATGAAAAATCGCTGTCATGCTAGATGTATGTTTTTTGTGATCCCATAGTCACATCAAGCATTGTAATTTAAGGTGTGCTTAAGATATGAAAATAATATTTCGCCTCAGATATTCAGGCAGATTACTGTTCTCTATACCAACAACTGCAATGAATTGGTTTGAAGAAATCAGATGCCCGAGCGCCACACCTGGTACCTGGATATAAAATGACCCATGTATGCCTATTTTTAAATAATCTTGCGCATGGAAGGTTCCCAATGGTATGGCCATATGATTAGCTGTGATGAAGGAAAATGCATACCTGGTAGGCTGCTAGCTGATAAGGAAGCATGATATCATTGTACTCAGACCTAGCATAATATTTTGCTGCCTATGCAAAGTAAATTTCTAGTACTTGCTCAATTGCTCATTGCAGGCTCATGGTAATACCTTTAGCTGAACAAGCAGCATTGTATGGTTAAGAGAACCTTTTTGGGCTAGTTGGTGCTTATTTATTATAAATTAAAGGTGCCAAAACAACACGCACACACAAAAGAAAAGAGGAAAGGGAAAGAGTGCCACTCACAACTGATTTGTTGTGCAGAACAAAGTACATATATATCTCACTGCCGGCACATGTGCAAGGAACACATTCAGCAGCATGTAGTTTAAGATAAGCTATGTTAAAGAAACGCTTTCTCAGAGAAAGAGGCTATGGTATCATGCATAGGCGACAAATCAGAAAATGTGCCGAAGTGGTTGTGTATGAAGTTCCCCTGTCTTGTGGTTACGCCTACATCGGACAAACCAGCCGATTTGTTCATGAGCGAATCCGGGAACATAACGTAACACAGCAAAATAAGATGGTCCCAATATTCCGAAGCATATCAGATCCTGCCCTTCAGGCACTTGTGAACCATGTTTTTCCGATGTGCGAATTCTTGCAAGGAGTGGAAATAGAATGGCCAGAGAGCTAATTGAAGCGGTTTATATTGGAAAAGAAGGTAATTTGTGCGTCAGTTGCGCGTCGGTCAATCTGTATAATACTGAGAAGGCTTTTCTTGAACATATCTTAAACTACACCACGCTGAATGTGTTCCTTGCGCATGCGCCGGCAGTGAAATATATATGTACTTTATTCTCCTCAATAAATTTAGTTATGAGTGGCGCTCTGTGCCGCTTTTATTTGATTTTCTGTGTGCACGTTTTTCTGGTGCGTTTAATTTATAATGGGCACAGTATGAAAACTATTCCTTGATTCACTACAATGGTATGGTTCTTGTAAACCAAACAAGTGTGTCTCATTCATCACTGATTTTGAGAATATAATATGCATATATAGCCTTGAGAATATCTGCAATGTACACACCTCCCTTAGCTGATTGAAGATTGTTTGATTGATTCTGGCAGGGCAATATTTTCTTTATTCTGGCCGCAGTGATATATGTGCCTGTAACTCGTTTACTGCAGAAAAATATTCTTTAATGTGTTCATTAATATCATCTGGTTTTGCATGCTTAGTATTTAATATTGTTTATTGCAGGATGTTCTAGGCATTTAAAAAAAATGATAAGATCTCGAGCCTGAGCCGTCATATTTTCAGGGACTGCAATTCTATATGAACACTAAGCATCTACCTGAAGTTATTAGTTTGCCGAAAGCAGGTTTTTCCTTCCAAATATCTTTCTTTTGTATGTGGGATGCATATTATTTTGCATGTAGTTTTATCACCCCTACATCATTAGGTGCTTCATGTCCTTGCAAGCCCAGATACCTGTCGCAAATTTCTCTAAAAGAAGATGGTGTGGTAATAGGCCTTCAATAGTAAAGCCACTGGCGCCAGCAAAAATATTTGCTAAATCAAGGTCCTTACTACTATATCAGTGGCCTCTGATGACTTGGTCCTGAAAATGTTGTCCAGTAGTTACATAGGCACTTACTGAACACGTCTTGTTGCTTAATGAAAAAAAAACGAAATATCTTCCATCTCGCTTTCATCATGTCTTTGTGTGAGTTTTTCATTATAAAATTTCTCTACATCTTGTGGAAGTACCTCATAAGCATGAGGGCAACATTATTACGAATGCAACCAAGTTTGATATCATGTGAAAACCAAAGCCTTGCATGAACATGGTGCCCCTTTTTGCTATTTCTGTCTTTTAAAAGGCAATAAATGATAAATTCGCTTGGCACTCAAGTTCTGTTAGACTTTGCTCTCTGCACCTCCACTTTCTGCCTCCGCTGCCTCATGCTTTGTGCTGCACATTTCAGTGAATGTTCAGCCATTTCTTCCCCTTCCCTATTTCTTGCTTGACGTTTTCTTCGAGCTGTGCGTTTTCCCGCACGGCTCTAAGGTTTTTGTAATGTAGGCTTCTTCTGACTGCTGCTCAGCCTAGTGATAAAGCCACCTAAACAAACACTCGGGGTCATTTCTGTTTTCAAATACAAAAAGTCTTGATCTCGCGATTCTAGGTAGTGCGCTGTTGGCGATATCATCGTGGGAGTCAGCGTGGCCAGCAGCACTTTAACCGATTTTTACCGAAAACATATTTCCTATAAAGAGGAAAAATGTACAGTTGCCTATGGTAGATGAACTGGGACTTAAGTTTGACTTACTATATCAGTTTTTACTATATCAGAGTTTACTGTAGCGGGGTTCTGTATTTTGTACTCAGTTGTATAGGGCACGCCGACTTCAAATATGTGTTTGGATAAGTGTTGAGAAGGTGAGTTTGGATCTTATGGTGATATATGCTTGTTTTATGTGCAGATGTCATATGTATAACCCACGTGCCAATCTCAACAAACTGTTCCTGAACGGTTGTTTCCTGCGGGGCATCCAGCTTACTGCCTGGGCCATGCGCTTCTGTCGCCCCCTCAACGTCATCCCTTGATTCATCAACCCTTTACTACTACCATGCTCAACACAGTCCACTGCCATTTTCCCTCCATGATGGACACTGCTTGGATTGCACCCACGCTCAGCCTCCTATTTCTGCAACACCTATCGCACTACAGTGCTATAGTGCATCAACGCTGCTCCCCATGTTCAGTCCCTTCCATCATGACCAAATGCACGCTGCACCCCATCACCTCTACCTGCACTACCTGGTCATGCACTGCTTAGTGCCCTGTTCCCACCTCCACTTACTAGCCCCGGCCATATTAACCCTATACCCAATGCCTCCTGCAGTGCATTTTGGCCCTCTGATGCCCTTGTGGCATGTACATGTATATGACCTCAATAAAATGTTTTTGGAAAATTTTTACTTGCTTCATTTAATTGTATGGTTTTTATGGCTCCTTAAAGAGATGACATGCAAGATTGTATTGGGAAATGACTGCATAAGAAAACCACTATTGTCAGACTGGCAGTTAAGCAAATGACAGCAGTAAGGGCAAGGGTGAAATAACTGCATGGCTAAAGGTGGCTTAACAGTGGCAGTGAAAATGTCATGTGTGCCGATGGATACTCGTTGCATGCTAATAAATACCAATATGTGTTACCAGTGGCACTGCCGGCTAACTGCCACTGTCAAGTGTGCCAATGAATACAAGTGGCATGCCAATATGCAACACTAGTGGCACGGCCAGTTGATCGCCTATGTTGGCAGTGCCAAGACAGGTGCAATGTTGGCATATAAGCCGGACCAATATATAAAAATGTAGCAATTTCTCAAAAACCAGTGTTACGCCAATGTTGGTACCAATCTTTGTCGACGTTGGGCGGGGGTTGGTGCGATGTTGGTGTGCTGCCCGGGTGGCAGGCATGGGCAGACTAACGGGCGAAAGTATAGGCTGACTAGCATTCTTAAAACCGATCGCTACTCTAAGTGGACGTACCACTAATGCTGATGCGGAGGACACCTTGTAAAAAAATGGCTCTGTATCACAAAAAAATTAATAAAGCCCCTCCCGTCTGCTACACATTCACACTGACTGGCTACATGTGACCGCCATGGTCATCTAGCACACGGAAAGTGTGGCAGAAAACCCGGGAAATGCTTTTACTGAAAAAAGCTTGACTACAGAGTAGTCTGCATTGGAACAAGTGAAGCAGATACTTACACAAGGAGACTTGCAGGGAGGTTGGTGCAGATGAATTCGTGCAGCATGGCATCAAATCGGAATTGCAGATAGGTCAAAACCGCACTGACAAATTGTACTTGAGAATGTCTCAACTGGTGTAGAAAGCGCAACCTAATGGAGCTCTCTAGCCAAATTTACTGGTGTGCTGGTCGAGTCGTATGGCCAAGATCAGTGGCTGGCTCATAGAGTCACCTTCAATGCTGTCCATGTCTACTGTAGCAGAAAAAGAACTCAAAGTCCCTGTCCAGAACCTACTATAAGTGGTAAAAATGTTTGAAAGTAAAGCAAGGAGCATGTCAAGCTGAAATGACTGAAACCTACAGCAAGCAATCTTGCTCGAATGCTGTCGCATTTTGTTTTTAAGGTGACTTTAAAACCCCATAGTTTTTCGTCATGACAGAAAATGAAGAGCTTTTATGTAGGAAAGAGTACATGCTTTGTATGCTTTGCGTGGACTACGGAAGTACTCCATTCCTTATGGAAAACATTTCAAGAAATCAGATTGTATGCACGAAGCCTTGCCCCTTCACACGCTGACAGCTTGCGCCCTTTCAGGCCACATGTAAATCAGTTGCTTCTGGTAACTGGCGTCACACATTCCTTGGCTTCATTCTTATCCAGCTGGTGACAGATGAAGGCCTCAGGCTTAAAGCAGTAGCTCTCCTTTACTCAGAAGCCCAAATTTATGGAACTGGCTCTGGGACTTTTTTTTAGAAGTTCTAGCTGTTAACCTATGCCAATTTTGGTGTGGCAGTTTGCTAGCTTGCAGATGGGAATATGAAAAATGCAGATGTTCAACACAGTACTTTCATATAGTGCATGTGATGCAGCAGATGCTAACATTTACCATTTTATGCGATAACTTTCAAGGCTTCGTTACCCAGAAAATCCTGCGATGGCATTGTGAACAAAAAATTACAGTCATGGTGCTAGCAGGTTGTACTAGCTAACACATACATGGCCGAGCACCGATACGTCTGTGGTTAGCGCAACTTAACAAGATCACTTATCAGAAAGGTGGGAGTAGCTGCCAACTCTGGTTGCTCATTTGGGGTGGGAAGATGGAATAAGAATCAACCTTAGGCTAATCTTGGATGCCAAGTCAAGCGCGCTCATACAGCTTGGTTAAAGCGGGGGTTTACATGTTGTATGGTCGCCTACATCCGGTAGGTGGATGAGGCTATAGTTTAGTACTGTATGCTAATAAGAATGTGTGATGTATTAGACACACAGACCAAGAGACTGGTAAATACGGACTACAAGTATGCAAATGAACTGTAAGGGGAGGTACCACTGTTGCTATATATATAGTCATATGCTTAAAGGAAGACCTTAAGTGTCCCAATAATTTGCCATCTTCTACACAGTATCAGAGATAAATTTGTTCCAGAAACATGCGCCAAGAGACAATTCCATCTAAATTTTGCTTTTAGTTGGAAATAAATTTGTGGCTCTTTCTGGCTATGATGATGTTTCGCCAGGAGCAGAAAAGATAAACAAAACAAATTACAAGGGCTCAACGCTGCTGAACCAAATATTGAGTGAAAGCATTAGCTGTGGGTGACTGAGCGTTCTTCTCCTCTTTTTCTTCTTCCACAGCCCATATATAAAGCCCCGCTTTAACCAAGCCATATGAACGTGCCTTAGTGGCCTATAATGATAACGTGAATGCCAGGTTCCTAGCAGGCTGATTCTGACATAACCGTCCCATGTGAAACGAGACCCAAGTTGGCAGCTCCTGCCGACTACTTGAGTTGGACCCAGCTCTCACCCTACTGTCACGTGGGGTGTGACGCCACAGCGTCACGTGGGTAAGATGTGGCTACCGGCCGCGCTACGTTGAAGGCTCGAAACCGAGAGTAGTATTGCTTTCGCAATAAAACTCATAAATTGGATTTGAAAATTTCCTTGACACTCAATTCAAGATTATGCCACTAAACTGATGACTCCACAATCACCATATGAACGTAAAAGGTGATGTAGCCTAGCCTCAAAGGTGTGCGAATAACGTTTGCTTCTTGCGGCCCACCTAGGCCACTGCTTTGCTAATAAAGGGCTGCAAATGGGCTTTATAGCATATTACAGATTTAAATTTGAAAGTGGGACAGTATGAGGCCTTTTCCAAAGTCATTTCACTCCCTCCCCTCCCCCCCCCCAAAAAAAAAGTCCACTATTGTGAGGGACTCTGCACATGAGGCAGATGCTTGAGCCACTAGTTCATCACTGTGCACCTCAGTTTGCTTTTACAGGAATGGCCAGTAATGGTGACAACTGTATTTCATTTGTAGACATTTTTATAGCTAATAAAACCCTTGTCCTGGAGAATATGCACCCATCGATGAGGGGCTCTGGAACCAAGAATTGCTTATCTATACTGTTGATTAAACTACTAGACAGTGCTGAGGAGCAGAATTCTGAATGGTCCATAAAAAGACCATTGTGTTGTCATTACTTCATTACTCATTACTCATTGCCATTATTCATTACTTCAGGACCTTGACCACACCATGCATCAAATTGTGTATTCTGCCGGCGTTCTCGCTCCACTTGCCATTTTTGTTTTGCAAGTAGGGGATGATCATATCAATACTAATTCCATTATTGAAGTCGTACTTAAGTTTGAAACTGCCAGAGTCGAAAAGACAACAATGCAGACTGCTGCTAGCTGTGCAGCATCCCATGAAATATTCCAAGTTTCTTAAAGTACCCTATTTCACCTAGCTGGGTATGTGGGTTGAGCAACTACAGCTAATCCATCTTTAGTAGGCAGCATTAAGGATGGATACAGTGATTTTAATTATAATGACAAGCCACGGCCAATACCTACCATGTTAGTGATTTGTGTTTCGAAACTTGTGCTTATATACTGAATACGTAGCAGCCATTTACTACGCTACATACCAGGCTTTGCCCGCTGTATGAAGCACACTGAACTTGTGCTTTTTCGACCCTGGAAGTACAGTTTTTATATAGGCAGAACCAATGCAACCATAATAGAGTTGAACGTTGCGCTAGTTGTTCACACATCTCTTGGAAGAAGGCAGCAGAGCAGGTAAACACACAAAACATAAGAAGCACACACAAGCACAAAGACAATACTGCACTAACAACTACAATGGCCTGAACTCGCATATCTTCTCTCTTCACTTCAACGGCACCAAACAGAGCTAGAGGGATACGTGTGCGAGTTAACAACCAGGACTTCAACTCTGAATGCAAAACTTTGCACCGGACGAGGTACTCCGAGTGTATTCAGGGGATTGTTTATCAGATTTCTTTGAATTGTGGAAATAAATATATTGGATAGCCAGAAAGATGTATCAATGACAGCATTAGAGAACACGCTATGGTAATATCGGATACGTCTGGTACTAATCTCGCGGTGCACTGCAAAGACTGCGTTGTTTGTAGAGACCAAAAATGTTCAGCTGGCCTTCACAATGTTAAGGTTATGAAAAGGATGAAGGATAACTTAGCAAGAGAAATTTATGAAGCATATGCAATCAGTGACTCGGGAGAACAATGTGTCAGTATGCCTTCAGTGGTATTGTTTAAGAAGGAATTAGAATTTCTGCGCAAACCGGCAGGATGTTAAAAACAAGGGAGAAGTTGTCTGCAGACATGAAGTGACAGGAGATGTGCAGGGTCTGGTCAATATAGTTGTCAGTGCAGCGTTGTCCTTGTGTTTTCGCGCGCTTCTTATGTTTTGTGTTGTTACCTGTTCTTCTGCCTTCTTCCAAGAGCAATGCAACTAGTATAATTTGAGTTGCCAAACTTCAATGTTTCTCTGGCTCAGTAGAGGCTGCAAATTGGCAGCCTCTAGAATTGATCTCAGAAGCTTACATTATTACAAGGGCACTTCAAAACATACCTCTACAGTTGAAATCGTCAATACTTTAGCACGGAAACTTAGCCCTACTTCGGCATTGTGAGTGGCATCCATGTTGGAAAGAGTTCTCTTTAAAAAATAGGCTGTGTGACATGATGCAATAGAAACAGTATGAAGGAAATGACTACACCCTTAGATTTTTACCCCGTCGGGGTGGCGAAGTGGTTAGGGCACTTGACTACTGTGCCCAAGGATACGGGATCACATCCCGGCCTAGGCGGCCGCTTTTCAACCGCGACAAAAAGCTAGGCGCCCGAGTGCTGTGCGATGTCAGTGCAATTTGAAGAACCCCACGTGGTCACAATTTGCGGAGTCCTCCACTACAGCGTCTCTCATAGCCTTAGCTGCTTTGGGACGTTACACCCCACAAACCTAACCAAACCAAACCTTAAATTTTCAACAAGGATTGTGGACCTACTGCAAATTGTTTTAGAAGTCAAAATAAGACAAAATCTTGCAGAACTTGCACAGTAGTGAAACAAGGAAGAAAGCAGTGTCAATGAACCATTTGGACATGACATCACAGAAACTTGTAATGCATAGTTTCCACTATGCGAGGATTAGGGCACAGAACAATCCTCATGCCAACAATTTCGAGTAAGATTCCTTGTATACAGTTTGTTGTGATAACTACTACTTTGCAGTGCAACACGGAGCAAAACTGAGCACGATTAGTGATATCAATCACTGTGTACTGCTTTACTTATTTTCCTGAGTACATTTCACAAAACTGTGTTGCCTCCAAATGTTGGAAGCCTGAGTATTTATGTTTGTAATATGCTGAAACATAGGAGCGCTTTTGAGTAATGCGCAAGTCAGTGCGACACCCTGCAGGTGTTCTGCTGTGAGCTGATCAGCATTTCTTTTTTATCCAATGATCCATACACCTACATCAGTATGATTGACCAGCAGAGCTGCACTCTGGTGGTATCTGCAGAGTGGCACTGCAGGCTATATATGCCAGCACAAAGAGTATTTCCGTGCATTCCACAGATTCGACGAAGTGCAAGGCTGTTCATGCGTATATGAATGATCAAGATGATAAGCTTCAGGTAGCACTGCACTATCAGACAAATACAGTACCCTTTCTTTCCTACAATGCGCTCCACAGCCCCATGGTGCAATCAAATGCTTTGGAATGGATGGTTAAGTACTGCCACCAAAGTGCCCTCAGTCTCTTGCATGAGAGAGCATGTGTCAATCATGGTGGTTTCATAGCATGAACAGCAGCAAACCACATCACACACTACTGCCATGGCATGCAATAATTAATGGCTACATAAGTTGCGTGCATTTAGAACCGCGGTCTGCTTATCTTTGCTATCTGTAGCAAAATATTGGCAGTGTTGCAGAAGCGAGCAACTGACGTTTAAAACTGACAACTTTCTCATGCGTATTAGAAAAACCGGCAGTCGATACAAGTGTCGTGACCTTGAACTCTATCTACCCGTCCTTAGCTGTGAGCATACACAAAGCGATCGAATGAGAGTCGACGCTGACCACTGTTTCTGCAGCATCTATGCTGTTCATTAATATGCCATGATACCCCAACCAGCGCGAGCAGTATTGTTGCGCTGCCCCTGGCCAGCAACTATTGATAATACATAAAATACGAAGGTAAAGCAATGCTGAACTATTGCAGCAGTATACTGCGCGGCACACATACCACTGTGCTCATTTTAGTGCCTTTCTCGATATTGTATGCACGTCTTCGGCAACGCCCAGTATATCCTCTGAAGCATGGCTAGGACATAAGGAAGTTTGTTTACGATGCCGCACAAAAGTTTAACTAAATATGCACAATTTCGACTAAATCATGGGAGTCTGCCCTCTCGATGGCAGCATGAGGGAAGCAAACTGTTTCTTACGATGCTCCTAATTAAAATCGAAGTACGTAGCCGAATAACGAGATGCAGGCGCATCGAAAGCAATGTTTGTAGCAGAAATTATCGCAAGCTTCTAACGTACACTATAGTTGTCATTCCTGCACAAAATTTGTGTTGCCAAAGTAGAAACTCGCACTTCTCAAATCTCTAGCAACGTTTTTTGACTGCTTCTCACCTTACGATGCTCCCTGAGGGTTGCTAGCATGCTGTTTCTGATGTGCGCATCGTTGCTGGCACGCCGACGCCAAATGAGTCCCATCCTCCAGCCGAGGCAACTGACTCACGACCGTGAGCAAAGCCGTGAGCGCGACGGCAGAACACTGTAGCGACGGCGAATCACGACCTGGTAGGTCGTGCGGCGAACATGCGTGACACCATATGCATTTTGGAGCGTAGCTGTTGCCACGGTAACCAGCGGCAACCGAGAACGAAGAAACTGACGTAATGTGACGTCGTGGCGATGGCGACGATGATGATAGTGTCTGCTCTCATCTGGGCTGGAAACGGAATGTCGCTGCCGGGCGTCATCAACACTAAGCGACGAAATATAAAGATGTAGCATACCTAGTTCAACTGCGCACATACAAAACATGCTCTGCTTGTGCCCGTGCCGCCTTTTTATTCTCATATGAGCTGTGGCGTTGCCTCATGGTGGTGCCACATGAAACGGCCGTGTGAAAATGAAGCTAACAAGACAATAAAACTGCAACAGTCCTCCCTCTAGATTCTTCAAGGAAAGCGTCATGCAGAAACGCCCTGCACTGGCTTGTAGTCTAGAGCGTTTCTTCGCAACTGAGACTTCCTGCACACCGAATGGAAAATTAACAGTATTCTCTTCTCAGCCACTTGTTTCTCTCACGGCTGGCTCAGAGCGTGCATAAAGGGTCACGTCGGTTTGTCGCGCAGTTGGTGCATGGCTGTAGAAGTCTTGTGTCAAAGGTTGTGCAGTGGTTGGCTGAGGCTTCCTGAGATTGAAGGCTAAAGTGATCTAATGCTTTTGCCAGACGGTACAGTGGCTGAGATAGACTGCAGCTGTTGATTCACATATTATGCGTGTGACAGGTGAACCTACTCACGGGGGCCCCTGCCGAAAAAACATAGCGAAAACGTGGTCTCCCATGTTCGGCAATGGAGAAAAACGGTAACATTTTCGGTATCGGCCTCTAGCTTCTGCCCAACCTGTTTCAGGAGCACTGAAATAGGCAGAATTGGGCGAAGAACGTCCCGATGTGTATTGAACAAATTTGTTCTGAGCATTTTATATGCTGTTACGCCTGTGATTTCATGTGTTATTGTTCTGCAACAAAATAACAACCTCGAAATCTGGCTTTGAAATGATAAAGATTTAATCTTCTTGTAATTGTTCTTTATAGTGTGTACGAGGCGTGCTGCCGCAGGATTCGAAAGATTTGGCAGGGAGGCATAAGAATGCGACGTATTCTGTTACGTGGTGAAAATGCCGGATATCGCTCGCATGGAAAAGCAGATACTTTATCGGAAACGATGACATACGGCAGTCTATGTTGCACAAATGCTGTTTGGAATGAATTGATAACGGCATCCGCTGCTGGTTACATCTTTGGGAGGACTTCACCGATTTTGAATAGGTGTCAACAATTACCAGGAGTACATGACGCATGAACTGACCCTCAAAGCAACCTAAAGCTTTGACAAGAGCCTTTGTGGGAACGGCCGTGGTGTATGCTAAATGCGCTGATGTGGAAACAGGTGAGCGTGGTACGTTGCACTGCTAATTGCGGTCGTAGCATCGTTTTCCCAACACCAGACCTGGTTGCTGGCAATTTTCTTCTTTTTCTGAAAACTAGGAGGCGCAGCATGAAGAACAATTAGAACGCTGCAAAAATTTTGGCATAACAACTCTACAAACCTACAATAAGCAGCCTTCGTGGAGGCTCAGTTCGCTGATCCTTGCTGTGAATACATTTCCCTCTGGTCCTTCTGAATGTCTTTCCCCTGACAGGATAGGAAAAACTACATGGCTCGGAGGGGATTATTTTTGGAGCTTGTTCCAAGACAGCATGTGACAATAGTGGTTGGTAGGCTTGTTCAAGTATTAACATTTCAGTAGGTGTAGGCAGAGCTATGTCGTCTGATGTCAATGGCACCTACTGAGGGCATAAGCATGCATCATGTGCACACCAGACATGTACCAAGCTTGTCGTTCTATACAGAAAGGTTCAGCGCAGACCTAACTAGTCGTGGTGGTGCTTCCACTCGAAAAGGCTTGTCATTACTCAGTGTTGGGATTAGTCCATGTAACTCTTGTAATCCATGTAATCATGTGACGATCCATGCTTTCAGTAAAAAAATGCCTCATACTTACTGATAGAATTTTCGAATTCCAAATATAAATGAAAATTCCTCCTTGTCAAATTGGCTGCAGGTTGGCTGTGCACGATACAAACATCAGAAGGCAAACGCAATGGGAAGTTCTCGGCCACCAGATTATCAATGTGCCAATTGCATGTGGAAAGGCGTCACAGCTAAGACACAGCGGCTGCCCTCGCTTGAAATGCACTTGGAATGGGGCGGAGGTTATTACCTTCTTAACTGCATTCAATGTTTCTTTTTCTTTTCCCCAAACCAATTTGTCTCGTTCGTGGCACACAAATGCAGAGGACAGAGGCATTCGGTAAGGTTTGGTAGAAATCACCTGTAGAAGAATACAAGTCATTGATGTCTCTCGTGCAGGTGCATGATGGATTGCAGATACCTTAATGCCAGATACCTAACCTGCAACCAACACCTTTCACATTGTATTCACTCACAAATAAATTCATTATTGCCTTATGTTTGACTGAAAGCATGCAATGCGCGATGATGACTGTCAACCTCAGTTGTATTTTAATACATAAATATGGCAACGCGAGCGGGAAATATTTATTTATTTGCAATACTTTACAGGCCTCTAGGGAGGCATTGTATAAGAGGGTGCAGTACATATATGACAGTGCCTGAAAAAGCAGCGAAATACGCAGCAGCGAACAGTGTTTATTGTAAAAATATAATAGGGAATCATTCATAACAACCAAGCAAAAGAAACAACGCAAAATGAAACAAAATAAAGAAAATAAAAAACACACATATTAAGTAGCCCGGCAGAAACGCCCGTGCATGTCTTACAGATATGAAAAAAGTAACAAATAAGAGCCGCAAGTGTTACGACTGCGGAAAATAAAGTGAAATAAGAGTCATGACTTCCGGATATAAATGTGAGGCACCTTAGTGCAATTGTCAATACATATTTGGCTACATGATCATGGAAAATATCATGATTGCCCTGAGAGGTGATGTGGTTTAGGAGGTCAAGCCTCAGGCGTATAACACGTGGGAGCACAGAAAACTTAAAGACATGAGCACTGCCATAAATACGTGCAGATCTGAAGGCACAGTCGGAATAAGCTTGTCCTTCTACTAGCCCACGCGCTTCAAACTGGTCCATCTTTTCTTCACACGGAGGACCGCGCTGCGTAGCGTAATTGACGTAACGTTTGTCCCAGAGGCAGCTGAAGCTCGTCCTCAAGCCACTCCGCAAGATCTAATGATTGGAGCGTTTCAATTGTGCCACGTGAGCCAGCTGCGTCTTCCGCGATCACTGATTCAATGCCACTTTAGCTATAACTTACGTTACTTTGCTCAATGGACATAAACAACAGAGTTCGGCGTATCGCCCAGGAACGTTTGATACAGGCAGCGGCGTCACAGTGGCGTCCAAAGCTAAACCAATTCTCCTGGCTAGTAACTGACTTCAGAATGAGCTGTATCATATTGGATCTTTGCATGGTCTTGGAAGTCGATGGTTCATAAACGAGCAAAACGACGTGCGTCAGAAAGACAGAGATGTGGCAACACGGTTAGGGCATCGTGCACGGATAATGCAAGAATTGCGTCCAGGAAGGCTGTTGGAAAGCCATGCGTAAAGAAGGAAAAACGGATAATATCTGGTCACTTCATTTAGCCGGGTTATAGGCGTAAGTAACGAAAGGCAAGACGGTGCGCAGTTCTTGTGATACATTGACAAAATGTTGAAGAGAGCCCTGTGTAGACGATCGATAATATCATTAGCCTGAAGGTGGCCGGCAGTATAATGACGGTGATAGGAGCTATAAAGGCACAAAGGTCTTCCGTGATGTCTGCAGTTGATTGTCGACCGCGATCACTCATGATCAATCGGGGCATGCTGTGGCGAGTAAAGATTTGGTGGAATAAAACATTCGACACGTCGGCTGTTTTAGGAAAACGTGTGCAGACGTCTCCACATACCGAGTCAAAAGGCTAATAGCTAAGATAGCCCAGAAATGGCAGTCAGACGATTTCGTAAAACTAGCCAATCAAATAAATTCCAATTTTTTCAGATGGCGATGTCTGGTATTGGCAGGTTGAAAAAGGTCAGTCGGTGGCGCTGTGTTTCGCTTCACACTTTGGAAATGAGCACAAATTGCCCCATAGGGCTTTGTTATCGTCTTAAACCTTGGCCAACAAAAACGTTGTAGGGCTCTCGCAAGGATTGTGAGCAAAGCCAAGATGACCTGGAGTGATGTCATGCATTACATGTAGGACGGCGCCTCGGAGAGGAGCCGGACGACAAGCAGCAGACGGGCATCACAAGTTGAGAAGTTCTTTTTGAAGTTCCATGTCGAATAGCAAAGGATGTTGTGGATGCAGACGTGCGCGCTTTATCAGACAACACAGTAAATACGCGGTCTTAACATTGCTCTTGCCGGATACTTAGGTGGTCTGGTAATGTTTCTGTCACAATCACCAGGCAGTCGTCTACATAAACTTCACCAACTTCCTGCATGGAACAAGAACTCGAGACAAGCAATCGACGTCGGCATGGCGGCAGACGCTGTTACGCTATCGAGCTAGTCGACCGGAGGGATCGCGCAGGCCGACAAGCCAACAGAGGGAGTGATGGTGAAAAATTACGCCGTTGGCGGCAGTTCAAATAGGGCTGAGCTTGATAACAGCGCAGACGATGGAAATACATTTTATTTCTTTCACTATGCAGTTACATTCTGTTTTCGTGAAAGTGCGTCTTTGGTATGCAATAATATGTTGAAAGCCGTGTTGGAGCAGGACTAGTACCATGCCGACGACCATGCCACCTGCAACGGTACGAACCTCGGTGGCAGCACCCGGATAGAAATGGTGTAAAACAGTACCAGATGTGAGAAGAAACCTTAGCTCTCAGAACGATGACTCGACTTCCTAGGACCAAACGTACGGAGCGTCTTTTTGCAAGAGGGAAATGAGCGGATGAGCCATTTGGATCAATCCTTCAAAGAAATCTCGGAAATATGAGCCTGGACCCAGAAGGCTCCTTAATTGTTTACGTTTTGTGGCTTTGGAAAGTCCCGCAATACAGAAATGTTTTCGGGGTCCGCCTGAATGCCCCCTTCTTCTACTAAACATATCAGAACGAGGACCTGCCGCTCACCAAAGCGACACTTTTTGCTGTTAAAATTAGTCCGGAGTTTTTAATACAGTCCAGCCAAGTCTAAGCCGCATATTATGCTTCCGAAATGCCTTTCCACGGATGATGGCGTTATCTAGGAGACAAATCCATATCTCCCATT
This sequence comes from Amblyomma maculatum, assembly GCF_055883805.1. Lineage (NCBI taxonomy): Eukaryota > Metazoa > Arthropoda > Arachnida > Ixodida > Ixodidae > Amblyomma > Amblyomma maculatum. The sequence continues at coordinate 577,363 of NW_028146753.1, read as the reverse complement.
TTTGGCCACGCAGAAGTGTGTCCGCAAATCTTTCGAACGTCGCTGGTGCATTACACAGTTCAGAGGCTATCATATTAAATGCGTAAAGTCCGTCGGATGTCACAAAGGCTGCATTTTGCCGGTCTGGCGGATGCATCGGCATGTACAAAAGGGCAGACGGCAGATATACTCATGAGAAATAGGAGGCCGATAGAAGACACTCTAAGGTATGCCGAGCGTGGAAGGTAAACGTCTGTTTTTGTAACTGCGTTTAACGGACAATAGTCAATTCAAAATCTTCATGAGTCCTCCTTCTTCGTTAATAAGATGACGGTGGCTCCTCAAGCACTGGCAGATTCCCGCATAACACCATTCTTCAATGTATCCTGGACCTGCACGTTAATTCCTTTGTGCTCTCCTCGCGATACTAGGTAGGGATTCTGTCTGATCGGGATCGCATCATCAGTGACATTCGCGAATCTGGGGCAATGTAAAATATATAATAACTCGAGATATTTCTCTTCAGTATTTTCCACGCTTCATATCTCTTTTTGTTATGCTACCATGTTCCGTTCTACTGCTCTATTGGTTTTTCTCAACTCAAGTAGAACCCTAATAGTTATTCTTCATATTTCGGTAACGATGTCAGTGACAGTATTTCACTGTTATATACCTTTATTTTAGTGATACCGGTAAGCTGCTACTGATTATCTGCTAGTTCTCAAGTGCGCTGTATGTCCATCTCATTATTCTATTATATAAATTTCACAGCTCGCATCTGCGGTCATTACGTGACGTAAATAATATATATGCCTACCATTTTGATTCTTTGCTGCCTAATATAAAATGCGGTTGCTTTTTCTGAGCGTATTGATTATCCCTTCATTCATATGCATATAACGTTTTACGCCTGCCTTCCATCTTTTACTGCTCTGCAGTCAATCATTCTTTGCAATTCTTTTCCTGAGTTACCCAGAAAGGCAATGACATATTTAAGCTACAGATTACTCAAATATTCATCATCTGTCCTTCTCTCTTGGGGCTCTCATTTCAGATCTGTAAATACGTTTTTGAAAAGATTTCAACAGCACTGGGAAACTGTGTCTCCTTGCCAAAACCCTTTCTTTATATGAAAATGTATTACTTTCTTTAGGAAGGTATCTTCTTATACTTTAGCCACTGTAGCTAATTTCCCGTACATTCAAATGTGCCTGATTTTCACCATAGCCTAATGCCTGCAAGACAGTTTAGGTTTCAAGAGAAAGTGATGCTTCTGAACTCGTACATGCTATGCATAGGGGTGGTTATTTTTTAGTGATATATGTTTCACTTGATTGATGGTATGGATATGATTGGTGGCAAGGATGTGATAGGCATTATCTCTTCGATTGTAGTACGTGAACTGATCTAGCGTTCTTTGTTGTTTCTCGGTATCACAAAGCGCGCCTTTATCACTTTTATTTTAGCGTGAGATGCGAGGATAACAGATGGTCGCTTAGGGTACCAAACTGGATTCCAAGGGAAGGAAAGCGTAGCAGGAGGAGGCAGAAAGTTAGCTGGGCGGATGAGGTTAAGAAGTTGGCAGGGGTCAAGTGGATGCAGCTAGCACAGAACAGGGCTAATTGGAGAAATATGGGAGAGGCTTTCGCCCTGCAGTGGGCATAGTCAGGCTTATGATGATGATGATGAGATGCGCCGATATTAGTCTAGTATGAATGTAGGCAAGTACTACTGTCCCAATATTATTGAGCAGTGTCCACTACTAATTGAATGTATTACCTAAATTTTTATGGATTGAATGTATTACCTAAATTTTTATGGGCCGACATTAAATTGAACAATCTCGAACGCAACGAGCATTCTTAGTTCTGGTACCATCAATTACAATGCTTTTATTACATACCGTCTCCAAAGCAAATAGTTTTTTAGGGACGCAATTCAGCCCAATAAAGGATAATGCCGTGAAAGCACCATCCCCCTCGATTGTGGCGATCGCACTGTCACTACCACGCGATATCTGGTGGATTTGCTGACCTTTGTGCTCAGAACAGAGCCTGGAAACTGAGACAACAGGCTTTTTCCTGGCACCCAGGGCGGACAACTCTATAGGCCACCAAGCCACTGCCAATTTCAAGAGCTGGCGCCTTAATACTGTGAGTTGAGTACCCCATTAAAACTCCACCGCGACAATGGTCATTGGTATCCATGAAAAATTCGGCCCCGACGGGCGCCAATTTTCCATGGTGCCCTGGGACATTATCCGAGGACTGGCAGGATCAATGCAAACGGGGTCTTGGATTCACAATTTTGGACAACAACTTCAAGCTTCGAAACGTGTTCTAAGCACAGGATGAGGCCGTTCTGAGGGTCAAGATGAGGCCCAGTGCAAAAACAACCTTCTCCTCTTCTACGCGCTGGCTCGCGTATATGCTGGACTTCCGCTATCCTCTTCGTGCTTTCTGTGGCGCGCCGCACGTACCTGACGATTCAGTTGGTGACTCATGATCGGTTTGCGCATGTATATTGAGGCTGCATAACGAGGCACGTGACGTCTCGAGTCGGCGCAGCAGCGGAAAACCTGTGGAACGGCAGCGCTGGTTGTGATGGTTACGGCGCAAACGCAGTTGTGGATTCAGACAAGCATGCTGAACCCTGCTTCTACTAGTCTGATGTAGCGTTCGTTCAAAAAGCGTTCACGATCGATTCAAAGAATTTTGCCCACCTTTAACATATTCTTGTCCAGGTAGCATTTACGTTTTTGATAGTGTTTCTACGTTCACCGGGATGGGCTCTCCCCATAAACTTGTTTTTCCAAGAGCAGCACCAATGAGGTTTATATCATCGGATGTAATATGTTTGCAGTGCCAAATCGTAACAAAGTACGAGCATTTTGTTGGTCTTTTAAATATGAATTTCAAAGTAAAGTGATTTTCAATTGCCTTGCGATAGATTGAGATGCAGCTTCTCTCATCCAGAGTTTTGAGATTTACTAAATACTACTTTGAGGCAAAAAAGGGATATGCAAATCGAGAAGCCCATTCTGAAACTCCTATTCAATTTATTTGAGATAAAGAAAGCCTGTCATGTATATTTTTGTAAAGCTCTCAAAAAAGCCCATTACATTGAAGAACTGTCATGCGACTAGTTCATTTGCGTGCCACATTTTTTGTTCTGGAATTCGTGTTTCAGTGAATGAAATCATCTGCTGCTCAGACACCGTAGCACGGGTCCAGCGATAGGGTGATATGTCAGCGATATCCTAAGCGACGTGGCCTTCTCGCTGCAACTTGCTTGGTCACAATCCCCGAACGTGCTCGGTCGCGTGAAGTCGGGAAGGAAGACGGCGACCCGACTCTGTCTTTGTTAAACACGTGTACTGATAGTGAGGTGGGCCTCCCGAAGCTTCTTGAAAGTATTCACCACACCCAGTGCCGGCTGGTAGAGATAAAGACCGGGAGGTCCAGTGCTCGTTTCATGATTTTACGGAGGGTAACATGGAGTGCACCTCCTCCTGTTTCCGCAGGTGGAGTTAGGGAGTCCAATACACGGTTCGACTGGTCATGAATGCGTTCGTCACCCGCAAGGCGTCCTTACATCGTAACCCACCGCGCTTGTTGGAAACCTTGCGTGCCCTGCGGCCCACCTGGTCCGCCACCTGCCGGAGCTTGGCGAGTATTGTGTCGCATCGTCTCTCGTTGTGTATAAAAAGTTCTAGAACTCGGATTTCCTTAGATTTTTGAATGGAACTGCTTTGCAAGGTGAGATTGATTTGAGTCGAGCATGAGCGCGAGGGGCGTAGATACACGAATTCAGATTTCTTCGATGAGCATTGGAGACCACAGCCGCGGGCATAGCGATCCACTATGCTAGCAGCCGTTTGCAGGCTGTTCTCCATGTCCCCAAGACGCCCTTGCCCGGCCCAAAGGGTGATGTCGTCAGCATACAGCGCGTGTTGCACCCCTTCGAGCGCACCACACTGGGCAGGTAAGCGCATCACTGCAACGTTGAACAGCAGAGAGGACAGCACTGCGCCTTGCGGAGTGCCCCCGTGCTGAGCAAAAAGGTCCGTGTTCTTGTTTCTGTATTCGGATATAAGAGAGTCTGTCTCTGAGAAATCGTTTGATGTAGTTGAACGTTTTAGTACCACAGTGCGTTTGACCCAAGTGCGTATGACCTTTTGTGTTGCATTGTGGAACGCCCCTTTGAGATCTAGGGCGAGGACGATTTTGTCGTTTCTTGTGAATGTGATGGGGTTCAGTATTTCGCGGTCGAGTTGGCGCAGGACATGCTGTGCTGATCTGTGTGGGCGAAATCCGAACATGGTGTCCGCGAAAGTGTTGTGTTGTTCAAGGTACTCAGACAGCCGATCCCGCACCATCGTCTCCATCAATTTGCCCACACACGAGGTGAGAGAGATGGGTCGGAGGTTGTTCGTGTCGACTGGTTTCCCGGCTGTGGGAATAAAGGTGACACATGCAACATACCCTACTCACAGAGGAGGTATGTCGCATTCCCGAAAAATGGAGACGCGCCCTCTAGTGCGGCCTCGCCCCGCCAACATGTCCAAAGAGGACCATAATGGTCGGCGCCTGGCGCGGGCGAAAGCCTTGGAACGCCATTATGGAAGTAAGCCAGGGGTTTTCTATGTGCACGTCTCCGGCCCGAACTCAAGGGGTTGGTACACAGCCGCGGTCATCCACAAGGGCAAAAGAGTAGATGACCTTACGTTCAAGGCCCATTCACCAAACCACGCAGAAGAGGTTGCCATCGCCCTCGCAGCCTCTGACTCCTCCTCCAAATACATCATAACCGACTCCGAGGGGCTTGTCGGAACGTCCAGCAAGGGTGGATTGCTCCCCTAGCTTACCGCATACACCAAATTTGTAGTCGAGATTCGGATCCCGCGTACCGATCTCTCGTTTGGTCACCAAGGTCTCCAAGGGAATGAGGCAGCCGACGCCGACGCCCGCGCGCACTCTCTCCGGGCACTTCCCACGGCACCCGACGCGGACCACGATTTTAATTTCAGCCCAGTTTACAAATTTAAAGAAATATGTGAATATTAAAGATCCACGCACCAAACTTTTCCCACCCCGTGCAAAGGGCTGGTGAAGCCTAACGAGCGGGTGTTCCTGCGCCCGCTCACCAATACAATGCTGTGCCGGACTACTCTAAAACATTTTCATCAGGAATTCGACGGGTTGTGCTCGCACTGTGTGGAGGTGTATGACACCTACCACATGGTGTGGGCTTGCCAGAAAAAACCCATGTTTGCCCCCTATCCCCAACCCCACCCGAGAGAACTGGGAGGTGACCCTGTCCGGCTGCTGCACCCTAGAGGCCCAAAAGGTCTTATAGCAGCGCGCCCGGGCTGCGGCAAACGCCAATGGAGTGCCTGTCTTGGCATCCCACCTAGTGTACATCCCTCTATGTAATATGATAAATGTTTTCACCCCCACCACCACCACCACCACTTATCACGTACCCCTGCATCAGAACACTGATTTGGATATATGACGTGTAAATAATTAATTTTTTGCCCGTTTGGTGGCGGTAAACATTGCTCCACGCGATTTTCTGACGAATAAATGGATAAGTGGAGTCTTCGCAGGATCATAAATAAATCTCTTCGTTAAACAAAGTTTGCTAGAATTTTAAATCTGACCTTAGTCTAGAAAACCAGTTTCAAGCGCAAAGGAAGAATTTTTGTTTTTAAATTTTGTTACCAACTGGACAAGAAAAAGAGCGGCTAATGTTTATTTTTTCATTCACAAATATAGCTGTTCTCTAATACTCTGCATACAAGCTGTTTTGATTGATATGATCAGAATATGAATTAAGGACAGAAAATTCTAGTGTCGAACACAAAGCGGCGTATTTTCGCGAATTGGAATATGGGCCCTGAAAAATGTCATTCTCCTCTCCAGAATTTTGTTTTAAATAAGCTTTTTTTAATGCATATACTAAATGGCGGCTACCCACTTACTGAAACTTATATTTCGCCTCATAACAATATCCATTCATCGCCTCTACGCTTTACGTGTTTGTGAAGCAAATGTTTACGTGCCTCCATAAATATCACACAAGTTTGTTATGACGTGCGCGAATGACCTTCGTATATACTTCTTTGAAGCTATTTTTCACCGCGTCGTAATGCACAAGGTGTTTGTTTTCAACGACTTTGGAAATTTGAGGTATTGTAACATAGCTGTGTACAGTACGAAGCAAATTAATGTTCTACATTCACAGACAACATTACTCGTTGATCACTCCTTGATGCACTGCCAGCTTCTCAGAAACATTTGGCATTAAAAGGAACATTGAAACATTTCTGTGCGGTATCAAAAACAAATAATATTTTTATGCGCTTGGAAAACATATTTCTCAATATAATTATTCGAACATCCCTATTTGATGTACCCGTCGCATTGAAAAGACAAAATGTATGAAATTTCGTTTCTGCTTGCCGATAAAGTGACGTTACAGGACATTTTTAGGAAAATACTTCTTTTAATGCCGCAATTTTTTTTAATTGCGCAACTGTCAGTATATAAAACATAATTTCAAAATTTTTCTTAGAATGTATAATTATACCAAGATGATTGGCACACACCATGATCAGCTCCTAGACAACATGAAAGAATGACCTCTTACTCAAGGAAACTTTCATCAAGCTGACTAAATAGTAAACGCTTATGTTAAACCTGTTATATATTAGAAGCAACACGTTACTAAAATCGACAGCTCATCACTACAAAGCACTAATTAAGTAACTTTTAATGCAAAATAGCATCCACATAGCGGGAGGTTAGGAAGAAATTACACAGAAATTTAGCTTTTTTATGTTGAGATCACATATCATCCCGTGCATTGTGACATCTCGAAGTCAGCCGTTAGTTGAGCATTGAACATTTATGACTGGCCTCCAGAAAATGACTGCGTTGTTAGAAGTGGAGGCTGAAGAAGTATGAAGTATGTTGGTCTGGCTGCCTGTTCGGCCTCGGATCCATCCTTCATCGTCTGGGAAAAAACGCACCCCTTCAATACCAATATCTGGTGAATGTCGGCTGAGCATGCTGCCCTAGATCCGCTGGCCGTTCGTTTCAGCCGTCGCTGAGATTCTTTGCCACTCGACCTGCAGAAAAAAAACGTCCCTAGTCAAAAAAAAACTACAGAAAATTGTCAGATGTTACGACAGGATTTCTGCGTCTTTTTGGATGGGAAATCTGTTGTGACAACAGAACAGTCTGTAGTAACATCAGAAATTTCAGTAATTACAACAGGAAAGTGCTACAGAACCACAGACAACATAAATATACTACTGAAAAACTACAGAACTACAGAAAATTACTACAGAACTACAGAAAAATATGTTGATATCGACAGAATTACAGGATATTTTGTCGTATTTTCGACACAGTTCTGTAGTTTTTTTGACTGGGCAACTGACGAGGCTGACTGAGACACAATCTTGAGAGCAACCCAGGTCTTAGTCACCCCATGATGAGCCCCACATATTTCAAGTGAATCTGATGATGACATTAAAATCTGGCTGACACATTACCAACGAGTCAGCGACCAAATCGTAGGGATCCGACTGCTCTACTCTGTAACGTTGTCTTGTTTTTTGCTGGGACCACCCTCCTGTGGTTTTAGAATCGCTAAGATACACTTACCAATTGTACCTGTTTTCAGGACGCAATCACCGAGGGCTTTGGTTACACTTCGGCCAAGAAAAAAGCGCCAAGCGGACCCTCGCACAAAGAGGTAAGGTTCGAGTTAGGACATGAACGAAGTACATCAAGACAGTGCCCAAATCCTGCCAGATTGCAAACAAAAAGAAGTTCGCAGGGGTCAAGTGGATACAGCTAGCACAGAACCGGGTTTAGCGGAGAAATATGGGAGAGGCCTTCGCCCTGCAGTGGGTGTAGTCAGGCTGATGATGATGATGAGGAGGACAAGGTGGATCACCTCTTGAAAGGAATCATCGGAGATGTTTACAACTTTCTTGCCGCGGAAGGCAGCCTTGCCTCTACAGCTGACGTAATGCAGCAATATAGTGCGTTTGAGGCACGGAAGTCATGGCGAATTGTCCCACAATTTAGTCATCTCTTACCTCACAAGTGTCACCAGCGTCGATATTTCTGCTTTTGAAGAAGTCACCTTAATGGTTCGGTGGATTATACGTGAATGTTCGACCTTTAGCTACAAAGGTATCGCACACGATAAAGCGCACCACACATACTCCTTACTTGAGCCACATATGAAACTGCCTTCTCCCTGAGCTCAGCATACCAACAATGAGCGTCGCACCAGCCAGGGGGGGGGGGGGGGACACGATCTCCCCCTTCATTCCTAATTTTACGGGTGTAGTCAGGATTATGGTTATGATGATGATGATATCTACCGGATCATTACTATAACGAAGAAATTCCGTCTTAACCGCCTCTATACGCACACCCAATTCTTGTTCGACGCGGAGTCATTACTCCTGCTTCTACGATAACCTGGAGGCGCAGGTCTGTTACAGTTCTGACCGCAGCGGACAGATGTTCCACTGTTGCCACCGTCGTCGGTGTACGCGTGCTTCGGCACGACGCCCATCTTGATTTCAAGGTGACCCGCCATCGCAGCCATGTGCTCCTATTCGCCTGCCCTTTTTTTAGCACACCGACCGCTTTTATTCTCCTTCCTCCGAGCGCAGCACGACTCCACGGCCTCTCCGGCCACGATGTTCACCGTCACCTCTTCACCGCTTCAGACCACCACCCATGGTAAATAAGCTGCTGCGAGTGATGAAGGTAAGGTCATCGTCCGAGAAACTTCACACATCTTGTTGTCGTGCGGAAGAACAAAGTGTGTGTGTGGGGGGGGGGGGGGTGAACAGTGTTAGTACAATTGCTTTGTTGAATACTGGCACCGATGTTCTGTGATGGAACTTTATATTAAGTAATGTCTCGGCCAGAAACTTGCGTTTGCGTGCGACCACGCAACCACATTTTTCAGCGGTGCTGCAAGCTGCGGGAGACGTTAGCTTGCCTGCCTGCTCTGCCTCGAGTCTATACCCCATCATCGGTGAGTAAACGCATCCCACCCGTAACAATATATAGGAATGAAGAAAGCAACATTATATATATAGACCTTTTTAGTTTCGATACAGTGAACTAGAATATTTTGCAGTGAAGCGAGCGGAGGAGGCAGCGCCTTGCTACGCGCGTCATCGAGCGTGTCTCCTGAAGCGGCGGCGCTGTTGTCGACCACTCTTGAATGCGGCCGGCGGCGACGGGTCCGAGCAGCACGCCCGACGGCGCTTCAGTTGTGCGCTGGCTTTTCGTTCAGTGTGGTTACATTGCACGAGTGTTTTGATGTGAGTGTGTTAACAATGAGTGCAAAGCAATGGCTCAACCACTGCTATGCCCCAGGGTGCAGCACAGGATACGCAAGAACAAAAAATGCGCGAAAGTTGTTGCTATTCAAGATGCCTGCTGATCCTGAGCGCAGATCCACGTGGGAGAGGAACCTACATCGAGGCGACAAGCCGCTAACCGCAGACTGCGCGGTATGTGAGCTAAATTTAGAGCCACGCTTCATCGTTAGGGATTATGTGCACCGCATAAATGGCGAGGAAGTGCGAATTCCACGCGGGACACCTATGCTTACCGCAGATGCAGTCTCCACAATTTTACCCAATCTGCCAGCTTACTTGAGCGAGCTCCCCGCTCCCAAGAGAAATGAGAGAAAAAAGAGTGGTGAGGACGATGTCACACCGCGGAAAAAGGCACGAATTAGGGCAGGTTACAGAGGTGATCGAAGATGAACCTGTCGAACCTGCGGCCAGCAACGAAGTATGTGCGGCCGCAGCTGTTCCCGCGGTGAGGAGAATGGAAGTCCCAGGGAAGTGATGGACGCAGCATGAACTTCAAGACGCAGATGGAGTATGTTTTACATTATGTGCTCTCGACTCGCTGTCAGGTGAGGTGACCGTGGAAAAGGCCGTGTTCTGAAGTGCTGACTGAAGTGCATTCTCGTATCAGCATGGCGTCATTAGTTTTACACACCTAATATTCTGTGAATTTGTGTCTTGGTTGATAATGAAAACGGTATATATATAAATATATATATATATATATTGTTACGGAGCACAGTATATCGAGACGACGACGACGTGCTGATGTGAAGTAGTGAAGAAGACGACGCTCAAGCCCAGCTAACTTCGTTCTGTGGTGTGCGGTGTGTGGTGTGCGTCTAAGAGTGAACTAGCGTTTACCGCTGTGTTCTTTCCTTACATTTGGTGGAGGATTGCTGGAAGTACTTAAGTCGCCAAACCTGGATCTCCGTAGTGGCCGCCAGATTGGTACAATCACTATGCCATCCGACGCGACACCTTCTTCAGCGGCACCATCAGCTCCCACCGTCGTCATGACGCAGCCTCGCGATCCAGGCACCTTTTGCGGCACCGACCACATCGACGTAGAAGATTGGCTCGCCATGTACGAGCGGGTCAGCAAGCACAACTGTTGGGACGCGACCCTCATGCTCGCCAATGTAATCTTCTATCTGGCAGGTACGGCGCGCGTCTGGTTCGAGACGCATGAATACGATATCACATCGTGGGAGATGTGCAAAGAAAATCTTCGAGACCTATTTGGCAAGCCGATCGGACGCAAGCTTGGCGCACAAAAAGACCTCGCATCCCGTGCCCAGTCTTCGACGGAATCGTACTTGTCTTATATCCAAGACATTCTAGCACTATGCCGAAAAGTGGACAGCGCCATGTCCGAAATAGACAAGGTGGGCCACCTATAAAAGGGAATTGCAGACGATGTTTATAATCTGCTGCTTTGCAAAGATTGTCCAACGGTCGACTCAGTTATCCAAGTTTGCCGCCAGTTTGAACAAGCAAAACACCGCCGTATTACTCACCGCTTCGAACGCTTGCCAAACACAGCTGCTACGTCCTCGTGCGAAGATAGTCCAACCTTACAGCAGCCATCTCATCCCTCCAACTTGACCTGGATTGTTCGTCGAGAGATAGAGGCTATGACACCCGTTGCGTTCGCTCCTCAACCAGCCGATGCTACTACAGCCTTAATCCAATCTGTCGTTCGCCAGGAGTTCGCAAATGTGGGCCTCAACGCGAACGTATGCTTCAACTCCGGCCAACCTTCCGCACAGCCCTCGCTCCAACCTAATGTTCCAGTCGTAGCTGCTGCGGCTCCTACCACTCCCTTTCAGACGCGGTACAGCTACCGCTACCGCAACCCGGACGAATGGCTAACCTCGGATGACCGACCAATCTGCTTCAACTGCTCACGTGTCGGCCACATCTCCCGCCATTGCCGCAGCCGTTGGGTTCCGCCACGTCGACCTCGCTACTATTCTGATCGCAGCGCCGAATATGTTCCACACCCAACCTGTGTCCGTGATACGCGCACTCGTGACTTTAACTCGCCAGCCCCGCGCATGCCCAGCCGCTCGCCGTCTCCTCAGACTCGGAGGTCCCGCTCGCCCAATTCTCGTCGTTCCACATCTCCCCACTTCTCCGGCTCTCATCCGGAAAACTAACCAATGCAGCTCCCGGAGGTGACGCTGCATTGACGACCCGGCCCGAAAATCCTCTGCTGACCCTCGCTCATCGCCGCAACCTTCTAGACATCTGTGTGGATGGTGCCCCTGTTACTGCCCTCATTGACACCGGTGCCCAAATTTCAGTCCTCAGCTCATCATTTCGCCGCCGTCTCAAAAAGGTTGTCACACCCGCCGCTTCATCCGCCGTTCGTGTTGCCGATGGAAGCGTCGCTGCCGTCGTGGGACTGTGCACTGCACGCGTGAGTATTTCCGGTCGCACTACCCCTGTCCTCTTCACTGTTATTGACCGTTGTCCTCAAGACGTGATCCTCGGCATCGACTTTTTAACGGCCCATTCTGCCCTGATCGATTGTTCAACTGGTCTTCTTCGCTTATACCTGCCCTACTGCTCCCAAGACACCGATGTCAAGCCCCGCCTCCGATCTGCCGAATTTGTTCGCCTACCACCCGAAGCTGCTATTTATGTCCCGCTGGCCCCGATCCCCGCAGTTCCTGACGGCACATACGTCACTTGCCCAATTACCGATGTTGTTCTCCGTCACAACGTCATACTTCCCCATACCGTCGTGACTGTCACTGCTAACCGCACCTATCTTCCCGTACTGAACTTCAGCCGTTCGACTCAAGTTTTACCCCATGGTATCGCACTCGCTGATCTGTTTCCTTTGGCAGACTGCGAAGTTGCGGCTCTAACCCCTCAGTATCTGTCGGAGCAGCATATATCAGCTTCTTCCCATTTGAACCTCATTTCAAGCATAATAGCTGCGGACCTGCCAGATGACCAAGCCAGAGCTCTCTCCGACCTTTTACTGTCGTACACAGATATGTTTCATTTCGGGAACCGACCATTGGGCCAAACATCTGTTGTGACCCATCGAATCAATACGGGTGACGCCAGCCCCATCTACAGACGGCCTTATCGTGTCTCCCATACTGAGCGGCATGCTACACAGAAAAAAGTTGACAAGATGCTGGAGGAAAAGATTATTGAGCCTTCCTGGAGTCCCCGGGCGCCCCTCTCGTATTGGTCAAAAAGAAAGACCAAAGGTGGAGATTTTGTGTCGACTATCGCCACCTTAATCAAATAACAAAGAAAGATGTTTACCTTCTTCCGCGAATTGACGGCGCGCTTGACTACTTGCATGGTGCCAGCTATTTTTCTTCCATCGACATGCGTTGAGGCTACAGGCAAATTGCTGTCGACGAACGGGATCGGGATAAAACCGCATTTGTTACCCCCGACGGACTCTATCAATTCAAGGTGATGCCATTTGGACTCTGTAACGCTCCTGCGACATTCGAGCGCATGCTGGACTCACTCCTCCGTGGCTTTAAATGGACATGTTTATGCTGCCTGGATGACGTCGTCGTTTTCTCTTCCACGTTCGCAACCCACCTTCATCGCCTTTCTACGGTCCTGGACGTTTTCCGCCGCGCCGGTCTTCAATTGAACGCCAAAAAATGCAGCTTCGGCCGGCGTCAAATCAAAGTCTTGGGTCATTTGGTTGACGCAAATGGTGTGCAGCCCGACCCTGACAAAGTTCGAGCCGTGCGCGACTTCCTTACCCCACGTAGCTCAAGTGACGTGCGAAGCTTCCTTGGCCTTTGTTCTTACTCCCGCCGCTTCATTCGGAACTTCGCAGACATCGCTCGCCCACTTACCTCTCTTCTGCAAAAAAACGTACCTTTCACATGGGGTTCTGACCAAGCCTATGCCTTCACGACACTTATTTCCGCCCTCACCACCCCACCTGTTCTGGCGCACTTCGATCCTTCTGCACCTACCGAACTGCGCACCGACGCTAGCGGACATGGTATTGGTGCTATCCTTGCCCAGTCCCAGCATGGTTCCTCCCGCGTCATTGCTTATGCTAGACGCCTGCTTTCGTCCTCTGAGCGCAATTATTCAATCACAGAGCGGGAATGCCTTGCACTTGTTTGGGCGCTGACCAAATTCCGCTCTTATTTGTTTGGGCGGTCCTTCTGTGTAGTGACTGATCATCATGCTTTGGGTTGGCTGTCCTCACTTAAGGACCCCACTGGCCGCTTAGGTCGCTGGGCCTTACGAATACAAGAGTATGAATTTACTGTGGTGTACAAGTCCGGCCACTTACACCAAGACGCTGACTGCTCTTGGTGTAAGTAGATCCCGTAGATCCTCCCGATTTGTCCGACCATACTGCTGACGACTATGTTTTGTCCATCTCGGACTTTATCAATATCGGCTCCGAACAGCGTCGTGATCCTGCCCTGCAACCAATTATTGACCAGCTGCGCAACATCCCCGACTCTTCCGCCAGCATGTTTGTACTCCATAACGAGATATTATACAGACGCAATATGCGTCCAGATGGCGCGGACCTTTTACTGGTCGTTCCGGCTCATCTGCGCTCTAGTCTCCTCGCCCAACTTCACGACGTTCCTACAGCAGGACACTTGGGAGTCACACGCACTTAAGACAGTGTGCGACGCAGATTTTTCTGGCGTGGTCTCTACCGTTCTGTCCGTCGCTACGTCGCCGCTTGTGAGCTGTGTCAGCGCCGTAAGATACCCTCGCTTCAACCTAGTGGGCCCTTGCAACCAATTCCAGTGCCGACAGAGCCGTTTTCTCGTGTGGGCCTCGATCTTCTTGGGCCTTTTCCGACATCGACTTTTGGAAACAAGTGGATTGCTGTGGCGACTGATTATACCACCCGATATGCTGTAACCAGGGCTATCCCTACCAGCTGCGCCTCCGACGTTGCCGACTTTCTTCTGCATGATGTCATCTTGAGTCATGGCGCTCCACGCCAACTGCTCACAGATCGTGGCCGCTGTTTCCTCTCTCAAGTGGTTCATGACCTTCTCCGCTCATGCGCTACTCGTCACCAGTTCACCACGGCCTACCATCCGCAAACGAATGGTCTTACTGAGCGCCTCAATCGCACTCTGACCAACATGCTGTCTATGTATGTGTCCGATCACCATCGTGACTGGGATGTCTCCTTACCTTTCGTCACGTTCGCCTATAACTCCTCACGCCATGACACCGCCGGATATTCTCCCTTTTACCTACTCTTCGGCCGTGACCCTTTACTCTTATTCGACACCTTGCTGCCTCTTGACGACTCTTCCTGCAGCTACGCTTCGGATGCCATCGCCCGCGCTGATGCTGCCCGCCACATTGCTCGAGAGCGTCTTGGAGCGTCTCAGGGCTCTCAAAAACGTCGTTACGACCTTCATCACCGAGACGTTCACTACCCTCCTGGTTCCCTCGTACTTCTTTGGCACCCGGCTCGCCGTGTCGGTATGTGTGAAAAACTTTGCCTCGTTACCTGGGCCCCTACTCCGTCTTGCGGCAAGTCACCGATGTGACCTATGAGATCGCCCCTTTACAGCCCAAGAATCCTTCCACAGCCCCTCATCCAGAACTCATGCATGTCGCCCGTCTAAAACCATATCATTCGAGTTCTCCTGTGTAGGACGCACCGGGACGGTGCTTCTTAGGCGCGGGGAAAACTGTTACGGAGCACAGTATATCGAGACGACGACGACGTGCTGATGTGATGTAGTGAAGAAGACGACGCTCAAGCCCAGCTAACTTCGTTCTGTGGTGTGCGGTGTGTGGTGTGCGTCTAAGAGTGAACTAGCGTTTACCGCTGTGTTCTTTCCTTAACAATATATATATATATATATATATATATATATATATATATATATATATATATATATATATATATATATATATATATATATCTTACCCAAAAACCCAAATGAACTGAAATCTGTGTTCCTGTAATATTGCGTCTTGTCATTTTTTGCCAGCTTTGTATATGTTATGAATATTCTTTACTCATACGCAAGCTGTACCTAATTCACTTTTCATGAATACATACTTTTGTGAATGCCTTCTTAAAAATGAACTGTCAACCAAAACCAAAGTTTATGTCGCTGTATATCTGCTCCTTTTTATTACAACATTGTTCTTTGCGGTGCATTTGCAGCGTTCAATGCTTCCTTGTCTGTTATTAGTACCTAATCTTCCTCTGTCTTCGACACTTGTATTTACTTTTTTTTTGAAGAAAATGCTTTCAGTCTACACATCTCTGTTATCAATTTATAAGTGTATAATTTGTTGTGTACAAGCCGTACATTTGTTTTGGAAAACGAGGGAAATGCTTTCAGTGTACATACCTTTTATCTAAGTAATATGTGCCGGGTTGTCGGCGTGTACTGTCGCTGCTTTGTAGGGGACGAGGACTTATCAAGCTGCTATCGCAGCTTTTTGCCTCGCCTCCCCTATCTTTGATGGAAATTAATAGAAATATATATATATATATATATATATATATATATATATATATATATATATATATATATATATATATATATATATATGAAGGAAAGAAGCCAACAGTCGGCGAGGCCAAGGAAAGTGTTGCGGTTGGGGATGGTACTTTATGTCTTTTTTTTATAATGTTTACTTGGATAATCACAGAATTAGTAAATGTAATGTGTTTAGGGGAAAGATAATTAAACATAAAGTAGAAGAAAAAACAACGTGCCGATGGTGGGATCCGAACCCACGACCTCCGAATAACGCGTCCGGTGCTCTTCCAACTGAGCTACATCGGCCGCTGTCCCCCCTGCTACTTTCTTGGGTATTTATGTTGTCTGTATACGAACCTTGAGAGTGTTCACCAACGCCACCCTCAGCCATAGCGGCGGACGTGGGACGTCCTTTGTTACCGCCAGCGTCACGTAGAACGTGATCAAGAGCGAGGGCGAAAGGTGTGCTAGAACCCTCTTACGCTACCTATGGCTTCAAGACTGCCAGAACCGAGACCCCCTAAGCTACAAGCAGATCAATCAAGGGGAAATGAGGGTGCTCGTTATAATACATGAAGGAAAGAACCCAACAGTCGGCGAGGCCAAGGAAAGCGTTGGGGTTGGGGATGGTACTTTATGTCTTTTTTTATAATGTTTACTTGGATAATCACAGAAATTAGTAAATGTAATGTGTTTAGGGGAAAGATAATTAAACATAAAGTAGAAGAAAAAACAACGTGCCGATGGTGGGATCCGAACCCACGACCTCCGAATAACGCGTCCGCTGCTCTTCCAACTGAGCTACATCGGCCGCTGTCCCCCCTGCTACTTTCTTGGGTATTTATGTTGTCTGTATACGAACCTTGAGAGTGTTCACCAGCGCCACCCTCAGCCATAGCGGCGGACGTGGGACGTCCTTTGTTACCACTAGCGTCACGTAGAACGTGATCAAGAGCGAGGGCGAAAGCTGTGCTAGAACCCTCTTGCGCTACCTATGGCTTCAAGACTGCCAGAACCGAGACCCCCGTAAGCTACAAGCAGATCAATCAAGGGGAAATGAGGGTGCTCGTGATAATACATGAAGGAAAGAAGCCAACAGTCGGCGAGGCCAAGGAAAGCGTTGGGGTTGGGAATGGTACTTTATGTCTTTTTTTACAATGTTTACTTGGATAATCACAGAAATTAGTAAATGTAATGTGTTTAGGGGAAAGATAATTAGACACAAAGTAGAAGAAAAACAACGTGCCGATGGTGGGATCCGAACCCACGACCTCCGAATAACGCGTCCGGTGCTCTTCCAACTGAGCTACATCGGCCGCTGTCCCCCCTGCTACTTTCTTGGGTATTTATGTTGTCTGTATACGAACCTTGAGAGTGTTCACCAGCGCCACCCTCAGCCATAGCGGCGGACGTGGGACGTCCTTTGTTACCGCCAGCGTAACGTAGAACGTGATCAAGAACGAGGGCGAAAGCTGTGCTAGAGCCCTCTTACGCTACCTATGGCTTCAAGACTGCCAGAACCGAGACCCCCGTAAGCTACAAGCAGATCAATCAAGGTGAAATGAGGGTGCTTGTTATAATACATGAAGGAAAGAAGCCAACAGTCGGCGAGGCCAAGGAAAGCATTGGGGTTGGGGATGGTACTTTATGTCTTTTTTTTTATAATGTTTACTTGGATAATCACAGAAATTAGTAAATGTCATGTGTTTAGGGGAAAGATAATTAAACACAAAGTAGAAGAAAAAACAACGTGCCGATGGTGGGATCCGAACCCACGACCTCCGAATAACGCGTCCGGTGCTCTTCCAACTGAGCTACATCGGCCGCTGTCCCCCCTGCTACTTTCTTGGGTATTTATGTTGTCTGTATACGAACCTTGAGAGTGTTCACCAGCGCCACCCTCAGCCATAGCGGCGGACGTGGCACGTCCTTTGTTACCGCCAGCGTCACGTAGAACGTGATCAAGAGCGAGGGCGAAAGCTGTGCTAGAACCCTCTTGCGCTACCTATGGCTTCAAGACTGCCAGAACCGAGACCCCCGTAAGCTACAAGCAGATCAATCAAGGGGAAATGAGGGTGCTCGTTATAATACATGAAGGAAAGAAGCCAACAGTCGGCGAGGCCAAGGAAAGCGTTGGGGTTGGGGATGGTACTTTATGTCTTTTTTTTATAATGTTTACTTGGATAATCATAGAAATTAGTAAATGTAATGTGTTTAGGGGAAAGATAATTAAACACAAAGTAGAAGAAAAAACAACGTGCCGATGGTGGGATCCGCACCCACGACCTCCGAATAACGCGTCCGGTGCTCTTCCAACTGAGCTACATCAGCCGCTGTCCCCCCTGCTACTTTCTTGGGTATTTATGTTGTCTGTATACGAACCTTGAGAGTGTTCACCAGCG
Organism: Amblyomma maculatum; assembly: GCF_055883805.1. Taxonomy (NCBI): domain Eukaryota; kingdom Metazoa; phylum Arthropoda; class Arachnida; order Ixodida; family Ixodidae; genus Amblyomma; species Amblyomma maculatum. Next base: position 559,085 of record NW_028146753.1, on the reverse strand, counting down.
CCACCCTCAGCCATAGCGGCGGACGTGGGACGTCCTTTGTTACCGCCAGCGTAACGTAGAACGTGATCAAGAACGAGGGCGAAAGCTGTGCTAGAGCCCTCTTACGCTACCTATGGCTTCAAGACTGCCAGAACCGAGACCCCCGTAAGCTACAAGCAGATCAATCAAGGTGAAATGAGGGTGCTTGTTATAATACATGAAGGAAAGAAGCCAACAGTCGGCGAGGCCAAGGAAAGCATTGGGGTTGGGGATGGTACTTTATGTCTTTTTTTTTTATAATGTTTACTTGGATAATCACAGAAATTAGTAAATGTAATGTGTTTAGGGGAAAGATAATTAAACACAAAGTAGAAGAAAAAACAACGTGCCGATGGTGCGATCCGAACCCACGACCTCCGAATAACGCGTCCGGTGCTCTTCCAACTGAGCTACATCGGCCGCTGTCCCCCCTGCTACTTTCTTGGGTATTTATGTTGTCTGTATACGAACCTTGAGAGTGTTCACCAGCGCCACCCTCAGCCATAGCGGCGGACGTGGGACGTCCTTTGTTACCGCCAGCGTCACGTAGAACGTGATCAAGAACGAGGGCGAAAGCTGTGCTAGAACCCTCTTACGCTACCTATGGCTTCAAGACTGCCAGAACCGAGACCCCCGTAAGCTACAAGCAGATCAATCAAGGGGAAATGAGGGTGCTCGTTATAATACATGAAGGAAAGAAGCCAACAGTCGGCGAGGCCAAGGAAAGCGTTGGGGTTGGGGATGGTACTTTATGTCTTTTTTTTATAATGTTTACTTGGATAATCATAGAAATTAGTAAATGTAATGTGTTTAGGGGAAAGATAATTAAACACAAAGTAGAAGAAAAAACAACGTGCCGATGGTGGGATCCGCACCCACGACCTCCGAATAACGCGTCCGGTGCTCTTCCAACTGAGCTACATCGGCCGCTGTCCCCCCTGCTACTTTCTTGGGTATTTATGTTGTCTGTATACGAACCTTGAGAGTGTTCACCAGCGCCACCCTCAGCCATAGCGGCGGACGTGGGACGTCCTTTGTTACCGCCAGCGTAACGTAGAACGTGATCAAGAACGAGGGCGAAAGCTGTGCTAGAGCCCTCTTACGCTACCTATGGCTTCAAGACTGCCAGAACCGAGACCCCCGTAAGCTACAAGCAGATCAATCAAGGTGAAATGAGGGTGCTTGTTATAATACATGAAGGAAAGAAGCCAACAGTCGGCGAGGCCAAGGAAAGCATTGGGGTTGGGGATGGTACTTTATGTCTTTTTTTATAATGTTTACTTGGATAATCACAGAAATTAGTAAATGTAATGTGTTTAGGGGAAAGATAATTAAACACAAAGTAGAAGAAAAAACAACGTGCCGATGGTGCGATCCGAACCCACGACCTCCGAATAACGCGTCCGGTGCTCTTCCAACTGAGCTACATCGGCCGCTGTCCCCCCTGCTACTTTCTTGGGTATTTATGTTGTCTGTATACGAACCTTGAGAGTGTTCACCAACGCCACCCTCAGCCATAGCGGCGGACGTGGGACGTCCTTTGTTACCGCCAGCGTCACGTAGAACGTGATCAAGAGCGAGGGCGAAAGGTGTGCTAGAACCCTCTTACGCTACCTATGGCTTCAAGACTGCCAGAACCGAGACCCCCTAAGCTACAAGCAGATCAATCAAGGGGAAATGAGGGTGCTCGTTATAATACATGAAGGAAAGAACCCAACAGTCGGCGAGGCCAAGGAAAGCGTTGGGGTTGGGGATGGTACTTTATGTCTTTTTTTATAATGTTTACTTGGATAATCACAGAAATTAGTAAATGTAATGTGTTTAGGGGAAAGATAATTAAACATAAAGTAGAAGAAAAAACAACGTGCCGATGGTGGGATCCGAACCCACGACCTCCGAATAACGCGTCCGGTGCTCTTCCAACTGAGCTACATCGGCCGCTGTCCCCCCTGCTACTTTCTTGGGTATTTATGTTGTCTGTATACGAACCTTGAGAGTGTTCACCAGCGCCACCCTCAGCCATAGCGGCGGACGTGGGACGTCCTTTGTTACCACTAGCGTCACGTAGAACGTGATCAAGAGCGAGGGCGAAAGCTGTGCTAGAACCCTCTTGCGCTACCTATGGCTTCAAGACTGCCAGAACCGAGACCCCCGTAAGCTACAAGCAGATCAATCAAGGGGAAATGAGGGTGCTCGTGATAATACATGAAGGAAAGAAGCCAACAGTCGGCGAGGCCAAGGAAAGCGTTGGGGTTGGGAATGGTACTTTATGTCTTTTTTTATAATGTTTACTTGGATAATCACAGAAATTAGTAAATGTAATGTGTTTAGGGGAAAGATAATTAGACACAAAGTAGAAGAAAAACAACGTGCCGATGGTGGGATCCGAACCCACGACCTCCGAATAACGCGTCCGGTGCTCTTCCAACTGAGCTACATCGGCCGCTGTCCCCCCTGCTACTTTCTTGGGTATTTATGTTGTCTGTATACGAACCTTGAGAGTGTTCACCAGCGCCACCCTCAGCCATAGCGGCGGACGTGGGACGTCCTTTGTTACCGCCAGCGTAACGTAGAACGTGATCAAGAACGAGGGCGAAAGCTGTGCTAGAGCCCTCTTACGCTACCTATGGCTTCAAGACTGCCAGAACCGAGACCCCCGTAAGCTACAAGCAGATCAATCAAGGTGAAATGAGGGTGCTTGTTATAATACATGAAGGAAAGAAGCCAACAGTCGGCGAGGCCAAGGAAAGCATTGGGGTTGGGGATGGTACTTTATGTCTTTTTTTTTATAATGTTTACTTGGATAATCACAGAAATTAGTAAATGTCATGTGTTTAGGGGAAAGATAATTAAACACAAAGTAGAAGAAAAAACAACGTGCCGATGGTGGGATCCGAACCCACGACCTCCGAATAACGCGTCCGGTGCTCTTCCAACTGAGCTACATCGGCCGCTGTCCCCCCTGCTACTTTCTTGGGTATTTATGTTGTCTGTATACGAACCTTGAGAGTGTTCACCAGCGCCACCCTCAGCCATAGCGGCGGACGTGGCACGTCCTTTGTTACCGCCAGCGTCACGTAGAACGTGATCAAGAGCGAGGGCGAAAGCTGTGCTAGAACCCTCTTGCGCTACCTATGGCTTCAAGACTGCCAGAACCGAGACCCCCGTAAGCTACAAGCAGATCAATCAAGGGGAAATGAGGGTGCTCGTTATAATACATGAAGGAAAGAAGCCAACAGTCGGCGAGGCCAAGGAAAGCGTTGGGGTTGGGGATGGTACTTTATGTCTTTTTTTTATAATGTTTACTTGGATAATCATAGAAATTAGTAAATGTAATGTGTTTAGGGGAAAGATAATTAAACACAAAGTAGAAGAAAAAACAACGTGCCGATGGTGGGATCCGCACCCACGACCTCCGAATAACGCGTCCGGTGCTCTTCCAACTGAGCTACATCAGCCGCTGTCCCCCCTGCTACTTTCTTGGGTATTTATGTTGTCTGTATACGAACCTTGAGAGTGTTCACCAGCGCCACCCTCAGCCATAGCGGCGGACGTGGGACGTCCTTTGTTACCGCCAGCGTAACGTAGAACGTGATCAAGAACGAGGGCGAAAGCTGTGCTAGAGCCCTCTTACGCTACCTATGGCTTCAAGACTGCCAGAACCGAGACCCCCGTAAGCTACAAGCAGATCAATCAAGGTGAAATGAGGGTGCTTGTTATAATACATGAAGGAAAGAAGCCAACAGTCGGCGAGGCCAAGGAAAGCATTGGGGTTGGGGATGGTACTTTATGTCTTTTTTTTTTATAATGTTTACTTGGATAATCACAGAAATTAGTAAATGTAATGTGTTTAGGGGAAAGATAATTAAACACAAAGTAGAAGAAAAAACAACGTGCCGATGGTGCGATCCGAACCCACGACCTCCGAATAACGCGTCCGGTGCTCTTCCAACTGAGCTACATCGGCCGCTGTCCCCCCTGCTACTTTCTTGGGTATTTATGTTGTCTGTATACGAACCTTGAGAGTGTTCACCAGCGCCACCCTCAGCCATGGCGGCGGACGTGGGACGTCCTTTGTTACCGCCAGCGTCACGTAGAACGTGATCAAGAACGAGGGCGAAAGCTGTGCTAGAACCCTCTTACGCTACCTATGGCTTCAAGACTGCCAGAACCGAGACCCCCGTAAGCTACAAGCAGATCAATCAAGGGGAAATGAGGGTGCTCGTTATAATACATGAAGGAAAGAAGCCAACAGTCGGCGAGGCCAAGGAAAGCGTTGGGGTTGGGGATGGTACTTTATGTCTTTTTTTTTATAATGTTTACTTGGATAATCATAGAAATTAGTAAATGTAATGTGTTTAGGGGAAAGATAATTAAACACAAAGTAGAAGAAAAAACAACGTGCCGATGGTGGGATCCGCACCCACGACCTCCGAATAACGCGTCCGGTGCTCTTCCAACTGAGCTACATCGGCCGCTGTCCCCCCTGCTACTTTCTTGGGTATTTATGTTGTCTGTATACGAACCTTGAGAGTGTTCACCAGCGCCACCCTCAGCCATAGCGGCGGACGTGGGACGTCCTTTGTTACCGCCAGCGTAACGTAGAACGTGATCAAGAACGAGGGCGAAAGCTGTGCTAGAGCCCTCTTACGCTACCTATGGCTTCAAGACTGCCAGAACCGAGACCCCCGTAAGCTACAAGCAGATCAATCAAGGTGAAATGAGGGTGCTTGTTATAATACATGAAGGAAAGAAGCCAACAGTCGGCGAGGCCAAGGAAAGCATTGGGGTTGGGGATGGTACTTTATGTCTTTTTTTATAATGTTTACTTGGATAATCACAGAAATTAGTAAATGTAATGTGTTTAGGGGAAAGATAATTAAACACAAAGTAGAAGAAAAAACAACGTGCCGATGGTGCGATCCGAACCCACGACCTCCGAATAACGCGTCCGGTGCTCTTCCAACTGAGCTACATCGGCCGCTGTCCCCCCTGCTACTTTCTTGGGTATTTATGTTGTCTGTATACGAACCTTGAGAGTGTTCACCAGCGCCACCCTCAGCCATAGCGGCGGACGTGGGACGTCCTTTGTTACCGCCAGCGTCACGTAGAACGTGATCAAGAACGAGGGCGAAAGCTGTGCTAGAACCCTCTTACGCTACCTATGGCTTCAAGACTGCCAGAACCGAGACCCCCGTAAGCTACAAGCAGATCAGTCAAGGGGAAATGAGGGTGCACGTTATAATAATGAAGGAAAGAAGCCAACAGTCGGCGAGGCCAAGGAAAGCGTTGGGGTTGGGGATGGTACTTTAGGTCTTTTTTTTATAATGTTTACTTGGATAATCACAGAAATTAGTAAATGTAATGTGTTTAGAGGAAAGATAATTAAACACAAAGTAGAAGAAAAAACAACGTGCCGATGGTGGGATCCGAACCCACGACCTCCGAATAACGCGTCCGGTGCTCTTCCAACTGAGCTACATCGGCCGCTGTCCCCCCTGCTACTTTCTTGGGTATTTATGTTGTCTGTATACGAACCTTGAGAGTGTTCACCAGCGCCACCCTCAGTCATAGCGGCGGACGTGGGACGTCCTTTGTTACCGCCAGCGTCACGTAGAACGTGATCAAGACGTGATCAAAAAAAGACATAAAGTATCATCCCCAACCCCAACGCTTTCCTTGGCCTCGCCGACTGTTGGCTTCTTTCCTTCATGTATTATAACGAGCACCCTCATTTCCCCTTGATATATATATATATATATATATATATATATATATATATATATATATATATATATATATATATATATTAATCGCGTATATCCCGTGAGAAATGGTCCCACGAATAACTCTTACTTTGCGATATTTGGTGTCTCGAAATACGTCGGAACTGCGACAGTTTGTAATACTTAAATAAAAAAAAACGTTTACAGTGCATTCAACAGCCTTCGTCTGTTATTGCTTGCTACGGCGGGATCGACACTGTACACTCAGTTCAATAAATATCCGCGCATGTCAAATATCTTAAAATATTAAAGATAAATAGCAAGCGCGAAACAGAACTACGTTAAGAGCGCGGCTACATAACGAAGCGCGCTTTCCAGTCTCGTGTGCTGGCGTCGCACGCTTCGAAGGCGAGCCGAGCGTTCAAGAGTGGACGATCGCAGCGCCGCCGCTGCAGGGGACACGGCATGCGTCAGGCTGAGAGGCGCGGTCGCGCCACTGGAAAATATTCTATTCCACTGTAGTTTCGATGCCTGGGCGCAGTCATCTTAGTTTGATGGTGGCGCCCCGTATGAGCTAAACTGGGAAAGTCCGCTGCGGATCCTCTTGACGCCGTCTTGGGCTGTGCTGTGCGTGTTGATGCTGCGGTGCGGCAGTGTAAAAGTACTGTTTCGTGGTGCTCGGGAAAGCTATCCGACACCTTGGTGCTATTTGTGCTGTGTCGGAGCGCGCCAGCAAACCGTGTACCATCCGTTTGGCATGGCGGCAGCAGTTGGAAACAGCACTAGCGGCCGGGTGACTGCGGAGGACTGCGCTCAACTTCCGCGGTGAGGATGCATCTGTTGGATCTTTCACGATACATGTATTTTCAACTATATCTTATAATCGCAATAGTAACGGTACACACAAACACACAGCGAATGAACCGTACTGGCAGCTACAGAACGCGGAATGCAGATACTACGAAAGCATTGATTTAACGTGAAGTGCGACCCATTTCGATATACGATCGAGCTTTCCTGCTTCAACAATGTATATTTTCAAGTTAAACCACGGTTCAAGACCAGCACATAAAAGAAGTAGTGTCTAAAGTACCATCCGTCGACGTTTTTATGCAGCCTGGTGTTCGTCCCGCGGCGCAGCAACGTATACTCTCGTCCCGTACTTCGTAGCAGCATCGTTTGCACGACGGATTGTTGAGCAAAACGTCGAAAAATGTGCGCTCTTAGCTGCTCCATGAACGAAGACGACAAATTCGCAGTACATACAGCAGCGCTTACGAAAGCGGCGCCGCCCGCTGGCGCGGCGGATTACGGCACTCTCGTCGAACGCTACTCCCTAATCGTCGCTAGGCCTAAACTTTTTCGTATCGAAGGCACATCCGACGGTGCAATTTGTAATTGCTCAGCGCTTGAGTAAATGGTCTCTCATTGAACTGCCTGACTGCCGATCCCATTGTATCAGTAAGTAAAGATGTAAACTTCGGGGACTTATTAGCAGCGGATCCAGCGTGTAGACGATGAGCCGCGCGCCGCACCTTACGGCTATGTGTTGCATGACTTATTTGTAATGCAATTATCAATAACACGGTATGGGTCAGAAATCTGCAAGAAAGATTTCCTTTTTTTTTTTGGTGTCGGCCTATTGTGTAAGTGAAGTGAAGAGCAAATTTTGGCACGCTCTTCTTGCGTAGGCGGAAGACATCCACCGTATATCTACAATGGCTAAAATAGTATATCGTTGGCGCGGAGGGCTTGAGGGAGGCACGGCCTGCCCGGCGCGCGTGGTTACTACGGCGGAGGAAATGTAATGGGCATCATATTCGTGAGTCCGTCATTAGTAGTAAGTCTATCTGGCTTACATAAAACGTTCATGGGCAAATTAAATCAGGATAGACTGGAAAGCGGTGAAGCAGAAACATCACAGCCGAACTCGGGCTGCCTATGCATGCTTCCCGCATACGCTCTCGGCAATCATCTTGCGATTTATTTGATTGTTTGTGAAGCCCACGATCTCGCATATCTGTCCCGATGACACTACCACTAAAACGGGCGCTAATAAAGGTATTCAGCTCTCTCAAACGACAATGTATACCGAGGTGCAAGGTCGCTCTGCTATGCATGAAGCATGCGAATGCACAGCCCAGTTGGTACTGGCAACAATGGGCCGGCACGAGGAATCTGGTTAGAGAGTATTGCACTCCTCTCCTGCTTGCTCTCGGTAAAACGATCTATAAACGAGCGAACAGTCTACAAGTGCAAGGCAAACATTCGTTTTTTTTTTTTTTGTTTATACTGTTTACATTTACAGGAATTTTGTCATGGTGATTATTGGAATAAAGAGTATTAAATGCAAAGCGGAAGGAACGACAACGCGCCGATAGTGGGAGTCGAACCCACGACCTCTGAATGCCGCGTTCGTGCTCTTCCAAATAAGCTACATCAATGACTGTCCCCCCTTCCGATTGCTTGCTTGGGTATATATGTTCACTAACCGGTTAAACATGTGAGCTGCACCAGAGCATTCCTCATCCCTAGCGGCGGATGTGAAACATCCTGTTATAGCTTATAACCCCAAGCGTCACGTAGCACGTGATAAATATATGTATATATATATATATGTATATATATATATATATATATATATATATATATATATATATATAGCTATGTGTGGCGCTGGTGAACACTCTCAAGGTTCGTATACACACAACATTAATACCCAAGAAAGTAGCAGGGGGGACATCGGCCGATGTAGCATAGTTGGAAGAGCGCCGGACGCGATATTCGGAGGTCGTGGGTTCGGGCCGCCCCATTGGCACGTAGTTTTTTCTTCTACTTTGTGTTTGATTCTCTTTCCCCTAAAGAGAATACATTACTATATTTGTGCGATTATCGAAGTAAAAATTAAAAATAAAGACATAAAGTACAATCCCCAATGCTTTCCTGGCCTCGCCGACTTTTGGCTACTTTTCCTTCATATATATATATATATATATATATCATTCCAACAGTTTCGGATTGTGGACCGTCAAGGTAGAATTGAGAATGGAGAATGAGTCCGCACATTACGCCACTGCTAAGGGCGGGAGAAGGAATTCTCGCTCTCTCTCTTTGGAGAAACAAACATTACTGAATAGATAGAAAGGGCTAAAAGCTCCCGTTTATTAATGGCTGGTAATGCAATAAAGACGGAGAGAGAAAGAGAAAGTGAAGAAAAAGAGGGAGGAGAGGGGCGAAATTTCAAAGTGGAGCCGACGAATGTTACATATACGAAGCGCTTGCACGAAGACAAAACTAAAAGCAAGGCCAGTCTCCATCCAAGGAAGCCAGAAATAGAGCAAAGGTTCAGAATAAAAAAAAAAAAAACGACTCAAAAACAGACAACGCGAGCATGCATACAAAGACGGCCCGCTCCCAAGCGGTGCAGGTGCTCAAAAAACCGTGGGTTAAGAGTTATGTGTTCTAGACAAATCTTTTTCACCCCGCAACGCGCCAGCGATCGGACTTAATCGGAGCAAGGGCAGCGCGCCGCCGCGGCGACGAAAGAGCCGTCGGCCAGACGTGCTCTACCGAAACCCGACGGCAGCCGGGCATTCGCGTCAACTCGTTCCCGCGAGCGTGTCTTAAGTGAAAGCGTTTGTTGCGGGAAAGGAAACCGGCCAGAGGGGGAAGGCCAAGGAGCTAAATAACGAACTGTATAGTTTGCGTGAAAAGAAGAGAATCCTTAGGCGTAGGCAAATGGAGATAAATATCTCGTCTATTAGTTATGCAGGCTTTTGAGAAAGGCAAAGTTGTCCAAGTTTCATTATATTACACGGGTTAGAATCTGAAATTTGTGTATGAAGTACGATTCTCTTTGTTATCTTTGTCGAATTGTTTGGAAGCCTGATTGAAGGAGATTGACCCGAATGTTTTCTAAAGTATGGTTTGAAAGGCACTGGTGCTTAGAGAAAGAAAGATTTGGCAGTGTGTTGACGTGGGCATTGTGGTTGTTGAAACGAAGCCTGAATGGCGTTTCGGTCTGGCCGATGTATTCCATGCCGCACACACCACAGATTAGCATGTATACCACATTGACACTGTCGCAGTTCGTAGGTTCTTTAATCTTAAAGGTGAAATCCTAGAAGTTGCCTTTTACAATACTTGTCGCGTTCACATGATTGCAAACTTTTCAGCGTGGGTTTCCGCACGGTTTACAGCCGGGCTTAGGGTTAGTATTGGTGGTCGTTTTAGATTTAACTAACATGTCCTTTAGGTTTCTAGAACGCCGATACACAGCTCTCGGTGGCTGTTTGAAAATGGAAGACAAGTTACTGCTTTGCTGGATTATATTGAATTGTTTCGATAGGCTATTATTAACCAGTGGCATATTTGAGGAATGGGAAAGAACGAGGTTTGTTGGCATATCGTTCTGCTGTGATTTTTCAAAATTGATTATTTGATTTTTGTCTAAGCCTCGAGCTTTTCCAATAGCAGCATCAACATTTGAGGGAAGGGGGGGGGGGTATTCCTTTTGCAGAAGATTTGTTTTAGCTGCTCCGCATGGCGGTCAAAGTCCTCTAACTCAGAGGAAATCCGTCGGTATCTATATGCCGGTGAGTAAGCTATGCTGGTTTTACAGTGGTGTGGGTCGCTGCTTTTGAAATGTAGGTACTGGTGGTGGTCGGTAGAATAGGGTAGTCTTAAGCACGTTGCCTTTTCTCTCTATCTTTAACGTCCAAGAAGGTAATTAAGGATTTAGGAAAGCTGTTGGTGAACTATGTGGTTGGATGAAATGAGTTGTAATTTTGTATAAATGTTAACAGGCTGGCTTTGTCGTGGGGACAAATGAGGAAAATCGTCAAGAAAACGATTATATAGGAGGAGTTTCAGAGACTGAGTGTCCAGGGCTTCTCGAGAGTCGCCATGAATATATTAGCATAGGCCGATGCCACCTTAGTGCCCATCGCCATAACGTTAACTTGAAGGTAGTGCCTTCCCTCAAATTCGAAGTTATTGTGAGTAAGCACCAGGCTAAGAATAGTGGAGAGGGTTTCCTCATCTAGGTTCACTGAAGGGTCCGTACTTAGGTACGCATCCACTGCCGCGCGTATGCCGTCTGAATGGGGGATATTCGTGTACAGGGATGTTAGTCCATTGTGACTAAAAAGCTTTCCTTCGGAATTTCAAGGTTGGACACGCCCCCAGGAAATGATTTGTGTCCTTAATGTAGGCAGGGATAGCTGGTATAACGTCCTTAAAGAGGAAGTCAAGGACGGCGGAAATATTTTAGGTGAGTCTACTGTTACTTGACAGAATTGGGTGGCCGAGACGGTTGGGCTTGTGAATTTTCGGGAGGAGGTAGAATCGCCCAGGAACCGATTTGATGGGCTTAATTGCTTTAAACATATCCTGGGATATCTTTTGTATATAAAACAGAGATTCTAATTGATTGTTGAATTTGGTCTTAAAATCTGTTGTGGGATCGCTATTGAATTAATGTAGAAACGTTTATCTTCTAATTGCCGGAAACCTTCAGGTAAATATACGGCCTTGTCCATAACAACAATAGCGCCGCCTTTTTCCGCAGGTTTGATGATGATGCCGGACCGCTGACGGAAAGCGTCGAGGGCTTGGCACTCTTCGAAGACAGGTTGTTACTGACTGAACTAGGTTCTGGTTTTGTATACGCAGCCAGAATTTTCTTTTGATTCGCAGCTATGTACATATCTAAATGTTTGTATCTGTGTTCTCTTGGTGTCCATGATTTATCAGATATCCCAGGTATGTTAATTTCACGCTTCTTTTCGTGGTTACCGAAGTTCAAGGTTGTCAATCTTGAACGACGATGAAGAGGCGGAGTGGAATGACCTTCTACATGACAGCTCACTGCGCCTTATGAACCTAATCATAACCTAGCCGTCTCAACCTGGCCTTCTATCACAAGTGGTGAAAGTGAAATTCGATCCCCTTGCTGCCTTGTGTCCTGCCTCTCGCTGGAGCTACGTTCCGGTCGCCGTTTAACAACTACCATCGCCATGGCAACCGAGAGCAGTCCTGAGCCAGCCGGACCCTCTACCTCGGCTACACTGCCGCCTACGATGCCCACACGACAACGCGACCCGCCGCTGTTCGCTGGTTGTCGTGACGAAGACCTCGATGACTGGCCCGACACTTATGAACGCTGCAGTGCCAACAAATAGTGGGATGCTGCTTTAAAATTACTGAACGTTTTTTCTACCTTATTGGGGTCGCCAGGAATTGGTTTATCAATCGCGAGCCGCAAACCACAAACTGGCCCACCTTCAAGCAGCAGTTCCGACAGTACTTCGCCGTCCCGGCTGTTCGAACAGAAATCGAAGGAACAAGCTCGATTCCCGCCTTTCATGTTCTCGCTGAGGCCTATTCGTCATGCATAGAGGCCGTGCTTGCACTCTGTCGGCGTATCAGTCCCACCATGCCGCAATCGGAACGTGTACACCATGTCTTGAAAGGAATCAATTCAATGGCTTATAACACCCTAGTTGCCCAGAATCCATCAAGTGTTGACTCCATTATTACGACCTGCCAACGCCTCGACAAGCTACAGTCCTCCCGATTGCAGCCCGGCTTCGCTACTGCCTCAACCTCTACTGACCTCGATCTACGAGCCCTGATTCAAGCGATAATCCGCGAGGAAATCCAAGCCCTCAGCCCTTTCTGCCAGCAAGGTTGCGATCATTCTTCTCCTCCTTCTAACGACACCGGCCTCCGCCACATCATTAAAGAGCAGTTGGCCGCTATCACCCACCCTGTCACACCTGATCCTCCTGCACCTCGTCCAGCCCCGTCTTACGCTCACGTCGCTGCATCTCCTCCTGCTTTTGTTCCCCCACCCCAAGCACCGCCCTACAACCACATCAACGCCATGACGACGGCTCAACCAACGCCACCCTATTACGCACCTTGGCGCCCCTCTCGCCCAGTGTGCTATTATTGGGGAATTCGAGGACATATATCCCGCTTTTGTCGTCGACGCATTCAGAACGAGCGACGTGGTTACGACTCCTTCGAAAGTGGCATACCTGCATATTATCAATGACGACCGATTCCCAGCCAACCTCGTCGATTCTCTCCACCGCCGGTATCCTCGTCTGAACCAAGTGGGGCTCATGTATTCCGACGCCGGTCCCCTTCTCCATACCACCGCTCTGTTTCGCCACTTCGACCAGCAACAACTGTTCCTGTCCATCATTCGGAAAACTAAGCGATGCTGTTTCCGGAGGTGAAACTGCACTTTGCGAACTTACAAAAAAGTCCTCCTCATCGCCCGCATAATATGATTTCCGTTTTAGCTGAAAGATTACCGGTCGAAGCTTTATTTGAGAACAGGGGCTGCACTTTCTGTTACTCACGCTGATTTTTGACACCGTTTGCGGAAAGTGACACCACTATATGATGGACCTTAACTTCGTGGAGCAAATGGCGTCCCTCTGCAAACTTCAGCAAAGTGTTGTTATAGTCGAGTTGTTATAGATGGCGTCCGCCAAAATGTGCAGTTTGCTGTGCTTTCACCGTGTGCGCATTTGGTGATTTTTAGATGGGATTTTTTGTCAGCCGCTTCAGCGTTAATTTCTTTTAGCAACCATGTCATCCATATTGAATTGAAAATAGAAAAAAAATTATTTCCAGTAATATACAGGAAATGGGCCTCGGGCGAAAAGCTACAGCGAGAGCTTGAGAGATGCCCGAGGCCCAGATGTGGCAGAGCAACAGGACGTGTGACGTTAAGGCGAAGATATACATATAAAACATGAAAATTATGAAGCACAGAAAGAGCACATATATACAAATGAAACAGCAAGTTAAAAAACAGCACAGTAAATTAACGACACACAATAGTGTAACAATATGCACGAAATATGGCAAAAACATAATGAAAATGAAGTGACTATTCTTGTAATAATGTTTAAGGCAAGGAACGGAAAGTACAGAGAGACAGTGCGGAATTGATAAAATATAGCTTAAAGTGCTTAATTGATGCGGTAAAGATGTTTGGGTTATGTATGCTATAATGATTTAATATGCATGGTAAAGTAAAACGAAGGCTCTGGTTACCGTATAACGTCTTCGTTCGAGGAACGTCCCATATTTCTTTACTTCTGGTGTGAAAGGGTTTCTCGTAAGGCTTAAGTCCAGATATATTCTTCAAGAAGTATGTTAAGCATTGAGGTGACAATTTAAGGCAGTGAAGTAGACGATACTCAAACATGGCATGCACACGATGAATCCTATATTTCGGAAATAATGTTTCTGTATGGGCAGTGTAGCATGCACCAGCGATCAGTCTAATTCCCTTCTTTTGGAGACCGAGTATGATGTTTAGATTTGTTTTGGATGTTGTACCCCAAACGAGGTGACAGTAGTTTATGTGCGATTGAATTAAAGCGTGATAAATAAGGAGCTTATGCTTTGGGGAAAATTCGTTGCGCAGTCTGGAGAGGAAACCCACAGATCTAGTGAGTTTGCTTTCAATATACATTATATGGTCAGACCACCTCATGCGAGAGTCGAATACAATACCCAGTGATTTGAACTTGTCTACAATTTCAATAATGTCATTTTCTAGATGCAGAGTACTGTTTACTGTAATATCCTGGCTAAGGGGACGAAAAAAGACTGCTTTGGTCTTGTTAGAGTTAACTACCAAACCATTAGCTGTGGGCCATTTGTGGAGAGCACAAAGAGCACATTTGCACTATTGATTAGTTCATCGGCAGAAGATCCCCTAAGAAAAAAACTTGTGTCGTCAGCGTACTGAATACAACTTGTATGATAAGCTATGCTAGGAAGGTCGTTAGCATATACATTAAAGAGGAACGGTCCAAGAAGGCTACCTTGCGGTACACCGCATTCAATGAGAAGGGAGCTAGACTTATGATTATCGACCGAAACGACCTGCTGGCGCATGTTTAAATAAGAACGAAAGAGTTGGAGGGAAAGACCACGGACACCATAGCTTTCAAGTTTACAGAGTAGCATTTCATCATTAAGAAGATCGAAAGCTTTGGTAAAATCGATGAAAATCCCAAGGGTCAAACTTTTAGCTTCGATATTACTTAAAATAATTTCCTTTTGCAAGAGTAAAGCAGATTCCGTGGACTTGCCCTTTCAAAATCCAAACTGACTGGCATTTATTAAGGCATGTTTAGAAAAGAACCCATCGATTCTCTTGAGCATAACTTTTTCAAGAGCCTGTGAAAAAACAGGGAGAATAGAAATTGGCCTATAGTTGCTCATCTTATATCTATCGCCTCCTTTGAAAATAACAGTTACGTTTGCATATTTGATTCGTGCAGGAAAAATTCCTGATGTGAGCGGTATGACAGACAGTGATTTTTCATCTGACATTTCTGAAAGGCATCATTTCCTCATTGCCACAGCTCATACTGTATTGTCTCTACAGTGCGAAACACTTCTTACCGTTATTTCTGAACTCATCACTGACAGAGATGTACTCATCGCACCATCTCATCGTCATCTTGCACGTAGAATCGCCTTCCCGTCGAGTCTTGTACGATTCCGCAGCAGCTCAGCGATAGTAGCTGCCACGACTACTTCCCGTAAATGCTTTGTGCTAGCTAAAGAAACTTCCTGCCATGCATAGTGGATGCTCACCCTATTTCCATGACGGTGCTCACTGCCCCGCTACCTCAGCAACGTGATTCATCGCAAGTCTCTCTTGCCATGCTGTCGAAGACAATCAATCCGAACCTCATGCCGCACCAACGCCAAGAATTGTTGCGATTGCTTCAAACCCACCAAGCCATTTTTTGATGCCACTTCCCCACCCCTGGGACGGACTAGTGTTGCACATCACCGCTTCCTTACTGAAGGTAACTGAATTTTACGCCGACGACCTAATTGGGGTTCTCTCTCGGAAAGAAAAGTAATTGAAGTGATGTCAGTGACATGCTCCGTCGTGATATTATTCGTCCATTAACAAGCCCATGGTCCTCCCCAGTAGTATTAGTCAAAAAAAAGGACGGATCGGTACGATTTTGTGTTGATTGTCGGGCACTCAACAAAATTTCCCGCAAAGATGTCTACCCGATGCCGCAGAGTGATGACGCCCCTGACTCTCTCCAAGGCGCTGAATATTTATCGACCTTTGACCTCCGCTCAGGTGAAGGGGAAAATACCTATCAACGAGGACGACAGAGAAAAAACCGCTTTCGCAACTCCTGACGGACTTTGCGAGTTTAATGTTATGCCCCTCGGCCTTTGTAACGCACCGGCAACATTTGAAAGAATGATCGATACTGAACTTCGCGGCCTCAAATGGAGAACCTGTTTATGTTACTTGGATGACATTGCTATCTATTTGTCAACTTTTAGCGACCATCTCACGCGCCTGAATGAAGTCCTGACGTGTCTTGATTCAGCGGACCTTCAGCTCGACAAAAAGAAATGCCACTTTGCCGAGAAAGAAATTAAAATATGGGGCATCAGATTAGCCGTGACGGCATTTGTCCAGACCCTGAAAAAGTAATCACGGTCTTTAACGTTCCTCGTCCGCAACGGACTACAGATTTGCGCAGTTTCCTCGGCCTGGCGTCCTGTTTCCGGCGATTTATAAGGCATTTTGAAACTGTTGCTGCGCCGCTTCATGAACTACTTAAAGCCTGCAGCCCTTTCGTGTGGACTGAAGAGTGCTACACTGCTTTTAATGACCTAAAGCACGCCCTCACATCAGATCCTGTTCTTGGCCACTTCACCGACAGCGCTCCTACAATACTGCACACTGATGCCAGTGTTCTCGGTCTTGGCGCTGTCCTTTTGCAGCGCGATGCAACTTCGCGTGAGAAAGGGATTGCCTTCGCCAGTCAAACCATAACTCCAGCTGAGAAAAACTACGCCATTACCGAGCAGGAATGACTTGTCGTCGTCTGGGCTGTTCAAAAGTTTCGCCCTATACCTATATGGTCGGTATTTCACAGTTGTGATCGATCACCGTGCTCTTTGCTGGTTGTCTTTACTGACACATTTGAGAGGCCGACTTGGCCGTTGGATTCTACATGCAAGAATACCATTTCGATGTCGTTTAGAAATCGGGTCGCCAACACCAAGACGCCGACGTTTTTCCTGCTGCCCAGTTTCGGAATCAGACTGCTGTTTTTCTTCACAATGCATTTCCACCCTCGCAGCAATTAGCTGATGTCTATTGCCGGCCCATTATCGACCGCCTTATCAGCGCTTCGAGCCCACGCAACGCTAGGCTTCGCCGACAGCTTCACAATTTCAAGCTTGAATATTGCATACTACGCCGCTACGTGTATTATCTTGATGAAACTCGCTGCCTCCCAGTCGTGCCACCTGTGCTACGCCCACGTATACTAGCGGCTTTCCACGATTACGCTACTGCAGGTCACCTTGGTTTTGACGAAACATACGACCGCATGAAAAGACGATTCTTTTGGCCTGGTCTACTACCGTAGCTAAATACGTTGCTTTCTGCCATCTGTGCCAACGTCGCAAGCGACCGACTTCTTCCTCCGCTGGCTTCCTACAGCCCCTTCTCTGTCCTGCCGCGTCATTCGACATAGTCGACATCGACCTGTATGGTCCCCTACCTCTCTCTGACGGGGGTAACCATTCGATTATAACAACTGTCGACCACCTTACAAGCTATGCTGAGCAGCCCATGTACCGACTGGTTCCGCTGAAGAGATAGCTAATTTCTTTTTGCGATCAGTTGTATTGCGCCATGGCGCTCCTCGGGTGCTCCTAAGTGATCGCGGGACGGCCCTCTTATCGACAGTCGTATCCGAAGTTCTTCATGCGTCATCCACTCTCCATAAGACAACCTCAAGCTACCATCTCCAGACTAACGGTCTGAAGAAGCGATTTCATCGCACCCTATCGGATATGATATCCACGTACATCACACCTGATCATGAAATTGGGATACTAATCTACCATTCGTCACATTCGCCTATAATACTGCAGTACAGCGGACTACCGGTTACTCCCCATTTTCCCTCGTTTTCGGCAGTTCTCCCACTACCATCCTCGACACTTCCTTCTTCTCTACGCCCGACTACTCCTCATCATTACCAGCCGAGTTCTTATCCCGTGTGGACAGATGCCGTCATCTTGCCCGCCTCAAAACAGAAGCCTGCCAGCAAGACCGCAAGAGTCGCAACGATTCGACGCATTGTGTGGCATCTTTTCGTCCTTGTGACGAAGTACTGCTCTATACACTACTGCGTACCCCTGGCCTTAGTGATAAATTATGAACGCCGCTATCTTGGTCCCTACAAGGTCACCAACCAAACTTCCCCAGTGAACTACCTGTTGATCCCTCAGCCTGAAATTGTTCATCTCGCTTGAAGCCGTTTGTGCCCCGCGGAGCATCGGTTGGTTAGGAGCGGCCAGGCTCGCCGCTTCCGACCCCCCGGGCAGATTATGTGAGCCCTCCACAGATCTTTCAATTGTACATACCATCATCATAGTCCCGCAGCACCGGCTCCGGCACGCGCTTGGGTTTTCATCCATCGGATTAAACGCTGACACGGCAGACCTTTCCGTCTCTACCTGACCTTCTTTTAAAAAGATATATATATATATATATATGAAGGAAAGAAGCCAACAGTCGGCGAGGCCAAGGAAAGCGTTGGAGATGGTAATTTATGTCATTTTTTTTTCTTTTTTTTTAATGTTTACTTGGATAATTACAGAAATTAGTAATGTAATCTGTTAGGGAAAAGATAATTAGAAACAAAGTAGAAGAAAAAACAACGTGCCGATGGTGGGATCCGACCCCACGACCTCCGAATAACGCGTCCGGTGCTCTTCCAACTGAGCTCCCACCATCGGCACGTTGTTTTTTCTTCTACTTTGTTTCTAATTATCTTTCCCCTAACAGATTACATTACTAACTTCTGTAATTATCCAAGTAAACATTAAAAAAAAAGAAAAAAAAATGACATAAATTACCATCTCCAACGCTTTCCTTGGCCTCGCCGACTGTTGGCTTCTTTCCTTCATGTATTATAACGAGCACCCTCATTTCCCCTTGATTGATCTGCATATATATATATATATATATATATATATATATATATATATATATATATATATATATATATATATATATATATATATATATATATATATGAAGGAAAGAAGCCAACAGTCGACGAGGCCAAGGAAAGCATTGGGGATTATGTTTTATGTCTTTTCTTTAAATTTTTACTTGAAAAATGAATAATGTAATCTGCTTAGGGGAAGAATAATTATATATATATTAGCAATGCGGGAGGAGTTCAGTTAAAGCGCTGATGGCAGCGGGAAAAGGTGTGGCCTACTGGCTCCCCAACACCTCTTCTTCTTCCTTCGTTTCTGCCACTCAATACGTCGACGTCTTCAGTAAGCTCACAATTCCCCTCTACTTAGTAGAAGCCAACTGGGCGTGTTCATGAGTCAAGCGAGGCTGACACAGCTTAGAGAGGCAACGCGACACAGTTCTGTTTTCGCAGACCGACAACTCGATTCAGTTAGACGGGCTATTTCATAAGTTAAATTACTTGTCCGTTTGACCGCTACAAATGGGCCATCATAGTAATCCAGAAGGCCGGAGCGCCCAAATGGACCCAAGAGCAAGACAAATCACTTATAGAGTGTGTGACACAGAGGTGACTGGCATCATAATTTTTCCTGCACGAATGAAATATGCAAACGTAACTGTTATTTTCAAAGGAGGTGATAGAAACAAGATGACAAACTATAGGCCAATTTCTATTCTCCCTGTTTTTTCAAAGGCTCTTGAAAAAGTAATGCTCAAGAGAATCGATGGGTTCTTTTCTAAACATGCTTTAATAAATGCCAGTCAGTTTGGATTTCGAAAGGGCAAGTCCACGGAATCTGCTTTACTCTTACAAAAAGAAATTATTTTAAATAATATCGAAGCTAAAAGTTTGACCCTTGGTATTTTCATCGACTTTACCAAAGCTTTCGACCTTCTTAATCATGAAATACTACTCTGTAAACTTGAAAGCTATGGTGTCCGTGGTCTTTCCCTCCAACTCATTCGTTCTTATTTAAACAAGCGCCAGCAGGTCGTTTCGGTCAATAATCATAAGTCTAGCTCCCTTCTCATTGAATGTGGTGTCCCGCAAGGTAGCTTTCTTGGACCGTTCCTCTTTAATGTATATGCTAACGACCTTCCGAACATAGCTTATCATACAAGTTGTATTCAGTACGCTGACGACACAAGTTTTTTTCTTAGAGGATCTTCTGCCGATGAACTAATCAATAGTGCAAATCTGGTTCTTTGTGCTCTCCACAAATGGTCCACAGCTAATGGTTTGGTAGTTAACTCTAACAAGACCAAAGCAGTCTTTTTTCGTCCCCTTAGCCAGGATATTACAGTAAACAGTACTCTGCATCTAGAAAATAACATTATTGAAATTGTAGACAAGTTCAAATCACTGGGTATTGTATTCGACTCTCGCATGAGGTGGTCTGACCATATAATGTATATTGAAAGCAAGCTCACTAGATCGGTTGGTTTTCTCTCGAGACTGCGCAACGAATTTTCCTCAAAGCATAAGCTCCTTATTTATCACGCTTTAATTCAATCTCACATAAACTACTGTCACCTCGTTTGGGATACAACATCCAAAACAAATCTAAACATCATACTCGGTCTCCAAAAGAAGGAATTAGACTGATCGCTGGTGCATGCTACACTGCCCATACAGAAACATTATTTCCGAAATATAGGATTCATCGTGTGCATGCCATGTTTGAGTATCGTCTACTTCACTGCCTTAAAATGTCACCTCAATGCTTAACTGACTTCTTGAAGAATATATCTGGACTTAAGCCTTACGAGAAACCCTTTCACACCAGAAGTAAAGAAATATGGGACGTTCCTCGAACGAAGACGTTATACGGTAACCAGAGCCTTCGTTTTACTTTACCATGCATATTAAATCATTATAGCATACACAACCCAAACATCTTTACCGCGTCAATTAAGGACTTTAAGCTATATTTTATCAATTCCGCACTGTCTCTCTGTACTTTCCGTTCCTTGCCTTAAACATTATTACAAGAATAGTCACTTCATTTTCATTACGTTCTGCCATATTTCGTGCATACTGTTACACTATTGAGGGTCATTAATATACTGTGCTGTTTTTTAACTTGCTGTTTCATTTGTATATATGTGCTCTTTCTGTGCTTCAAAATTTTCATGGTATACATGTATATCTTCGTCTTAACGTCACACGTCCTGTTGCTCTGCCATTCCTGGGCCTCGGGCATCTCTCAAGCTATCGCTGTAGCTTGTCGCCCGAGGCCCATTTCCTGTATATTACTGGAAATAAAATTTGTTTTTTAAATTTTTCAAATATCGCGCTCTGAAGTGTTCTTGTGTTCCAGTGAAGTGTTCTTTGTGGAGAGCAGGATGGTATCCAGGGTGTAGCGTGGTGGTCTCCCGTACATCAGGAAGAATGGGCTGTGCACAGTCTTCTTGTGCGTACCGGTATTAAACGCATATGTAATAAAAGGTATTATGATGTCCCAGTACTTATACGCTGTTTCCACATACATAGAAATATTGTAGGTAAGCGTTCTGCGCTCAGTGAAGCCATTCCTATGGCGATGGTATGGCGCAGAGTGTCGGAACGTTACGGCGCAAAAACGCATGTCGTCTTGAGAAACATCAGCGCTGAACTGCGGGCCCCGATTAGTGAACACATTTCACGGAGGCCCGTGTTGTATCTGTTGATTGTGATGACGGGGCGAAGAGGACGAGGGCAAAGAAGGAACACGAAAACGACAGGAAAGGCGCCAACGTTTGACTGAGGTTTATTTGCGCTAACAAGAATCCAGCAAAGGAGGACGAAGCAAGAAATTCAAAGAATCCTCCACGTTTATAATCTCATGAACGAGGAAATCATTAATGCTCTTAAGACTCATTATTTCAACGCCTCTGGTGGCAAAGAACCACTACTGGAATATAAAGGCAATCCTAACCCTCACATTAACTCCAACATAAGGGAGGCGGAAGTCCGAGCAGCAAATCATAAAATTTGCACGCCCTCAGGGCAGGCGCGGATACGACCCAAATATTACGCCAAGAAACCTAAATCAAAAACTCGATCTCCAAACTTACCAAGTTCGCCAAGGAATATTGGAATAAAGGATCATTACCGGAAACGTGGAAGCACACCAAGATAATTCTTATTCCAAACCAGGGAAATCACTTTCAATACAAAACCTGAGACCGATATCCCTCACCTACTGCCTACGTAAATGATTCGAACACATAGCCTTGCCAAGGCCTCAGTCATACATGGACGAGTGGGGTCTGTACCCTCACACTACATTTGTATTCAGACCCTTTTTGTGTACACATGACACAATGTTAAGGATTAAGCATGAAATCTTGGCACCTCGGATGAAAACAGGCTAAGTGCCATATTAGCTCTCGGCCTCATAAAAGCTTTCGATAACCTGAGCCACAAAGATATTATGGGTGCGCTATCCGACCTGCAGGTGGGTGTCAGGATGTATAACTACATCAAGGCCTTCATAACAGGTAGCACAGAAGAAATTCAGTTAGGAATTGTCCATTCAAACAAATTCCAAATTCCCACTAGAAGACCTTGTCACACCGCAAGGCTCAGTACTGTCCCCATTTATATCACTTTAATAAAATTGGAACGCAAAATACAACACATTTCTAATCTAGAACACTCTTTCTATGGCGACAATATTGCTCTATGAGCAATCAAGGGACACGCCAGCACAATTGACAAAACGCTGCCGCTAGCAGCAGATGCGGTAGTGGAGGTGACGAACCAAATTGGCTTGGAATTCTCATCTAAAAAATCGGAACCTTAAATCATGAAATCAGTAGCATATACATAAACATATAACATATACATCGATGGTTTCACCATCTGGAGAGTAGAAAAATTGCGCATACTGTGCATGTACACTCAATCAAATGGCAAAAACGCCGATTTAATCCAATCACTCCGAACGATAAGTAATCAACCATCTCGTTTTATACGGAGGATATCAAACAAAAAAAGAGGAATGAAAGAAAAGGAGACACTAAAATTTGTGCAAGCCTTCATTCTCATCTGCGGTATACATTCCACGCGCTATTTATTCTTACAGGCCAAAGAAAGAGAAGCGATTGAATATTCAGGACTGATAAACAAAGCACGAACCTGAGAGGAGGCAGAAGAGGCGGGTGTAGCTCTGGCAATTATCACGACGAACTCCAAGTTCATTTTCAGCGACGCAAAAACATCAAGCAGCAGCCGAAACTTTAAAGGCTTTTCATCACTCTAAAAATGCATGTTCGATTACAATTTTGTGGGTCCTGCACACGCGGGTTATCCTGATCTAAGATCCGCTCTCAACAGAAACCCCACGTACATAGGAATTACGAATTTGTACAAAAACAACAGACTAAAATATCCAGAACCCACCCACTTACGCTCAGAAAACTACAGCAAACAAAACTCAGAAAACTTCCAACAAATACGTGTTTTAATCTACGTAAATTAGCACAATGGTATCCAGGCGAATACAGCCGCTCATGTTCCCTTTGCGGTGATCAGAGTGCAGATCTGGAACACATCATGTTTAAATGTGAAAACATGCAACCGCCGGAGGGCCTGGAGGTAAGGAATTCGAAACAGTAGGAGGCCACATCGCTTACCTCTGATCCAGGCAGGCAATACGCTGGCACTTCCCACGCAATGTTTAGCACCTGGCTGTGATTGGGGAAAACAGGTAGCGTCCTAGTTACAGCCTCAGCAAAATTAGACGCAGGTGCCCTTTTCAGAATAATCAGAATGCCTTCAACATATCTAAAAACGGTAACAACATTCTGGTCATTGTGATGACTTTTGATTTAATATCCAAAAGCTGAAAAGAAGATGTCATAAAGTACCATGCCACAGAAGACCCAATACAAATACATCTTTTTGAAAAAAAGAAGCCAAATTCAAAGGAATTGGCTCTCTACTTCATGTAGAATTCTAGCAAGGCTACAAATTGTCGCTGCTAATTCTAGCGGAATTTAACTTTGAAACTGAACGGTCTCTGCTTTCGGATCTTTTCTCTGACCGCACTTAGAAGTCCTTGATGAGGAACGGAATAATATCAATCTTCAATGTCGATGGAGAAACTATTGTGTTCCAGGGGGAAGGAATGACTAAGCTCCGGTAAGACTTTCGAAGAACTGCGCGCAAGGAAGGGATCATCGCTTGCCAATGTGCCAACTTGTGTTTTGTGGCCTTGCTAGAATTCTACTTGAACTCGAGCACCATTTTGGTAAAGGTAGCTTTGTTGTTAAAAAAAAGAGGTGTTTGTAGAGTCTTCTGTGGCACCGGTTATTTGTGACGTTTTCTTGTCAGCTGTTCAAAATGAAATCAAAAGTCGAAATGATCCCAATGTTGTTTCCGTTTTTATATATGTTTATGACATTTTGATTATTCCGAAAATGACACAACAGTATAATTTAGCTGAGGCTGTAACTAGGAAGCTATCCGTTTTCTCTGATCCCAGCCAGCGCCTCACATTTACGTGGGAAGTACCAGCTAACAATGAATTGCAGTTCTTAGACTTAAGGCTTGTATTTAAGAATGATCATATTTGCTGAGCGTACGATCCCAGATGTAAGAAAGGATTGCTGCCTATTCACAGTTCCCACTCGAAGCTCGTCCAGACAGCTATTATTACGGATTTTTTAAAGAGCGCTTTAGGAAAAGCATGACACAACATGACGTCTGTGCGTTTTGGTGGCCATGTGCAGAGGCTGAAAGAAGCAGGCTACCCGGCCCCGCCTATTTTGAGTGTTTACGAAATGTTGCTTCAGAAGGTGAAGCGACTTCATGTTATGAAATATACAGAAGAAGGAAGCTGTGCCGGTCATTCTTTACACCCATAAAATATCTCACGGTATCAAAAAAATTCTAAGTTAATGTCAGGTTGAAGTTGTGTTTTCTGCACCTTCTAAAGTTTCTAATATTTGCTCCATGAATAAGCCAGAGAAACGACGGTTTGCGCTATTAAACATCAAAAGAAGTTCACTAAATATTAGTCCCGAGTTGTGTACCAGATTTCTTTGAACTGTGGTTTGTTCTACATTGGCCAAACCGGTCGATGTTTGAATGAGCAAGCAAGCGAACACTTGAAGAATGTGCGCAAACAACATGAAAGCTTACTAGCAGAGCACTTTACAGCCTGCCGGGGCTGTCATCCTATTCGACAAGACGATTTTTAAATTTTCGGTAGAGATGAAGTACAGCGAGGAGTATTAAAGGCTTATTTCATCAATAAAGCAGGATGTTTGTGCATTAGCAGGCCGTCCATATCGTGTATCGAAGCTGAGGAGGTTTACCCTGAAGAATTTTTGGATGAGACATGCCGTTTCATTGCGCCTATGATGCTGTCAAGTGTATAGGGGGGCCTCCGGCTTTGTCAAGCTGTCGCTTGTGACAGCTTTTACTGCGGGTCTCCCGCGCCATGTATTCATTTGGCGCAAATAAACCATTATTATTATTATTATTATTATTATTATTATTAATTTCTGTAGATTTTATATTCGGGTTATTTTTCTTTGTTTTTGATAAGCGTTTTCGGTTGTTAACTCCATTTGATGTTTTTATTTCCTTTTATGTCGACGCTTAGATGATTTTTCTAGATTTTAAACTTTCATGTGCACTTTGTCCCAGTTTCTTTTGGTCTTTTTGTTAATCATTGTCACCTGTTTTTGTTAATGCGGGTAACGGCGAAAATCCCGCACCAAGCATGTCTTGGGCACGAACGCATTGGTGGCATGTGGTTGAACTCGTGCTTCTGATTGTTTTAAGGCGAAAGCCTTTAATGGTTCGTTGTTCCCGTCAGCAAAAGTATCAAGTCTTTGCGTCGACTCTGATAGTTTAAAAATTTTAAAACCTTGTCTCACACCAGGGAATCGAACCTTCATCCCTTGGATCCCCAGCCAAGCCCTTTACCACCACGCCACGCCCTGGATTTGTTTACTTTATTCCCGGTCAACAAAGTATATACAGGCATAGAAATCACTAGCCCAACTTTTGACTAAAGCGATGTATAAAAACGTTTTCATTTTGATCAATGCGTCAATCACATCCATCCACTGAGGCTGCTCAGGCTGACTGCGGAGAACATCTCTGCGAAATGTGACACTTTCAATGAAGTTGTCCCTGAGAGAGAGAGAGAAACCTTTATTGCACGTAGGAATTCAGGGCATGCAAGCACATGGGTCCCCGCACGGCCTCACTGAAATTCACGTGTTTATGTCCTTCAGGATCATAACACTGGCTGCCCGGCCGGTGGCGATGGTCTGCACGGCAGGGTCCTTCGAACGCAGCAGGGTCTCCCAGTCCTCCAAGGTCATCAATTGCTCTAGGCCCCGCGGAAGAGGGTCCGCCGGGCAGAGGGAGAGGATGTGGAGGGAAGAGGCAAAGTGTTCTGGGCGAATGGTACAAGCAGGAGTGTGGGAGGGGGATGGTAGTGGGAAATGGTAAGGGGTGAAGGAAGAGTGTGTTTGCAGTCTGTGCCATAGTGTTGTGTGTTTATTGTCTACGGAGGGGTGGGGTGGGGGGTAAAGCTGGCGCGATGCTTTGCAGGCCTGCGTCAGCTCGTTGAACAAGTGCATGCGCTCCTTCGTAAATCCCGGATTAGAGGCCACCTGAGCTCGGTTTAAAGAACCTCAAGCTAAAAGGTTGGCAGCTGCGTTTCCGGGATTCCCGGAGTGCGCAGGCACCCATATCAGCTTCACATGGCGAGGCGGGGGTGCATCGGGCGAGTCCAGTATGCAACAAGCAGGGACATGGACTCGGCTTCGTGCAAAATTTGGAATTGCTGTTTTTGAATCTGTTAAAATGTACTGGGTTTCTATGCGGGCTATGGCCAATGCAATGGCAGCTTCCTTTGCAGCTTCTGGGGAGGTGTCTGAGGGAAGAGGTAATGTGATGAGAGGGTATGAGAAGGAATCCACCACGGCTGCGGTCACTTCATCACCCGTGTATGCAGCGTCCATCCATACGGCGTCCGACTCACCGCCAGCCATAATATCGGTGGAGCGCCTTTGCAGGGGCACTACGGTGATGATCATGGTAGCATGGATGCATATTTTTCGAGAGTGGCTTGATACGTAGTCCTTGGTGGATGTGTCGAGGGACGGAAAGGAGGGTTCGGTCTTTGGCCGGTATCCTGATTCCAATGGAGTCTAGGAAACACCGTCCATAGATGTTTCCGTGAGTCTGTTGTATTGGGCCTGTAGTTGGGCCTCCACGAGCTCCCCAATCATGTTGTGTAGGCCCAGGCCTTGCAATCTGCCTGTGGGTGTGTTGAAGGGAAGGTGAAGTGCGACCTTATATGCCTTGCAGATCGAGGCATCAAAAGCGTTTATGTCATCTTTAGACAGTTGTGGGGAAGGAGCACTGTAAAAGACCCGGCTGAGGACGAAGGCATGTATGAGGCTGCAAAGGTAACGCTCCTTCATGCCCCTATGGTGGCCCGAAACTCTATATATATTGTGCGATATATCGCGCCTGCAACCTGCCGGAGTTGCTTTAGGGTGGTGGTGTTTTTAACATTGCTCTGGATGCGTAGGCCCAATACGCAGAGGGTTTAAACCTCCAGTACCGGGCTCTCATTCAGTTCAATAGTAATAGGGGAGCGGAAGGAATAGCGGTTCTTGGGGCGGATTAGCAGCAGTTCGGACTTATCTGGGTAGCAAGACAATTAGATGCTCCATGCGTAATTTTCGGCCTGGGTGGCTGCTTCCTGTAAGGTTTCTTTGATACCAACATCAGTGCCGTGAGTGGTCCACAGCGTGATTTCTTTGGCATAGAAGGTACGTTTTTATGTCTGACAGTTTTTGGGCGAGGGGAATCAGGGTGACATTAAACAAAAAGGGGGAGAGGACGGACCCTTGCGGGGTGCGGATACTTTGAAGTGTGTAGGAGGAGGAAGAGGGATTAATTGTACCTCAACCGTGCGGCCAATGAGGAATGCTCGAATATAAGTGTACGTTCGCGCACCTACACTCAATGTGGATAGGGCAATCATGATCGCGTGATGTTCGATGCGATCAAAAGCTTCGGAAATATCCAAAGATAAGACTGCCTTGGTGTGACAAGGAAGAAGTGGGTCGCAAATGTGGCGGGTAATTTGCCGCATGGCGTCTTGTGCGGCAGATGAGGTCAGAATCCTACTACGCTGTGCTGATATTGATTGTTGTCTGCCATATGTGTTGTAAGTTTCGCTCACAGAACATGTTCGAAGAGCTTTCTGGGGCAAGAGGTTAGCGAAATCGGGCAAAGGTTTTTGAGTGTAAGTGGTTTGTTAGGTTTGGATATAAATATAACCTTCGCATAACGCCAGGACTTCGGGAGGACACCCTCCACCCAGCACTGGTTAAAGTATGTTGTAATGTTGGTGATCGAATGGTCTTCCAGATTACGGAGCATGGTGTTTGTGATTTTGTCGAGGCTAGGTACGGAGTTTGTTCGCAGACTAAGGAGGGCTGCTGTGACTTCCATCTGCGTGAACTCTGTGTCCTGCGTCGAATTTGGCTGTCCTCTATATGGGGGTAGAGAGGTGGGGGCTCCCGGAGAGGTATATGTGTTCTAAAGTGTGTCTAGGAGGGCGTCGGGATCTTCAATATGTTCGTGTATGAGGTGTGTCACGTGGTGTTTGTTTTTGGCGTGGTGCGTGTAAGGTGAATAAGATGTCGAAGTTGCAATGCGTGTTTTGTGGAGAGTTTTAGGCGGTGCTATCACATACTTGTCCCCAATTAGCTCTGAACAGCTGTTCAGAAGATTGTTCTATTTGTGTCTGATGCGTGGCCAGCCGCTTTTTAAGCCTTGTGTTGTGTTTATTGTTTTTCCAGCGTTCCAGGATGCTATTGTCACGTAGTGGTGACGAGGGCGACGACACAAATGAAGGGTCGATGATTGCACTAAAGAAACTCTTTATTTGGGCTGACTTGCGCCCGCAAAAGAACTAAGCAACTCGGCGGCGGCGATAGAAACAAACGTGCTCGTCGATCGTCGAACAAAGAATGCCCGTCACACTCGGCAACGCTCAATTTAAAGGCTGCACAGAACAATCTAGATAACGTCGCAAACAGCTACCAGCACGGGATGGAACATTGTGGAAAGACACCCGAGTGGCCGGAACCTTCCAGACAGATCTCGGTGCGTCTTGCGCTACGACAAAACTGATAAAGGTGTGACTCGCGACATCGAGCAGTAACAAACAAAGATTACAGAACTGATACACGGTCCAGAATCAGAGTGATAAGCCTGTATGCCGGCGGCTGTTAAAAAACAACAAATACTGTTTTGCAGGTTTCGCGGCACTATGATAAGCCTCCTAGAGGTGGGCTAGGCGTGCGTTCAGGGTAGGGGTTTCTGTTGTAGTTTCTGTGTGTCGCGTGTTGTAGTGAACGTCATCCATAAGTGATCGCACCCAAACGTCGATGCCTTCAATGGGAGCGTCTGAATGGGCGGTTCGCGAAGCGCGAAAGGCATCCAAGTTAATGAGTTTGTGTTCAGTGTACGTGTGACGGAAAAGTTTGCACGGGACAGGGATCTATATAATGTAGGGATCACTGCCTAGTGTATGTTATGTTCTGCTCCAGCTAACACTGCGTAGGAAGCGGCTCAGCGTCAGATATGGACTAGTGTCTATGTTTCATCATCATCATCATCATCAGCCTGATTATACCCACTGCAGGGCGAAGGCCTCTCCCATATCTCTCCACTTAACCCGGTTCTGTGCTAGCTGCATCCACTTGACCCCTGCGAACTTCTTAATCTCATCCGCCCACCTAACTTTCTGTCGCCCCCTGCTACGCTTTCCTTCCATTGGAATCCAGTTTGTTACCCTCAGCGACCACCGGTTATCCTCTCTTCGCACTACATGTCCTGCTCATGTCCATTTCTTCTTCTTAATTTCCACTAGAATGTCGTTAACTTGAGTTATTTCTCTGACCCACTCTGCACGCTTTCTATCTCTTAATGTTACCCCTACCATTTTTCGCTCCATAGCCCTCTGGGTTGTCCTCAACTTAAGTAGAACTCTCTTGGTTAGCCTCCACGTTTCAGCCCCATAGGTGAGTGCAGGCAAGATGCAACTGTTGTATACTTTTCTCTTGAGCGATACCGGTAAGCTGCTAGTCATAATCTGCGAGTGCTTGCCAAATGCGCTCCATCCCAATCTTATTCTTCTTGTTATTTCCTTTTCATGGTCCGGATCTGCGGTTACTACCTGTCCTAAGTAGATATATTCGCCTACTACTTCCAGTATTTCGCTACCTAATGTAAACTCCTGTTCCTTCCCGAGGCTGTTGAACATTACCTTAGTCTTCTGCATATTGATTTTCAAGCCTACCTTTCTACTTTTCCTGTCTAGGTTATCAATCATTATTTGCAGTTCATCTCCCGAGTTGCTTAGCAAGGCAATGTCATCAGCAAATCGCAGATTACTGAGGTATTCTCCATCTAGCCTTATCCCTAACTGCTCCCATTCCAAGTCTCTGAATACTTCCTCTAAACAAGCTGTGAATAGTACTGGGGAGATTGTGTCTCCTTGCCTAACACCTTTCTTTATGGGAATTTTGTTACTTTCTTTATGCAGAACTATGGTTGCTGTGCAGCCACTATATATATCTTCCAGCACTTTCACGTACGGCTCGTCTACCCCCTGATTTCGCAATGCGTGCATCACCGCCGAGGTTTCAACTGAGTCAAATGCTTTTTCGTAATCAATGAATGCTATGTATAAGGGCTGGTTATATTCCGCGCATTTTTCTATCACCTGATTGATGGTATGGATATGATCGATAGTAGAGTACCGTTTCCGAAACCCTGCTTGATCCTTTGCTTGATTGCAGTCTAAGGTTGTCCTGTGTCTATGTTTACACTGTTGCCAATCCTCGTGGGAGTATGGAACGTGTTGTGCACAGTGAGTTGGGCGTTTTGCCGGAGCAGCCAGAGCCTGCGGCCTCGATGTGTATTTTTTGTGTATCCCCAGTCAGTATGCTGATTGTTGAAATCTCCGCATATCAGCAGCGGGTGTTTCCCTGCTAGCTGATGCAGCTCTCGAAGAAGTACGTGTTTTAACGAGGCCCTTAGCTTAGGTGGCGGGTTGGTATATTTTTGCTATGAAACTTGATGGGAGGGTGTGTGTGTGTGTGTGATGTATAAGTTCTGTGATCACGTATAGCGTCTCTTACGGGATGTGATGAGTTTTGTACTTGATATTTCGATGAATGAGTGTGGACGCCCTGGGTGTGTTGGTGCGGTCAGAATGTGTCGATGTGCAGCAAGGGAGTGTTGCCTGGTGTGCAGTATCTTGTAGAAGGAGTATGTTAGGGGTGTGGGAGAGGGTGGGGAGGAGAAGTTGCAGAGATGCGCGTTTGCCCCGGAAGCCGCGGCAGTGCCAACTTAAGATGGGGAAGAAATTATTGGTCCGGTCCGCCATACTAGATTGTAGGAGGATAAAGGAGGGGAAGGAGACAGGCGTCTACTGGCACGTGTTCTGCGGGAGAAAAGGTCGGCTGAACTTGAGGAGAGAAGGTGTGGGGAGTGGGAAGGGCTAGAGGTTAGGTGAAGCGAGTTTCCATTACTTCGACAATTTTGTTTAGCATCGCGTCTATGCGCTGCTCCAGCTTTTCAATAAGGCCAGAGGCAAGGTGACTGAATTTAGCCTCAAGGCGGGCGTCCAGTTCTTTAAGTCTATGGTCGAATTTGGCATTCATTGCGGCAAATCAAGCCTCTATTTCTGTGGACGTGAGGGAAGGGTTGGCATGAGAGGTGCGTTGTTTCTTTGTAGTGGGTTGGTTGGTTGGTTGGTTCACAGGAAGAGAAAGGCGCAGTATCTGCCACAATTGCTCAGTGGACACCTGAACCGCGCCGTAAGGAAAGGGATGAAGGTGGGAGTGAAAGCGGAAAGAGAGAAAGGGGAGCCGTAGTGGAGAGCTACGGAGTAATTTAGACCACCTGGGGATCTTTAACATGCGCTGACACCCCCAGGTGGTCTGAATTACTCCATAGCTCACCACTACGGCTCCCGTTTCTCTCTTTCCACTTTCACTCCCATCTTCCTCCCTTCCCTTACGGCGCGGTTCAGGTGTCCACAGAGCGAGTGTGGCAGATACTGCGCCTTTCCCTTGCTGTGAACCAACCAACCAACCAACCCCGTACAAAGAAACAACGCACCTGTCATGCCACCCCTTCCCTCACGTCCCCAGAAATCCCGGCTAGATTTCCAGCAATGAATGCCAAATTGGACCATAGACTTAAAGAACTAGACGCCCGCCTTGAGGCTAAATTCGGTCACCTTGCCTCTGCCCTTATTGAAAAGCTGGAGCAGCGCACCGACCCGATGCTAAAGAAAATTGTCGAAGTAATGGAAAATCGCTTCACCTAACTTCTAGCCCTTCCCACTGCCCACACCCTCTCTCATCAAGTTCAGCCGACCTTTTCGTGCGCTGACACCTGGTGCTCTCCCCTGATGGGGTTGGTACGGGTGGGTCACCACCGCTTGCGGCGGGGGCTAGCCTGGAGCCGAATTTTTATCTGTTCTAGGCCGTCATTGCACACGCCACCGCTGGTGGTGGACGACGGCTGTTGTTGCGGCGCGCGTCTTTCTTTCCCTCTTCTTTTGGTTTCTTCTCTATATTCTCTTCTATCTGCATGAGGTAGCGGAGGTGGCTCAGCTACAGAGCCACTAGCAGGCCCGTGCATTTTCTTTTCCTTCTTCCTACAGCCACAACAACAACAGCGCTGACACCGCACAGCACACGGACGCCACTTCGTTTCGCCTCCATCGAAACGCAGCCGCCGAGGTCGGGTTCGAACCCGGGAACTCCGGCAGAGTAGTCCGGCGTCTTACCACTGCACCACCCCGGGCGGAGGATACTCGAAGATTCTATGGAGGAAGAGGTGGGATCAACGAAGGGGTGGGTCGAGTTGAGAGGCTGTGGAGGCGGTACTTAGAAGGGAGGAAAGGCGGCGTACCTCGTCCCGCAACGGACGAAGTTCCCGGTCTCTGGGATCTTCTTGCAAGGGCTGGACTGGAAGGAAATGGCCGATGGCGTTGCTGGAAACGCGGTAGGCGCAGGTTGTTGTTGTTGTTGTAGTGGTTATTTATTCTATGTACAAAAGGAAAGAAAAGATGTTTGCCAGCCCCGGTATTTATTTCCGCCGCCCCAGTTCAGGTATGCCCAGGTCAGTCGTGCGTTCTTGCAGCTCTCTTGCTGGCGTCTGGAATTTGATCTTGAAGTTGTGGAGCTGCGTCGGTTGGTTTTGCGCTCCGGCTGATCGCTGCGGAGATTGTGTTCCGGGGGGATTGTAATTTACCGTGCCGTGATTTGGAGGTTCCAGTCCGAGTCATATGCGGGCCTCCAGAAAGAATGCAGCTGTGTGTGCATGTGGGGACATCTTCCCGGGGATGGAATGCCCCACAGCGAGGACACTTGTGTGGTCCGGGGTGTACGCGCACATCGGCTCGGTGTCCGGGAGTTCGGCAGTTCGTGCACGCGTCTATATGCCCTCAGTAAGGTATACATCTGTGGAGGGCTCCTCCATAGAGAACGGCACGTGGGAAGGGGCCTGCACGGAAGGTAATCAGTATGGAACGCGTAGCGCGCCCATCCGGCCTGCGTCAAGTATGGATGCTTCAGGGTTGCCGACGATGAGGTCTTGCAGAAGCGCTTCGGGGATCTCGTTCTAATACGCCATGGAGATAATTCCGCGCGCTGATCCATCCGGTCTGGATTTTCAGGTTGCCACTGCAAAGTTTTTGGCGTCATAATGAATAGAGGTAATAAGAACCAGCGTCACTGTATCGGCTCATAAAGGCGTGTTGACAGTGCACGTATTGTTGAGCGGGTGTACTCTGATTTTATTGCTTATGGGCTCCTGAAGCTGGGACGCTGATTTCAAGATGGCCTCCCTCAGCTGTCTGGTCGGAAATACGGCAAGCTGCAGCAAGGCACGGGATCTGTAGACCACTGTAGACCAAGCAGCGGCTGCTGCCGAGAGGGTTGAGCAGCCACGCGTGTAGCTCTCAGTTGAGCTCGGGTGTCTTGGAACGCAGGTGGCATGGCGACGCCGGTTGCAAGTAAGGCGTTATTTTGGCTTGGGGATACCAAATGGGAGTCAAGGGTGCGGGCAGGCACACTGAGAATGTGATTCCAGTCCCTTGGTTCATAATCACGGGGGTGTAGTGTATTTCCCGGCACACGCACCTGCATTTTGGCGTTGGCACAAGAGGCCTCCGTCGGAGTAGGCCTTACTCCTAAGGGAGTGAGGAGTAGATCCGGCGACACGGGGAAGAAAGCTTGTCCCTGACCGACCTTTCATTTCCTTTGGCGTGCCTAAATGCCGTCTGCATTCTCCAAATGCTCTGGAGGCTCAGCATCATAATCATGTTTTATGAGACCTCGTCACTTTGTACTGGTAGAAACCGTCTTCCGGAAGGATTAATGGGTAGTTTTTTTAAAGTTCTTTGAAAAACTGGATCCCAGCCGTCTATAAAAACATGATCGATGGTCTTTGTTTTTTACAGATTGTGCAGTTTAGGGTCCACTGTACAAATATACCTTTATCATTAAGCCACGTATATACGTAAAGGGTACCAGAGTGAAGCTTGAAAAAAAAAAAACAATTTGATGGTATATTTTACCGACTTCTTCGTCACTGTCTTAAGGACATCTTGTACTGGGCCTCCACAATAAATGTATCGGTATAGAGGTACTGGTACAAACAGCTTTAGCAAGTCATATAATTTTTCCTGGATGCAGTACTAAGATACTCGGCCAAAAAATGGGCACACAAAATTTGTAAAGCAAGAACAACTCTTAAACATCGAGTGGCAGCGCGATGTATGGCCAGATAACTAGACACAACAAAGTCCGGTATCACAATATCTAAGTGCATGTCAGCATTGAGCGTAACAAAGGGTATGTTTGACCACCTAAAAAAAGGAATCATGATACAACTTGTCGCAGAAACAGGTTCCAAAGACCAAGGCAACCCCTTTTCGTGGGAAAAAACAAACTAGTGCGGCTAGGATCGACTCCAACTGCGGCGGCTGCGTTTAGATGGAGGCGAATCGAAAAGCCGTCCGTGTGATGTGCGATGTCAGCGTTGTTGTTGTGGCTGTAGGAAGAAGGAAAAAAACGCACGGGCTTACTACTGGCTCAGTAGTTAAGCCACCTCCGCTGTCTCGTGCAAACAGAAGAGATTGATTGATTTATAAGAATAAGAATAAGAATAATGTTTAACATCTTGAGAATGTTGGGTGCGCCGGCAAAAAGCCAGTAGAACGGTTTGACGAGGCCGACGCACCCTACAGAGGCATTGAAGTGGTACATAGCATAATATCACTTTTAGAAACAAGAACAAACATAAAACAATCGATTTTTCATTATCTATACATTCGTTTAAACTGTTTATTTAATTCATGCGGGAGAGTGTAGCTCAGCATTTGGTAGCCATAATTTGTTCGGATCTTAGGTACAAGCCATTTGGGTGTCGGTCGTGTAGTGTATATTGACTCTTTGCGTTGCAATCCTGAGAGCTTTATTACCAGGCAGTTGTTATTGTGAACACCGATTTCATACCGCCGCAAGAGTAATGTTTCGTATAATTGTGGCAAGCGGATAATTCGAAGTTTATTGAAAATTTGTTCAGTGTGTCCAAGTCGGGGAACATTCATAACATTTCGAACGGCTTTCTTTTGAAGGAGGTATAAGCGGTTAATATTAGTAAACGTCGTGGTACCCCACACCAAAAAGCAGTACTTAACAACAGAAGAAAACAAAGCATTATACAATATTTCCTTAATACACTTTGGCATAAAATATTTAAATCGACACAAGATACCGACAACTTTTGACAGCTTCTTTACCACCATATCAACATGATCATTCCAACTCAAATTGTCGTTGAAAATAACGCCCAAGATTTTTACCGCCGAGACCGTTTGGATGCATGATGCACCGATCTTTAAACACAGTGGTGGCATATTTGTCAACTTGTTTCGAGGCCTGAAGAGCACAGCTAGGTTTTTTCAGTGTTTATGTTTAAAAGATTATTTTGAGACCATTCTAGAAGCGACTGTAGGCATTTTGAGGCTTGTTTCTCAAGATCTACCAATAGGGCAGCCTTGAAAAATAAACTGGTGTCGTCAGCATAGATAACAAAAGTTGGTAGATTACTGATACGGACAACGTCATTGATGTAAAGAAGAAACAGCAACGGTCCCAAGATACTACCTTGCGGAACACCAGAAACCACGTGCTTGACATCTGATAAGTCATTGTTTTTTTTTACTTGTGATCGAGAACTTAAATAGGACTGTAATATATAAAGAACCTGTCCGCGGAATCCGTAGTGTTCGAGTTTAGCCAACATTATTTTGTGATTGATGCGATCGAATGCTTTTGAAAAATCAATGAATATGCCAAGAGTTAGCAGTTTGTGCTCAAAAGACTCTAAAATTAGCTCTTTTTGTGTTAGCAATGCAGTTTCTGTTGAAAAATTCTTTCTGAAACCATGCTAACTCGGCGTTATTATGTTGTATTTGTCACAAAAACGTAATATTTGTGTGAACAAGATCTTTTCAAAACACATTGATTAAACAGGTAGAATAGATATGGGACGATAATTTGGCAGATCATTCCGGTCTCCACCTTTGTGAATGACTGTGACTCTGGCAAACTGCATTCTCTTAGGGAATACTGCATGTTCAATACATCAGTTAAAAATATATTCCAACACTGGACTGATTACATCAGGGACATGTTTGACTGGGCAAGTTTTGAGGTCGTCGATATCAGGCGACTTGCTGTTTCGTAAAGGCAGGATACAATTTTCGATTTCGTTAGCACTGGTTGGAGACAAGAATGTACTGGAAACAACCCGCGAGTCAATGCACTTGACGTTACTAGAACTGTTATTCCCGGAAACTGCTTGAGACACAAAGTAATTATTGAACTCATCGGCTAGTTGTTTCCAACTCACTCTTTCATTGTTCACCAACAATTCAAGTGATCTAGTAGCAGTTGTAACTCGATTTAAAACTCTATGTTTTGCCACACGAGATCGCTCCTTTTTAATAAATCTTGGTTGAATAGTTTTGCCATGTATTCTTTTTTCGCCTGACGAAGAAAAGACGTAACTTTGTTCCGGTTTGCTTTGAATTGTACAAGATCATCCGATGACCTGGTTAGGATAAAGCGATTGCACAGGTCTGTTTTTTTTTATCATCTTGAGGCATTCAGCGGTCATCCATGGTTTGCGAGCTTTGCGGGGTTATTTGGATGTTGCAAGAGGAAAACATTGTTCGTAAATAGGTTTAAATATGGCAATAAAAGTATTGTAAGCCTCTTATGTGTCCTCTTTGTTTCGCACAATATTCCAGTTAACATTTAATAATGCTGCCCTAAAATGATCCATTGTGTCATGAATAATTCGTCGAAAGGTAGTAAAGGAGACACTCTCAATAAGCATGTATATCGGAAGATGGTCACTTATGTGGCCATTTATTACTCCAGAAGTCAGACCATCAGCTCAGGAGTTAGTAAAAAAACACATCGATTGCTGTTGCTGCTTGTAATCGCGTAGGGACATTTATGACGTTATTAAAGCCATTGCACTGCAGTATTGACTCTACCTCTACTTTATTAGCTGAATGTGAAAGAAAATCTATGTTTACATCGCCCCCCAAGAAAGCGTTAAGATTATTCTCTGTGATCCATGTCCCATGTAGGAAGGGAAAAAAGCGGTAACTGTCTCACTTGTTTTCTGTGGACACCTCAACCGCGCCGTAAAGGAAAGAGGAAGGTGGGAGTCACAGTGGAAAGAAAGAGGAGCCGTCGAGGAAGGCTTCGGAGTAATTTCGACCACCTGGGGATCTTCAACGTGCGCTGACATCGCACAGCCCACGACGCCTCTTCGTTTCGGCTCCATCGAAAGTAAGCCGCCGAGGTCGGATTCGAACCCGCGTACTCCGGCACAGTAGCCGTGCGTCTCACTCCTGCACCAGTCCGGCGGGGCAGTAAAGAAAGAAAAAGAAGAGGGAGAAAAAGACGCGCGTCGCAAGTGCCGTCGTCCACCACCGAAGCGGTGACGGGTGCAATGGCGGCCTACAATGGATAAAAATTCAGTGGCAGGCTAGCTCCCGCCGCAAGCGGCATTGGCCTACCCGCCCCGTAGGGCCAGGATCAGCCACCCTTTGCCACGTCCGGTTGTGTTCGACAAACGGTGCGCAAAGTACAGTCGCAACAGGTTAGACGACACAAGACGAATAATGCATATATGAAGCTGACCCCACTGGGCGTCCAATCCAGGCGCCTGTGCGCCCTTTCATTTGTCGCTTCTTAGAAGGCTGCATCGCACAGCAAAGAGAAGCAGACCCAGATGTCTATGAGGCGTTACTACAGCAGGGACCAGCAGCGTTTGAAATTGATTTACAAGATAGAAAAGACGCATTATCTGTCACAATGCTCCGCTCACACATCTATCATGCCATAAAGAAAAGAAGGATCCTGAAACAGTAGTCACCATCTTTAGTCAAAGCATTCGCAGCGAATGCGTAGCAGAATGTGGACTTTCGCCGCTTTGTGGTCAGAAAGGAAAATAGAGAAGAAAGGAAAACGAAGAGGAGAAGAAAGACGCGCGCCGCAATTGCTGTCGTCCACCACCGATGCTATGGCGGGTGCAATGACGACCTACAACAGATAAAATTCGTTGGCTGGCTAGCCCCCGCCGCAAGCGGCGTTGACCTACCATCCCTGCCGAGCAGGACGACCAACTGCCGCCCTTCCCCACGTCCGTCCCTTTCCGATGTCAGCGCACGTTAATGATCCCCAGGTGGTCGAACGTACTACGTAGCCCTCCACTACGGCTCCTTTTTCTCTCTTTACACTTTCACTCCCACCCTCCTTCCTTCTCTTACGGCGCTGTTGAGGTGTCCACAGAAACAAGTGTGACAGATACTGCGCCTTTTCCCTTCCTGTGAACCAATTATTATTAGTAATATTATTATTAGAATATTTTATCTCCCTGTGTAATGCCGAACACAGAGTTAAAATAAAACCTGTTCGTGACAAAAGTGCGTATCTATTATATCCTGTCATTCAAGAAAAGGGGTTAGATAATGTAGTTGAAGTCCATGCGGCAATGCCTCATTTTGCTTCCAGGGTGAAGTGTTGCGAGTTTGGATGGGATTTATGCGTCACGAGCTTGTTCCTACGTGCAATAGCTATGCAAATAAAATCACCCCAAAGCAAAGTTCAAACCTCGCAACACACATATTGCTCAAGTTGTTCAAAAACATTAGAGCACAGCAGAATCTGCATTGGAGTAATGCGAAATCATGGATGCTGCTGTTGGTTGCTTCGGCATACAAGACAATCTCTAAAGAGGAGAAATGCTAGTATTGCATACCATGCGGGGAGAGGGGCACTCCCGACCACGTAATTTGGGAATGTTATGGCAGCCCGGGCGCCGAGCTAAAGATAAAAGATAAGAGAAGCATAGGAAACCTTGCTGCGGAGCGACACAGAAGTTGTAGCGCGTTCTAAAGGGCTACATCATACGATCAGTCTCTTCCTTAGTTTTAGTTTTTGTCTCCTGTACGGCTGTTAAGTCTAGTTCATTTTCAAGTCATAGTCTTGCTAATTGGTATTGGCCTTTCTTGTACGCAAGTCCCTCGACTATATTAGTTGCAACACGCTACGCTACTACACTTGTTGAAGCTATCTATATAGTTGAATAAGGAAACCGTATGGTGCCTACCTCTTTTCAGCAGACGACCTGAAAAGGTGTCCATAAAGGACTTCATCTCGCTTCTAAAGAAACCCTTTGAAACGCACATCCATCAGTACGGGGGCTGCTGAGCTGCCGCTCGCGGATCGGCCAATGTACTCGGCCTCGGTCTCAACATCGCTCGCCGCATTCTCTTCCACCGCCGACACTCTTCGGCGGTGGCTCGCTGATCCCGCTTGATTCATGCAACCCGTCCCCGTACGGTCGCTTTACTGCATCGTTATTGGAGCTTCCATCTGTTACATCCATATTGTCCACATGTTTCGGAACGCTGGTGGTTGCTTTGTTGCTGGTGGTTCCTTCGGTCACATCCGTATTTCGGTGTCGCGAAACGCTGGTGGCTGGCATCTTGCAGCAAACTTGGCTTTCAACCTTTGGCATCTCAGCTTTAGCTCGGTGCAGGTCTTGGGGTTGGCACCGACTATTAGACCCCTCAGTATAAACTGGACTTTTTGACAAACTCTAAATTCATCTTGCATGTTACCCTCAGGCATTTTTCACTCTGGGAACTTGTCTGGGAACTGTCTGATTATGCATTTTATATTTTATAGCACTCCACGATGCACCTTAAAACCCATTTTATAGCCATATTTTGTCACCCCCTTCATTTATTTTATTTTTCTTACACACCTTTTTTCATCTTTCTTTGACCAATTCCTCTTCTTACGCAGAGTTGCCTGCCAGCGACATCTAAACGGCGGCTAAAATCTCTATTTTTCATTAAAGGGTCTCTCTCTCTCTCTTAATATAGGGTTAGCACTGCCAATTGCCTCGTTATTGCCAGTGCTGCTGTCTCGCTGACTGCGAGTCATCTGTTCGGTCCAAATGCCGAACCTGATGTGATGGCACCCAAACTGACATTCAGTTCCAGTGTTTCAATGTATCAGATAATTCGATGTCAGTGAGATAGCGACACTTGATAACGACGCAAACTTGGAATATATGCAAGGTGAGTGGCAATTGTTACATACTTTCCTCTTGAGAGATACCTGTATGCTGATAGTCATAAATTGCGAGTCCTTGTCGAATGTAAATTATTGTAACCTTATTATTCTAAATATTTCCGCCCTATTGCCCGGCTCAGCGGCTGCTTCTTGTCTTAGTCGACATATTTTCCCACCACTTCAAGTGCTTTTCTAACTATTGTAAACTGCTGTTCCTTATCGAGGTTGTTGAAAATTATCTTAGTCTATTGCATAATATTTTAGGCCTACAGTTTTCAAATCTAGGTCATCAATTATTCTTTGCTGTCCATCGTCTGAGTTAGGTACCAAGAATATGTCATCTGGGAATTGCAGGTTACTAATTTACATCAACACTTAACCCTATCTGCTTCCAGTCTAAATATCTGAACAAATAACCTAAGCAAGCTATTAATAGTACGGGAGAGTTGTGATAAATTGCCTAACACATTTCCTTATACAAATTGTATTACTTTCTTTACGCAGACCCTTTTGTTGCTGTACACCCACTATAAATATCTTCAAGTACTTTTACATACAGCTCACATACACACTGATATCCAAATGTCTGCATCACTGCCGAGGTACACACTGAGTCAAACGCTTTTTTTTCTTCTATAAGCGCTCTATGCAGGGGCTGGTTATATACAATGTCTTTTTCTATCACCTTGTTGATAGTATGCATATGATGTACAGCAGCGAACGCTTTTCGAAAACCTTTTGATCATTCTTTTGACTGAAGTCAGAGGTTCACTGTATTAGCTATTACATTACTAAATACCTTGAACGTAACAAATAGTAAGCTGATTGGTCTATAATTTCGAAGTAATTAGCGACTATTTTCTTATGATATAATATAATGTTACTGTGTTATTTGATTCAGACATCGTAGATGACGCCGTGTACCTCGTGAGCAAAGTACCCAATTTATCTAGCACGATAACGTCCTTTATTTCGCCAAAACTGTACTTACCTGATCCTCCCCACTGCCTTTACACTACTCAGAGCTTGAAAAGCTTCCTTAATGTCAAGGAAAAACTAATTGCTGGGCTTGTTGGTGCATTGCTCATAAAAAGAAAAATTAACAGCGCTAACAAAGAGACACTCATAAATAGTCACACAAAACAGCGCCTGTCCTGTGTGCCTATTTGTGAGTCTATAATTTTGTTAACGCTACCCAAGTAGCACACATTACGTGGCCCACCTGGGGCCCGTATGGGCGAGTTGGGCTTGGTCAACCACGATAACACCCATGAGGGCCCCTTTAGGGATCAAGGGGCCCTCATGCTTTTTATATCTGGGCATCATATAGGTCTAGAAAGGGCTAACTGAGTACATTTTCTCACATCTTACCCTCAGGGGTCCCGCGCGGGAAATTTTAGGGCCGATGCAAAGAAACTTTGGCCTTTGTGTAGAAAAAGCCTGGGCTAATCTACTCGGGGCTGCCCACTCAAAAGCGCAATAGGTCCCGCGTGGGCCGCGACGGGGCTAAATACGGGTATGCCGATGCATTTCCTACATAGGACCCATGAGGGGTTCTCGAGGGAAGGTGAAACGGAAATTTAGGCTTCATGCTGAAAATTTCTGGGCTGAACCTAATGGGGCTGCCCACCAAAAACCTACATAATTTCCTCGTGGTCTGGAGCGGGGCAGGAAAGTGGTTTCTTGCGGTGCAATTTAGGGCAAAAACGAAGCAAATGTGGGCCTAAGGCGAATAGTAGACGGGCAAGCCCAAATGGGGCTGCCCATTCAAAAACTGAATAGGTCCCATGTTGTTTGCATCCGGGCTAAAAAGCGGGCATGCCTCCGCACTGCTCACATGGCTATTTCTTGGGCTAATTGCGGGCAAATGCAACATATATTCGTACTCTATGCGGTAAGAATAAGATAAGCCCAATAGAGGCTGCCCATGAAAGACCACAGTGGGCTCCAAATTGGCCGTAGGCGTGCTTACCGCTCAGAAACGTCTTCACCCTAGATCTCAGGCACCATTTTTTATGCAATTAGTCTTATACCGGCCGCTAATTGCATCTTCTGGATGTTTCACATAACCATTTTATGCATATCCATGCCATGAATAAAGACTATCTAATTTTACTCTAAAAATTACGTTAATTATACAGTATTGGCAGAAAATATGCAGCAATAACTGTTCCGCTTTACTAGTATGCACTGAACTACCTCAAAATGTTTCCGCCGCCATTATTATTCTACTTACAACACTGAAATAAATATTCAGACCAGCATTTGGGGGGTGATGTAGGTCAGCCCACATAATTGTAGTGAATTGGAAATAAATTTCTCTTACGGTATTGAGTGTCGAATGCAAGATAAATAAATAGTGCTCAATATTTGACACTTGATAATTAATGGAACTTGGGCAGCCCCGAAAATACCAGATGCAACCCATGAGGGTAGCACGTGGGCGAGCCCGAAACGGAATGGCCTGCGCAAAGCCCGCGCGGGAACAATTCAGGTATTAGAGGTATAATCGACATAAAAATTAAAACCTTGATCAATGGGGCGGCACTGCCTTTAACCAACTCATTCGATGACCACATAGCTCTGAACACCGCACTAGAAACTATTAGCAACTGGTGCACTGACTGGCAGATGACACTTAATGCAAC
Organism: Amblyomma maculatum; assembly: GCF_055883805.1. Classification (NCBI taxonomy): domain Eukaryota; kingdom Metazoa; phylum Arthropoda; class Arachnida; order Ixodida; family Ixodidae; genus Amblyomma; species Amblyomma maculatum. The sequence continues at coordinate 515,880 of NW_028146753.1, read as the reverse complement.
AAAATCTGCTGTCATGTCAATAACTAGAAAGAAGCATACATCAAGATTTCAGTACACTATAAATGGCACCCCTATCGCTGCAGTTAATGAACATAAATACTTAGGCCTATTATTAACCTGTGACCTCAGATGGAACGCCCACATCAGTTATATAACCTCAACTGCACTAAAACGACTATTCTTTATCAGGCGGCGCCTTAAAATAGCTCCCTATAAAACTAAATTACTAGCCTACAATACACTGATTCGCTCTGTCCTCGAATATGCAAATGTCGTATGGTTTCCTTTTACCAATCAAGACATAAATAAAATTGAAGCAGTACAAAGGAAGGCAGTAAGGTTCATATTCAATAAATACAGAACAACTGACTCACCAACTGAAATAATGAAAAGACAGGGAATAAAAACACTTCAAACCCGAGCTAAAATTGCACGCCTCAAACTCCTGTACCAACTACTTCATCGACACTTAAAAGTTGATCCTGCTAAATACATCGCTTTCTCTGCAACTAGACCGACACGTAATAAGCATTCAAATACGCTAACTGAAAATCCCTTCCACACTGACTGCTTCAAATACTCATTCTTCCCTTCAGCCACGAGAGAGTGGAACAGCCTGAGTTCATCTATTACTAATTTATCTTCGTTTACTAAGTTTGGAACCGCAGTGGAAAAATATTTAACATATTAGCAAAAAGTTATTTTATGCTCATATTTTCGGTATGCCGCCCGTTCGATTCTGTTCTTGTTCTGTTCCTTGTCATTTACGCGTATTGTTACGACCAAGCATCCGCATTTGCGCGCTCTATTGTTCGCCTGTGGGCATGGATAAGTGCTGTGAATATGTGGTGATGGTCCAATGGCTCTAAGTGAGCCTGTTTCCAGGAATCCTGTTTTGTAAGCCTGTTTTGCTTTGTGGACACTCTGCAAATGCCAAATTGACCCTGCCAAGAGAACGTCTGGAAAAACACAAAGAAACGTCCCCCTGCGGGAAATGCAGGAAGTGCTTTCTTTCTTTTGTTCACCCTTCCAGTCGATAAGCCCTATCGTCCAGTGAGAAATGCCTACTTTCCAAAGGAGACGACAGAGTGACATGTCCGCTGACGTGCAGGACAAGAAAGGAGCATGACGCATACAGCCATTAAGTGATTTCCCAGGAATGCAGGAAAGATTTGCAATTGTCGAAAACGGACAATGCTGGGAGCGGATGCGGCGCCACGTGCACTCGGGTTTCTGAGAAGTAAAACCACTTGTCAGAACCAGCCTGTGGTTTCTTTGCTGAAGAATAGAAATGTACCTCCTCTCCTCGCCGTTCCCAAGCTTTTCCCGCCAACAAGTGATCACGCCCAACGAATGAATGCCGGACCAGTCAGTGCTTCAGACCATCAGTGCAGTGATGTGTTCGATTGGATGCCGATACCTGAGGGGCGTGCCCTGGATTTGGTTGGTCAGCATCTTCAGAGAGGGGCTGGACATAGGGGGTTTTAAGGACGCTGCAGAGCACGAAATGTCGCTCTGAGCCCTGGGTAAACGGCTCATCAAGATGCTTCTCGCTATGAACTTTTAACGCTTGAATTTTGCTGATGTACCCTTCTTTTTCGTGTAAATAATCTTGTAAATAAGTTTCTCAAAGTGCCATTAAACCTGCTTGTACATATTTCACCAACTTCGAAGATTCAATCCTACTTCAACCCCGAGTCTCTGCACGCTACCAAGTGAAGGCCGGGTCGACATAGCCCCAGCGTCACGACAACTGGTGACCAGCGTTGGGATCTGAATCTACAAGCCACAACATCTGATGACTGGAGGTGGGATCTGAATCTACAAGCCACAACATCTGATGACTGGAGGTGGGATCTGGATCTACAAGCTACAACATCTGGTGATTCGAGGTGGATCAGAATCTACAAGCCACATCTTGTGATCGGAGGTGGCATCTCAAGCAACAAGCAGGCGCAACAATCGGCCAACAAGAGAGCAGCTCGGAACATCGATCGCATGTGTGGGTGAGTGCTTGGCTTTTCTTCTGATGTGGACCAGGTTCTAGAACAGGGTTAGATTTTAGAACTGGTAAAAAAAGTGTTGAAACGCCTTTAGGTTTGGTAGTTTGCACTGTTGTTTTGGAAGTAGCCGACACTCGGAGCGATCATGGACCTACAAAAGCTGCAGAAACCGGACCTGTTGCTATTGTGTGAGGAATTGGGAATTGATACAAGTGGTTTGGCACGAAAACCCTTGATTATAAAGGCAATCACAGATTTGGGAGCCGATGATGAGGAGCTCAGTGAAGCATGGAACCTCATCGGTCAAAAAAAGGAACAGCTCAGACAGCAGAAAGAGCGGGAAAAAGAGGAAAAGGAGCGGGAAAAAGAGGAAAAGAAGCGAGAAATTGAAAGAGAAGCAAAAAAGCTGGACCAAGAAATTGAGCTCCGGAAATTAGACTTAGAGTTGAGCAAGAGGTCGGGCAATTGTCCCCAGCTAGCGGTACCTCTTCTCAACAAGGAGGCAGATTTCAAGATGTCAAAGTACATGCAGCCATATGTGATATCAGGGGATATCGGTCTGTATCTGGCTAACTTTGAGCGAACCTGCGAAAAACTGTCCTTCCAGCGAGACACTTGGTCTCAGAGATTATTGACGGTTCTGCCCTGCGAGGCAGCGGAGGTTGTCGCGCGGCTAAGCAAGGAGGACGCGGACAACTACGAGAAGGTCAAAGCTTGCCTTCTGAGAAAGTATAGGCTTAGCGCCGAGGCGTTCAGACAACGTTTTCGGAACGCTACTAAGTCCAGGGACGAGAGTTACCCTGAATTCCTGTACAATCTAAGAGTCAATTTGGGCGAGTGGCTAAAGAGCACTGATTCCTACAGTGATAGGGACGCTGTAGTCGAGCGAATTCTTTTGGAGCAGTTTTATAACTGCCTCCTAGGAAAAGAAAGAAATTGGTTACAGGACCGAGGCGACATTAAGTCGGCAACTGAAGCTGCCGAACTCATTGAGGAGTACGCTTCGCGCCGACAATTCAGCAACCCAGTAGTGGATAGGCCCCGCAATCCCAAGTTGAGTGTGAATAACCGTCAGAAAAGGCACTTTGCTAGATTTGCAAACGAAGAAAGGAAGGCTTCTTCGGGCAAACGCCCTAGAAAGGACGGCAGTGAAAAAAGTGGGGTAGTGACCAGCGCGCAGAACACAAAGAACAAGCTTGGGGCTAGGAAGCCGCTCACATGCTTTAGGTGTAATGAGCAGGGTCACATTGCCGTGAACTGCCGGAAAGAAAAGATTGCTTTCTCGTATGTCAGTGCCTGCGATGAAAATATGCAGCTTTTGGAACCCTACCTGCATGACCTAGTAGTCAACGGGAAGCCTTGCAAGGTACTGCGCGATTCGGCCGCAACGATGGATGTTGTCCACCCGGCGTATGTGTCGCCTTCCGACTATACAGGACAGTGTGCATGGATCCGCCAGGTAGTGGAGGAACAGAGTGTGTGCTTGCCGATCGCGAACGTGGTCATCGAGGGCCCTTTCGGCGAATTAACAACCGAGGCTGCCGTTTCAGGAAAGCTTCCTAAGTGCTATCCGTATTTGTTCTCCAACAAATCGGACATGCTACTGCGAAAGAGGGGCATCCTTTTCGGAGACAGAGTTGTGCAAGCCTCAACACGTTCAAAGGCGCGAGAACTAGCTACACTGCTCATTCCAGAAAAATCCACAGCGGAGGAAACGGCAGTTAAAACAGTGGTCGATGCGGAAGATAGCGGGTCAGAAAACTTTGAGAGCGAGGCATCTCAGATAAGTCAACTTGAAAGTGAGCTTGATGAGACGCAGAATGAGGACGTTCTTGAGTGTAACCTCTTGCCGCCAGTGTCTAGTAATCTCACGATACTTTTAAGTGGAACACCAGAGGACTTAGCTATGGAGCAAGCCAATGGTCCCAAGATACAGGAGATGGGGGACAACTTGATTTGCCTCAGCGGAAAAGGAAGCAACGCTCAGGAGCTTCTCAGAAAGACGGAGCAGAGAGGAGAACTAAAGAAATCCCAGCTGTCCGATCTGGGCGAAATAATAACAGAGTTTGAGGCCTGCTTCGTGGACAGGCCAGGCAGGACTGATTTGACTGAGCACGATATTGAGCTGACTTCAGACGTGCCAGTGCGAACAAGGTGCTACCGATTCTCTCCAAGGCAAAGAGAAATTCTGGATAGGGAAGTAACTCGCATGCTGGAATTGGGAGTAATAAAACCCTCGGAAAGCGATTATGCTTCGCCTATGATCTTAGTAGAAGCTCCAGGTAAAGACCCTAGGCCTGTGGTAGACTACCGAAAGCTAAATTCTCTCATCAGGGATCAGGTGTATCCTATTCCGCATATTGAGGAGAGAGTAGAACAGGTCAGTAGAGCGGCATATGTGACTACGCTGGACCTTACTCGAGGATACTGGCAAGTACCGCTCACTGAACGCGCCAGCAGATACGCGGCTTTCGTCACTCCGACGGGCAGCTACCAGCCAACAATGATGAGTTTCGGGCTCAAAAATGCTCCATTTTGTTTTTCCCGACTCATGGATAGGGTTTTAAAAGGGTGTGAAACATTCGCGGTGCCTTATTTAGATGACATTGCGGTTTTTTCCGACTCATGGGCGGACCATATGGTACATCTAAGAGCTGTACTGAGCCTTTTGCGTCAAGCTGGACTAACCGTAAAGGCCGAGAAATGTTGCCTGGCAAGGGCGACCGTGGACTACTTGGGTCACAATGTAGGTCAAGGTTTCAGGAAACCCAGCGAGATTAAGATTTCTGCGGTAGCAGACTACCCGCGGCCGAGCACGAAGACGGAAATTCGAGCATTCCTAGGTCTGACTGGATACTACAATCACTACATCCCTAACTATTCAGCTTTGGCCAGCCCTCTGACCGACGCTCTCCGCAAGACAGAACCGACAAATGTAGTCTGGGACGAACAAAAGGAAGCCTCCTTCGTAAACCTGAAGGCTGTGCTGATTAGCCGTCCGGTATTGCGAGCTCCAGACTATGACCGAGAATTCACGGTCCAGTGTGATGCCAGTGATCGAGGGTTAGGTGCTGTTCTCTGCCAGAGAGATGACGACGGTAATGAGCACCCCGTGCTCTACCTGAGCAGAAAACTGAGTTCTAGAGAGAGAGCTTATTGCGCGTCAGAGAAAGAGTGCGCTTGCATTGTATGGGCCATTCAAAAATTGCAGTGCTATCTTGGAGGGGCCAAATTCACCGTAGAGACGGACCATTGTCCCCTGGCTTGGCTGCAAACTGCGACATCGAAGAACAGTCGCCTTCTTAGGTGGAGCTTGATTTTACAGCAGTACAATTTTGAAATAAGATACAAAAAGGGGAAGTTAAATGGGAATGCGGACGCGCTTAGCCGCTCTTTCTAAGCGGTCCGAGATGTTCCTCACCATGTATCCAAATTGATAATCAGGTTTTTTTTTTTTTTCGTGCGCTTGTATATGTGTGGCTATGTAAAGCAGCACGTTTGGTTTTCTAGGAATACGTGGGTCCTGAACGTCTTGAGAGTGGGCTTTTCTCGAACAACAATGGCAGTTTTCTTTTAACCTGGTCTCTTCAGACGGGAGCCGAGTGCTTGCTTCGACATGTGGTTGAGTTTCAGACAGCTCGAGCAATTTGACCTACAACAATCAAGACAACGCGACAAGCAACAGCGAGCTTCAAGCGTTCACGTGCAGGCCATTAAGTCGTCTCTTCATGCAGCAGCTGGGACTGCTGCCCTCCGAGACTCTTCTGGCGGGGGAGGAGGCTGTTACGACCAAGCATCCGCATTTGCGCGCTCTATTGTTCGCCTGTGGGCATGGATAAGTGCTGTGAATATGTGGTGATGGTCCAATGGCTCTAAGTGAGCCTGTTTCCAGGAATCCTGTTTTGTAAGCCTGTTTTGCTTTGTGGACACTCTGCAAATGCCAAATTGACCCTGCCAAGAGAACGTCTGGAAAAACACAAAGAAACGTCCCCCTGCGGGAAATGCAGGAAGTGCTTTCTTTCTTTTGTTCACCCTTCCAGTCGATAAGCCCTATCGTCCAGTGAGGAATGCCTACTTTCCAAAGGAGACGACAGAGTGACATGTCCGCTGACGTGCAGGACAAGAAAGGAGCATGACGCATACAGCCATTAAGTGATTTCCCAGGAATGCAGGAAAGATTTGCAATTGTCGAAAACGGACAATGCTGGGAGCGGATGCGGCGCCACGTGCACTCGGGTTTCTGAGAAGTAAAACCACTTGTCAGAACCAGCCTGTGGTTTCTTTGCTGAAGAATAGAAATGTACCTCCTCTCCTCGCCGTTCCCAAGCTTTTCCCGCCAACAAGTGATCACGCCCAACGAATGAATGCCGGACCAGTCAGTGCTTCAGACCATCAGTGCAGTGATGTGTTCGATTGGATGCCGATACCTGAGGGGCGTGCCCTGGATTTGGTTGGTCAGCATCTTCAGAGAGGGGCTGGACATAGGGGGTTTTAAGGACGCTGCAGAGCACGAAATGTCGCTCTGAGCCCTGGGTAAACGGCTCATCCAGATGCTTCTCGCTATGAACTTTTAACGCTTGCATTTTGCTGATGTACCCTTCTTTTTCGTGTAAATAATCTTGTAAATAAGTTTCTCAAAGTGCCATTAAACCTGCTTGTACATATTTCACCAACTTCGAAGATTCAATCCTACTTCAACCCCGAGTCTCTGCACGCTACCAAGTGAAGGCCGGGTCGACGTAGCCCCAGCGTCACGACAGTATACATGTGAAAACAGTATTTATGTTTTTTTCTTCTGTTAGTGTAGTGTCGTAATACATGTATAATTCTCGTTCATATCTGCCTCATATTTGTTTTTGTTTGTATAATATGTTTCACCATTTTTGTACCCTATGCATTTTACATTCTTGATTTGCTTTGTACATATGATCATGTCATTGTGTGTTCCTTATAAGCTCTATATACACTTCTCTGTATTAACATATGCCCACCTGCAACAATCCCGAATGGGATTAGCAGTATCTGTAAATAAATAAATAAATAAATAAACGTAGGACCCATAAACGACTCTGGTGTGCTGCCCATATTCAGTTATATGGGCTGAATACGGGCAGCCCTATTCGGGCTGCCCACAGGGATACAGATTGGGACCAATCACGGCAAATTTAGGTAGCCCACGCGGGCCCCCTCTGGCTACGTATTGCAAATCCCGCATGGGGCCCGTATAGGCTGCCCCCACGGGCAACGCGGGCCCCCATGTCATAGCCCATTTTGTGCTACCTGGGTACTAATCGTTCTTTCTTAATGTCATCCAGAAAATATCTCTTGACAACTTCGGCTACACTAAGAAGCCCTCGGCTACTTTGATACCCGCCTTGTTCCTAAGTGCATAAATCTGATTTTACCTATAGGAATTTCCTGTTCACCGTTTTAAAGATGCCAACAGCCTTTTAGAGCTTGCTCGATTTATTTGTTATACTTGCTTATGTCGGACACTGCACCTATTTTTAACTAGTGATGATTCTGCCAGTTATCTCCTGTCTGTTTGGGTTGGAGGCTTTCATACTGTGATGTTTCAAATTTATAATGTCGCAAATGACGTGCTGCAAGGTGATATCCTGTTCAGTCACTTTAAAACCGACGTATATTCTTAAACTTCTGTTTATTCTAAAATGCATCAAGCGCATTCAGTGAGCTTCAGCGTTGCCCCTAGCCTAACGTGAATATTCTGTGCTGGTAGACCTGCAAATTTTTTTCTCTTGGGAGAACAGCAATATGCTTCAACTGCTGCTGCTCCTGGGAGATGCTTTTCATTCTGCTAGGTTCCTTTTCAAAAATTCACAGTGGCTTAGCTGTAGTTAAGCCTAGGAGATTTCGAAAGCAATCTATGGAACTGGCGTGTGGCAGAATCACATTCGCTCACTCTCCGGACATACTCTGTACACTTTTGATAATGTACATCTCAGTTGACAGCAGTGAAGCCGGCCTTTGCAAACGGCAATTCCCGCCTCTTCTCACGACGTTTAGCTTTTTCTTAAGGCGATTCTTTCCCACGCTGTTTCTTCCTGGCCTCGTTACTTTTCACCCGAGACGCTCGCGGCTTTTCATGTCGCTTTTGCCATTCCTCTTCACTTTCTAGAGCTTGTTGTAACCATCTAGTTGCATTCTTGTGCTCCGCACTGGTTAGAGAGGACCTTGATAAGCATGTAGATACAGTATCCTCATCATTCAGAGCAGACATTAAGTTTCACCCCGGTAAGTCTTGTTCTGCTTCAGTGGCTTGAGACGAAGCACGCTTTAGCCGAGCCGCATCTTGAGCACGAGGTCTGGCTGGATGCTCTTCACGTTGTTCCTCTGCCTCCGTAGCTCGCTGTCGCTTCCTGGCTTCACACTGGCGAGCCGCCTTCTCCTTCTGATTCTCAGACAGCATGACGACCTGTCTTACAAGCGCTGAAATGGAATGCTTTATACAGCGCAGCCTCCCCTCCTCTACGTACCAAAGAGACAAGAGAGGCGGTGTTTCCAATGGAAGACGGCACCACCTGTTAGACCACAGCGCACCTAGTGGGAGAAGCGCGAAACTCCCGGGGTGGCTACGAGCCACGCTGCTGAAGAGCCGACTTAGCAGCCCATCTTCGCTTCGCTTATGACGTCATACCACCCTTTAAATTACAGCGCACCTAGTGGGAGAAGAGCGAAACTCCCGGCGTGGCTACGAGCCACGCTACGCTGAAGAACCGACTTGGTAGCCCAGTTCTCGCTCTGGTATGACATCAGTAGTCATGTGGTGTAAAGCATCACTACCGGACCACGGCACGCTGAAAGCTCTCAGCCTGGTGTAGTACTGCTTTCGCAATAAAACTGCCCTTTGTTTCATTTGTGGTAGTAACTCTATGTACTGCTAAAATGTTTACGCAGCCACAACTCTGTCTACAAAACCCGATTTAATAACACTCGCAGTTAACCAGGGGTATCCCATTACCTGTAGGGTTCAATGTAACTAACACAAAAATGACGCCAATTTTTCCCAATTTAATAAAGCGTTCTCCTATAAGTGAATGTAAGATTTATTATTTTTGTTCTGTTGTAGTGCACGCTTAAATATAGGTTTGTTGTGAGCGAACAGTCACTCGCGGAGTGCTTTTGCCGAGATTTTATCAATCTGCTCTGTGCAAATGAGATGGATATGTTTTACCTGAATTCACCAAATGGAGGTGAAGTGCGTCACACTCTTTATCTGCTTCTGCAATTTGCTGTAACATACGACGACATGGGAGATGTGCTTGACTAACCTCAAAGTGCAGTTGTTTCTTACAAAGCGCGCACTAATTCGCCCGCAGCGTGTTCTCTGGAAGAAAAATTTTTATTTTTTTCTTCTTCCTACAGCCAGGAAGTGAGTGGCGTCCGTGTGCTGTGGAGCGCGTGCGGTTCGCAACAGCTCAGCCAATTTCTGGCTCTTGTGCCCAGCCAATCTTTCCTGTGACACGTCAAAACGATCAACGGATCCAGGAAGGTACACGGACCCTAACCGCTGCCATCTTTTGAATGTGCCCCGCGATCTTCGAGAATCATCCAGTGAAAACGCCTCTGACAGCCACGCCGCCGCACAAGGCCTCGCCTCATCGAGGCGACCCTGTCCGGCGCGCCGCGTTCCTCAGTCCCCAAAAACCATGGAGGAACCAGTGGATGCAGAGATACCCAACCCACGAGACTATCGCCCTGGTGAGTGGAAAACTGTCCTACGTGCTTATAGAGCTCATGCCTAAGATTCAAACGCGGCCTCAAAAAACCCATCAACGGCCTCAGTTCATGTCAACCCTAACGGAAGCAACGCCGGCGCGCCGTCGGACGCTGCACCTGGAACCTCTCGAGCCCCCCCTTACAAAAATGGATATTGAATTTCTGTTACCCACGTAATGTGTTTTTGATGAGTCATCAACCACTCAAAGGAGATTCAAGATTAGATGTGTTTTAACATCATATCCGCAGCAGACTTTCCTTTGAGATCACACATGAAGTTTTGTGCTTGGAAAATGCAACAGTATTTTTGGGTAGGATCTAATGTGGAAATACATTGACTTTCTCAAATGAGGAAATGCATACATCACTAAGTGAATATATATTATTTCTTTGTTAACTGCACACTTTCAGAGCCCTATGTTTTCATTTCTGATTAGCATATGTAGGATGTTGCCTAAGAAACAATTTTTATGTGTTTTAACATGAGATCCGCAACAGACTTTCATTTGAGATTACGCAAGAAGTTTTGTACTTGGAAAACAAAACAGTATTTTTGTATAGGAGCTAATGTGGAAATACATTGACTTTCTCAAATGAGGGAAATTATACATCACTAAGCGAATGTATATTATTTACTATGTTTTCATTTCTGTTTAGCATGCACTGTAAAAACAAAAACAACTTTTTGGACATTTGTTTCATTCAAAACACGCTTACACCCTGCGTCTTGGGTGTTTGTGCCATTGCAAATCACTTCTTGCCAAGCGAATGGGTGCTGTGGTTGGACAATATGCTTGAGGGTGTTACGGGCAAGGATATTGTTGTGTACGCGAACCGACGCACTGCCACACCGCCTCCAAGCTAACGGACGCAAGGCGCTCCATTTCCAATGCCTCCTTGCACCTGCGAGCAGGCCGTTTTGGAGAGACCAGCAGGGGTACCCCGGCCTGCGCCGACGACGACGCGCGGACGTAACCCGAGCCGTGCGTTGACTCGGAACTGGACCGTCCTGGGAGCATGTGCGCGACCAGGGCACGAGAAGCAATGCCTTCTTTATAATGCATGATATTTTGCGTGTTTCTTAAGCTTTCGAGCTCCTTGCTCTGCGTATAGATTAGCCGAGCCCTCAGTCATCGCAACGCCTCCCGAAATGTTTAGATACAAATAAGATTTAGTTACCAGTAAAATAGTGTTGGCGCTGCTGCGCTTGCCGGTATTGAAGCTTGGTCGCACTTTTTTCCTTAAAGGTTCGTGCTACAGCTGCGTGTTCAGCGAAAATTACGCCCAAGGTAGCAACCACCGAAGAGCCAGCGCTGATAAATTTGCCAGCGATGCCAAACTCGACATGTTAAAATGACTGCAGTGGACAAAATAGTGCGCATAGGTATCTAGAACATTAGATGCAAGTTCTAAAGGTCAAGAAGTTGTAATTGTTAGAGCAGCCGCAATGGCCTGTACACTTCGAAACATGCTTCGAAACATTATGTCCCAATCTTATGAATGCAGTCCAGACATAAGAAGCAAATACGTTACTGACATTACCAGCTCCCCGAGTGGCCGAGTGGTTAGCGTAGAAAGCTACGGAGTACGAGGTACCGAGTTCGAATCGCGCCGGAGGTGCAGTTTTTTTTTTTCGCTTAGTTTTAATTTTTTTTTATTTTTTAGCTTTTTTTAATGTAGTTTAGGTGCTTCGCTACGTTTTAGCTTTTACTTTTTATCCAAAAGTGCTCATTGGTCAACACTCATGAACAACACACAAGAAATGCACACATTAGGTACCAACCAGAAACACGGTGGCCAACTTTCTTGTGAAACTCATCAAAAATGCATCAAGAAAATGTATAGAAATGTTAATGTGCATGATGAGGAATGTAATTACCATTTAATCAGAAACTCATTAAGCTTTTTTGTAAGGGCCGCTCCAGGAGACGCCGCACTTACTACGTATGACGCGCGCGCTTGTGCACAAAAGTAAAGAACTTGCCGCGCTGCCGGCAGGCACGATCAGAGTCGTATTTCGCCCGAGAGGCGGATTCTCCCTGGAAAAGCTTCCAGCTCAAAGTCCCTTGCAGGCACTGCATGCAACTCCGAGCTGCTCAGTGATGGGCGAACTGCACATCAGAGTTCATCCCACAAACAATACCTTCACGGTAGCGACGGTGGCGGAGGCAACAGCTCTCGCCTTAGTGAACATGCAGGAAATCACTATAGATGGCAAGAAATTCCCGGTAGCCGCGTATGTCGCGGCACCTCCAGCGGCAGCCAAGGGTGTTATTTCCCGTGCATACTGGAATGAAGTACCAGATGAAATACTAAAGGACTTGCAGTATCGCAACCCGGAGGCCAATATCATAGCGGCTCGACGCATGGGGAAAACGTCGTCAATTCTAATAACATTTGCTTCTGGTCCGGTACCCCACACCATCAAGTACATGTGTGTTGTACATCGATGCACCAAATACAAGGGCAGCCCTGAAGCTTGTACAAACTGCCGGAAACCTGGTCACAGGTACGATGTGTGCCCTCTCCCAAGAAGCGGACTCTGCCCCCGATGTGGAGAGAATCACGACAGGCAAGAAGACACTTGCACGCCGAAATGCATTCTTTGTGGTGGGAACCACCTTACCGGTACAGGCTCATGCAAAGCCAGGACCCCCCAGCCTCGACGACGGACAGCGCTGAAACCCAAAACAGCCTTGCCCACGGCAAAGGACTTTCCACCCCTAGTGCCTCGTCAGGATCGCCAGCCAGCCTGCACCAAAGCCAGCAGTACACCCCAAACATCAGGGCGGGAGGAAGAGATAGCAGTCCTGCGGGAAGAGGTAAGGCATTTAAGGGCAGCCGTTAGCTCTATTCCTTCCACATCCAACCAACCCCCTCAATCGGCAACACCCCAATCGTTCACACCCCCTCCCCAAAAAAAACGGAGACCAGAAGCAGTTCCAGACATTGACTCCAAATTCAAAGACTTTGCCCAAAACCTAGAAGCCAAGGTTCTGGCTCAGACTCAAACGTACTTTGAAACCGCCATGGCTAGGCTTACAGAAACAATTATCAGACAAGTAACCACAGCCATTATGCAACAGATTCCAAAAATGATTGCTGGAATGCCTTCGAACACCCCAGCTGACAACCCTACACCAACTTTCATCCTTCGCCTTCCTACCCTCCAGCATGGCCCTGTCGACAGGAGGCAGTAACCCCCGACTACGCATTTTGCAATGGAACTGCAGGGGGTTTCGCCGCAAACGAGACCTCTGCAGCAACTACTCTCTGCTTCCTCCACACACCCCGATATATTAGCGTTCCAGGATGCTGGAACAAATGTATCACTACCAGGATACGCTCTGGTACCCTCTGACATCACTGCCAACCCTAGGGTTACCACGTATGTTCAACACTTAATTCCATACACTTGTCACGAAATACACTCCTCGGTGGCTCACACATATTTAGAATTTTTCCCGTCTACTCAGAAATCCTATCCCCTATTCATCCTTAACTGTTACCTCGTTTCGAGACAGCCGGTCGCCGAATTAATTGCTCTCATTAAAGCTGAATCCAAAGTGGCAAAAAAGGACCCCCTCATTATTATAGGCGACTTTAACTGCGCACATGTAGACTGGGGCTACATGCGCACCAACAAGAGAGGAGCGGAATTAAACAACACCCTTCAGATGCTGGGCCTCTCTATATATAATGATCTCAGCACACCTACAAGAATCGGCAATAGTGTCACCACCGATACTAGCCCTGACCTTACATTCGGCCGAAACCTTCCAACACTGGTATGGAGCAACTCGAATGAGACCCTGGGCAGTGACCATTATATAATAACTATAGAGGTTGACTTTGCCAAAAAAGCTTAAATCTACCGTGTCCGGCAAACTAGCTGGGATAATCTGCGTAAACACAGAGAGGCCAGAACATTAAAGACCCCCTTTAACCTCCACACATGGATGACACAGCTCAAGGAGGATGTCCAGGCTTTCACGCAAACTTTAGACACCACCCCCGAGACTGCCATTGCAGATAGTAGGTTAATGCACCTTCTCGAAGCACAGAAGAGTATCCTTGCGCGCTGGAAAAAACATAAGCATAATAGAAAGCTTAAACTTAAACTGGCGCAAATTCAAAAGCAGGTAGAGGAGCACAGCGCCGCCCTCAGTAAACATAACTGGCACCAAATATGCGACGGGTTGCGAGGTAATCTCTCCTCCTCCAGGGCCTGGCATCTTGTTCGACACATGATAGACCCCGCACAAAATAAAAAGGAAACCCGGCTTACCCTCAAAAGGCTTATCCTTAAACATCGATGTAGTCAGCAATCGCTCTTAGCCCAACTGCAATCAAATTATACTACTGTGGGCCAAGCAATATCCTATCCAGACTACATAGGCCCTGATCAACCCTCCCTAGATGCCGCCATTATGGAGATCGAAGTTAGATCAGCCCTCCTTAAGCTACGCAACTCAGCCCCTGAAGAGGACCAAATCACCAATGTCATGCTCAGAAACCTAGATGACCGTTCTATTTCCCTGCTCACTGAATACTTTAACGAGTGCTGGGAAGCGGGGCAGCTGCCGGATGAATGGAAGCACGGTAAAATAATATTCATTCCTAAACCAAACAAGCCCATAAATGCCCAAAATCTCCGTCCCATGTCTCTGACATCATGTCTGGGCAAACTCTTTGAGCATGTCATCCTCACCCATCTTACGCAACACATGGAATCCCATGGACTGTATCCCCATAGCATGCTAGGTTTTCGAGCTCATTTATCGGCGCAGGACGCCCTACTACAGATTTCAAATGCTATCCTCAATGATATGCCACACCACACCAGAGCAATACTGGCAGTTGACCTCACCAAAGCATTTGATAAGGTCACGCACAGTGCTATCCTGCAAGGCATTCAAGAGCTGCAGCTAGGGCCTAAGGCCTATAACTATATCAGGGCCTTCCTGAACGGACGCACCGCCTCCCTGCATATAGATGATATACAGACCCCCTCTTACACACTTGGTAACATTGGCACCCCGCAAGGCGTAGTGTTGTCACCATTCCTTTTTAATATTACCATGATCCCGCTGGCAAAGGCGTTAAGCAGTATCCCACACTTGGGACACACCATTTACGCGGATGATATCATGGTTTGGACCACATACGGCTCGGATGGAAACATAGAATCTACACTTCAAGAAGCGGCCACAGCTATATCTACCCACACGGAACAAATTGGCCTTGAATGCTCCCCGACAAAGTCAGCACTCTTTCTACTCCGGCCGCGGCGTGTTCCTACCGCCCCCATAACAATTTATCTGCACGATACTCCCATACCACAAGCTCCCAACCTCCGCATTCTTGGTCTGAACTTACAGGACACGGGGAAAAACGACCTTACCCTGAAGGCACTAAAACAGTGTACTTACTCTGTCATCCATCTTTTGAGAAGGGTTTCACACTCGCGAGCCGGCCTAGATGAAGCTGAAAATTTAAAGGTACTACATGCATTTGTGCTCAGTCGCCTTCTTTACACCTCTTCTTACCTGAACCTCTCCTGTGCAGACAAAGATAAAATCAACGCCTTAATCCGCACGGCTACCAAAGCAGCGCTCAACCTACCGAAGACCACTAGCACGGACAGGCTCTTAAAACTAGGAATGCACAACAATATACGAGAACTTATAGAGGCACATCGGTACACACAGTACCTTCGGTTGGCTGGCACGCAAACAGGACGACATATACTGGATACTCTCGGCATTCGCATACCCGCACATGCTGAAGAGTTAAACCTTCTCCCTCAGGCCGTGCATTCAGCGCTTATCCTCAAATCTCTTCCTAAGAACGTCCACCCAGAACACCATCAATCCCGCCGCGTGGCGCGAGCCAAAGCTCTCCATAAACACTATGGGACTGCAGAGGATGTCCGCTGGGTGGACGCTGCATGTGGTTCAGACCGTTCGGTAGCTGTGGCCTATAATCCAGCAGCCCCCCCCCCCTCACTCACTTCATAGACCCTCCCTGTAACTCGCAAGTAGCAGAGGAAGTGGCTATAGCCTTAGAAATCGCCCAAACAGATGCGGCTTACATACTTAGCGACTCCAAAACAGCCATACCTAACTTTGCCCGCGGACGCGTCCATCCTCCCGCGTGGCAAATATTGAGAATGTGCACCCTGAATTCTGACAGGCGTATTGAGCTTATATGGGTGCCGGCTCACTCTGGCAATCCCGGAAATGAGGCCGCCGATAACATAGCCCGAGGATTTATTAGCCGGGCAAATGGCGACCCATGCCGGAATTTCTCGAGGGAGCGGGCACATATATTTTCTGAGCTCACACAGCAAGCACGCCTTGCCCGTCGACTCTACCCCCCTCCCCACCCCCAGCTCTCTCACTCCCAACAAATCCTCTGGAGGCGTCTTCAAACCCGAACGCTTCTCACCCCTCAACGCCTATCCTACTACCGACCCGTTTCCCCTGAGTGCACTCTCTGTGGAGAGTTGCACGCCACCATGGACCACATTCTTTTCGGCTGCCCTGCCGATCCTCCCCCGCAGGGACAGCCCGCCATCGGATCATGGGAGAAATGGGAGGCCCTCCTTACGTCGCAGGAGCTGGACACAGAACTTCGCTGTGTGGACCGGGTGCCAGTGCCATGGCCCTACGTGACCTGGACACATGCGCGTAATGTGAGGGCCGTGCGGTGGCCCTGGGCCCTTGAAGGGTCCAAACTCGCTCGTTTAATAAAGTTTTTTTCTCCTCCTCCTCCTCCTCTGCCGGTGTTCTTGTTAATGTAACAGATTTTGCTTTTTCTTTTCATACGCGCAGGCGGTATCGTTTGATTCCGCTGGTCGGAATTTCATTTTTGGCCGATGGACACTTGCTATGATAGCACGGCTGTAGCATTATGAGTTCCCCTACACTATATAATTGAATTTATTGATTTAAGTGACCAAAGAATTTATACCTGAATTTAGTGAAGTCCATGATTTCACAAAATAATTATAGCTCTCCTAATTTAATTACATATACTTCGTGCATATTGCTGCAAGTCGTTTCATTGTCGGAGGGCAGGGCATTTTGAGAACGCAGAAAGCTCAGCTGGTCAATGGCTGCGCGTTGGGCGCGATAGATGCTCTAGACGTCTTCGTCCTTTTCGTCTGCTCCACGTTTTCTTCGTGAGTTCTACAATTGCCCCTAGAAAGTCGAATTCATACCGGCCAGGTAATTAGTCGTTCACACCGAGGTACCACAGATTCATACGGGCGACATGGGTGACTTCTGTTATGGCTTATCGATGACCACTTGCGGCCATGCGCACTATTATGTTTCTTTCATGCGTTATGTATTTTCGCGGATCGGTTAGACAGATCTCGTGCCGATCCTATGGCTTGCGCGATACCGCGGAAAACACTGCAAGTCTTCGAACTGCGCGAAGATGGAGGCGTGCTGGGACAAGCAGTTCTACAAATCTTGCTTAGTCAGGTGTTTAAGGATGAGCTGATCTTCGGAAGGATCTTCTGGTCAGCAGGCGAGTGAGTAATGGGTTTGCCGGGGGAAGCAGAAGAGAGAGTTGCATATTTCAGCATAGCTGCGCACCTGAGGCTTTAGTTTCCAGCCCGCCGAAAAAAGAACAGGTTCTGCTGAACAATCCGGCATTGCCCTCCTGCAGGGAATCCAAGTAATGCGGCCCAAAAATATTCCTTGGCACGCTCGTAATATAGTAGTGCCTCAGTAGCCTCAAAGGAATGGTTAATGGCACGGGAGCTGGATACCTGAACGTACAGTGCAAAGTGGGGCGGTATGGTTACTTCAGCACAAATAACCAGTGAGTGTCTTCACTATATGAACACTTCGAAACGTTCACGAGAAAGAAAATCCCTAACGCTTAGCTCTAGCGTCCGACAATCAACTGTAGAATCCCACATATGCAGGAAGTCCAATTCCCGAATTACGTTGCGTATAAATCGAGCCAGTACCATAACCTGCGCCGGGAATATTGTGCCGGCCCCCACGAAACTTTAACGTTGGAAAAAGCAACCGTATACAATATTTTTCCACTGACTTCATAATAATTACCAGTTTTATCCCTAACAAATATTTACTTGAAAAGATTCTACAACCTAAAATTATGACCGAAACAGTAGCGCCAGTATCTACTAACGGCATAGTAGACGAACTGTCAAAAGCACATCAACGTGTAAACAGATGGAGGAATACTAGGCAGCAGTGCACATTGTCCAGTGACTTAAGCTCTATCGGCTGCGCTGGTAAGTTTTCGTGTTATATATTTTTTTTTTGGTCCAGCAAGCTAGCTGAAAGCGTGCCTTTTCTGGACTGAGTTGCTATTTCTCATACTCCCTCCCCCTTCTAGAATACTATAAGTTCTCGAAGATATATAATCGCGCTGATCGAGAACGAAAATAGTTGATTGCCAACCTCCTTCCATGCTGCTGCTCAATGAGCGCCGGGGTTACTAGAGAGGTGACTTGCCCGGAAACCACCAATGCTTTGAATGTTGAACTCCACAGCCTGCCACAGTGTGAAGCACAACGAAACCAGCTGCCAGCTCCTGACCGTCGACGAAGCAACAAATGAGTGGAAAGGGTACCTTATTCCGGCAGAAGCTTACTTTGAAGCCAATGTCATCACCGATCAAAAAGAAAATGCACTCAGACGATACAAGTGTTTCCAGGAGGAGTTGCACCTTCGACTCACAATTCCCTCAATTATGATGAAGCATTCACACTATTAAACAACTACTGCGACTCGAAGCACCACGAGCTACCAAAGGGCTATAAACGTTTCACGCTTTGTCAACAAAGGAGTCGATGCGCGCATTATGGGTCGAAATACAGTGCTTCCAGACAAGACACTAAGCCAGATGCTGAGAGCCCGAATTGCATGCGTAGTAGATTAAACAAACCTACACAAACAACTGGTAGTTAAAAATAATTGAACGCAAGATCACGCCGAAGCGATCGCAACTCCAGCAGACACGACTGACAATGAAGCAAAAGCTATGAATGCAAAACTGGCGACTGTGTTTAGAATGCCAGCTAGGGATCACTCGTCCTGACGAGATAACCATGCAAGTAACGCGGGGCAAGAATATAGACTATGTCGAAGCAGGAAACACGATGATAACGTCTGCCGCTAGATTTAGTGCACGATGGTTTCGCTTAAAGTGACGCAGTCACTAGGCGAAGAAGTGCGACAGAGTGAAAACGTATTTGAATGTTACAATGTGAACTGAAAGCGTAAAGTCATCACATCAAAAAACGAGAACATGGACGAGGCGCACGTATGGACGTCAATTTCAGGATGGAAAAAAGGCTTGGAACTCTGAGTATGCCGCACATTTAGGTGGATACAGCACTGGCAATGGAAATTAACACTGTATTCCCTATGTATGTCATACCAAGGCAAGTGTAGAACTCACAACGCGCGCAGTTGCCTCGTTTGAGATAACCGCAAGTGAAGTTGCCATGTTAAACGGGGCAATGCTGGCTCTTGGAGAACTCCAACTGTCCGTTCTAAACAAAACTGCCCTTTCCACTGACTGCACGCGACTGTTCAGACCAGGCATCTGCGGCTGCGATTTGATTGCAGCGCTCGGCAAGAGAGGTTTCTCGAATGGAGGGCTGACTGTGTCGGATCCAATATTGTGCAAATGATAATCGAATGCATGGTGAACAAACTGGTCGTCAAATATGAGGGCGTCTTTTGACATATCAGAGGTCATCAAAGGACTTCCAGTAACCCTGAAACTCGAGAAAAGGGCGACCACCAAATTACTGTAAGGTGAAACCCCATTATTATGCTCTCCTCGATACGTTCTTTTGTGTCATTATTCGGCAGGTGTAGCGTGGGGATGATATAACCTGTCAACATTCAGACTGGGCGAGACTCATCGTAGTTGTTAAGAAGGACGGCACCGTAAGAACACATGGTTACTTTAAAGCCATGGTTAACCCTGCCTGTGATATGAAATATAACCTACTTCAAGTTATCTGGGACACATTCGCAAACTTAATTCGGCGGGACTACTTGAACACATTGGATTTGAAATATGCTTAAAACCAGGTGCTCCTAGACAAAGCGTCATGCGGAACCTGTGCGAATTACACGCACTGAGGACTGTTCCTCTACAACTGGCTTTCATTCGACATAGCTTCTGCACTCGCTAACTCTCAAAGAAATACGGACGTAGTGCTCTACGGGCTACCAGGCGTCTAAGCGTACCTTGATAATGTATTAATGTCATAAGGCAAAAGCGACTAGAAGAAGTGTCTCAAAAAGCGCTGGAACGCTTTAGAGAACATGGTTTCAAAGTTAGGTTTGACAAACAAAAGTTCAGGCAGACATCAGTCACTTACCTGCAGCACCGTATTGATCGGAAAGGCTTAAACACCATCGAAAAGAATGTAGCCTCCATTATGCAAGTAACCCTCCAAGTAACATGAGCGAGTTATTTTCGTTCATTTGTATCCTCACAACTGCACAAGGTTTTTGCCAATCATAAAACGAAATCTTTGGGAATGGCTGCAGCCACATAAATCGGTGTTCGAGCGAGGTAAACAATCCTGAAGATTTCACATCTCATGCATTTTGATCCTAACGAGGCGCATAAAGTTTTCGGTGACGCATTCCCTTATGGCGTAAGCTCAGTGTTTTTTTTTTTTCGAAAGAAAATGACTAAAACGAAATTCCAGTTCAGGACAGTAACAACGCTAGCTGTGTTTTAGCTTGTGGTTAAACCGGGATCTACGCGAGAGCTATCTGCATGGCTACACTTAGATTGCACTTAAAAATAAAGCAATGGCTTTTGCGCATACTAGTTTACTCTGTGGTGTGAGCTTTATTTATGCCGTAGGGGGCACTTTTTACAACTAAGCGCGATGCGGCGAAAGCCTCTAAAGAGCGGTGGTACGAATCCTTCCACTATTTCACCTCTTTCTCTATTTTCATTCCACCATCGCAATGACGTGATGGAGTAAGCTATCAGCCAATATATAAAACCCCGCTTTAACCGAGCCGTAAGAACGTGTCTGCGTGGCCTAGAGATGACGTGAATGCAAGCGTTTTGGCAGGCTGATTGTGGTATCAGCCTCCCATATAAAAGAAGAGGCCCGAGTATGCACCTCCTTTCAAGCGTGATGTCAGAAAGCTCTACGTCTAGTCAGTGTTTGGCGATGTGAGCTGCCAGCTACCGCCTCCCACGATTTCTACTACTACTTCTTCTCAGCGGCTCAAGATCAGTGTAACCACGGCCGAAGTGCGAACGCGACGAAAGTGCGATCATGGCGCAGAGGCCAGGTGGCTACCTTATTGTAACTCTCGCACAAAAGCGGAACGAAACGCCTCGCATCTGTAGAAATAAGCATTAGCCCTCATGTATGGCGTGTTTTCCCTTTCGTGAGTATCTTCTCTGCTGGCAATTTACCCTGGTGACCGACCATAAACTACCGCTGGAACTGCTCAGGCCCAGTCGCCAGATGCCAGCGATGGGCGCCGCACAAATTGACCGGTGGGAAGCAATCTTGTGTGACTACCACTACAAACTACAGTACATGCCAGATAAATATATACAGACAGCAAATGCCTCAGCAGGCTGCCAGAGCCGAATGCAGAGGCAGTGACCAAGGGTGCGATTACAGAATATGTCTCTGCATTGAACGCCCTGGATGAAGGTACAGTGAGGAGCCACAAGTTGCAGAAGCTGACTGATAAAGAATCAATGTTATTCACAGTCACGTATTTCGTCTTGAATCAACAGCCTTCAATCACGAGAGATATGACGCAAGATTTTTTGCTATTTTGTCGTAAGCTATAGTGATCATTAGCTCACGTACTAATCTACTGGGTCAAGAGGGTCAAAATATTTCAAGAAGCGCTGGAAAGGATGTTATAGCCGCTGCATAAAAAGCACCAGGGATCTTTGCCAATAAAATTGGTTTCTCGGTCATGGTTTTGACGGCCGAGGCTTGACAAGAATATTCAAGACTTGACAACGCAATGCAAACTGCGTCGACAACTTCCGCATGCCTAAATAAGCTCCACAAGTGAGTTTGCCTCAAGTAGCGAAATCGCGGTCGCAGATGCAGATCGCTTTTGCAGGCCCGCGAGGCGGCAAGATGATGCCATTAGATGCCCACACGAAGTGTAATCAGGCCGTGCCCATGAATCACGTGACACAGCATGCTGCTTAAAGTGCATGTTTTGTTGTTTCGACGTAAACGTGCACCAACGTGCCCGAAAATAGCACGAAATTCACATAGCAGGACTTTGTCACGTTTGTATCAAGAAATATTATTATAATCCTATGTATTGCGAATTTCTATACACAATATAATGAAGCCGCGGAATGAGCGACTCGGAACACAAAGGACGGAGTGCATACAATGGGACAAGTGGTCCACTTTAAGCCTATAAGCAATCAGTTCTTAATGCGCTCGAAGGTTGCTAGGGTATTTCAAAGGCCAAAAGGCATGCCTTTAAATTGTTAGGAACCGTCAGTGGTGACGAATGATGTTTTTCACGGTCTCTCTTGTTGACAGAGCTCCACCAGTAGCCGGAGCGATGGTCAGTGGACGAAAGGTAATTGGCTCCGTGCAAAGTATCAAGCTAGTCGTCGACATATAATATTGTAAAACAGGTATTGGGCTCTTATATGTTCAGCGCCTATTGCTGAAGAGAACGACAAGCATGTTCAACGCGCGATATGGGCAGGAAAGAAAAACGACAGCGAAGCTCGCTTCGACACTCGTACGTGTGCTGACACAAGTCTCACGACTGATCGCAGAACGCTCTATTGACTGTTGACGACGTATCGCCCTGTGCAGTCTTCTACAACAAGTGGTGGAGGTGCCAGCAATCCCCTCAACCTGGAGCTTCACAGCCGAGCTTTTCCTACCACTTCCGCGATGCCTGAGACCGCCAGCCAACCGCCAACCCCATCGCCTGTCATCTGTCCCGGTGCAGCGCGTCAGCGCGACCCAGCCATCTTCAGCGGCACCGATGACACGCATGTAGAAGACTGGTTGGCGTCGTATGAACGCGTAAAAGCGTACAACAAGTGGGACGACACCGTGAAGCTCACAAACGTCATTTTCTATTTGAGCGACGTTGCCAATCTATGGTTTCGCAACCATGAGAGTGACATTTCTAGCTGGACGGCTCTCATGACCAGCCTGACCGAAGATTTTGGCCGCCCTGCAATACGTAAGCTTCGCGCCGAGCAACGCTTCCGAAGTCGGCCACAACAAACCGGCGAAAACTTCACCAGTTTCATAGAAGTGTCGTAGATCTCTGCAAGCGCGTAAACAATACCATGAGCGACGCCGAGAAGATCGGACACATTATGGAAGGCATTGACGGTGACGCCTTCCAGATCATCATCATCATCATCAGCCTGACTAAACCCATTGCAGGGTGAAGGCCTCTCCCATATTTCTCCACTTAAATCGGTTCCGTGCTAGCTGCATCCACTTGATCCCTCCAAACTTCTTAATCTCATCCGCCCACCTAACTTCCTGCCGCCCCCTGCTAAGCTTTCCTTCCTTTGGAATCCAGTTTGTTACCCTAAGCGACCATCGGTTATCCTCTCTTCGCACTACATGTCCTGCCCATGTCCATTTCTTAATTTCCACTAGAATGTCGGTAACTTGAGCTATTTCTCTGACCCACTCTGCAAGCTTCCCATCTCTTAATGCTACCCCTATCATTTTTCGTTCCATAGCCCTCTGGGTGGTCCTCAACTTACGTAGAACTCTCTTGGTTAGCCTCCATGTTTCAGCACCATAGGGGAGTACAGGTAAGATGCAACTGTTATATACTTTCCTCTTTAGCGATACCGGTAAGCTGCTAGACATAATCTGCGAGTGCTTGCCAAATGTGCTCCATCTCAATCTTATTCTTCTTGTTATTTCCTTTTCATGGTCCGGATCTGCGCTTACTACCTGTCCTAAGTAGACATATTTGCCTACTACTTCCAGTACTTCGCTACCTAATGTAAACTGCTGTTCCTTCCCGAGGCTGTTGAACATTACCTTAGTCTTCTGCATATTGATTTTCAAGCCTACCTTTCTACTTTTCCTGTCTAGGTCATCAATCATTATTTGTAGTTCATCCCCCGAGTTACTTTACAAGGCAATTTCATCAGCAAATCGCAGATTACTGAGGTATTCTCCATCTACCCTTATCCCTAACTGCTCCCATTCCAAGTCTCTGAATATTTCCTCTAAGCAAGCTGTGAATAGTACTGGGGAGATTGTGTCTCCTTGCCTAACACCTTTCTTTATGGGAATTTTGTTAATTTCTTTATGCAGAACTATGGTTGCTGTCCAGCCACTGTATATATCTTCCAGCATTTTCACGTACGGCTCGTCTACCCCCTGATTTCGCAATGCCTGCATCGCTGCCGAGGTTTCAACTGAGTCAAATGCTTTTTTGCAATCAATGAATGCTATGTATAAGGGCTGGTTATATTCCGAGCATTTTTCTATCACCTGATGGATGGTATGGATATGATCGATAGCAGAGACCGTTTCCGAAACCCTGCTTGATCATTTGCTTGATTGAAGTCTAAGGTTGTCCTGATTCTATTAGCGGTTACCTTAGTAAATACCTTATACGTAACAGACAGTAAGCTGATTGGTCTGTAATTTTTAAGGTCCTTAGAGTCCCCTTTCTTATGAAAGAGGATAATGTTTGCATTCTTCCATGGTTCCGGTACCGTCGATGACACCAGGCACTGTGTATACAAGGTGGCCAGTTTTTCTAACACGATACCCCCCCGTCCTTCAGCAAATCCGTAGTTATCTGATCCTCTCCAGCTGATATCCCCCTTTTCATAGTTTCTAATGCTTTCTTGACCTCGTCCTTCGTCACTGGTGGAACGTCTGAATGTTTTTCCCTACCGCCAATCTCATTACGGTCCTGACTACTTTGCCTACTGTAGAGATTTATATAGAACTCCTTGGCTACTTTCACCATCTTATCCATATTC
Source organism: Amblyomma maculatum (assembly GCF_055883805.1). Taxonomy (NCBI): domain Eukaryota; kingdom Metazoa; phylum Arthropoda; class Arachnida; order Ixodida; family Ixodidae; genus Amblyomma; species Amblyomma maculatum. The sequence goes on along the minus strand of NW_028146753.1, from coordinate 491,119 downwards.
GTGATGACGTTGCCCGCCTTGTCCCTTATCGCATACATCTGGTTTTTGCCTATGCCCAATTTCTTCTTCACCGCTTTAAGGCTTCCCCCGTTCTTTACAGCATGCTCAATTTTCTCCATGTTATACTTCCTTATATCGGCCACCTTGCGCTTATTGATTAGCTTTGATATCTCGGCCAATTCGATCGGGTCTGTTGGATGGGAAGCTTTCATTCTCTGGCGTTTCTTAATCAAATCTTTCGTCTCCTTAGACAGCTTACCGGTATCCCCTCTAACTGTCCTACCGCCTACTTCTAGCGCGCATTCAGTAATGATATCTTTGAAATTATTATTCCTTGCTTTTAGGGTAATGTCGCCATCTTCGGTTAGAGCTGAATACCTATTCTGTAGTGAGATCCTGAACTCTTCTGCCCTCCCCCTCACCGCTAATTCGTTCATGGCTTTCTTTCTTACTAATCTGTTGCGTTCCTTCTTCAGATTTAGGCTAATTCGGGACCTCACCATCCTGTGGTCACTGCATCGCACTCTCCCGATTACCTCTACATCTTGCGGGGGTTCAACACATTATGAAGTGGATTTCATTTTTAGTCTCAACGTTCGGACTTTTCCATGTCCATTTCCGGTTCTTCCGTTTGCTGAAGAAGGTATTCATGATTCGTAAGTTATTGCGCTCTGCAAACTCAACTAGTAACTCCCCCCTGCTATTCCTAGAACCAATGCCATAGTCACCTACTGCCTAGTCTCCTGCCTGCTTTTTCCCTACCTTGGCATTGAATTCGCCCATTAGTACAGTATACTGAGTCTTTACTTTTCGCATTGGCGATTCTACATCTTCGTAGAAGCTTTCAGCTGCCTGGTCATCATAACTACATGTTTGTGCATAGGCCTGTACAACCTTCAGTTTATACCGCCTTTTTAAGCCTAATTACGATTCCTGCCACGCTCTCATTATTACTATAGAATTCATCGATATTACCCGCTATATACTTATTGACAAGGAAACCTACTCCTAGTTCTCGCCTCTCCGGAAAACCTCGATAACACAGTGCATGCCCATCCTTCAGTACAGTATATGCCTCATTAGGCCTCCTAACCTCACTAAGCCCTATGACATCCCATTTCATACCTTCTAGTTCCTGTAAGAGCACTGCTAAACTGTCTTCACTAGCTAGGGTTCTTGCATTAAACGTTGCCAGGGTCAGTTTCCAATGGCGGCCTGTCCTGCGGAGCCAGGCTTTCTTAGCACCCCCTGCTGCGTCACAGGTCTGACCGCCGCCGTGGTCGCTGGTGACTGAGGGCCGGGGTTTTGTGTAGCTTATCATGGGAGGTTGCGGCCAATTACTGCACCAGGGTGGCCAACTCCTGTTCTGGTGAGGGAGTGCGTTGCCGAAGGTGTTCACCGGCATCAGGTCGCACCCCAAACCTGTTTATGAAATTCCATCGACACACGGATTTCTTTCTCTTTTTTTTTTTAATCCGGTCGAGAATTGCGCGGCACCGGGGTTTGAACCCCGGTCCTCTTGCATGCGAGGCAGATGTTCTACCGCTACGCCACCGCCTTCCAGATGCTCGCCGCGAAAAACCCCCAAACTCTGTCTGACGTTATCAGCTTCTGCCAAAGCTTCGATGAGCTGCGCAAGAGGCGGCTTTCCACACGACGTGCTGGCCTTCAGCAGGCCTCTCTTTCCAGTTTGGCTCCCTCCGGGGACGGTGCCCAGGACCAGCAGTCGCTAATTCAGCACATTCAGCAGTTTATTCGTGAGGAAGTCGCACGCCAGCTTTCCTTGTGCACCTTCACTTGCCCACCAACACCTGCGCCTGCGCCGTCGCTCACTCCCACTCTTCAGCGTGTCATACAAGAGCAGGTCGCTGAGGTTCTGCCTTCACCTCCTCAGCAGCCGTTGGTGGCGGCTCCTCTCACGTACGCTGATGTTTTGGTGCGGGCACCACCCCCTGTCGCCCCTGTGTACAGCCGGCCTCCCCTCCTATACAAGCCTCAGGGACGCCAGCAAAATGAGCAATCTACAATCCCCCTTATCGTCCGGTTCTCCTCCGTCGACCACAGCCACACCCTTCCAACCCCTGGCGCACACAAGACAACCGACCTCTCTGCTACGCCTGTGGAGTCGCCGGCCATGTGGCTCGTTTGTGCCGCAATCGTGGCCCTCGTCCCTACGACTATACACGTGAGCCGATGTACAATCTTCGTCCGTCCCCCTCGCCTGTGTTCCCTGAGCCTCCTCCGCAGTCCTCTTCAAGTTACGATCGCCGCTCCCACCGCTCGCCTTCTCCTGGCCGTCGTTCCCGATCTCCGATGCTCCGCCGCCAATCAGCCGTTAACACGGAAAACAAACGGCCGCAGTTCCGGAGGCAAGAACTGCGCCATCAGGGACCAACTAAGACCTGTTCACGTACCGGCCAACATTATTACCATATTCATCGAGGGAGTGCCTGCCGAAGCACTTGTAGACACTGGCGCAGCCGTTTCTGTTCTTAATTACGCCCTCTGTCGCAAACTCAAAAAGGTGATGACGCCGCTTCCTGCAATTTCGCTTCGCACAGCCAGCGCTCAGGACATTCGATCATTAGCCGCCTGCACCGCCCGCCTTGTCATCGACGACGTTCAATACACAATAGAATTCCTCGTCCTCGCCCGCTCATTACACGACGTTATCCTTGGTTGGGACTTCCTTTCCAATCATAACGCCATAATAGACTGCGCCCGTGCTCAACTTGAGTTATCACCCCTCAGTGACACGTTTTTCGACACATCCGCTGCTGCTGCCGCTACCGTGCACGTCGCAGAGGACACCGACGTTCCGCCTTTCTCCTCAGTGCTTGTCCTTCTTTATAGTGCTGCTCTTTCCGACGCCACTGTTATCTAAACACCTTCGTTATGATGCGCTGACCAAAAATCCGTGTTGCTGCCCTATGCTGTGCTGACAATTGTTCGCAACTCAAGTGCTATTTTTGTTTGTAACCCGTGCCCCTGCCCTACCACTTTACTTCGCGGCCAGTCACTGGGTAGTGTTGCTTTGCTCGATTCCACGCCCACCTATCGCTTCGACGATACCATCGCCGGCCTTCACATCAGCGCCATAACACCTATTCCTGTCGCCACTCCATCATCTCTCGAAGGTTTCCACTGGTCCATCGACCCTGGTCTGACGCCCTTACAACGAGCCCAGCTTGTCGCCATCCTACAACGTTTCGCGGCTTCGTTCGACTCCCAGCAACCTTCGTTGGGGCGCACAACTACCGTTACTCACCGTATTGATACCGGCACCCATGCCCCTTTGCGCCAGCGTCCGTACCGTGTTTCAGCCGCCGAGCGCCGCATTATTGACGAACAGGTGACCGACATGCTCCAGCGCAACGTGATCCAACCGTCGCACAGCCCTTGGGCGTCTCCGGTCGTCCTGGTCAAGAAAAAAGACGGTTCCATCCGATTCTGTATAGATTACCGCCGACTGGGACATTTATCCTCTCCCTCGTATCGACGACGCCCTTGACTGCCTGCAGGGAGCTGAGTTCTTTTCTTCAATGGACCTGCGTTCCGGCTACTGGCAGGTGCCGATGGCAGAGGCCGAGCGCCCAAAAACCGCTTTCGGCACACCTGATGGGCTCTATGAGTTTAATGTCATGCCATTTAGACTGTGCAATGCCCTGCCACATTCGAACGCATGATGGACCACCTACGCAGAGGGCTCAAATGGCACACTTGCCTTTGTTACCTTGACGACGTTGTCATCTTTGCCCCAGATTTTCCATCTCACCTCCAGCGCCTTGAGACAGTTCTGCGATGCCTGACCGACGCTGGCCTCCAATTAAATTTCAAGATGTGCCTTTTCAGAGCACGGCAGCTAACCATACTCGGACATGTCTCCAAGGATGGCGTTCTTCCCGATCCGGCAAAATTACGCGCTGTGGCAAAATTTACCGAGCCAACAAATGTGAAAGAACTCCGCAGTTTCGTCGGCCTCTGCTCGTACTTCCGCCGCTTCGTTCGCAATTTCGCCACAATCATCAACCCTCTCACCAAGCTTCTGTCCAGCCACGATCTTTCAGCCTGGTCTCCGCACTGTGATGATGCCTTCGCGACATTCCGCCACCTTCTGACGATTCCGCCAATCCTGCGTCATTTCGACCCTTCTTCTCCCACGGAAATCCACACTGATGCCAGCGGCTTCGGCCTCGGCGCAGTACTCGCTCAGCGGAAGTCTGGCTTTGATGAGTACGTTGTCGCTTACGCAAGTCGGACCCTAACAAAAGCTGAAGCAAACTATTCCGTCACCGAGAAAGAGTGTCTCACTATTCTCTGGGCAATAGCAAAATTTCGTCCCTGCTTGTATGGCCGTTCTTTTGATGTCGTCACCGATCATTACTCCCTCTGCTGGCTGTCTTCTTTCAAAGCTCCTTCTGGTCGACTGGCCCGTTGGGCTCCGAGGCTCCAAGAATACGACATTAACGTCATCTATCGCTCTGGCCGTAAACATGCCGATGCTGATGCTCTCTCACGATCTCCCTTGCCGTCTGAAGCCACTCCTGCTATATCCGTTCTACATCCCACTGAAATGCCCACTGATATGACTTCCGAGCTACGCAAAGACGCATGGATCGCTTCATTCCAGAATTTTTGATCTGGCCGCGCTTCACGGCCTCCTTGCCGCACTCTCCGTCGCCAGTCTCACCATTTCGCCATCAGAGTAGAGCTCCTCTACCGTAGGAATTACCTTCCGGATGGTAGAAAGTGGCTGCTTGTAATTCCGACCCATCTACGCTCCATAATTGGCTCCCATTACCACGACGATCCCCAGTGTGCCCACGGCGGCTTATTGAAAACCTTCACTCGCCTTCACGCGCGATTCGGACAGGAAAGAAAAACGACAACGAAGCTCGCTTCGACGCTCGTACGTGTGCTGACACGTCTCACGACTGATCGCAGAATGTTCTATTGACTGTTGACGAGGTATCGCCCTGTGGGAGGTCTTCTACAACAATATATATTACTTTCAAATCGCCGCATAAGCCCACGAGCATATCACCCAGCAGCTTGCATATTGGAGATGAGTTACAGCAGGTTGACACAATATCATACTTAGGAGATATCATGGACAAAAATTTTAACTGGCATCATCACATTGATGCCCTGTGTAAAAAGGTGTCATATTCTTGCTCTACATTAGCCAAAGCTTCTAAATATTTTCAGACTAATACTCAAAAAACATTATATTTCAGTTTGTTTCAATCACAGCTTGCATACTCTATCGAGGCCTGGGGCTTTACATACCCATCTTATATTGATCCTCTGGTGAAATTGCAAAAAATGGCTCTTAGAATGATCAACTTCGTTGCACCAAGAACTCCATCGCGGCCTTGATTTAAACAAAATAATATAATACCACTAATTAACCTATGAGACTATCGCTTAGCAATTTTCGTAAACAGTGTGGGTTGCAACCCTATCACCTTTCCTTTAGTTTCAATCAAATTCCCTCCCTCCAGGTGGCATTCAGCCCCACATGGAAAGCACTTACTTCCAACATCTAACAATCATTATGGCTATAGATGTCTCTGTTTTTTTGGTGTTAAAATTTGGAATGCTATCCCATGCTCAGTCATATCCTAACCTAATACATTTAGAGCACTTAAGAAACTTTTTCTCTATACAGAAGTGTCTGAAGAAAGGCTATTTGCATACTCTACCCGTGGCATAGTATTCCGAATATGAAATCACTTTTTTTTTTCTCGTTTCGTTCTTTTTGTTAAGTAATAGATTTTTAGTTTGTATCATGTTGTTTTGTATTAGATTTGTTTCATTTCGCACAGGTAAAATTGTCATGGTGTCACGGTAATTCTACCCCGCACCTCCACCAGATTTGTCTTGGTGTTCGCGACTGGGGCTAGGTTAACAGAGCCGGTGCAGGTAGAATTACACGGTTCAAGGTTTAGGTACGTCCTGCGATTCCAGAGCCGATTCACTTAAACATTGTTTTTCACTCCGAACGCCCCCTGGCAATATGTATTTTGTTTTCTTCCTGAGTCGTCAGTAGACATACTTGTATCCATTTTGGGCTCCACGACTACCCTCTGGCTAAGGATCCCTTAGTGTCTGATGTAATTCCTTGTCTACTTTGAAATAAAGAAAAAAAGAAAGAAAGATATGCGGAAGAGGATATGCATCTTTTTCGTTATCTTAATAAAATTAGGTAGTACACACAGAATCTCTAATAGTTATCTTTCTTCTTGAGCAGCACAATAGGTGACCCCCAGGGGCTACAGGAAGCCGCGATTATGTCGTTCGCCAACATCTTCTCGACCTCCATTTGAATGACGTGCCGCTCGGCAAGCGAAGTACGTTAGTGCCGCCTATGAATAGGACTGGCATCACAGGTGTCAATGCAGTGACTGACAACTGTAGTTTGACCACATGAGGGGGTGCCGAAGTCAAAAAGGTCACTGTAGGTGAGCAAAAGCTTGTGTAACTCCGCAGTGAATTCAGGTTGGAGATCAGCTGCAATCATGCTGTTAACAGGAAAAGGGTGCGGTGTGAAAGACGAGGGATAGCTACACGGACAGCAGTAGTTAGAGCTGAACTGGCACAACCGGTCATCAGCAAGAGCGTAGCTAATGAAATTCCCTAGGGCAGAACTTGATTTGACAAGCTGAAGTTAAGGGCCGGGAGAGTGGTGCGGTTCTAAGAGATATGCAGAATTAACTGACGAAGGGTGACGTGCATCTACAGAATGACATCAGTATTGGGACACGCGAGATAGTTGTCGTGTGGAATAGGTGGGAATGGCGACATAATGATGTAAACGGCAGCTTTAGGAGGAAGGCGGCAGCACTGTGCTGATCACAGGTGGGGTGAGCAAGAGGGCTCTTCAGTGCAGAGCGCACACCAAGCGAAGTAGGCCGGCAGAACAGTCAAAAAGGGCAAAGTGGGCTATTAAAAGTCAATGCCAGGGATAACGTGTAGGCATTCGTGTAGGACGGTCAACAAAACTAAGGCATGACGGCAAGCAATGGTACCTCGCGTCGTACACATCCAACCACGGCAGCAGGGTTGCCTGTGGAGGAGACGGCTGGCGTAGGGATTTTCTAGAAGCGACGGCGAAATGAGCAGCTGAGAATGAACAGTTGGGCTCCGGCATCAACAAGAGCAGAAACGGGAACGTCCACAAGGGTGTCGATGAGATTATTTGTAGTGCAGGATTCAGCAGTTTTTTTCGGTCCTGATTACAAATGCAGCTTCACCTCCAGGAGCTGCATTGGCTATTTTTCCGGTATGTGGGCGGAATATGACGGTGACGAATTTCGGCTAAAAAGAGAAAGCGCGAGCTTAGGGTTTTCTGGGATGGTGCATGGTTTGCATCACGGGCAGTGAAACAGGGGTCAACACGGGTCTGGTCGGGGTAAGGTGAGCAATAGCGAGGGGCATAGTCTGCGCGGCGGTATACGTAGGAGAACTGACGGGATGGAGTGTGCCAATGGCTACGGCATAGACGGGAAATGTGGCAAACGCGTGAACAAGTAAAGCAGATGGGGCGAGTTTCGTGGGTACGGCATTCATTCGGATTGCGGAACCGATATTGGGGTGAGAAAAACGGCGTCGTATGGGCAGCAGCAATTACTGAAGGGGCAGGTCCAGAATCTACAATGCCGGCTCCGCAAGCAGAAGGGAGGTCCATATTTGTAACTTCTTAACAAACAACAACAGGAATGAGTGATATAGTAGCCAGAGTGTTGTAGGGCGTATGCGATAATGAGGCTGCGGGAGACATTGCCTCAAGCTCAAGGCGGACGATGCGGGTCAAAATACTGTCGTGAGCAGGCGGTCAAGGAGTCGGAAGATCGACACAGGAAGAAGTAGCAGGCGGGTTCGGCAGTCGGTCGGAATGGTGAGATATGCGCCTCTGTTTTGCTTGCTCGAAATGTCGGCACAGCTGCAGCGGAGAGTCCAAGGTGGAACAAAAAAAAACAAAATCCCTGCACAAAAGGAGCTTAAAGGCATCGTCGACAATACCTTTTACTATGCGGGCGACTTTATCCTCAGTCATGGCATGGTCGAATTTATTGCACAGAGATAGGACGTCCTGGTTGTAAGTGAGACAAGACTCTGTAGACGCTTGGGTGCGTGAGGCGAGCGCTTCCTTGGTGGCGAGGTGGCTGCCAACAGCCTTTCCGAATAGGTCGTGGAGCTTGTGTTTACGGATATAAAAAAGTCAGGCCATCTTCATAAGTTTCCAATCCCACCCGCGCGGTCCAGTCACGTAAAAGATGACATTAGCGAGCATAACTGTTTGGGCGCACCTGTTGCGCTTGCTGACGCGTTTGTATAAAACTAGCTGTCGTCGAAATCAACGTCGTCGGTCCCGCAGAAGTTTCCGGTGTCATGGTGGCGGGCCATGACGAAATCAGGTGTGGTGGCCGTAGAGGTAGCGGCATCTGTAGTTATTGTCGGCGTACCGACGTGGGGGCCGCTGCCGAGATCCAGCTTGTCACAGAGGTCGAATGGATTCACCTCCACCAAGAGATGTTACCAAGAGATCCACAGTCTGAAATCTGTCCGCGCAACTAATGTTGATGACATAACCGATCTCACCACCCTCAGCGTCGTCTTCTGGGCGTCTGTCGCACTTATCATCCTCAACATGACCAGCGAAAACTGCTAAGAAACAATATAATATTTGCAGCTTCAATTAAAAAAATATCTAAGGATAAGAATGAATATGCAGGTGTCTCTCATTAAAAGATGCCCCTTGGTTTCCATACAGAACTGTCCAAAACAAAACGCACGAACCGACCCGCTTTAGCGAGTCGTCCGTAATAACGAATCTGAATTTTTTGGCAAAAAACGATAAGGATAAGGTATGGCTGAGAGCATAATTGAGGTGAATTCAGTTGCCATTAGGAGCTACAAGCACATTATATGAGTCAACGTTATTCTTCAAATCCGTTGTAATTTAATATATTATGATGCTGTTGTTTAACGTTCTCCATTGCGTTTCGTGAACAAATTACTCGACATTTACAACTTCTCATGTCCCACGAACCCTTGTTACATATCAGTATTCAGTTAGCTGAAAGAGCATGAATGAAACAGTGCGCAATCTGCTGTCAGAGTTTTGCTCAGCAAATTCACTCAATACGAAACGCCGTAAGGTGCAAAGGATGAGCAACATCCCAAGCAGCACACCAGCATTGGTCCAACAATGGTTCATCACTGGAAAAGAATGGCATCAATATTGGATTGATATTGGCATTTGGGCATTTTGCTACATTCTCCATTCTTGGCCCATCTTTCGTTTCAAGACTGGTCCAGTGTTCAACCAAGCTGGAGCAACCAAAGTAGGCACAATATTAGACTTTCCATTCATGCACCATGGTTCTTACCAATACTGTCCAGCATTATACCATCATTGTATTACCAATATTCATTTAATACCAGCCATTCCATTGATGACCCATTGTCAATGCCAATATCATACCAATGGTTAGCCATCGCAGGTGCACTGGCTACTCCATTCATGCCACATATTTTCGATACCAATATTCATGAATTGGTTCATGGGTACACCGTCAAGATTACACATTTTGTGGCACTGCCTTTACAGGCCATAAAATGCAGCCTTTTTCATTCAAGTCATATTCGTGACAGCACATCGAACTTTCTGGGACAATAATGGACTTTCAAATAGGAGTGGCCAAAGTAATTTAAAAACCGCTCATGAGCAACCAGTAGATATTCACAAAACAAGGGCAGGGTTCACAAAAAGATATTTATTGCCATTTTTACTAGACGGCAGTTGTTACTGGCCAGCGCTGAGGGAACACACAGCCGCAGCTGGCGGGGCAGTGGCAGGCAGAGTGGCAGCAGGGGCGTGCAGGGCAGTGGCAGGGTTGGGCAGGGCAGGGCGAGCTCTCGGGAAGTGTAAGAGGCCAGGGAGCTGGAGGGCACACGCATAGGCGTAGTGAGGGGGCTAACCCTGCAATTGCATTCACAGGTGGCATGCCTGGTGCGCCAGGGGAGGTTTCAGCATAACGCCTTTTTCTTCCACCCCCTCTGTCACAGGAACCAGGCAGCCACTTGCGAATAAATGCGTGTGCCTCCAAAGCGTCCACCCCAACTTTTTCGCAAATGGCACCTGAAGAACAACAATGAGGAAACAAAATTTACAACACTAATACGAGGCATATAAAATCGCGCGCATTATTTTAGGAAGATGTAGAAAATTCCAGGATTCATGTACCTAAATTCATGGTCAATGAGAAACACTATACTGATGAGTCCCAGATTAGTTTCAGCTGCCTTGGGTTTATTAGGATGAAAGACGCACATACATTGCATGGCATGTGCCCTGTTGCATTTTGATCGCCCCCATAGCAATACGGCTGAGACAGCCAGTTTCAATCCACACTAGGCATCATTGCTTGATTGTCAGCTGTCTCCGCATATGACTGGCGCGCTAGTTTTTTGCCGCTCCTACGCTTTTTACGTTGTGCAAACAGTTTATACTAATATATCGTTACCAAGAAAATGTTCGGCGATCATTTGAGCTTTTTGAAATGGCTAGATATAATATTGTCACGTAGTGGTGACGAGGTCGACGACAAAAATGAAGGGGTCGATGATTGCACTAAAGAAACTGTTTATTTGGGCTGACTTGCGCCCGCAGAAGAACAAAGCAACTCGGCGGCGGCGATAGAAACAAACGTGCTCGTCGATCGTCGAACAAAGAATGCTCGTCAAACTCGGCAACGCTCAATTTAAAGGCTGCACAGAACAATCTAGATAACGTCGCAAACAGCTACCAGCACGGGCTGGAACATTGTGGAAAGACACCCAAGTGGCCGGAACCTTCGAGACAGATCTCGGTGCATCTTGCGCTACAACAAAACTGTTAAAGGTGTGACTCGCGACATCGAGCATTAACAAACAAAGATTACGGAACTGATACGCGGTCCAGAATCAGAGTGATAAGCCTGTATGCCGGCGGCTGTTAAAAAAACAACAAATACTGTTTTTAAGGTTTCGCGGCATTACTCCCCCCTCAAAAAAACATCGCCTCGATGTTCCAGAACAGAGAAACTTAAACATAAACACTGCAGAATTTAAACACCACAGATTCTTTAACGCGCGTAATATGGCTTCAGTCGCACAACATGTACAATTTCTTGGCGTGCGCGTCGCCTTTGTGATGCTGACGTTCCGTCGGGAATGACTTCATAGTCCAGTGATCCGACGCGGCGAAGGATTTTGTATGGTCGAAAGTATCGACGCAACAACCTTTCACTTAATCCGCGACGGCGAATTGGTGTCCAAACCCACACTTGGTCTCCTGGATTGTACTCTGCGTGGCGTCGTCGTAAATTGTATCGTCGGCTGTCGGTGCGCTGTTGGCCTTTAATACGCAGCCGTGCGAGTCGTCGAGCTTCCTCTGAGCGCTGCAGGTAGGCGGCGACGTCAAGGTTGTCCTCGTTGGTTACGTGCGGCAGCATTGCGTCGAGCGTCGTCGTGGGCTCCCTGCCGTACACAAGCTTAAACGGGGTCGCTCTAGTCGTCTCCTGGACTGCCGTGTTATACGCGAAGATCACGTACGGCAAGATGGCGTCCCAGGTCTTGTGTTCAGCGTCGACGTACATAGCGATCATGTCCGCGATCGTTTTGTTCAGGCGCTCCGTAAGGCCATTGGTCTGGGGACGGTACGCAGTTGTTCGTCGATGGCTTGTGTGACTGTATTCCAGGATGGATTGCGTCAACTCTGCCATAAACGCCGTTCCCCTGTCCGTGATGAGCACTTCTGGGGCGCTGTGTCGCAAGAGAATTTGTTCGACAAAAAATTTGGCGACTTCTGCCGCGGTACCATTTGGTAGTGCTCTTGCTTCGGCGTAACGGGTAAGGTAGTCAGTGGCCACGATGATCCACTTGTTACCCATAGACGAAGATGGAAAGGGGCCGAGGAGATCCATCCCAATTTGTTGAAAGGGTAGGATTGGGGGCGGAATCGGGTTTAGTAGTCCCGCTGGTCTGATCGGCGGCGTCTTGCGTCGTTGGCACTCACGACACGTCTTCACGTAGTGGGAAACTTCGGCAGGCAGTCGCGGCCAGTAATACTTCTCCTGGATTCGACGCAACGTGCGCGCAAATCCGAGGTGGCCTGCTGTGGGCTCATCGTGCAATGCCTGCAGAATTTCTTGCCGAAGGGTTTTAGGCACTACGAGAAGCTGCGCGGTGTTGTTGGGTGCAAAGTTCTGCTTCACGAGGAGCCCATTGCTTAACGTGAAGGATGATAAATGTCGCCTGAACACACCAGGAGGGGAAGCGGTCTTTCCTTCCAAGTAATCGGCCAGCGCTTTCAGCTCAGGGTCTGATCGCTGTTGTTCTGCGAAACTGCTGGCGCTTACCGGTCCCAAAAAGGCGTCATCGTCATCGTCCTTCGGGGGAGAATCGACGGGAGCGCGGGATAAGCAGTCTGCGTCGGAATGCTTCCTGCCCGACTTATAGACTACAGTCATGTCAAATTCTTGAAGTCGTAGGCTCCATCTGGCAAGGCGGCCGGAAGGATCTTTCAAATTAGCCAGCCAGCAGAGCGCGTGATGGTCGCTTACCACCTTGAATGGTCGGCCGTATAGGTATGGACGAAACTTAGAAGTAGCCCAGATGATCGCAAGGCACTCCTTCTCGGTCGTCGAGTAATTGACTTCGGCTTTTGTGAGAGACCTGCTAGCGTAGGCGATTACTTTTTCCTGTCCGGCAGTCTTCTGGACGAGAATGGCTCCTAGGCCTACACTGCTCGCGTCGGTGTGAATTTCGGTCTCGGCGTTTTCCTCAAAGTGGCCAAGTACAGGAGGGTATTGCAGGCGGCGCTTAAGTTCGTCGAAAGCTTCTCCTTGCGGCGCTTCCCATTTAAAAGGTACGTCAGCCTTTGTAAGCGGCGTCAACGGTTCGGCGTTCCGCGAAAAGTTTGAAAAATCGTCGATAATAAGCGCACAGCCCAAGGAATCGGCGCACAGCTTTCTTGTCGGCAGGCGGTGGGAATTGTGCAATTGCAGCTGTTTTCTCCGGGTCTGGGCGAATACTGTCCTTGCTAACGATGTAACCTAGGAATCGGAGTTCTTCGTAGGCGAAGTGACACTTCTCTGCTTTTAGCGTTAGCCCCGATGACTTGATGGCTTCCAGCACTGTCTGTAGTCGTTTTAGGTGGTCTGCAAAGTTTGACGAGAAGAAAACAACGTCGTCCAAATATACCAAACAAATTTGCCATTTCAAGCCTGCCAGGACTGTGTCCATTACTCGGATAAACGTGGCTGGTGCGGAGCAGAGGCCAAATGGCATCACCTTAAATTTATAAAGGCCGTCCGGTGTGATGAATGCGGTCTTCGCGCGATCTCTTTCGTCGACCTCAATTTGCCAATATCCCCTCTTCAGGTCCATCGATGAGAAGTACTTTGCATTGCAGAGCCGGTCGAGAGTGTCATCGATGCGGGGAAGCAGGTAGACATCCTTCTTCATTATGCTATTCAAGCGGCGGTAATCAACGCAGAAGCGAAGTGTGCTGTCTTTCTTCTTGACCAAAATGACTGGTCAGGGGCTGTTCGATGGCTGGATTACGTCATCACGCAGCATTTCCTCAACTTGATCGCGAATGGCCTGGCGTTCTCGCGGCGATACACGATAAAGGCTCTGGCGCAGAGGTCGGGCGTGTTCGTCCGTTATCATGCGATGCTTGGCCAGTGGTGTTTGTCGTACCTTCGATGACGATGAGAAGGACTCCCCGTAGCTTCGAAGCAGACTGAGAATCTGGTCTTTCCTGTTGTGGGTCAATGCCGGGTTGATGTCAAATGTGGGCTGACGGAATAGGTCCGGTGCGTCTTCCAGCGTTTGGTCGTGGAGGGTGAATACATCTTTGAGGTCCGCTAATTCGTCGAGAAAGGCGATCGTCGTGCCCTTGTTGAGGTGCCGGTATTCTTCGGTGAAGTTTGTTACCCGAACCTGAGCTTGACCTCTCCGGAATTTCGTGATGCCTCTTGCGATGCCGACACCTCGTTCTAAGAGCAATTGGATATTTCCTTCGACGATGCCTTCAGCGGTTTTGATGTTGGCGCTACCTACGCAGACTGCGATACTTGATCGGAGCGGGACGTTCAATTCTTCGTCGAGGACGTTTAGAGGGATGTGTTGCATCGACGTCGTCGTAGCAGGAATGGCTTTGTCTGCAGAGAGCTTGATGAGCTGGGATCGCAGGTCGATGATAGCCCTATATTCATTTAGGAAGTCCATGCCTAAAATCATGTCGCGGGAGCACTGCTGCAAGACCACTAAGCTGGTGGGGTAAGTACGCCCATTTACGGTTATTCTTGCAGTGCATGGTTCCCGATGGAAAAATCAGGTTGCCACTTGCTGTGCGAATCAGCGGGCCATCCCAAGCGGTGGTAACTTTTCTTAGCTGAGAGGCTAACGGTCGACTAATGACTCAATAGTCAGCTCCGGTGCCTACTAGGGCAGTGACTCTGCGACCGTCGACATCAACTTCAAGGTCACTTGTTCGCGTCCTCGCATTGCACGTGGGCCTTAGTGTCCGATCTCGGCTCCGTCGTTTCTTCAGGTCATGGCCGGGGCATACCGTTGTTACTTCGCTGGGCGGCGGTGTCTGCTTGCACTCTGGTCGTGTTGTCATCGATGCCGTCGTGTGGAGCGGCGATGAAATGGTTGCGTCGTCGTCAGTGGTCGTCGGCGGCGGAGGATCTTCGTCTTTACGCCGTTGAGCAACCTAACCTCCAAAGGTTGCTGCCTTTAGTTTCCCCTACGGGGGCTTGGGGACCTTCCGCGCACACTATCATCATAGTAACGTCCTGGCGACGCAAAGCGGGCCCTGTACGGCGATGGAGACCTGAATCGACGGCTTGGGGGCGCAATCTCACCGCTGTGCAGATAATTGTCGATTTCTTGCGGTCGTTCGCCTGGGCGTGGTCGTGGAGCATCGACTGCAAATCCGCGGAGACCGATTCGTCGGTACGGGCAGTGCCGCAGAATGTGGCCGGCCTCACCGCAGTGGAAGCATAATGGCCGGTTGTTCGCTGTCCTCCATGCGTCGCACTTCCTGGGGCTTGGTGGTCGTTGGTAGGCTTGGCGGGCGGGAGCCAAGGGGCGGTTTTCAGGAACAGGCCGGTAGCGGCGAGGGCTCGGAAAGTCATCACGTCGGGGCGGAGGGCGACGTAATGCACCAGCGTAGTTCATCGCTGTTGCCTCTTGTGCTGGAAAAGTCGCAGCCGTCGCTTCAGGAACGACCAGCGCCTGCTGGACTTCTTCACGGACGACTTCCGCGAGCGTCGCCCCCTGGAGTTGTTGCGATGATGGCTGCATTCGGCGGAGCTCCTCTCGCACGATCTCCCGGATGATGTCACGAAGGTTCTCTCCACTTGTAGATGCGCTAGGGTAGTGGCTTGAGTAGTCTAGCTGAAGTGGCCGCTCGTAGTGGCGCATCCGGGTGTACAATGTCGTCTCGATGCTAGACGCTTTCGTTTCAAATTCCGCCACTGTTTTTGGCGGATTTCGGACAAGATTTCCAAAAAGCGATTCTTTGACGCCTCGCATTAAATTTTGACTCTCTCACCTTCAGTCATGTTAGGGTCGGCGCGGCGAAAAAGGCGCTTCATCTCCTCAACGTACGCCAGGACAGACTCGTTAGGAAGTTGCAGTCTTGACTGAAGGAGGGCCTGGGCTCTTTCCTTTCGGACGATGCTTGAAAAGGCAGTCAGAAACGCATCCTTGAAGGTCTTCCATTCCTTCATAGTTGCCTCATGGTTTTCGAACCAAACTCGGGCATGTCCTTGAAGAACAAAGTAGATTTGCCTAAGTTTCGCGGCGTCATTCCAGTCGTTGAAATCTGCCACACGGTCGAAAAGGTCCATCCAATCTCCCGCATTTTCATCCGGTAGTCCATGGAAGTACGGGGGCTCCCGGGGTTGGACGAAAATAACCGGTGCTGTAGGCTGGGCCAATGTCAGCGTCGATGCCTTCCGAGATCGACTGGGGTCAAGCAGCAGACCGTGTTCGGGTTGTAGGCCTTGAAGTCGGCGGCTGGCTCGGTAACCTGTAGGCTGGTCTTCCAGGGCGACAGGAACACGGCTTGGGTCTTCACTTAAAGGATCAAAGGCAGCACCTCCACCAGATATCACGTAGTGGTGACGAGGTCGACGACACAAATGAAGGGGTCGATGATTGCACTAAAGAAACTGTTTATTTGGACTGACTTGCGCCCGCAAAAGAACTAAGCAACTCGGCGGCAGCGATAGAAACAAACGTGCTCGTCGATCGTCGAACAAAGAATGCTCGTCACACTCGGCAACGCTCAATTTAAAGGCTGCACAGAACAATCTAGATAACGTCGCAAACAGCTACCAGCACGGGCTGGAACATTGTGGAAAGACACCCAAGTGGCCGGAACCTTCGAGACAGATCTCGGTGCATCTTGCGCTACAACAAAACTGATAAAGGTGTGACTCGCGACATCGAGCATTAACAAACAAAGATTACGGAACTGATACGCGGTCCAGAATCAGAGTGATAAGCCTGTTTGCCGGCGGCTGTTAAAAAAACAACAAATACTGTTTTTAAGGTTTCGCGGCAATATACACAAGCGATCTAAGCCCACGGCTGCTGCACTGGCTACTGGTTAGCTGATATACGCTCTCGGCTGATTTTGCGGCTAGCTCACTTAAACGGGGGAATGTCGCTTTCCACACACGCCGAAATCACTAGCTCTGTCTGCATACTTGTCACGCATAAGCGTTTATTTACAGCTCTTGAGTGCTGAAGTGTGAACATGGAAATCTAGCCACTCGATCGTTACTATCTATTATCATTCTGCTGGAGTTCATAAAACATACTGCAGCTATTGAAGTCAATGCTTATTGCTCCGCTACCAGTTTGCCGAGGATGGCTACGACCGGGTGCGTACGCTCGAACAATATTCGATTGTTGTGTCATTGCTAGCCAGAATATACCTATAGCTGTCACACGGCAGTCCCAAGCGGCAAGCGCATAGTCGGCCCGCGCTCGGCCCTTGCCAATATAACCGACTAAAACTCATCGGGCCGACCTAGGCCACCCACCTCAGCCCGAATTCGGGAATTGACAATGAACTAAGAACGGCCAATGCACGACGCATCTCCACAACGCATCAAAATATCTCAGCATTCGAAAACAGCAGTAAAGGGCAAATTTGCTGCAATTAAAAAAAGATCATCTTTGATTTTCATTCAAATCAATCTCAAAAATCTTCAGTACATCAAAAATATCACGGACTAAAAAGTGTTGCGTTATACTTTTTAAAAATATAACATTAAATATTAAACTGAGTGCTTGTGCTGATAATGACTAAATACAGCCTGCATTCTTGCAAGATCCAATAATATCTTGGCACAGAAACTATTTCTCTACATTATCTGGGTTCCATTCTTTATTTCTGAAAAGATTGATGCTCTAGACTTGTG
Organism: Amblyomma maculatum; assembly: GCF_055883805.1. Taxonomy (NCBI): domain Eukaryota; kingdom Metazoa; phylum Arthropoda; class Arachnida; order Ixodida; family Ixodidae; genus Amblyomma; species Amblyomma maculatum. The sequence continues at coordinate 473,621 of NW_028146753.1, read as the reverse complement.
TGTGTTTCTGCATATTATTTTGAAATTGGACAAAAGTAAGAAAATGGTAAAGTAAGGAAAACTTATTAGAAATGAAGAAAGTGCCGCAACATCAATTTTTATCAAAATCTGTGGAAACAATGCAAAGTACTTTATTAATATGAGGTAGTAAATATATTGAATTCTGTAAAATTTAATATTAGAAATATAGACATTCCTGCTTTTATTCTATAGATCTGCTTATATGGCTCCCCCTTATGGAGTAGGCATCAAAACTTCAATTTAGTATTTGCTGAATTTAGTTACATTTTGCCTTAAGTAAAATTTAAAACCTTGTCAGAGCTTACACACCCTTTTTATGCTTCTGGGACAAATACTTAATATAGCTTAACATGGTATTAATTAACTATTTCTGTCAATTTCATGGCAGAACGCAAGTGAAGGCTGAACTTTTTCTCTGTCCTGCATTCTTTTTTATTGCTAGGTGCAATAGTATTCCATCTAGGTCATTAATATATTATTCCATTTCTCAGCTTTGACCACAACTAACAATACTATATTTTTGAAGATGATTTTTCAATGTGTAATTTTTATAATTAGAGTCATAAGCAAATCGCTTTCCAGCATAAGAATTTTGGTGGCGTTACAGAGGGCACACATAGAAGCTTAGAGCTCCAAATTCTGCCTTAAATTAACAATATGACCTGCGTAATAAACACAGAATGTTTTAGTGCTAACAACGTAATGCATCACGCCAGTATATAAGGTTGAACATTAACATTTTTGTAGCGCGTTGTTCTCCAAGCAAAGTTTGCGATTTTTTTACTAAATCAACTGCATCAATGAAACACACTTTTAATACTTCTTATACAAGTAAACGTTACGCAAATGCGGTGAGTAGAAAACAATGGATGACAAAATTTTATGCAACCAGCCGGCCTCCAAACGTGCAACTTTTTGAAACGACAAAAACGGCGTTTTCCAGCTTTATAGTGAGAGGCTTTTTTTTCAGAAATACTACGCCGCATCTTGCAAACCTAAGGGTCATTCCGTTGTGTCGAGACATTAGCCCACGACATATGAAAATTTAATTGAAAACAAAAATGGTCATGGCATCACGATTACTGTTCCTGTCCGAAGACATCCATATTTGTTCTCATTTCGTCTCTTCAAACAGGTTGGTTTAGCCAGTGTGGTGAATAAAAATTTCATCGCATATATTAAAGGTTTCGCGCTCTACGTTATACCTAAAGCCACCTATATTATCACAACTGTCATCCGTTATTTGTAGCTGAAACAACATCACAAAAGGAATTCGATTGCAAATTGTTTGCTAGTTGAATAGACGTACGAGATGACACACGTATATTTTGTAGAATACAATTTAGGAAAGAGCAGATACAAACTACAGGCGAATAATGCTATCATATAGAGCATATGTATTATTCCGGTTAACAGTAAAAAAATCAACTTTTAACATATTAATATTGCCGCCAAACCTTCAAAACAGTATTTGTTGTTTTTTTAACAGCCGCCGGCATACAGGCTTATAACTCTGATTCTGGACCGCGTATCAGTTCCGTAATCTTTGTTTGTTAATGCTCGATGCCGCGAGTCACACCTTTATCGGTTCTGTTGTAGCGAAAGATGCACCGAGATCTGTCTCGAAGGTTCCGGCCACTCGGGTGTCTTTCCACAATGTTCCAGCCCGTGCTGGTAGCTGTTTGCGACGTTATCTAGATTGTTCTGTGCAGCCTTTAAATTGAGCGTTGCCGAGTGTGACGAGCATTCTTTGTTCGACGATCGACGAGCAAGTTTGTTTCTATCGCCGCCGCCGAGTTGCTTAGGTCTTTTGCGGGCGCAAGTCAACCAAAATAAAGAGTTTCTTTAGTGCAATCATCGACCCTTCAATTGTGTCGTCGACCTCGTCACCACTACTTGACATCTGGTGGAGATGCTGCCTTTGATCCTTCAAGCGAAGACCCAAGCCGTGTTCCTGTCGCCCTGGAAGACCAGCCTACAGGTCACCGAGCCAGCCGCCGACTTCAAGGCCTACAACCCGAACACGATCTGCTGCTTCACCCCATTCGATCTCGGAAGGCATCGACGCTGACAATGGCCCAGCCTACAGCACCGGTTATTTTCGTCCAACCCCGGGAGCCCCCCTGCTTCCATGGACTACCGGGTGAAGATGCAGGAGATTGGATAGACCTTTTCGACCGTGTGGCAGATTTCAACGGCTGGAATGACGCCGCGAAACTTAGGCAAGTCTACTTTGTTCTTCAAGGACATGCCCGAGTTTGGTTCGAAAATCATGAGGCAACTATGAAGGACTGGGTGACTTTCAAGAAAACCATTCTGACTGCCTTCTCAAGCATCGTCCGAAAGGAAAGAGCTCAGGCCCTCCTTCAGTCATGACTGCAACTTCCTAACGAGTCTGTCCTGGCGTACGTTGAGGAGATGAAGCGCCTCTTTCGCCGCGCCGACCCTAACATGACTGAAGGTGAGAGTCATACTTTTAATGCGAGGCATCAAAGAATCGCTTTTTGGAAATCTTGTCCGTAATCCGCCAAAAACAGTGGCGGAATTTGAAAAGGAAGCGTCTGCCATCAAGAAGACGTTGTACACCCGGATGCGCCAGTACGAGCGGCAACTTCAGCCAGACTACTCAAGCCACTACCCCATCGCATCTACAAGTGGAGAGAACCTTCGTGACCTCATCCGGGAGATCGTGCGAGAGGAGCTCCGCCGAATGCAGCCATCATCGCAACAACCCCAGGTGGCGACGCTCACGGACGTCGTCCGTGAAGAAGTCCAGCAGGCACCGGGCGTTCCTCAAGCGACGGCTGCGACTTTTCCAGCCCAAGAGGCAACAGCGATGAACTACGCTGGTGCATTACGTCGCCCTCCGCCCCGACGTGATGACTTTCCGAGCCCTCGCCGCTACCGGCCTGTTCCTGAAAACCGCCCCTTGGCTCCCGCCCGCCAAGCCTACCAACGACCACCAAGCCCCAGGATGTGCGACGCATGGAGGTCAGCGAACAACCGGCCATTATGCTTCCACTGCGGTGAGGCCGGCCACATTCTGCGGCACTGCCCGTACCGACGAATCGGTCTCCGCGGATTTGCAGTCGACGCTCCACGACCACACCCAGGTGAACGACCGCAAGAAATCGACAACTATCTGCGTAACGGTGAGATTGCGCCACCAAGCCGTCGATTCAGGCCTCCATCACCGTACAGGGCCCGCTTTGCGACGCCAGGACGTAACTATGATGATAGTGTGCGCGGAAGGTCCCCAAGCCCCCGTAGGGGACACTAAAGGCAGCAACCTTTGGAGGTTAGGTTGCTCAAAGGCGAAAAGACGAAGAGCCTCCGCCGCCCACGACCACTAACGACGACGCAGCCGTTTCACTGCCGCTCCACACGACGTCATCGACGACAACACGACCAAAGTACAAGCAGACACCGCCACCCAGCGAAGTAACAACGGTATGCCCCGGCCATGACCTGAAGAAACGACGGAGCCGAGATCGGAGACTAAGGCCCACGTGCAATGCGAGGACGCTAACAAGTGACCTTGAAGTGTATGTCGACGGTCGCAGAGTCACAGCCCTAGTAGACACCGGAGCTGACTATTCAGTCATTAGTGAACCGTTAGCCTCTCAGCTAAGAAAAGTCACCACCGCTTGGGATGGCCCGCTGATTCGCACAGCAGGTGGTAACCTGATTACTCCATCGGGACGATGCACTGCAAGAATAACCGTAAATGGGCGTACTTACCCCACCAGCTTTGTGGTCTTGCAGCAGTGCTCCCGCGACGTGATTTTAGGCATGGACTTCCTAAATGAACATAGGGCTATCATCGACCTGCTATCCAAGCTCATCAAGCTCTCGGCAGACAAAGCCATTCCTGCTACGACGACGTCGATGCAACACATCCCTCTAAACGTCCTCGACGAACAATTGAACGTCCCGCCCCAATCAAGTATCGCAGTCTGCGTAGGTAGCACCAACATCGAAACCGCTGAAGGCATCGTCGAAGGAAATATCCAATTGCTCTTAGAACGAGGTGTCGGCATCGCAAGAGGCATCACGAAATTCCGGAGAGGTAAAGCTCAGGTTCTGGTAACAAACTTCAACGAAGAATACCGGCACCTCAACAAGGGCACGACGATCGCCTTTCTCGACGAATTAGCGGACCTCAAAGATGTATTCACCCTCCCCGACCAAACGCTGGAAGACGCACCGGACCTATTCCGTCAGCCCACATTTGACATTAACCCGGCATTGTCCCACAACAGGAAAGACCAGATTCTCAATCAGCTTCGAAGCTACGGGGAGTGCTTCTCATCGTCATCGAAGGTACGACAAACACCACTGGCCAAGCATAGCATAATAACGTACGAGCACGCCCGACCTCTGCGCCAAAGCCCTTATCGTGTATCGCCGCGAGAACGCCAGGCCATTCGCGATCAACTTGAGGAAATGCTGCGTGATGACGTAATCCAGCCATCGAACAGCCCCTGGGCAGCACCAGTCGTTTTCGTCAAGAAGAAAGACAGCACACTTCGCTTCTGCGTTGATTACCGCCGCTTGAATAGCATAACGAAGGATGTCTACCCGCTTCCCCGCATCGACGACACTCTCGACCGATTCTGCAATGCAAGGTACTTCTCATCGATAGACCTGAAGAGCGGATATTGGCAAATTGAGGTCGACGAAAGAGATCGCGAGAAGACCGCATTCATCACACCGGACGGCCTTTATGAATTTAAGGTGATGCCATTTGGCCTCTGCTCCGCACCAGCCACGTTTCAACGAGTAATGGACACAGTCCTGGCAGGCTTGAAGTGGCAAATTTGTTTGGTATATTTGGACGACGTTGTTGTCTTCTCGTCAAACTTTGAAGACAACCTAAAACGACTACAGACAGTGCTGGAAGCCATCAAGTCATCGGTGCTAACGCTAAAAGCAGAGAAGTGTCACTTCGCCTACGAAGAACTCCGATTCCTAGGTCACATCGTTAGCAAGGACAGTATTCGCCCAGACCCGGAGAAAACAGCTGCAATCGCACAATTACCGCCGCCTGCCGACAAGAAAGCTGTGCGCCGATTCCTTGGGCTGTGCGCTTATTATCGACGATTTGTCAGAAACTTTTCGCGGATCGCCGAACCGTGGACGCAGCTTACAAAGGCTGGCGTACCTTTTAAATGGGAAGCGCCGCAAGGAGAAGCCTTTGACGACCTTAAGCGCCGCCTGCAATGCCCTCCTTTACTTGGCCACTTTGATGAAAACGCCGAGACCGAAATTCACACCGACGCGAGCAGTGTAGGCATAGGAGCCATTCTCGTCCAGAAGACTGCCGGACAGGAAAAAGTAATCGCCTACGATAGCAGGTCTCTCACAAAAGCCGAAGTCAATTACTCGACGACCGAGAAGGAGTGCCTCGCGATCATCTGGGCTACTTCTAAGTTTTGTCCATACCTATACGGCCAACCATTCAAGGTGATAAACGACCATCACGCGCTCTGCTGGCTGGCTAATTTGAAATATCCTTCCGGCCACCTTGCCAGATGGAGCCTACGGCTTCAAGAATTTGACATGACTGTAGTCCATAAGTCGGGCCGGAAGCATTCCGACGCAGACTGCTTATCCCGCGCTCCCGTCGATTCTCCCCCGAAGGACGATGACGATGACGCCTTTTTGGGACCGGTAAGCGCCAGCAGTTTCGCAGAACAACAGCGATCAGACCGTGAGCTGAAAGCGCTATCCGATTACTTGGAAGGAAAGACCGCTTCCCCTCCTTGTGTGTTCAGGCGACATTTATCATCGTTCACGTTAAGCAATAGCCTCCTCGTGAAGAACTTTGCACCCAACAAGACCGCGCAGCTTCTCGTAGTGCCTAAAACCCTTCGGCAAGAAATTCTGCATGCTTGGCACGATGAGCCCACAGCAGGCCACCTCGGATTTGCGCGCACGTTGCGTCGAATCCAGAAGTATTACTGGCCGCGACTGCCTGCCGAAGTTTCCCACTACGTGAAGACGTGTCGTGAGTGCCAACGACGCAAGACGCCGCCGATCAGACCAGCGGGACTACTAAACCCGATTCCGCCCCCAATCCTGCCCTTTCAACAAATTGGGATGGATCTCCTCGGCCCCTTTCCATCTTCGTCTATGAGTAACAAGTAGATCATCGTGGCCACTGACTACCTTACCCGTTACGCCGAAGCAAGAGCACTACCAAATGGTACCGCGGCAGAAGTCGCCAAATTTTTTGCCGAACAAATTCTCTTGCGACACGGCGCCCCAGAAGTGCTCATCACGGACAGGGGAACGGCGTTTACGGCAGAGTTGACGCAAGCCATCCTGGAATACAGTCACACAAGCCATCGACGAACAACTGCGTACCATCCCCAGACCAATGGCCTTACGGAGCGCCTGAACAAAACGATCGCTGACATGATCGCTATGTACGTCGACGCTGAACACAAGACCTGGGACGCCATCTTGCCGTACGGGATCTTCGCGTATAACACGGCAGTCCAGGAGATGACCAGAGCGACTCCGTTTAAGCTTGTGTACGGTAGGGAGCCCACGACGACGCTCGACGCAATGCTACCGCACGTAACCAATGAGGACAAGCTTGACGTCGCCGCCTACCTGCAGCGTGCAGAGGAAGCCCGACGACTCGCACGGCTGCGTATTAAAGACCAACAGCGCACCGATAGCCGACGATACAACTTACGACGACACCACGCAGAGTACAATCCAGGAGACCAAGTGTGGGTTTGGACACCTGTTCGCCGTCACGGATTAAGTGAAACGTTGTTGCGTCGATACTTTGGGCCGTACAAAATCATTCGCCGCGTCGGCCCACTGGACGATGAAGTCATTCCCGACGGAATGTCAGCATCACAACGGCGACGCGCACGCCCAGAAATTGTACATGTTGTACGACTGAAGCCATATTACGCGCGTTAATGAATGTGTGGTGTTTAAAATTTGCAGTGCTTATGTTTAGTTGCTTTGTTTTGGAACATCGAGGCGATGTCTTTTTTTTAAGGGGGGACTAATGCCGCGAAACCTTCAACACAGTATTTGTTGCTTTTTAACAGCCGCCGGCATACAGGCTTATCACTCTGATTCTGGACCGCGTATCAGTTCCGTAATCTTTGTTTGTTAATGCTCGATGCCGCGAGTCACACCTTTATCAGTTCTGTTGTAGCAAAAGATGCACCGAGATCTGTCTCGAAGGTTCCGGCCACTCGGGTGTCTTTCCACAATCTTCCAGCCCGTGCTTGTAGCTGCTTGCGACGTTATCTAGATTGTTCTGTGCAGCCTTTAAGTTGAGCGTTGCCGAGTGTGACGGGCAGTCTTAGTTCGACGATCGACGAGCACGTTTGTTTCTATCGCCGCCGCCGAGTTGATTAGTTCTTTTGCGGGCGCAAGTAAGCCCAAATAAACAGTTTAGTGCAACCATCGACCCTTCAATTGTGTCGTCGACCTCGTCACCACTACGTGACAATATATTCGACAAACTATTGCGTGTTCACATAGGAACACAATTAATGAGCTCATCCACGCATCTAATGTCTATGGGCATTAGATGTGTGGATGACTTTGTTTTATTCCAATTCGTGCGTCATTCAAAATAATTGAACGAGAAAAAATTTGTCTACACAATTTTCAGTGAGTATACTACAAAATATACTAAAGTGCTTCATATATGTCCCATCACCTAGCAAGTGATATGGGATAACAGAAGTAATCAGACTCTAACCCTGATCAGCATTTCGCTTTTGCGCCATCTTTTTAAGTGTTTAGGCTGGCTTTTCCACTGATTATCCTATTCTTTATACCCCTGCCACCCACAGGACACAAATCTTCTGGGGGTACCGAATTGTTGGTTTTCTCACTAGTGATGCAACCTAATCGATCCATTTCTACGTAGAAAACACTCTCGATGCGCACCTAAAAAAAATGAAAGCATGTATGTGTAGGCGAAATCATTCACCGGCGATATAACAATATGATTTGAACCACAAAATCAAAGGATCACACTCGAAGTAACAAAAAAGTGGTGGAGAGATAGGAATTGAAGCAATGAAAGGCGGTTGCTTTCTGCAAAAAGCCAATAGCAAGTGGTCCACCGTCTAGGCAATAAAAATAAGGCATATTTAAAGGTGCATGCAGCAGTTACAGTGATGCAGTGCTATCTTTTTTAAGGCTTTTCCGCTGATTTTCCTCTTTATTGCCCTTCCAACCAGAGGACACATATCTTCTGGGGGTTGTCGGTTTTCGCACCAGTGATACAACTCAATCGATCCATTTCTACGTAGAAAACGCTCCCGACGCGCATCTCAAGAAAATGAAAGCATGTATGTGCAGGCTAAATCATTCACACATAATAAAACAATATCATTTGAACAATGAAATCCGATGATCCCACCCAGAGCAACAAGAAAGTGGTGGAGAGATAGAAATTGAAGCAATGAAAGACGGTTGCTTACTGAACAAAGCTTATAGCAAGAGGTCCTGCGTCTATAAGAATAGGCAATAAAATTAAGGCACGTTTAAAGGTGCATGCAGCAGTTAAATTGATGTAGTGTTACTGTTCTTTTTCACTGCAGTGATTGGTATAAATATTACAGCAATTGCTAGTCATCTCAGGTAACCCCATTGAAAACCTCATCCAAGGTACCGAGCAGCAGTGCATGGCGTGTTATTTGCAGCTGTTAACGGAAAGACAGGCTATCCTATGAGTGCATGCGCATTTCCTCCTTTTTGTACCTTGAATAAAAGCGACTGAACAGTGAGTGTTGTAAGAGGTGCAGCGTCCCTAGGAATGGGGAACAAAATTAAGTTTTAGTAAACAGAGGTACAAAAAGGAGCAAATATGCCTGCAATAATAGCATGATGGCCTACCTTTTGTACAACAGCTGTAAACAACCTGTCACTGCCAGTCGGTTCTTTAGATAGGCTTATCAATGCCAGAGCTTAAAGCTAAGAGCAATATCAGTAATATTAATTGCGGTCACGGCCATAAACAATTCTAGCGGAACACTCCATTACTGTAACTATTCAACCGTCCATTTATACATATCGTTCATTAAAGAACCATGCACATCATATTAAGTTGCTCTTTTCTACTCCTAAATGGTTTCCTAAAAATTTAGAATACCTGGATCGCTGCTTCGGTTTCAACATTTTTGCACGATGGCTATGACGTGTACTTCATGCATAGGGTACGGTACGTAAGGTACAAAGAGCTGTAATTGCCGAACAGGAGGACCTGACGTCCTGTCCCATTTCGCCTGAAAGTGCGCGCCGTGATCGAACGCTTCGCGAGCAATATATTTCGGACGATATGGTCGCCCCATAGCGGTCGTCAATGTTTTGTACAATGTGTCCCGCGTGCACGTTGTTTACTTTGCAGTGACAGGGACGCAGTGCACACACGGCTTATGTGCCTTTTTGCTTGTATTGTTATTTTCCCCCGCCTTCGAAGCGCGTCTGCGAAATTGCTCTCCTATTGTCGCGGCTTTCTGAAAGCGCCCTCACCTGAAGGTGCGTGCTCAGAAGGGGGCGTCGATTAAGAAAATTTTGAAAAGGGGCTCACTTGCGCTGTTCACGGCTTTCAATTCCTGAATATGATATCAACCATTATAAAAGTGGAGGCTCATTATGACCTAATTATAGCCTAATCATCAAGCGGCATCACGCACATAATGCCCACCCCACTGTAAAATTCGTTTGCACAGACGGCACGAACAGTTTTCAAAACTTCGTCTGTACATCTGATAACAATAAACTACCCTTAACTCTTAACAAAATCCAAAAACTGAGCGCACATGGCTCCCTTCGCGCAGAAGAGACGCTGTCCAAAATATATGTATAAAGCCGGGCGCACGGTATCTGGTTACTAATTGATTGCGGCGCGCTGGACAGTCAAAAAACTGCGCAAATGGCTGCCTGCAGTGTTCTGTCGCGCGCTGGTGGCCCACACACCTGTTACGCACGGCCGCTCTATTTTAGACGCAAAGGTTATTCATATCGCAGGCAGCAAATAAGTCCACGCACTTGCTTGCATGTAACCTGGACGAAAATTCGCTTAGTTCTTTAAGTCATGCTTCGCGCAGTTGTTTCGAGGAGAATACGGAAAGAGAACATTTGGGACTGGCAGGAGGTTATATAGAATCAATTATGAAGCAATGGCATGCTGCAAAGATATGTACTCACGGTCTAAGATGACGGCGTTCACTGAGTCCGATAATGCCGATGGTATCCCGCCGTTGCTGTAATCCGTACTCCGGCGGGATTTCACAGCTCAGATTTTCACTGATAAGTAGCAAGCACAAACCGGAGCACATGGACATGTATAGGTGCAAGAGAAAATTATACACAGCACAATGAAAAAGAAAATTAATGAGGGAAGAAATTAAAGAAAGGTTTAAGAAGCTGTCACAAGACTTGTAGCGTCTTCAACAAGCTCTGAAATGAACGCTTCGGGAGGCCGCACAGCAGCGCAGCTGGGGATGCTTTTTGTTGTGTCTTGCACGTAGACGGTAGACGCGTAGGCGAGGGGGAACAACGAACCGCTCAAACAGTACGCGATTCCCGCCGCCGTGTTGTGTTTTCAAGGGATGCGCGTGGTAACGGAGGACCAACGACCCTCTCAACATTCCATTCCTCCCTTACCCAGCCCTCTTCTGCTTCCACCGGCCAGCCGTGACTTCGGACCGTGCCGATGAGCGGCCGCCAGCGCGCACAGCTCGAGTCGAGTTTTAATAAATAGTTTTGTTTTGTGTGTTCGCAAACGCATTGTTTCTTCCAGCCAACCACGGACATAACATTTTCTAATATTCTTGCGTAAATCCATACAGTTGGTGCATCCACAATTGCGCGCGTCATCTTTCCCCTCCCATCCGCCACCTATGATCGAACAAAGGGTGGTCGTTCGACCTTTTATATTTACTTCAAAATATTATATATTGTTGCGTGATGACTGATTAATAACATCGAAGAGGCGGAGTTCTGAGCATCTCTTGAATTCTGGCCAACTTTGGTTATAGATTATACAAATTATGTTCAAGTTAGCTAGCTGAAAATTATCTGACTAAATATATACATGTTTTTCTTGGTATTCAGTTAATGTTCGCTTTTCGGGTATGAGCAGATGTTTTTATAAAAATTCTCAACATCGGCCCAGGAAACGAAAATTTTCCTAATTTGCAGGCCTTTATTTCAGAAAAGGTTCATGGTAGAGCAGCAATAATTCGACAATATGTTCTCAGCATAATTATCCGCAAACAGCTAAAGCTCATATTTTTATGACATTTGAATACAGAAATACGATCGCGCTAATTTACAGAAAACAAAAAACATTGAAAATTTATAGGAAAAAAAACTGTTTTAACATTGTTTAACCTTTTTCCACCGATTCTATACTACCTCAGCTTTGAAAACCATTAAAAACGCCTTGCATAATTTTGTTGCGCAAGTTTTTATGGCCATAAAGCATTTGTCCAATTATAGCCCATCGCGCAGTTCTGAAGATTCTATGAAATTTGTGAATTGTTCAAGGTTTTTAAATTTTGGCATATAATTATGTAACAGGGAGAAATATATTTACAAAAGGGGATTAAGATATATACATTGAGGGATCGCCAAGGAGCGAGGCTACGAGGGCCCCCTGTTCGACGCAATTCTTTTTCTTAATCTTCCATAAACGAGCGCGCCACTTCATCTTCATCATTCTCCAGCTGTAACAATATTTCTTCGGTCATGTTTTGTCTCGACTTCGCAAATCGACGGTGACAGACACAGCAATGAATTTGATTCAGAATCAGTTTTGTGCGCGTCGAGGTCCTGATGCGCTGTGGCATCAGGCAACACCAGACGTTTTCAAAATCACCTTCACCTTAACGCGGATTGCACAAAAAGACAATAACGTTCAATGAGCAAGTAACGTATTCCAAATCATTTTAGTAGAATGAAATAATTGGAAAGGGCATGGAAAACCGCCTCATTAAAACAGTGTTTCTGGGCTCCATTCGTTTTTTTGAATGACTCGACAGCGCACATTATTTTCATTCCTGTACAGTTTTTTTTATTCCTTTGCCACCGCCTAGCGCGGTTGGAATGGTCAAACTCTAAACTAATAGGCGGAACAAACTATTTTTGTTGTTTATTGCCGATATATATGTTGTGCGCCATATAAATGTACCAGGGCCTTCATGCTTGCAGTCTGCGCGAAAAACTGTCATTTTTTTTACCACCATGGGAATGCCCAAAACTAAAATGGTAACCTCGCGAGTCCTCCGGCTTTTCATTTTCCAGTGATTGCGTCTAGGAAGTACACACGTCGCATTCGGTCCTTTCTCCAGGTACACAGACGATGCTGCGCGTAGCTCCTTATGGATAATAAAAAAGCACTAGAACAAAAACATCGCTGAGAAAATAGTCATTTGTTCCTTCAACTTGAGGCAACGTTTTCCTTCTCGGCAATAAAAAAGCTACCTTCTAATCACTAATTTAATGTCACATGATCATGCTATGGCGACATGATTTCGTTTTGTATGCGCGTTCTCACTGACAACTGGATTTGTACTAGAGGTTAAGTAGATGCAGGGATGTAATCGGCGTCCAATACAGGCATATTGGGTCGTGAGTGCTAGCCGGTCTGGGGTATACATATGTGGTCGCACGGACGTGCTATCGTCAGATATAATTGTGCGACAAACGCATGCGCCTGCGACGATATTTGCATGCATGCCAATAGCCTAAAACCGTAAACACATATAGCTGACCCCCAAAAGTGCGCCGCAGAGCGCACCGGAAAGACGAATCCAGACAGCTGCAGCGGTACGTGCTTGAATGCGTTATAGTAATTGTCGTCCCGTACGTGGTACTCTGTGAGATCCGAACGATCGGCTGAAATGTTGTCAGAATTAAATGCCGCGGTTTGGCGTCCAGCGCACGTGTATTCAACGATAAAAAAATGTAGAATTTGTTTTGATTGAATGGTCAACGGAAAATATTCACTTCGGCAGCCCATTGAAGCTGCGTTTTTAGGATGGCAATGACAGTCGGGAGATCAGGGGACAAAGTGATCCATCGTGGGCAGTTTTCATACAGGCATGGCTAATATTGGAAAAACAAAAGACAAATTGGTCCATTACAGCCAGTTTAAAAACACGGAACGGTCAACGTCGGAAGAACACAGGACATCTTGGTCCATTGTAGCCAGTTTTAAAAACTGAACGGGCAACGCCGGAAGAACACAGGACAACATAGTCCATTGTAGCCTGTTTTAAAAAAGGAACGGCCAACGACGGCGGAACACAGGAAAACTTGGTCCATTGTAGCCAGCTTTAAAAAACTGAACATCCAATAATGGAAGAACAGAAGATAACATTGTCCATTGTAGCCATGTTTAAAAACCGGAACCTTCAATGCCAGAAGAACACAGGACAACTTGGTCCATTGTAGCCAGTTTTAAAAAGCGGAAAACCCAACGACGGATGAACGCAGGACAGCTTGGCTCATTATAGCTAGTTCTAAAACCCGGTGCGACCATTATTGGAGGAACGACGGCAATCTCGGCCCATTATAGACATTCTGTATGTACGGCAGGGCCAATATCGGGAGCTCACTGTACATCTTGGCCCAAGCTAGCCAGTGTTGGCTATTGGCAGTGCCAACACTGGGAGGGCATTGGCTAGTCAGGGCCATTGTTGGACATGGTGTTGACTGGCATGCCCTATGTTGGGAGCATGCAGGTTAGGCTGGCCCAATGTAGGGCCACTTATTGACGTCTTAATTACAACATTGGCCCAATGCTTTGTGCTGCCTGGGATTGCAGTGTCAACTATGAAACCATGAGTGAAAAGGAGAATTAATAACTCATTGGCACTACATTCAAAGCCAGCACCACATGTAAAGAAAATAAAGAAGAAAAACATCTTTGAAGCATGCTACGATTTCGTTTTCATCACTATCCAAATAAACGCCACAAACATACACAGTTCATAATGGAATCAGTGCATTTGTCCCTTGTCCATTGTCCATACGGCGAGTTCTCATATTAACGCGACATAAATGCGTGGCAAGATTTTCTTTCGAGAAAACGGTCCATAATTTCAGCCGTCTATATTATATTCGGGGTCTGATTACGAGGCATGATAGTAACGCAAATCTGAACACTTATTCGTCTAACCCAGCCAACTGGAAATATCCTTATAGATACATCGAATGTACAAACATGTAGCTCTCCTTTCATATTACCCAGTCCACAGTATTGTCCCCACGGAAAAAAAATATCAACTTGAATCCGTCCCCCCAGGTCTTGCACAGCGTTATTAAGCTCCAAGGGCAATTTCTTCACACCGGTTCCAGTTTCGTGCAGACATCATTGTCGTGTCTGTATCTGAGTTAATGTCTGTAGTTAATTCCCTCCAGTCTGTCGACAATCGGATTCCCAGAGTATCAGTTTCATGCTGAAAATAATAAGAGTTCGTCTCAGACTTTTTGCAAATTGTAAAAATCTCTTTGGAAAAAGCCTGGATTTCACAACATTTGAACACAGCGAAAATAATTTTACTTCTGAAATGCCATTTGAAAGGTTTGACTTCGACAATAATCTGCTGATTGCTATCACTTCAAATTTTGTTAAGCTTGTAGAACATGTAGTCTACAGCCACCTCCCGGCTCTTGTTCTAACCTTTAAAGGCTTTTTGCGAAGAGCAGATTGGTTTTCGAGGGGGATGCTCAATTTGGAGCGCGCACCTTGCCTTGTACAGCCATATTAGGATAACCATGCGGCAAAAAGAGGTTTCAGCTCTAGCTACTTTGGCTATTACCAAGCGTACGACAGCGTAGAACACCCCATATTATTTCGTAAACTAGTCGGTCTACAACCTGATCTGTCCTCCTTGAGTGGATAAGGAAATTCTTAAGGGATCATTTTTTTTGCGCAATGGGTACTTTAAATTCCAGCACTTACGATTAGTCTAGTGGTGTACCACAAGACTTGTTTCCCTCTGTGTTATTCTTTATATATCAATGCGTGATATTCTTTATCACTTGGGCATCAAAGTTTATATATAGGCAGATTATTACGCTTTTTTGTTTGCGCAACAAATGTTCAAAACCCTTATCGTTAGTTGTAAGCGTATCTAAATGCTACTGCAAGCCTTGGTGGTCATCTTGAAGTAAATTTTAAATGTCAATATATGTGCCGTCCTCGTTTTGCCATACGCAGCCGCTCTTAGTCATTCTTTGTCGGGTCATTTTTTCCCAACTCCGCAGGTTGGATTTATCAAATATTGGGGTATAACACAACACCTGCCGTTAGAATAAAGGCCCCAGATTAGAAGTTTTGTGTTTAACGGTGAAGGTGCCCTTTAGAAGTGCAAGATGACGGGCTAGCTGGTACTGCATAATGAAATAAAACAGTGCAAGCAACGCTACGAAACACGAAGGAAAGGAGACAAAGACACAGGCGCTTCGTGTTTTGTCCCGTTCCTTGCGCTGTTTTATTTCATTATACAACGTGCCCTTGTCCGATTGGTGATGATGAGCAACAAAAATACGGTATGCATGGGGTAACTGCTCTTTTTCTATAGGACCTACCTACGGCCGATACTTGAGTTCGGCGCTGTTCTATTTTCTGGGTGCCCAAGGTTGAACCCCTATTTTCTTTGAAGCGAAGAGCTCTGCTCCTTTACTTAGGTCTGTCAGAAACAGTGGCTAATGCTGGACTGTACTTGGAAGCGCGGATACCTAATATAAATTTGCGATTTCAGCTTCTCACTGTGCGAACATTTTTAAGCTTACTCATGCCTGTTCTAGGATTGGCTCACCCGATATTTATTTCGAACTCATCTCACCCCTTTGGCATTATGCGGCCTAGGTCAAGACACCCTCAGGTAGTGTTTACTAAAGCTATAATTTTGAACATTTCCGTATCAATAACTTCTTTATAACAAGTTTAACGCTGGCGGCCTGATGGTTTATTCTCATTTGATGACACTCTGTAAGGGAATAATAACTCACTGCCTATGCGATAAATTGTTTCATAGAGGAGTATCTTGACAATTTTCCGAACCATATTCAATTCAATTCAAATTTTTATATTACCGTTGTTTACATTCCAGCATATAAATACAGAATGAGGTCCCAGAGTCAGCGACTGTATCAGGACTTCCTATAAATGACAGATAAAGATTAATATATAAAACCGCAATAATTCCCAATAAGATAAACTGAACGTGCACTATAGATATATATTGTAATACTAAAGATACTTCCCAGCCTAATGAAAATGCGTCCATTGAAATATACTCCCGGGCTCTTGACACCAGTTTTATATTTCGGGTCCCTAACTATGCGCCTATTTTTGTTTTTGAGTTCCTGCCATTTATTTGGCCTTAATGAAGATTCCTTGCAATAACGCTAAGGTTACTGTACTTCCTGGTAGTCTTTCTGCTTTGACTGCGCTCGACGGTTGGGGCGAAGTTCTGCTCAGCCCTTCCCTTAGTCTCTTTATTCCACTGATATTTCAGAAGTACACTTTACTGGTGCCCTGGTCATAGTGGCAATACATCTAATGAGAGGAAAGATTTTTAGCAAATACCAACAATGCTGGACCTATCGTCCCATACGTTGCAAGTGCTGTCTACTTAACTATAGAACGTTCTCAACATCTCCACTACTTCAGCTTTTATCATTTCTTTACTGCATCGGACTATCAACACTTGAAATATGTTTGGAGTGTGCGTATGGTGTAGTTCAAGGCGATGTCAGGTGTCGATGAACCTCTTCCGCTGCCGAATGCCGCACCTATATTTTTATTTATGTCATTCGGGTCTATGTTTTGCCAACATTTCTGAGTATTGTGGCGAAAATGAATCCATAAAGAATTTGCTTTTTTTTTTTGTGCCGGTGGTTCGCTTCTCTTAACAGAACTTACATATCAACCCGCCTCATGCTAGATTAATGCTTCCTATAACTATTATGACTCTGCTTTTCTTAGGGCCAAGCGCCAAGGGATATGCCTTAAACCAGTGTGCGATTCTATTCACAATTATATTATGGTGAGCACGAAACCATTTGGAATTGGCTGTGTCCTCTCAGTATTTGTGCTTTTGTAGACAACTTGATCGCGTCATCGTTTTCCGCAATTTTACAAGCAACGACAATATTGGAATGTCGGAGATAAGAATTTCAAAGTAGAAGAACTATGTAAGCGAAAGCGACATAAGGAAATCATCCTTCAGCAATAAACCGCAGTTGCGACTTAGCGCTTGTCAGTGTCGTCCTTCTGTCCTTTGTCTACTTTTTGCGCTATTTTTCATCATGAAGTCACCATGCCCCTAAAAGAAACAAATATAAATGAAAGAGTAAGAAGCATTGTTGCTTTTTTTTTACCACAATGGTGAGATACATTTAACGAAGTAGAAAGTAAAAAGGGGAGGTCTATGAGAAGACATTGCGCCAACATTGGGCTGAGACATATGATGAAACAATGCCTACCGTTCACAAATACGAAAGTGTTCCTCGTGTA
This sequence comes from Amblyomma maculatum, assembly GCF_055883805.1. Taxonomy (NCBI): domain Eukaryota; kingdom Metazoa; phylum Arthropoda; class Arachnida; order Ixodida; family Ixodidae; genus Amblyomma; species Amblyomma maculatum. Next base: position 456,073 of record NW_028146753.1, on the reverse strand, counting down.
AAGTAATTTTTCAGCTAAAATATGGGGATTTAAGGGCTGAAATTTACCATAAAGGGTGGAAAAACTCAGGCATTAGCATCAAGGTTAAGAATTGGTTTCAAATATTGTCCACAAGGCTGCAGAATATTGAAAATAGAATCTACCCAAAATTGTCTAAATGAATGCAAACGAGCTTAGGGCGATCCGTTCTTTCGTGCGTTGCGACGCTCACAATTTGGCGAGCCCTCACGAAACAACCAGACACATGCAGAGAGGCCGTTTCTGCCGTGCCAGTGCTGGCTTTGACAAACAGTACACATTCCGTGCAAGTAATAGTAACAAAAGCAACACCTGCATTACTACAAATGATGTATGAAAGGCTAAGAGAAATGCAGTTGCACCCTCTGAGTACAGCACAGGTGCTCGAACAAGTTTTACTCCCCAGATGTTTGTTACAAGCAGCTATGGGTAACGTTCTTAGCGCAATATGTACTATAGATATGTCCTTTCCTTTAGATGTTTTTCTTTATGATTTCAACTATGATAGGCCAGAAGTTTGGATCATCTGAAATACATTTTTACATAACAATCAACATTACTCGGAAAACAAACTAATAAATTCTCCACGCAGTTTTTTCGCTACCTATTGAAATAATTTCCATTGCTTTCATTTTTGAAGGCAATTGTAAGGGAGCCCTGCGCGGCTATCTAGTTATGTTTTATTATTCGCAAGAATGAAACAAGGAGTTATTTATGCATCATGACATATCCGGCGGAATCCTTTAGGAATGCTGCACCAAAGAAACCAGCATATATTCTTAGCTTTAGAAGTCCCATAATAAAAAGCGACTAAGCATATGGGTATGGCACAGTAGAGGGCTCAGGATATTGATACCAACTAATCTTGTTTCACGTACACTGACATGCCCAATTCACGGGCGTCTACGTTTTGACCCCACCGATTGGCGGCGGCAGCGGCAGGCGATGAATCCCGCGTCCTTATGTTCAGCTGCGAACACTGTAGCAACTGGGGCGTCACAGCTGGGTTTTTCAGGAAACGAAATGACATTCTTCCGGGCTAATTAGATGATTCCCGGTGCGGCTGCCAGCTTTGGGATGATGCAGACGCAGGAGATACAGACCACCTCGCTAAATAACAGCTGTAATAAAAAATGTGAAAGATACAATATATATATATATATATATATATATATATATATATATATATATATATATATATATATATATATATATATATATATGGGTAGAGAGAAAGTGAAGGGAGTGTCAGAGGATGATAGTACTGTGCGCATAAAATAAGGGAGTGCAAGAAAAGCAAGATATAAAGGATACGGCTTTGTATACATGTCTCGACAGAATAATCTGTAAAACCAAACACTGAGGCCGTGTTGCATCCATCTGCACGTAAATTGACGAACCCGACAGATAACCGTGAGAAGGACTTTCAACGTAAATGCAATAAAACATAAATCTGTCAAAGACTAGACGCTGAAAGCACCGAACGTCCCTTCAAAAAACAAAAGCAATAAAAAATAAGAAACAAATATGAAGTGAAAACCGGAAATACAACACACAAATACTGTTTTTGTGACTAACGTCCTTGACTTCCATCACGATCTCTAAAGGATCGGTGCCAAACAAAGCATCAAGGTGGTTTTCACTGCGCCAAAGCGTAAAAGGCTGTCCCGCCACATGGACAACGAAACGCGAAGGGTGAATTGCTCTTTAAATGAACAGAAAATGTATGCAGGTTCTGAGGGAGTCGTGTACTACTTCCCTGTCACGTGCGGCAAATGTTATATCAAAAAAGTCGGCAGGTGCGTTAATGAAAGAGCTTTAATACCTGCGAATTGATTTGCAGCAAATTCCACATGAGATTTCATAGCACTTCCTGCCGCATACTTAAGCATACGGGTACTGCCGAATAGGATAAAATCAAGATCCCGTAAGGAAAAAAAAAATTCAGATCATTTCGGCCACCCTAATTTCCGATATAGTGAAGCATTGCTCTACAGTAATCTCCACTTTGCGTACCAGTCACAAAATAGGCCACTGCGGCAACGTTTCTAGTACCGGCGCGCCTCCTCTCCCTACGCACCCAGACATGCTGCACCACCGGCTTCCCAAACTTGCACACTTCCTAGGGTTGTGCCATGTTTAGAGCTCGGTTAATGGAGACGCCATGGCGACGCCGATGGCGTTCACCACGCCAACTTCGCCGAGGTGACGTCACCACATACACGTCTTTATTTATGTTTTGCTTTATTCTCCTCACCCTCCTTTGCCCTAATTATATTTTCCTTTAAATATGAGACATTGAATAATCACTTTGTGGTCGATCTCGATCAATAACAGCATCTTTTAATACGGCGAGACACACATCATCTTCTGGTTGCATTGCATCACGTTCGTTTGCACATCGACATTAGATCGCTGGGCTATTTTGAATACTTATTACCTTTTTGCCTATATATTCCTGGCGAGATCCTTTGGTCCTCTTTCTTATACAGGTATTCTCTTTCGTAGTTTTTCTGTTCACCGCAAATATGATAAACTGGGGACAAGCTCCTTAGAACATAGGCACCTAATGCTTACGCATTAAAAGACTAGTCCGAGTGATTATGGAGGCCGTCGCTATCAAGGAAAAAAAGGATAGAGCTGTGCCAGCACAGAGTTTGTTTCGTTCGCAAAAAAAGGGAATGCTTTCCCATTTGAGGCTTGTCCTGGCGCACGGACCGGCTTTGTTTTGCCCCGTTTCATAGTTTCCCGTTCTCTTTCTTTCCTTCACCAAAAATCATTTTATATGCTTACACTTGTTTAGCCATATTATTGTTTTAATTTCTTCATTCCGCTTAGTCGAAGGAGGGATCCACCTTCAATTTATAATCCTCTTGGCCATCTTGACTGCTCATCGTCGTCAACGCTAACCTTTTAGATGTGTAGCCGGGATTTCTAGGCGCTTTGCTTTTTTTGGCACCTTTTCCTTCCCCCTTTTTCTTTGACATCCTTTTGCTTGTAGCATTGTAGCGCATTTTGTGGCGCATTTTTGTGTTTTATGTTGCTTTTTTTTTTGTTGGAACTCTACATCTGTTCTTGTGTTCTGGTTTTGGTTTTGGCGTTTGAAACGAAGTTCTTTTCTTTCATCTTCGGCGTTTTTGCAGATTGGTGTTTTATTGCACTTCTGTCCACATTTCTTCTCTCGGTTGTAAGTCGGGTTCGGCAGTGCAGGTGCAGATGGATTTATCAGTGCCTCGGCGTTTAGTTGTACCGAGTTTGCAGTCGAGTCTTGTCTACATATCTTTATCCTTTATATCTTGCTGTTTTTGGGCTTGCATTTGCAATGCGTACGTCCTTGTCATGCTCTCTGCCTCCTTTCACTTCCTGTCTACCTGTATGTATATATATATATATACAGGTAGACAGCAATGTGTATATATATATATTGCTACCGGGAAACGTGGGACCAAAGTGATGTGCTCACTGACAAAGACGACGACCGAGTAACGCGGGCACGACAAAGCCTTGAGAAATAAAGATATCGCGTGGCGCGCGCACCAAGCGTTCCAGGCTGTGCTGGTGTGCTGTTCTGCATTCTTCTCCTGACTGTTGATCCTGTCTTGTCTGCAAGCCTGACCGTTCTCTCTGCCTGACCGTTCTCTCTGGTGAGGCCATTTCACGTCGGCGGATTGGCCAGTATTTGTTTTAAACCGAACCTAGGATTCATGTACAATTAGGCCTATAATGTCTCTAGCTTCCCCAGGGGGGGTTCGGCATCCTGGTTTGCCAGTCTGCCGGCCCAAAGCTTGGACTTGGAATCTTTCGGACGAAATGGAATAAGTATAATACCGGTGGCATTTGTACCAATTGGGGATGGATTCCTGAAGTTGAAAAATCTAAAAATAATCCAGGAGCAGCTAAAGGCTGTCACCCCCCACTACCTAGAAATCTCTGAGGTGCGTCCGTTTGGCAGGAGAGGTACCCTATGTAAGTAAGTCCTCGAATATACAGTGTGTGTCGGACTTGCTTCGATGCACATCGTTTGCATCATTGCGTGGTAAACCTTTTATACCTGAACAGCTGGCATGTGCAAAAGGTACTATACGCGGCGTAGATTCGTCGGCTTCTCCGCAAGAAATGATTGAAGAATTTAATGAGGCTGGCATTGGCATTTTATCACTATTCCGTTGCAGCAGAGATGCATGGTGGCTCTAGGGTGCCGATAGAATCAATGATAGCGACGTTTGCCGGGGCTAACTGTCCAACAGAGATTAAAGTATGGCCCATTGTGTACCGTGTAGATCCCCTGCAGCCTCGCCCTTTGCAGTGCAAAAACTGCTGGCGATTCGGACACAGCAGCAAGGCGTGCAAATCCGCATCACGCTGCAGACTGTGCGGAGACAACCATTCATCTCACATGTGCACTTCTGCTGTGGTAATTTGCGCACTATGTCACGCAGATCACCCTGCTGATGATGGTACATGCCCAAAACGCGCAGATGAACAGACTGTTCTTAACATCATTCAGCATAAAAGGTGTTCTAGAGCAGATGCCTATGCCCAGCTAGACCATAAGAGGAATTCGTATGCAGCTTGTGCAAAAACAATAGCTTCAGATGTGGAAACAGGCATAACAAAGTAGGTTGTCTCAGCTGTAGAGAAATCTCTTGAGGGTTTCTTCGAGCGTATGTTAAGCACATTTACAGAGGCTGTGTCACAGGTCATAGCTCCAAAGATTGGTTCGACCGAAATTGCAGCTTTGCAAGTTTGCAACCCTGGTATAGCTGAATGCCATGCTCCTATGGTTGCTAGGGCCTCAGTTGAGGGAGATTCTACCCAGACGACGCCTCCTCCTTTTTTGTCAATGAAAGTACAGGGACAGGGTCCTGTGGATACCCACGTTTCCACCGTTTACCCATTGGATGTAGAGATGCCATGCTCGTCCCAGAAGCGTCGCGCTTCTTCCTCTCCCTCAAAATCCGCCCATTCTAACACTAAAAGTAAAAAAGGTTCCCCTAATCCTCAGAATAACATTGATGTCTTAAAGGAGGCTGTTACAGCCTCCCGGATTCTACAATAATCATGGCGGGGTTAAAAGTACTACAGTGGAATTGTCGTTCAATTGCATCTTCGTTTCACGATTTACAGAATCTTATCTCAAATTTCAACCCAGACATAGTTTTATTACAAGAAACTTGGCTTTTGCCAAATCGGCCATTTTCTCTAAAGTATTTTAGAACTTTTAGATCAGATCGCACTAGCGGCCGGGGTGGCGGCTTGCTAACATTAATTTCGTCAAAAACAATTCATCGGGCGAAGGTGTCCCACAAAATTCTACGACAAGACTGCGAACTGCTTGCAGTTGATATCGCAATTACACAGTCTGCTTCTCTCACTATTGCAAATGTCTACTTCCCAACAGGTGTCCGTACAACAGATTATTTGAGTGATCTTTTCAGTTCAACAAACGGACTGATTATTGCTGGCGATTTTAATTCACACCATGTTATTTGGGGTTACCGTTCAGATATATGTGGGCAGCGACTTTGGAACTGGATGTCTGTAAATGATGTGCATTGCTGTAATAGTCCAGGGATAACCTTCATGCGAGCAGCTGCTAGGTCAGTAATTGATTTAACGTTAGCAGCAAATGGAGTAAGGGTCTCATCATGGGCTACGGTGGATTGTGGTACATCTAGCGACCACTTTCCAGTTACGTTTATTATAGAATCTACTCCCCTTAGAGTAACTACTTGTGAACAAAAATTTATCAATCATAAACTCTTTAAAAAGTTTGTGAACTCCTCTTTTTCCTCAATAGCATCATCTCAGCATTCTGAACGTGCTCAACAAGCACTCTCTTCACTGCTAGATGCCACTGACCGTTCAGTGTTCACTGTGAAATCGTCTGTCCCTAACAAAATGTCAAGCCGATGGTGGAACGAAGAATGTGAAAAAGCATTCCGTCGTAGAAAAGCTGCGTGGAAGAGCCTTTCCCATAACCAGTGTCCCCAAAATTGGATTAATTATAAATTTTATGCGGCTTCATTTAAACAAACTATACGTATAGCAAAGGATGAGTATAATGCTAATATGAATATCTATCTCTCTAATCCAATTAATCGGAAGGCATTGTATAGGTTCATGGAACGCAACCAAAATTCTTCTTCACCACATGTAACTGAGTCAGAGGTGTTATCACCCAATGAAGCAAAAGCGAAACTTGAACAAATTGCGAACGGTGTTGCTATGCGCTTTCAAGCGCAAATGGTGGCTCCCTTACTTCGACCTACACCACGTGCTGATTTCGTTGCAGTTGAGTCACCGGAATTGCATTGTATAACGGCTGCTCTGAAACCTGCAGCTCCTGGGTGTGACGGTATTACAGTGGCTATGCTGAAAGCTTTAGTGCAAGGCCACAGCTCGGAGGTGTTGAATATTGACAATTTTTCTCTGGAAAATGCTTGGTTACCACAAGACTGGAAAGTTGCAAAAATTATACTGAGCCTCAAAGATCCGAAAAAAGGCTTTGATTTGGATAATATTCCGCCAATTTCTCTGACTTCAAATCTAGTGAAACTTATTGAACGCATAGTTCACCGCCGCCTCACAAACCATGTGATGACCCTGAATGTATTTAATGATGCACAAATTGGTTTTCGTCAAGGGTGCTCCATTTGGACGGCTCATACAGATTTGGAAAGTAGAATTAGGTTAGCAATGAAGAAGAAAGAAGTGTCGGCATTGGTCACTTTGGATATCGCCAAAGCATATGGCAGTGTAGAACATTCTATTCTGTTGAATAAGATAAACGAAATTAGGTCGCCTTCTTACATGTTTGCATGGTTGAAAGAATTCTTAAGCAATAGAAAATTTTTCTGCACGAGAGGTTCTATAACTTCTGAAACTTATTACCAAACTAGAGGCGTGCCTCAGGGATTGGTGCTGTCTCCATTGCTATTTAATATATTAATGAGAGATATTCCTGTTCATCCAAATATAAAATTGTACGTGTATGCGGATGATATTGCCTTTTTCTCTTCTGCACGAGATGTTCATTCCTTATATCAGCTATTGCAAGCCAACTTGAATGCCCTTGAAGTTTGGCTCGGTAAAGTAAAATTAACTCTCAACGTGAAGAAATCCTCAGTACTCGTTTTCCCACCGGCACACCCTCTTTATATCTCCCTTGTATATTGCGGTTCACAAATCTCACAGGTTGAATCATTAAAATACTTGGGTGTATTACACCACTCCCAATTAGACTGGCGGCCTCATATCAAAAGTAATTGCCTGAAAGGTGAGCGAGCCCTTGGTCGCCTGAATCGAATTAGCCATAAGAAATTCGGTATGCGTAGAGATATCTTTTGTTTCTCTATAAAACTTATTTGAGACCAATTCTGGAGTTGGGCTGTGTTCTTTTCTCGGGCAGTCCTATTTACAAACTACGACCTTTGTTGCTACTGGAGAGGCGCGCTTTACGACTATGTTTGGGGTTGTCAAGAACAGTTTCAAATGCAGTCCTCTATTTAGAGGCCCGTGTACGTGACTTGAACTCTCGATTTGAGCTGCTAACTGTGCGAACCTTTTTAAGAGCACTGGAATATCTGTCTGGAGTGGCTTCTCCCATTTTTATTACACACCAATCTCAGTTTCTAGATTATCATTGGCCGCAATATAAGCAACCACAATTTGTATTTACTCAGTCCTTGCTGTCCAAAATTGCAGTTTTGCTTAGGTCAGTAAGACTTGTTGGCAATGTTCAAGCTACTTCCACACTGTGCTTTGACCAGTCGTTGCCATCTAATGCAAAACGCTTGACTACCACGGTAATAAAAGGACACCTTGAAGATTATCTATTACATAATCCACGACACATTACATATTTTCACAGATGCCTCACAACGAAATGAAAAAGCAGCAATAGGGATTTACTCCAAAGCACTTGATTGGAGTTTTTCTGTACGGATCCCTGATTACACACCAATATTTACTGCTGAATTGCTTGCAATTGGTTTGGCCCTTCAAAAAGTTCCCGGTAATGTTACTCACGTAATCATGCTCTCTGACTGCCTGTCAGTCTTAGCAGCATTACAAAGTCCGAAAATGCGTCTTTTGAAACAAACCCTGATGTTTTTCCTTCCGATACACTTACAGGAAGTACGTTTGCAGTGGGTTCCGGGACACTGCGGCATCGCTTCTAATACAATGGCGGATTATTTAGCAAATTCAGCTCTCAGTGGGCCTGTTGCCGATGTTGTACCCAATATTATCTTGCTAAATATATCCCGTTTTGAACGATTTAAAACGTTAAACTCCTTGAGCCATGAGCCACTCCTTGCGACTACGGATTTTAACCATTTAAATTTCCATTGGAATGTCCGATGTTGTACCTCGAAGCAATGTGAGGTTTCCATGACGCTCATGCGTTGTAGAATTCCTTCCCTCAATCTTTATTTATGTCGCTCTGGATTCACGCCGTCCAATCTTTGTGCGTCATGCAATGCCGTGGAAACAATTGAACATTACATCCTCTCCTGCCACAGGTATGCTACTCAGAGAAGACATTATCTAGAAATACCTCTTGCTCGCCTAGGACTGCTATTTACAGTTCCTGTCCTCCTCTCCTTTGGTGCAACCGTCAAAGGGTATGCCCTAAAACCGGTGTGTGAATTACTTCATAATTATAATATTGCTACCGGAAGATTTGTGTGTTAGCGCTGAGCTGTCTGAATTGTATTTTTTCTTATTATTATTTTTAGTAATTTACAATTTTATTCATTTTTTTCATTGCTTTCTATTACATCGCCTCAAAATTTCAAGTTATTTCAGCAACACTAGCTCCCAATTATTAGGTTATTTATATCATATAGTCAAATCGACATTATCAAAAATAGTATGTCACCTACAACGAATTCTGGCCAATCCCCTACTGTGGGTATGTGCCATTACAACGAGGGAGAAGAAGAAGAAGAAGAAGGACGACGCTAACAGAGTGGATACTGCACGGCTACTGAAATCTTAGCGTAGAGTTCAGCCTATCGCAGTGACGTTACATTAGGTACATCCCCGTAACATCTTGGTGGAGGTTGCGGTTTCGACACAATCTGACGCTGGATCTGCGCAGTGGCCGTCCCCTCGGAACCGTCACGATGACAACCGACGCGGCTCCATCGACCTCCGCAGCTCCAACTGTCGTCGTAGCCCACCCCCGTCACCCTGGCCTATTCTGCGGTACAGATGAGGTCGATGTCAAGGACTGGCTTTCGCTTTATGAGCGTGTTAGCTAACACAACAGGTGGGACGCAACGCTGATGCTGGCCAATGTCATCTTCTACCTTACTGGCACGGCACGCGTGTGGTTCGAAACACATGAAGCAGATATACCCTCCTGGGATGTTTGCAAACAAAAACTACGCGACCTGTTCTGAAAACCGGTTGGCCGTCAACGGACCTCGCCACACGTGCACAGACATCTATCGAGCCTTATATTACGTATATGCAAGACGTTCTGGCCCTCTGCCGAAAAGTTGATAACGACATGACAGAACCTGATAAGGTGGGCACATCCTCAAAGGCATAGCCGACGATGCCTTCAATCTTCTACTCTGTCGGGACTGTTCTACGGTTGACTCCATCCTGCAGGTTTGTCGCCCTTTCGAGCAGGCCAAACACAGACGCATTGCACATAGCTTCGATCGGCTCCCCAACACTGCCCGTAGCTCCACGTGCGAGGATCTGCCGACTCTATGGAAACCTTCCAGCACTGGAAATGTGACCCGCATCATGCGTCGTGAACTGGAAGCGCTCGCTCCTGCTGCATCCAACCCGCCCTCTTCGGACAGCAAACTAGCGACGATATCCCTTATTCAAGCCGTCGTTCGTCAAGAAGTTGCCAACTTTGGCGTCCCCTATAGCCACACCGTGGAACACCACAGTTCGAGCCCCGTCCCTCCCATGGTCGCCACCGCTACGCCCCGCAACACCTACACGCCACGCTACCGATACCGCAATCCTGATGAGTGGCGCATCCCTGACGACAGGCCGATCTGTTTCACATGCTCGCTTATTGGCCACATCTCTCGCCACTGCCGCAGCCGCTGGACATCACCACCTCGACGTTTTCCTTACGTTGACCGCTACTCCGATTACGGTCACCGCCGTTTCACGCCTCGTTATGAGCCGCCCCGCACCGTTGCCACTCCGCCTCCTCCTGTGTCCATTCGCTCTCCTTCCCCGCCAGCCCGCCGTTCCCGCTCACCTCTTCCTAGCCGCAGCTCCTCGCCGTCCTCTTCCGGCCTTTTCACTTGAAACTAGCCAATGCAGCTCCCGGAGGTGATGCTGCATTTTTACCCTGACCTGGAAATCCTCTACTGCCCATTTCTTCGCTCTGGCATCCTCTCCCTGTTCGTGGATGGTGTTCCCGTCTCTGCCCTAAATGACACTGGTGCCCAAGTCTCGATCATGAGCTCATCGTTTTGCCGCCGCCTGAAGAAAGTACAGACGCCTGCCGCTTCGCCCACTGTTCGTGTTGCCGATGGCAGTACTGCTGCCGTCACTGGGCTGTGCACTGCCCGAGTCACCCTTGCCGGTCATCAAATCTCTGTTTTGTTCACCGTCCTCAACTAGTGCCGTCACAATGTGATCCTTGGCCTTGACACTTTACCTTCCCACTCTTCCAGCAGCCTTCTTCGTCTGGACTTACCTGACTGCTCAGAACATCCTCCATCTACACCCCGCCTTCGCTCCACCGAGTTCGCTCGCCTGCCCCTGAGTCTGCTGTTTACCTGCCTCTGTCACCATTCCCGCCTGTACCTGACGGTTACTATGTTGCTTGCCCTATCACCGAGGTCTTTCTTGACCGCAACGTCGTTCTTCCTTATCTCATCGTACGCGTTACACAGAACAGCACCTACCTTCCTGTCCTGAACTTCAGTCTGTCACCCCAAGTTCTCCCCGAAGGAATATCCCTTGCTACCTTGTCCCCTCTCACAGACTGTACCTTTTGTGCACTCACTCCTGGCCCACATTCAAGCGTCCTTCCAACACCCGTACTCCCCACCACAATTATCTACCCTCTTTCCGCAATGATTGCCTCTGACCTCAGACCCGAACACGCTCAGGACCTGTACAACCGTTTGTTCTGATTCTCCGACATTTTTGACTTTGCTGCCGGTTCTCTGGGCCAAACATCAGTTGTGACTCACCGCACTGACACCAGCGATGCGAACCCTGTACATCGGAGGGCTTATCGTGTGTCCCTCTCTGAGCGCCAAGTCATCCAGCAGGAGGTCGACAAGATGTTGGGCAACGATATCATCGAACCTTCGAACAGTCCCTGGGCATCTCCTGTCATGCTCGTTAGAAAGAAAGACAACAGTTGGCGCTTTTGCGTTGACTATCGACATCTGAACAAGATTTCAAGGAACGATGTTTACCCGCTGCCGCGAATAGATCATGCCTTGGCCTGTTTACATGGAGCCCGCTACTCTTCTTCCATCGACCTTCGTAGCGGCTGCTGGCAGATCTCTGTTGACGAACAAGACCGCGAGAAGACAGCTTTTGTCCTACCCGATGGACTTTACTAATTTAAGGTTTTAGCCTTTTGGACTTTGCAACGCCCCTGCTACGTTTGAACGAATGATGGACTCCTTACTTCGCGGCTTGAAATGGACGACTTGTCTATGTTACTTGGATGACGTGATTGTCTTCTCGCTCTCGTTTGAAAGCCATTTTCGTCGCCTTTCTTCCATCTTGGCACCTTTCTGCCGTGCCGGACTTCAACTGAACTCAAAGAAGTGCGGTTTTGGTTGTCGCGAACTTAAAGTGCTTGGCCATTTGGTGAATGCCACCGGCGTGCAACCCGATCCCGACAAAGTTCGTGCTGTCAGTGCTTTTCCTTCTCCCCGTTCACCCCGTGATGTCCACAGCTTTATAGGACTGTGCTCTTATTTTCGCGGTTCGTCCCATACTTTGCCGCTGTTGCTCGTTCTCTCACCAATCTGCTGAAGAAAGGCGTTCCTTTCTCATGGGGACCAGAGCAGGCTAACGCATTCTCCACCCTCATCGCTGTTCTCACCAATCCTCCTGTGTTGGCCCATTTCAACCCGTCTGCCCCGACGGAACTTCGCACCGACGCCAGTGGCCACGGGATTAGTGCCATTCTTGCACAGCGACAACGCGGACAATACTGCGTGATTGCCTACGCCAGTCGTCTCCTGTCATCAGCGGAACAGAACTATTCTATTACAGAACGGGAGTGCCTGTCTCTAGTTTGGGCCGTTCGAAAATTCAGACCCTACTTGTTTGGCCGACCCTTCACTGTAATTACCGATCACCACGCCTTATGGTGGCTCTCTCCCCTCAAGGATCCTGCTGGCCGCCACGGCCGCTGGGCACTGCGCTTGCAGGAGCATACCTTTTTTCGTTGTATACAAATCCGGTCGGCTCCACCAGGACGCAGACTGTCTGTCCCGTTATCCCGTCGATCCCCCTTCCTCTACTGACCATGCGTCGGACCCCTGTGTCTTCTCTATATCCCCGTCAACTACTTACCGACCGTGGCCGCTCTTTCCTTGCCAGAGTTGTTCAGAAAATACTTCGTTCTTGCTCCGTTCGGCACAAGTTCACCACTGCGTATCACCCTCAGACGAACGGCCTTACGGAGCGTATTAACCGCACACTCACCGACATGCTCGCAATGTACGTATCCGACAGTCATCGCGACTGGGATATCAGTCTGCCATTTGTAACCTTTGCATATAATTCTTCGCGTCATGACACTGCTGGGTACTATCCATTCTATCTTCTCTTTGGAAGAGACCCCTTACTGCCCTTCGACACTTTGCTTCCCGCCGCTGGCCCCGTCACAACCTATGCCCGCGATAGCATCGCCCGAGCCGACGCTGCTCGCCAGATTGCTCGTTACAATCTCACCATCTCTCAAGAAGCTCAAAAACGCCGCTACGACGCTCACCACCATGATGTGCACTATCCTCCCGGAACTGTGGTGTTGCTCTGGCTTCCGTGCCGTCGTGTGGGGTTGTGTCAAAAACTTCTGCCCCACTACACAGGTCCTTACCGTGTACTACGCCCAGTGACGGACGTGACATGAGATTGCACCGCTCCACCCAAAGTCACCGACTGCTACACCCACTTCCGAAATCGTACATGTCGCCCGCATCAAGCCATATTACTCCCCCTCCACACCGCACGCCTAATACGCGTCGGGACTTTGCCTTTTGCCGAGGGGGGGGGGGGGGGTAGTGATACCGGGAAACGCGGCACCAAAGTGATGTGCTCACTGACAAAGACGACGACCGAGGAACGCGGGCACGACGAAGCGTTGAGAAAGAGGACGACGCTAACAGAGTGGATACTGCACGGCTACTGAAGTCTTAGCGTCGAGTTCAGCCCATTGCAGTGCCGTTACATTAAGTACATCTCCGTATCAATACATATACATATATATATATATATATATATATATATATATATATATATATATATATATATATATATATATATATATTCTTGTAAATACCGCATTATTCGCTCCCTTCATTGAAATTGCTAGTCAACAATGCGTTCAATGTCTCCTATGCCACCCTCATCTCAGAGTTCAAGCTGGTACCCCCAACAGTTTGTGTAGCATTGTTTAAACCTGCAGTAAGCATTACCATTGATAGCATTTAATAAGAAATGTTTTTCAACGAAAGGAGTTATATTCTAGCTGTCACAAATCTTTAGAAGTAGTAGGGAGGTATTTCGAATACCTCCTTAATAACGTTTCATGTATTGAAGCGCGTGAATATATACTCCAGCGTTTCGCTGAGTTAATTCTTTGAATACCGCTAGCGCTGGCTGTAGCTGAACTTAAGGTATGTCACCACCTTTGAAAAGGCATTTTTTTTTGTAAAAATGACATTTTTTCTTTTTTATATTTAGAGAGTCCCCAAACATTCAAGAATGTTTTTCAGCAAGAATCATGTTCGTATCTTATTTAGTTCAAAAGTTATAGCTAACTTTCCAACAGATAATGAAGAGTTCCGAAACCGAATCTGATGTGGTTTGGTAACAAAAACTGATCACTCAACGATAATCTACGGCGCATATTGAAACTTTTCTGATATGTTTTAGTCTCATATGTAAAATCTTTTTAAAGGCAATTTGTAAGGCTTTGTTTTTTTTTTTAAATATTTCTTTAAATTTCCGCAAGGGGGTGCATGACGCTACTAACGTCTCTGTTTTTAATCGTGTTTTTCACAAAACTTGATTTCTTGCACTTTCTTGTTGTGCAAACAGTTGTAACTTTGAACTGAAGGAACATTTTTCAATGAAACTTTGCACGCTCGTTTCTCTATTCCTAACCTGTGCAATGAACTAGAATTAATGAAATCGAATGGTAAGTTTTGATGTAATCATGTTTTATGTCAAGGAATGCAAACAAAAATGATACATTTGTTTGTTTTCGTTGGAATTTTTTGTATAACATGATTCCCAATAATCGGATGGCAAAGATCCTAGTTAGTTGCACAGCCTGGTTATTTGGCTAAGTCTGTGCCAAGAAGTGTAGAATTTCTGCACTCCATTGGTTAGTTATGAATGTTTGCGTAACAGCCATGTTTGGAACATTTTTTGTCAATAACAAATTCTAACATCATTTTTTTAACTTTTTTTTTGTTTTTGAATATCATATAAAACGATGGTTTATAAGGTCAGTGCGAAATAAAAATGTAAAGGTCAAAATTAAAAAAAAATTCGAAAAGGTGGTGACATACCTTAAAAAAGTGTCTTCTGTTCAGAGCGTACGTTCTGCAATATATTGTTGGTTTGGTTTCGTGCTGGGCCCTGGCTTTGTAAAGTCCAGGATGCGCCCCACGAAGGGAGAGATGAGCGTTACGCCAGCCTCGGCACATGCCACCACCTGTTTCTCACACGGGGGAGGGGGGGGGGGGGGGGACGAAGGGAACAAAACAAGCACTGAGCCAGGAACGGTGTCACAATCTCTCGCTGCTAAGGGCATGTTTTCGGGCTCCGCTGACACGTGAACATACATTATTTATTGCTCTCAAAATTGTTTATTATCTTGAACTAAGCTTTCAAAAAGAAGGTGTCATCTGAAACCATGCAAAGCGAAGATTTAGATAGAAAAACACGATGAGTGTGTACGCCTGACCATATTAAATTTAACTCAATATTTAGCACGGTCGGAAAGAGCGATTTTGGCTTTTTTTATGCATGCGGATCTTACTAGCCGAGATGGCATGAATATCATTAGGAGCAAATATCCGGTTCATGTTGCCTAATTTTCCCAGCAAGAATACTGACTTGCATACACCATATAGTACATTTGTGTGCGACATTGCACTGCTGGTTCCCTACGTACGTAGCGCTATGGGAGTGTCCTAGTTAGCCTTAGCGCCATCAGCTTATTACAGCTTATCAAGGCTCATCTCTTATGTATAACCATTCTTGCGATCCATAATAAAGACAATTTTAAATAGTGATCCTGGAATATTTCGCCTGCATAAATTTATTTCCATGTATAAGATTTCTGCTCTTTTGCTAAAGCACGAAAGGAGTTAGGCAAGCAGACACAATCTCCCCACTACTATTCACAGCTTGCTTAGAGGAAGTATTCAGAGACTTGGAATAGGAGCAGTTACGGATAAGGGTAGATGGAGTATACCTCAGTAATCTGCGATTTGCTCATGACATTGCCTTGCTAAGCAACTCGGGGGATGAACTGCAAAAAATGATTGATGACCTAGACAGAAGAAGTAGAATGGTGGGCTTGAAAATCAATATACAGAAGACTAAGGTCATGTTCAAGAGCCTCAGGAAGGAACAGCAGTTTACATTAGGTAGCGAAGTACTGGAAGTAGTAGGCGAATATGTCTACTCAGGATATTTAGTAACCGTAGATCCGGACCATGAAAAGGAAATAACAAGATGAATAAGATTGGGATGGAGCGCATTTGGCAAGCACCCGCAGATTATGACTAGCAGCTTACCGGTATCGCTCAAGAGGAAAGTATACAGCAGTTGCATCTTACCTGTACTCAGCTATGGGGCTGAAACTTGCAGGCTAACCAAGAGGGTTCTACTTAAGTTGAGGACAACCGAGAGGGTTATGGAAAGAAAAATGGTAGGGGTAACATTAAGAGATAGGAAGACTGCAGAGTGGGTCAGAGAAATAACTCAAGTTACTGACATTCTTTTGGAATATAAAAGAAATGGACATGGGCAGGACATGTCATGCGAAGAGAGGATAACCGATGGTCGCTTAAGGTAACAAACTGGATTCCAAGAGAATGGAAGCGTAGCAGGGGCGCCAGAAAATTTGCTGGGTGTATGAGGTTGAGAAGTTCGCAGGGGTCAAGTGGATGCAGCTCAGCTACCACAGAACCGGGTTAATTGGAGAAATATGGGAGATGCCTTCGCACTGCAGTGGGTATAGTGAGGCTGATGACGATGATGAATTTTGCCGGCACCACGTCCAAAGCAGTGTTGTGTGCTCGAACTACACGAAGGAAGACAAGCGCGTCAGGGGTTGTTGATATGTTGCGGCTTGCCTTATGAATCACTCTGCACAACAACCTGGCGCCTCGGAATTGATGCTAGCCAGTTTACCGCCGCGCTGTTGTCTCCATTTCCGATAAGTGAGTGCGTTTTGTTTACAAGGCGGTCTCGATTCGTGAAACATAGTCTCACATCAACATTCGGCTTTTATAGAAGGCACAAATCCGGCAAGCGCCTTTGCTGTGCACCATGCCTCTGCTACCCTTTGGATTGCTAAATGACACATAATATGATGAGTGAGTTGACCGCTACAACACATAATTTTCCTTCGCTTCATTTCTTGTTCCTCTCTAGGAAACAACATATATTCCCCTTACTTTCATTCCATGCAAAACTTTAGCTGCCATCTTTCTTTATACAGGTAATAATAGATAGTATATGCTACTGCTATACGCTATACCTCTGATATCAACGTAGAAACCCAAGTATAATGCCACCCTGTAGCTGGTGTGTAGTTTGCGCAACAAACACAACTTGTGCAAAAAAGCCTAAGCGTAATACCTTCTAAACATAAGTACGAGCGAAGCCTGTAAACCCATATTGATGTTTGGATCGTGTTGGTAATAAAATCGACACGCAATGCATTTGGTATGACACCATTTGCTTCATATTGCCTATGGACGCCCATCTCTTAGATAAGGCCGCCCATGCGACCTAGTACAGAGAAAATTTTTAACAAGGCTCCTATAAAGTGTTCAACCTCCCCATAATTTTATCATTAGGTGCGGAAATTTGAATCGCTTCTTTAATCTGTCATTTGTAGCTATGCACAGTATATTTGAGACCTAGACAAACAGGCATAAAAAAGAATATCGCAGTTACCGCAGTAGAAGCTCGAGTATCTGGCGCGAACATAAATCATAAACAGTTGAGATACTCTAAATATGTGTCATTGCATTTACATTTTAAAGCCACTGATGCGACGCCGACACATTTTCTACTCCTCCTACTCAAGCTCACGTAGTTCATTCGTCCTTTCCTAATTTGTTGGCCTTATCCACCAAGGTAGTGACATTTGCAGCACTTCCATTCTATGCAAAATGTCAGGTCAAAACTTCTATCATAAAGGTAAATATAAATAGTCGATCGCATCATCTGACGCGATATCCCGCGGCAATATGCTGCGCAAACCCAGCTCGTCTCCACAGCGGGAAGGCCTAACGTATATCTTAAACTGTATCAACATGAAGTGCATATGTGGTCTTCCATTTTTATATTTCAGAGGTGATTTCAGATGGCTGTGATAGTTCTTACGGTATTAAGGAATTTGGACAACGACAAATGCAGACACACTGAAGATTCTTGAGCTTTTGCCATGCAAGTTGCTCGAACACACCAATCGCTCTGTGTACTTTGTGCAGTCCCTGCTGTAATGTAAAAGGCAGAACATGTGCAGGCAGAAAAATGCACAAATACGTCGGCCTTTGCTGCTGGGACAATAAAAAAGTTGCTATCGCATGCAATCAGGGTTGTTTATGACGCTTGTGTATAAAATATGACTGACGGCTTATTATCTTCTTTCTATTGAGTGGCACGAGATGTGCATCTGAAAAGCAGCAGATGTTTTCGACAAGTCATGTGGCAATTATTTCTGAAATATCGGATATTTTTAATATACGCTGCTCTTCAAATCTTTCAGCTTTGCCGAGTTGACTTTGTTATCTTTGACGTGAAAATGGAATTCATTGTTTTGACGAGAGATGCTGAAACAAATTTAAGTTCCATCTATAAGTGAAGTTTGCAGGCACTTTTCATCATTTAGCAATGAGCGCTCTGGTAGTAGTTGCTACAGCACTTGCTTTTTCTGGTATCGTTCTCAGCGCCACTTTGCCAGAAGAAATTCTCTCGTCTCGAAATCTACTCCGAGGCTTCCAAGACCCAAGACAGGTAGAGATATTACTGCTAGTAAAATTATGCTAGACATTGCAATGCAATAGAAAACAGTGCTGGTATCTTGTTTGTACAGCGATGTATTACATTTCGGTGGTATCTATGTAGCTGTGCCAATAGTGTGCCGTTCCAAATTGGTTGGTTGGTTGGTTTGTGGCGTTTAACGTCCCAAAGCAACTCAGGCTATGAGAGACGCCGTAGTGGAGGACTCGGGAAATTTCGACCACATGGGGTTTTTTAACGTGCACTGACATCGCTCAGCACACGGGTGCCTTGCTTTTCGCCTCCACCGAAAAGCTGCCACCGAGGCCGGGATTCAATCCCGCGTCCTTGGGAACAGTAGTCGCTCAAAATTAAAACTTTTACCTGTGGTCATTATTCTGGCGTAATACCTCCACGTAAAGGTGGACGACAAAATATTGACCCTTGAGTAGAATCTAGCGTCCATTTAATTTTGGGCGGAAGATATGGCCGCATTATCTGGGTAACTGCCGCAGCCATGAATTTAGCGCCAAGCATTCCAAATGATTTGGTTGTTGAGAAGTTAAAGGCGCCCTGTTGGCTGGCTGTCAGATAATCTGTGAGGCGGCAACTTCACAAACGATCTGGAAGGTTCTGCCAACTCCGATCAATCGAAGAGCATGTTTTCTTCACGGAAACAAGAATAAGAAAGCTGAGCCAGCAACCGCAAGATATTGCGCTGCCTATAGTTAGTTTTGGTACACATCTAATTATGTTTCTACTCGTAGCACTCAATATATACGTGTCATGTTCACAACTTTACACCTTGTGTCGGTCGTACATCTTAACATATCAAATATTGACTACTAGAATACCTAACATTGTCTATCTACAAATGGCAATGATCAAACCGAGCTCTACTAGGAAATATAAGTTTTTTTTACGATCGACAGCCCGTGGACGTAAGCTATAGACAGATGGCGCGTAAAAATTCAGTTTCGGTCTTTTTCCAGCCTTTTTCTGGTTGGGCGTTCTCGTGAAGGAATACATATACATTAAAACTGCGAGCTCAGTTTCCTTATTTCATGTAGTTTCCTAGAACCAAAGAGAGCATTGAAAGTGATAAATTCCTGTTCCTGTGAATTTGCATCTAATGGATAGTGTAACTTGTGCGTTTAATTTTTGCTTAACCTATCTGCTCGAGAACCGGCATAAGCTGCAATAATTGTACCTTTATTATATTGCCTTGAGTATGCTTTCTCCTAATCGCGTATCACTGGAGTAGCACTGAAGCACACCACCTACCACCTAATTTGGCAAACACGCCGTTTGCAGCATGCTATTTAAATCAGTGTTACTTGGTGCATACAACTTTTCTATTTGCAGCATTTTCTACAGACTTATTAGAAAAAGCATCGAAGGTCTATTTTGATCTAAGTAAAATTTTGGCTTGCAACGCTATTTAATTGAATAAATCGGGCTGTTTTGCTTCACTGTTTGTTGGATTAATTTTATTGATGAAATATCTATCCTATAGCAGGCAGAATTTGTTTTTCACTAAATCCTACATAAAATAAATAATATGGATGGCTAAAGTCACTTTGCGGAACTTCATTGTTCAACGGCGTGAGGCGGCGACATGATGTATCATAGCATTTTTAGAGTTGCTGCTGGTTTTCTCATCCGTGTCATTCCGAATTTTTTGGTGCAAATGAATGAACTTGTGGAATGTGGAGAGGCCTAAGAAGAGGCACTTGAGGTAGTCATAGTTGGAAAAATGACCACCCCTTGTAGCCCTCTCCTCTGGTGGCGTGTGGGCAAGCTTTTGCTTATGCATATTTAATGGCAGCTATATTATGTGGTAGTCGAAAAATCTGAGAACCACCTCTTGCCGACACAACACGATTGTATTCCACCTTTTCTACCCAAGCTACCTCCTTTTAATCTTATGCTGACGCATTACTTACTCTCTGTCTGCATATATATGTCTGAATGTCCCTCTTGTTCTCATCAGTTTTCATCCCTGCAAACTTGCCATAACCTTCTACTTTAAAGGTACACACTTTCCAGATTCGGATTGTTACATCACATTAATATGGACCTTTACTCTGCCTTCGTTGCAGCCTCTTTATACATCAGCCACACTCTAACGTTTTCAGATCAAGCCCCATTTCTTTTGCTCATTCCCTCATTGTCACCATAAGTCCAAGTGACCAATCCAGCTGTTATCTTTCCTCGGTCTGTTTTGCCCCTAAAGCTGTGGTGGAGATTTGTGATGCTTAATTCTGCCACAACACTCACTGGGCCAAATAGCGCCTCGCTTTGATACCGCTACCATGATTAACGGATCTGTTACGCTGGCGCCTATTTGGTACAGAAACGGGAATCAAAGGCTGGTTGGTTGGGTGGTTTGTGTGGAGTAACCTCCCAAAGCGACTCAGGCTATTAAAGACGTCGTAGTAGAGGACTCTAGAAATTTTGACCACCTGGATTTCTTTAACGTGCACTGATATCGCACATCACACGAACGCAATGGTGCTCACATCCATCAAAAAGCGATATCCTTGGGAACAGTAGTCGAGTGCCGTAATCACTGCGCCACACAGGCGAGGATCAAAGGCTGCGTTTAAAAACTTGACTTACGACACCACACTAGAATGTTCGCTATCAATTATAGGCCCCTGACATGGACTACAACCTAAGATATATCGAAGTGATACTTTATAATGTAAAGAAGACAAAGAACGGAAAACGCTGCGGCATCGCCATCACCATCGCTGGTCTCCGGCGCTCATCTCTCGTGCTGAAGCTGTGCCCTGCGGCGGGCGATTCGACCTTGCTGTGCCCGAATAGTGGCAGTGCTAAACGTTCAAACCAACTATTAAATCCACATTTCACTTGGTGGAGGTCAATCTGAGGTTCCCTGTAACCATCTCACCCTGGAACTTCGCAGCAGAACGTTGACTACCCCAATGACGGAGCCGACTTCATTGAACCTACCTCCGCCCGTCCCCTGCACAGGTGCACTTCGTCAACGAGACCCCGCTACCTTCCGTGGAAGCAGCGATGACGACGTCGACGATTGGCTGACCACTTACGAACGGGTCAGCCGTCACAATAACTGGGACGACAACCGTAAGCTCAACAATGTCATCTTTTACTTGAGCGACGTCGCTAATCTGTGGTTTCGAAACCACGAGTCGGACTTTACTACCTGGGCGAATTTCAAGACGAAATTTTCTGATGTCTTTGGCCACCCGCCGTCCGAAAACTCCGCGCGGAACAGCGTCTTCGGTCGCGACTGCAGCTGCCCGGTGAAACGTTCACCAGTTACATTGAGGACATTGCTGATATGTGTCGTCGCGTTGACCCGGCCATGACCGAGGTCATTAAAATACTTCATGTCCTGACAGGAATTGATGACGGCGCTTTCAACATGCTCATCGCGAAAGGCCCCACTATGGTCAAGGAAATCTACGACCTCTGTCAAAGTTACGACGAGCTCCGGAAGGAGCGTGTTTTGATTCGCCAGCCTCATGCATCACTCGCTGGACTAGCCGCGGAGAGGGAATCATCTAGCCTCTCTGAAGACATCAAGGCTTTCGTACGCCAGGAGGTCGCGCGACAACTGTCCCTGCAGCCATATGTTAAGGAGTCGTCAACAACTGGCCTTGTTCCGGAGCTTCGCCGTGCAATTCAGCAGCATGTATCTGAAGTCACCCCTTATCCTGTTCATCAATCAGCTCTGGTCGCACCCTCAATGCCGTTCCCCACGCCCACAATTTCATCGTCCGGCGTTGCGCCACTGAGCTACGCTCCAGCATTCGCACTGGCTCCTCCTCAAGTATTGCGTCGCACGTATGCCGAAGTCACTCAAGTCTACCACCTGAGCCAGCATATGCCTATGCTTCGCCCCCCATGCAGTCGGCACCAACAGCTTTTGCTCCCCCCTTGCTTCCGACACGATCTCTATGGCGCACTTCAGACAACAGGCCTATTTGCTACCACTGCAGCATCCCTGGGCAAACTACACGCTACCGCCCCGCCGAATAAAGATGGCCTTTGCTGCAACGGCCTGCGCCACCTTATTTCGCCCCCCAGTTCCCAGACCCATCGGGTCCTCCAACAGCACCCCCTGGCCCTCCGGACTTCCTGCCTCGTCGTTCACCATCACCACGTCGCCGCTCCATTTCGCCAATGCGCCGACGACCCGCTACCCAGCCGGAAAACTAACCGCCGCAGTTCGCGAGGCACGAACTGCGTATTCGACAGAATTTCAAAGTCCTGGTCTTAATCCCGCGAATGTTACTCCTGTCATCGTTGAAGGTGTTCATACTCTTACGCTCATCGACACCGGTGCCACTGTATCAGTTATCAGCCAAAAAATCTGCCGCTCCATCCGAAAGGTGACTACGCCTCTTGAGGGACTATCGCTTCATACCGCATCCGCTCACAGTATATAGCCGACAGCTATCTGCACTGCTCGCGTCGTCATTGCTGCAGCGTTGTACATCATCGAATTCGTCGTTCTCCACACATGTTCTCATGACGTCATTCTCGGCTGGGATTTCCTCTCCCAGCATCATGCTATCATTGACTATGCCAGTCATCAAGTAGAGCTCATTGGATCGAGTGATGCACCGTCTGATGCCCTGCTCCACGTTCCGTGTCCTCGTTTTGCGACCAAACTCCTCGTAGCTCATGACACCACCATCCCACCCGTTAGCGCTGTTCTGGTTCCCCTCACTGCATCTTTTACCACCGCCGCGAAAGTCCTCTTTGTGCCCTCTAACGTTGTCTGCCGCCGCCGCCACTTACCGCTGTCGTTTGCCGTCCTTGACATGAACAACGGCGCTAGCACACTTCTGGTAGCCAATCCTCTTGCGTCTCCCGCTATGTTGATCGAAGGGGAGCGCCTTGGCCGCGTCGAGCCCGTGGACCTTCTGTTCGCCTTTGATAATGAGTCATTCCCTGGTTGCCAAGATGACGCCTTGACCCCAACTGGTGTGGCTTCCGATCCGCTACAGCGGGACCTTTTTGACCATTCTGTGGACAGAGCTCTAGAGCGGCGCCACCGCGAGCAACTTCTTGACCTTCGACACCAATTCCGCTCCTCCTTCGACATCCCGCAATCTTCCTTGGGCCGCACGACGACCGTTTCCCACCTCATCGACACTGGCGCTCATCCACCTCTCCATCAGCGGCCGTATCGTGTGTCCCCGACTGCAGGCCGTGTTATTGCCCAACAAGTCGATGACATGCCCCAACGCGGAGTAATTAGAGAATCCTGCAGCCCATGGTCGTCTCCTGTGGTCCTAGTTAAGAAGAAGGATGGCTCCATACGATTTGTTGTTGATTATCGCCGCCTCAACAAAATCACTCGTCGTGGTGTGTACCCCGTCCCACGAATCGACGATGCCCTAGACTGCTTGCAAGGTGCAGAATTCTTTTCCTCACTCGATTTACGCTCCGGGTATGGACCTCTTGCAAAACTCGTTCAGTAGGCTTTCCCACGCTGCTTCTTTCCCCAAACATGGCGTCACTGGCCGCCAGAAAAACGGCGATATAGACCTGAAATCGCATGTTGCTTCCACACAGATGCATGTAGTGGTAATAGAGCAATTATGCGAATATGTTCCGATGCATAAATGATATGAATTATGGCCATAATATAATGTTTCAATACATTGCTGTTCCTCCATTAGAGGGGAATGCAGCATAGAGGTGAAGCTGACTTAACATTTATGAAAGGGGTCTACTGGCAGGTGCCCATGGCTGAGGCGGATCGTCCTAAGACCGCCTTTATTACTCCAGACTGACTATACGAATTTAATGTTATGCCATTCGGACTCTGTAACGCCTCAGCCACATTTGAAAGAATGATGGGCACTGTACTGCGCGGCCTGGAATGGAACATCTGTTTATGCTACCTTGATGATATCGTCGTCTTTTCAACCGACTACCGACCCACCTGACTCGACTTCGCCAGGTCTTCACCAGCCTAACTCGCGCCGGTCTTCAACTGAACCTCCAAAAGTGGCGCTGTGGTGCTCGCCAGCTCACAATACTCGGACATGTTGCGTGCAAAGATGGAGTTCTGCCTGATCCTGAGAAGCTGCGTGCCGTCGCTGTCTTTCCGAAACTGACCATTATGAAACAACTGCGAAGCTTCGTGGGCCTCTGCTCGTACTTTTGTCGTTTTGTTTGGAATTTCGCAACCATCATAGCACCCCTTACACAGCTCTTAGAAGGCACCCCTAACCTCTCCTCCTGGTCGCCAGCCTGCGATGATGCATTCGCAACACTGCGCAATGTCCTGAAGTCACCGCCAATCCTTCGCCATTACGACCCTACGGCACCTACAGAACTTCACACCGATGCCAGTGAAGTCGGCCTCGGCTCTCCGAATACGTTGTCGCCTATGCAAGCCGTGCTCTCACCAAAGCCGAGTCCAACTACTCCGTTACCGAAAAGGAGTGCTTAGCAATCGTGTGGGCTGTAACGAAGTTCCGCCCTTATACGGCCACTCCTTCGAGGTAGTTACAGATCATCACGCTCTCTGTTGGCTCGCGTCTCTCAAGGATCCGTCTGGCCGTTTCGGGCGCTGGGTTCTCTGGCTTCAGGAATACGACATCCGTGTAGTGTACCACTCTGGCCGCAAGCACTCTGACGCCGACGCTCTTTCTCGGTCACCGGTGCGCTCGCCTAACTCATCGTCCCCTCCTCAAGCATCCTTGTCAGCACTTACCATTGAGGATACGCCTTTCGAGCAACGACAAGATCCTTGGGTTTCTAACCTGCTAGATATCCTTGGCACTACTTCCGTGGCTACGCATCCTCGGGCACTGCGCCGACAGGCCTCACATTTCGCTATTCGGGACGGCCTTCTCTACCGAAGGAACTACAACTCAGACGGCAGAACGTGGCTTCTTGTCATTGCGCGCCACCTCCGCTCCAAGGTTTGTGCCCACTATCACACTGACCCTCAAAACGCTCATGCCGGCGTCCTCAAAACATATGATCGAATTCGTCAGAGGTACTGCAGGCGGGGAATCTAGTAAATGTAGGGAATGTGGGAGGGGGGGGGGGAATTTAGTAGGTCGCTACATTCGCTCGTGTACCGCCTGTCAACAACGCAAGATTTCTCGCCACCCTGCTGGCCCTCTCCAGCCTTTACCGTGTCTAGCTCGCCCGTTTGATCGCGTGGGAATCGCCCTTTATGGTCCGCTACCATGCAGTGCCGCTGGTAACAGATGGGTCATCGTCGCCATCGACCACTTGACCCGTTACGCCTAGACTGCTGCACTTCCCGCGGCGACAGCCCGAGAGGTAGCCCATTTTCTTTTGCACCACTTCATTCTTCAATACGGCGCCTCCCACGAGCTACTGAGTGATAGAGGTCGTGTCTTTCTTTCCGAAGTAGTCCAAGAGCTCCTGTTGTCTTGTAAATCGATACATCGGTCTATAACTTCCTACCACCCGCAAACAAACGGCCTCACGGAGCGCTTAAACCGTACGCTTGGGGACATGCTCGCAATGTATGTTACATCTCAATCTGGAAGCTCAAACTGGGACCAAGTGCTGCCATTCGTAACGTTCGCGTACAACACTGTCATCCAAGCAACAACTGGTTTTTCGCCCTTCTTTCTCTTATACGGCCGTGAACCGTCTTGTACCCTGGACACAATTTTGCCATACCATCCAGATGCCTCTGAGTACAGTGCTTTGTCAGATATCGTAATGAAAGCCGAGGAATGCCGTCAGCTAGCTCGCACGTTTACCTCCAACACTAAAGGATATCGCAAAGATCAACATGATACCGATACCCCTGCTCCCACGTTCCTGGCCGACAGCTTCGTTTGGCTATGCGTTCCTGTCACCAACAAACTAGACACCAAATACCACGGACCTTATTTCGTCTTGGAACGCACATCCCCTGTGAACTACGTCATCGAGCCAGTCACCCCTTCTTCCGACCACCGCCGTCGCGGCCGCGAGATTGTCCACGTTAGCAGCCTCAAGCCATATTACAACCCTCTGGTCGTCTCTTCTCCCTTCTTCACGTGGGGGAAATGTAAAGAAGACAAAGAACGGAAAACGCTGCGGCATCGCCATCATCATTGCTGGTCTCCGGCGCCCATCTCTTCTGCTGAAGCTGTGCCCTGCGGCTGGCGATTCGACCTTGCTGTGCCCGAATTACTGGCAGCGCTAGACGTTCAAACCAACTATTAAATCCACATTTCAATAAGTACTTTTAGCACTTAAATCGGCTTCTATGAGAGTTATTTTTGCATATGTCCATTTATTGTATTTAACCCGAAATTGCAGCCCCGAAGCAAGCCCCTTAGGCAGTACTCACTTTATAAAGAGTAAAAGCCCGTATTCATAACAGCATGTCCTAACAGCACTTGCCGCTCAAATCCTGAGCGTCAAACAACACCAAACTGTAAATATATATATTCATAATGAACTTTGAAACGATCCAGTTCGAAAATCAATTGTAGAGTGACGTATATTGCAATGAAAGAAAATAGTTGCTCACCTTTGAAGGTCCAAAGTTTTCCTGAGATGTAACTTTTAATTTTCAGATATCGACTGAACATTTTATAATAACCTTCAACAATTGACTACCATGATTTAATTTTTTCGAACAACGCTAAAATGTCGCTTGCAGAATTTGTTCCGGCATTTCACAGAGGAGTAAAGATTTCAGTGTGAGCCAAAAGGGCTGTGTTAGTAAAAGAACGTGAAACCTAGAAGAAACGTGAAGTTATGCGGATGTATTGACGGCTGGTGCAGAGTTATATGTTCAGCAAACCAATGTCTTAGGAGAGTCTGTGTTCTGAGTAATATTTTATGTGCCATTAAAATACGTTTCTAATATTTGTATCAGACCTCTTGAAGCTTCACCACTGTTCAATTATATTTTTATTCTATCACAGAATGTCAACGGTGCTAGTGGGCTCTCTTTGATAGGGAAATAATATTAAAATATAAACATTTTCAATAACTACATAAGATAAAGAAGGCATGCATGAAGCCTATTTAGAAATAACGAAGCTAATAATTCTTAAGACCGGTAATATAATATTCTCAAAGAGGAAAATTGACCAAAAATATCAGATTGCCTTCTGGTGTTGATGGGATGATGTGCGGCGAGCACGTTAGTTTCATCTATTTAGGAATAACAATACAGTCCTCGATAAAAGAAGCGCTAGAGGCCTATATAGAGCGAGGATGGCTACTGCACCCTGTAATTAGCCCCATGTCATAAGCTGCCATTTTATGTTGAAACCAACTCGACATGAAGATAATGATTTGCTTAAGCAAATAGTATGAACGTGCCTGCGCAACATCGGGGTCACAAGACTAAATAAAAATGCAAAGATGCACGGAAATTCGATACTCCTCCTCTCCCCATCTGAATACAGAGAACCAAATTGTGATCCTCTTCCGAAACAGTCATTTTTTCTTTTCCCCTTTACGTCACAAAACCCTGTGGGAAATATGGGCCCGCTCTTTGCAGCTGCAGCTGCCAACGTCTATAACTTTGCCTATGACTGTGGAGCGAAGGCCCCCTCCTGTAGGTAAAAGTACATCTACGTTTATTTTGCCCGTTTCATTCAAGTACACCCCAAGGACAGACTACTAAGAATAACACATAATAGCTATGTCCAAAATGGTCATGCATCATTTCGAGGGTGTTATAGAGAAACGGATGGTCGGGACCGTAACTCTATTACCACAGCAGCCGGGTACCGGCCGATATCAATGGCTGAACTAAATAACAGCAGTCAGAAGAGATTCCCTGAGCCATGGCTGTTCTCACCTTTATCTCTTATGTCCCGCAAATTGCCATAAGGGCATCACTAAGCAAAATCCAATGCCTCCTGGTATGGACATTTAGTACTGAATATTCTGATGCAATTGTTCCTCTTACTGCGTTATGTCTTGTCTGGTACCATTTTCTACCTAATTGCCTTGCGTCAGCTGGTTACTTAAGCGATAGGGATTCAAGCCGACATTTGTGATTTCATCTGTATGCCCTGTTTCCCTTAGTAAGCGTCGTCATGACGCGACAGTTCATCTTTATGCACATAAGCGGTCCTAAGTGTCTCCAAGTTTTTCCTCTCGAAATCCGACCCTGAAACGCCATTGCCAGAATTTCTTGCACCATGTCTTTTACATTTATCGCATTAAATGTCCTGCATACATGGTGTAATATGCGGATAAGGTTAATTTTTTTAGAAAGCAAGAGGATTTCTAGTGCACATGAGTTTTTCGATAATACCAAGGCTTCCTCCTCGTTCTCTAATATTCACGGCGTAAGCGCATCAGTAGATGTCGAAAAAAAAAGATATTACAAAACTACACAATGATCCACTTACTTCTGACACTTCTGGCCCACGTACTTCTGATACCTTAACTGCAGAATAAAGTCACATGAGTAATCCGCGATATGGGGAAAACTAGGTAATGGATCACAGCATAAGCACAATTGAAGAGATTTAGATTGTTACGAAGCACAGTATCGAGATGGCGATGACGCGCTGGTTTGGTGTTGTGAAGAAGACGACGCTCAGGCTAAGCTGGGTTCGTTCTGGTGGCGAGTGCTTCTGACAGTGAACTAGCGGTTACCGCTGTGTACATGTTCCTTAACGTTTGGTGGAGGATTGCAGGAAGTGCGTCCGTAGCAAACCTATATTCTAGAAAACCTGGATCTCCGTAGTGGCCGCCAGATTGGTACCATCACTATGCCATCCGACGCGACATCATATTCAGCGGCACCACCAACTTCCACCGTCGTTATGACGCAGCCTCGTGACCCGGGCACCTTCTGCGGCACCGACCATGTCGACGTGGAAGACTAGATCGGTATGTACGAGCGCGTAACCAAGCACAATCATTGGGACGCGACCCTCATGCTCGCAAGCGTCATCTTCTATCTGGCGGGTACGGCACGCGTCTGCTTTGAGACGCATGAAGACGATATCACATCCTGGGATACGTGCAAGGAGAAGCTTCGCGATCTATTCGGCAAGCCGATCGGACGCAAGCTCGGCGCACAAAAAGACCTAGCATCCCGTGCCCAGTCTTCGACAAATTCATATTTGTCTTATATTGAATATATTCTAGCCTTATGCCGAAAAGTGGACAGCGCCATGTCCGAGTCAGACAAAGTGTGCCATATATTAAAGGGAATTGCAAACGATGACTAAATCTGCTGCTTTGCAAAGACTGTCCGACGGTCGACTCAGTCATCCCAGTTTGCCAGCAGTTTGAGCAAGCAAAACACCGTCGCATTACTCCCCGCTTCGACCGCTTGCCAAGCACAGTTGCTACGTCTTCGTGCGAAGATAGTCCAACACTGCAGCAGCCATCTCATCCAACTAACTTGACCAGGATTGTTCGCCGAGAGATAGAGGCTATGGCGCCCGTTGCGTTCGCTCCTCAGCCGGCAGATGCTACTATAGCCTTAATACAATCTGTCGTTCGCCAGGATTTCGCAAATGTGGGCCTCAACGCGGAATGTGGGCTTCAACTCTGGCCAGTCTTCCGCACAGCCCTCATTCCAACCTAACGCACCGTTGCGGTGGTAGCAGCTGCGGCTCCGACTGCGCCCACGCCGACGCGATACCGCTACCGCTACCGCAACCAGGACGAATGGCGAACCTCGGATGTCCGACCCATCTGCTTCAACTGTTCACGTGTCGGCCACATTTCTCGTCATTGCCGCAGCCGTTGGATTCCGCCACCTCGACCCCGCTACTTTCCTGATCGCAGCGCCGAATATGGTCCACACCCAAACCATTTCCGTGATACGCGCTCTCGTGACTTTAACTCGCCAGCCCTGCGCATGTCCAGGCGCTCAGACCAGGAGGTCCCGCTCGCCCCTACCTCGCCGTGCATCACCTTCCCATTTCTCTGGCTCTCTTCCGGAAAACTAACCAATGCAGCTCCCGGAGGTGATGCTGCATTGACGACCCGGCCCGAAAATCGTCTGCTTGCCCTCGCTAATCGCCGCAACCTTCTAGACATCTGTGTGGATGGTGCCCCTGTTACTGCCGTCATTGACACTGGTGCCCAAATTTCAGTCCTCAGCTCATCCTTTGGCCGCCGTCTCAAAAAGGTCACACCGGCCGCTCCATCCGCCGTTCGTGTCGCCGATGGAAGCGTCGCTGCCGTCGTGGGACTGTGCACTGCGCGCGTGAGTATTTCCGGTCGCACTACCCGTGTCCTCTTCACTGTTATCGACCGCTTCCCTCACGGCGTGACCCTCGGCATCGACTTTTTAACGGCCGATTCTGCCCTGATTGATTGCTCAAATGGCCTTCTTCGCTTAGACCTGCCCTACTGCTCCGAAAACACCAATGTCAAGCCGCGCCTACGATCCGCCGAATTTGTTCATCTACCGCCCGAAGCTGGTATTTATGTTCCACTGGCCCCGTTCCTCGCAGTTTCTGACGGCACATACGTCACTTGCCCAATTACCGATGTTGTTCTCCGTCGCAACATCCTACTCCCTCACACCGTAGAGACTGTCACTGCTAACCGCACATATCTTCCCGTCCTTAACTTCAGCTGCTCGACCCAAGTTTTAACCCATGGCATCGCGTTTGCTGATCTGTTTCCTTCGGCGGACTGCGAAGTTGCTGCTCTAACACCTCAGCATCTGTTGGAGCAGCATATATCAGCTTCTTCCCATTGGAACCTCATTTCAAGCATAATAGCTGCGGACCTGCCAGATGACCAAGCCAGAGCTCTCTCCGACCTTTTACTGTCGTACACAGATATGTTTCATTTCGGGAACCGACCATTGGGCCAAACATCTCTTGTGACCCATCGAATCAATACGGGTGACGCCAGCCCCATCTACAGACGGCCTTATCGTGTCTCCCATACTGAGCGGTATGGTACACAGAAAAAAGTTGACAAGATGCTGGCGGAAAACATTATTGAGCCTTCCTGGAGTCCCTGGGCGCCCCTCTCGTATTGGTCAAAAAGAAAGACCAAAGGTGGGGATTTTGTGTCGACTATCGCCACCTTAATCAAATAACAAAGAAAGATGTTTACCTTCTTCCGCGAATTAACGACGCGCTTGACTACTTGCATGGTGCTAGCTATTTTTCTTCCATCGACATGCGTTCAGGCTACAGGCAAATTGCTGTCGACGAACGGGATCGGGATAAAACCGCATTTGTTACCCCGACGGACTCTATCAATTCAAGGTAATGCCATTTGGACTCTGTAATGCTCCTTCGACATTCGAGCGCATGATGGATTCGCTCCTCCGTGGCTTCAAGTGGACAACATGTTTATGCTACTTAGATGACGTCGTCGCTTTCTATTCCACGTTCGCAACCCACCTTGATCGACTTTCTACAGTCCTGGCCGTTTTTCGCCGCGCCGGTCTTCAACTGAACGCCAAAAAATGCAGCTTCGGTCGGCGCCAAATCAAAGTCCTGGGTCATTTGGTTGCTGCAAGTGGTGTGCAGCCCGATCTTGACAAAGTTCCAGCTGTGCGCGAGTTCCCTACCCCGCGTAGCTCAAGTGACGTGCGAAGCTTCCCCGGCCTTCGCTCCTACTTCCGCCGCTTCATTCGGAACTTCGCAGACATCGCTCGTCCGCTTACCCCTCTTCTGAAAAGAAACGTACCTTTCACATGGGGTTGTGACCAAGCCTGTGCCTTCACGACGCTTATTTCCGCCCTCACTACACCATCTGTTCTGGCACACTTCGATCCTTCTGCGCCTACCGAACCGCGCACCGACGCTAGCGGCCTTGGTATTGGTGCTATCTTTGCCCAGTCCCAACATGGGTCCTCCCGCGTCATTGCTTATGCCAGCCGCCTGCTTTCGTCCTCTGCGCGAAATTATTCAATTACAGAGCGGGAATGCCTTGCACTTGTTAAGGCGCTGACCAAATTCCGCCCTTA
Source organism: Amblyomma maculatum (assembly GCF_055883805.1). Lineage (NCBI taxonomy): Eukaryota > Metazoa > Arthropoda > Arachnida > Ixodida > Ixodidae > Amblyomma > Amblyomma maculatum. The sequence continues at coordinate 423,705 of NW_028146753.1, read as the reverse complement.
TTTGTTTGGGCGGTCCTTCTGTGTAGTGACAGACCACCATGCTTTGTGTTGGCTGTCCTCACTTAAGGACCCCACTACTGGCCGCTTAGGTCGCCGGGCCGTACAAATACAAGAGTGTGAATTTACTGTGGTGTACAAGTCCGGCCACTTACACCAAGACGCTGACCTCTTGTCCCGCCATCCCGTAGATCCTCCCGATTTGTCCGACCATACTGCTGACGACTACATTTTGTCCATCTCGGACTTTATAAATATCGCCTCCGAACAGCGTCGTGATCCTGCCCTGCAACCAATTATAAACCAGCTGCACAACAACCCTGATCTTTCCGCCAGCATGTTTGTGCTCCATAACGAGACATTATACAGACTCAATATGCGTCCAGATGGCGCGGACCTTTTACTGGTTGTTCCGGCTCATCTGCGCTCTACTGTCCTCGCTCAACTTCACGACGCCCTTACAGCATGACACTTGGGAGTATCACGCACGTACGACCGTGTGCGACGTCGATTTTTCTGGCCTGGTCTCTACCGCTCTGTCCATCGCTACGTCGCCGCTTGGGAACTATGTCAGCGCCGCAAGACACCCTCGTTTCAACCTAGCGGGCCCCTGCAACCAATCTCAGTGCCGACTGAGGCATTTTCTCGTGTCGGCCTCGATCTTCTTGGGCCTTTTCCGACGTCGACTTCTAGAAACAAATAGATTGCTGTGGCGACTGATTATACTACCCGATATGCTGTAACCAGGGCCATCCCCACCAGCCGCACCTCCGACGTTGCCGACTTTCATTTGCATGACGTAATCTTGATTCATGGTGCTCCGCGTCAACTGCTCACAGATCATGGCCGCTGTTTCCTTTCTAAAGTAGTTCATGACCTTCTCCGCTCATGCGCTACTCGTCACCAATTCACCACGGCCTACCATCCGCAAACGAACGGTCTTACTGAGCGCCTGAATCGCACACTGACCGACATGCTATCTATGTATGTGTCCGATCACCATCGTGACTGGGACATCTCCTTATCTTTCGTCACGTTCGCCTATTCCTCCTCACGCAATGATACCGCCGGATACTATCCCTTTTATCTACTTTTCGGCCGCGACCCTTTACTCCCCTTCGACACCTTGCTGCCTCTTGACGACTCCTCCTGTAGTTACGCTTCGGATGCCGCCCGCCCGCACATTGCTCGAGACCGGCTTGGCGCGTCTCAGTGCTCACAAAAGCGTCGTTATGACCTACATCACCGAGACGTCCACTACCCTCCTGGTTCCATCGTGCTTCTTTGGCTTCCGGCCCGCCGTGTAGGGATGTGCGAGAAACTTCTACCTCGCTACGTGGGTCCTTACCGCGTCCTGCGGCAAGTTACCGATGTGACCTGTGAGTTCGCCCCTCTACAGCCCAAGTATCTTTCCGCAACCACTCACCCAGAAATCGTGTACTTCGCCCGTCTGAAACCATACCATTCAAGTTCTCCCGCGCGGGAAGTACTGTTACGGAACACAGTATCGAGATGACGACGACGCGCAGGTGTGGTGTTGTGAAGAAGACGACGCTCAGGCTAAGCTGTGTTCGTTCTGGTGGCGAGTGCCTCTGACAGTCAACTAGCGGTTACCGCTGTGTACATTTTCCTTAACAATATTTTTAATATACAAATCTATCTAGGCATCAAAAAGAGCACGCGGATGCGCTGCACAGGATTGCAGAATGGAAACGAACGTACATTATTAGAGATTGCAACGAAGTTAGTGAAGCATAAAGTAGAATAAAAAATTAGAAGAGTTCAACGCTGCTGTACCAAATATTGAGCGAGAGCATCAGCTGCGGGAGACCGAACGTTCTTCTCTTTTTCTTCCTCCTCATTCAACATATAAAGCTCCGCTTTAACCGAGCCGTATGAACACACCTTAGTGGCCTATAGAGATAACGTGAATGCCAGGGTTCTAGCAGGCTGATTCTGACTTGTATGGCTGACGGCGTGAGCCAGGGCTCGATTTATCCAATTGCATGACGTCACTCCGTCAGTAGCGTTCCTCGCGGAAGGAGCGGGAGTTAGGCCGCCGTTGGTGTGCACCGCCTCGCATGACTGACGGCGCGAGTTGGGCCCCCGGTTTTTGCGGCAGATTGCATGACGTCACACCATGGGTGAAGGTAAAGGTCAATGGTATGCACCGCCTCGCTACGCTGAAGGCTTGAAAGTGCAAGTAGTATTGCTTTCGCAATATAAATGTCCTCGGTCCGAAGTGTCTTTCTGTGTGATGTGCTTGTTCGCGGTGTATTTTGCTGTGCCCTCACACTTGAACGGTCTGGCCCCAGACTACAGAACTTCTTTCTGATAGTCACAGGTAACATATTCACACCACAGAGCTTCGCGATGGTTATCAAGCCAGAACCACTAATGACTCATCTCGACCAGGCATGGCTCAACACTACTGTTCTTCACCAGTTGGTTGTTAAGGCTCGCAAGCTGGAGATTTTCGGCTTCTGACAGGCACTGATGTAGAGGTTGGGCAGCGCTATTAACTAGTGAGCACTTACAACGGCTGGTTACAACCTTTATGCTGGTCAAATTGAGCTTTTTCTGGATGCCTTGGCAAGCATGCGGTGTTAATAACATGAAGACCAGCTAGCAAGTTGGGACATGTGGAAGGACCGGCTTCGAGCGCTCTTTACATAGGTCCCACATCGAAAAAATACTTGCACTTTCTCACATGGTCGCGTCCACCATTACTGAGACTTATGTGACGGATCGCTTGATAAAATGAATTGCCGTATGGTGAACTTACTCCGGAACATCGCCTAAATCTCCTTATTACTCCCATTTCCAAACGGATGCACCCGGAACACCACGCCGAAAGAAGGGCCGAACGAAGGTCACGTATACGGACGCCTCTTACCATCCCTCGAAGCCAGCGATGGTGGCGGTATCTCTTGCCCCTCACTGCAGCTGGTACACAGCCTGCAGCATTCGCAATGTAGGAACAGTCACCGCCGCTAAGGATGTTGCCATTGCGCTAGAGCTACCCGACCGTAATACCAAAATCTTCCTCACTGATTCTCAACAGGCAATCTGCAACTACGATGCTGGCCGTATCCTTGCCAGGCGTTACACATTCTACTTTCTACTTCACCCTCTACCACATCTCGCTTACTTCTTTGGGCTCAGGCGCCCACTCTCGCTCGAGATCTCAGCTGCCGACGAGAGTATGACCACACTCTGCTTCCCTGACACTAATATCTCACGCGCTTCTCTACTCACCACTTACATTCATATCCTCCCGCACACTGTGATCTAACAAGCCGTGAGGCCGTCCAATGTCACAAACTACAAACTGGCAGCTTCCCACACCCCCTCTTATACAGCATGATCTTTCCGCAACAGATAGCCCCTTTGTGCAAACACTGCTCAACTCCGGCCACTCTCATACACATGGCGTGGACTTGTACATACTACCACACAGACAACTCAAACAACCCAGAGACGTTCGATTCTACCCTGCGTACTTCCGAGCCAGCACACCAACGTCGAGTTACGCAGCGCGCGTTCAAGGCTGCGATATCCCAGGGGATCCCCGCCGACCTCCCTAAGCCAGCGCAACCAGTTCTATGGCTGGTCCCCAGTTTTCGTACGTACTAAAAAGCTCACCACCACCACCACAGAGAAATCGTTTCAATTGATCGCCTGCAGATATTCCTAATAACAAACCTATAATGAAGAAGCGCTGTCTATTTAGGCAGGTATTTTCCGCACTTTTTCAAAGCAGATTTCGTAGCTGCCGTATACAGCAGTGACATTAACTGAGAGAAGCTGCTGCCCTCTGAGCCTCAAAATTCATCACGCGCACAGTGTACTGAATCATCCTTCGGGAAATGGAGGACCTGGCACAAAAACGCCGCCACCAAACACCACAGAGAGCATACTCGACATGCTATTGCAAAGGGAGGCCATCTTGAGGTTGGAACTTGCCAACGGGCATCCCCGTTTCACTTCGTGCGCAACCCAACAGTTAGGCAGCCGTACCGCCCTGTTTTTCGCCCGGCGTGGTACTACAATCGAAGGAACCGCGATTCAGAGGGCTAGCGCAGTGCAGATAGTAAGACTTTCGACGTCATCACTTGCGCATGGGTGACAATTCATGATATGCACCAGCTCGCCACCTTGGCCTCCCAGTGCAGAGTTATCGTTCCATCAACATCCTGAATCGCTATATCACAGCTCGGCAAGGCCCCTGCCCTACTTGCCTGGGTCTTCTATTTATGACCCCAATGGTGCAGCGTTCTGCAACGTCATCACATCCTCCCCCCCACTTTATCACCGTAGTCTCCTTGGTATTTATGCTGCTAACCCGTCAGACCGCTTTACTTCAGAAAACTAGTTAAATAACACCACGAGCAGCGTCAAAACCCGAACGAGAACCTCCCTGCTGACGCCTGCGCAAACACACTAGATGTCTTCGATAGTGTTTTTGTGCGTGCCTTTACTGACACTAGTATGAATATATCCGGTGCTGCCTTTCGCAGTAGCCTGCGCAACGTTATCACACTTGTAACCTTGTATGTGCTTAATGTGGACGGCAACACGCCTCTACAGATGGGTAATGTACCGCTCAGGTGTATATCACCACCCACATGTGAAGAACATGTGTGTGAGTGGGGAGAATTTGATAAAAGACGAAGCAGGAAAACCACGTTTGGAGAAAGAAAGAAAAACGTGGCGGTTGGCTCGAGGAGCGCGAGGCACGAACAGGGGAGAACAGGCGAGCAGCGGAGCCGAGCGGCTGTCCAAGGAGCTCGGAGCGGTGCGTCTTCTGCCAGGCCTGACCCGGGAATCCAGACCTGGGGCCTGCCGGCCGTATCCTGTCCTGTTCTCCTGTCATCCACGAAGCTCGGAACGGTGGTCGGGCACGGGAGTGCCACAGCGCCAGCTCTTCACTGGCACGAGCGTTCGGCGCCGTGCTGAGCCTATGCACATCGGGGAGACCGAACTCATTGGCCGTGGTACGACAACCCGAGGCCTCGTGCTTCCACTGGGCCCCATTCGGTGGCCTAGCCTTCCGCTAGACCTGCCGAGGCCCTACGTAGGCTACCCCACCACGCGTGAACAACCGGAGCGAGCGTCTACACCGACTTCACGTTCCTGCCTACCCAACTAACTGGTGACTGTAGACAATTTTGTGCCATGCGTGTACATAAAATTATTCGTCGTAAATTGGTCGGTCTGGTCATCTATTTAGATTGCTGTCTCTGAATAAGCCACAGAACAAGGTGACCAGAAGATTTAAAGAAAAGAGCCTCACACCACATCATCCCGTTAGTTTTTTGTTTTAATTTGAAGACATATTTTCCTCACATTTACCTTGGGTTAGATTTTCAGGCGGACCATTCGCTCTCGTCGACGGCTCGTAGGCGTCATATATATTCAACTTCCTCCCAGTTGAGAAGGACAATATTTATTTGGCCTTTCTAAACGTTTTGTATTCTCAAGTTCTCCAAGGCGAGATATGTGTGGCCAAGTTGTTTCTGCTCGCTCTATTCAAAAAGTCCGAGAGCACTGTGGAATCAACACTGCAGGAATTCTAAAGCCTGAATGTTGCTGATGCACACGGTGAATCACGTTTGATCTCATTATCGTTATAAACTAAATTTACAGTCATTACATGCTCTAATGCCATCATTGTCATTATCACTAATTGCAGCGTCAGTGGCATTGCTATAATCAGCCTGAGAAGGAGTTTTATTACGTGCGTTTGAGAGTCCCGAGCCTGCTGCAGTTTGTTAAAGCGCTAGGCTTGGGATCCGGTGGAGTCCGGATTTTATTTTTCTGAAGACATTAGTTTCGGTTTCTTTGTGATCGGACGAACGAACGCCAACAGAATGAGTCATTAAAAGCTTTGGCCTCACATTTCACCAACATTATCTTCAATGCGGCCTGTCACCAGCAGCCTGACAATGGTTACTTTTCTTGGGCACCTACATGCCTGAGAGCCTCATATTTCATTTCCGTTCTCACCGCCAAGGTTCTTAAACTTCTTAAATTTTTTTAGAATATCTTTGACATCGATAACATTTTATTGGATCCAGCTGTCTTTTGACGATTAACAAAGAGACCCGTTATGCATCTAAGGTGCCAACTGATCTTAGTTTGTCTACTGAATATCAGGTCTATATATCGGAGGCTACAAGAATACTAAAAATGAGCATCACTGAGCCGTCTACTCACCTTGGAGCTCAGTAGTCGTCCAGGTGAAACCTTAAAAAATACAAGTCTTGGAGTTTTCGTATTAAATAATAGCTTACACATATAAATTTAAATAACAGATGTACCCGCTTCTGCTAATCGATATCGCGCTTGATTGTCTATATAGTGCCACATACTTCTCCTATAGCAACAGCGGATGAATTTAGTGGGAGAAAACTGCGTTGGTAACACCTGATGGAATTTGTCAATATAAATCTATCTATAAGCTTTGGCACATTCAAAACGCAAGCCACATTTCAGCGCATCATGAATTTTCTTTCGGAACTTTATGGGGTCCACTTACATCTGATACACCTACGGCATGAACATTTTCGCCCATAACTTTTCTGCCGACCTCACCGACCTCCGCAGTCTCTCATTTTCTTCATGTCAGCGTCTAGCTCAAGACTCTCAAATGCACTTTCGTGCATCATAAAGTTAGTTTTATTTTATGCGGTCTCTGATATAGCCTATTTCACGCAATGAAAAATTTCCTGTTGCCCAGTTCCTGCAACCATGTGCGCAGAATCCTCAGCCTCTGTTCAAATTTTCATCGATTATGAAGAGGCTTCTCCAAAATGCACACCCCTTACTTATTTTTCTCAAATTGTAGATTTCTCTAGGTGATCCGGTGAACATCTTTGTGTGATCATCTTTAAACTCAGCGCATAAATGTTGCTGCCAGACCCCGATTTTTACGTTAGTACTGAAGGTAGGCATTGACATCAGCGGTCATAAAATGGGCATAGTATTTTCTCACCATCATTTATGGTGCGCATGTTTTATCACATATGCGAGCGGCTGCTGCCCCTCCGTTGAATGATGTTACTTAAAATGACAACACAGGTGGATAGTGTTTGCGGTTGAGAAAAATCAGTTGTAGTTTGCGCGGCTACCCATTTAGAGCGGTCAGACTTTGCCATGCGCTGTGTTGCCTCTCCTGTCTAAAACATACTATAAGATTGCTGTTCATAGGGCTTTCAATATACAAGAGCTTCCATATTGTTCGTTAAGTGTGATCGATAGCAACCAATACCAGCTTTCTTGTTGGGTCAGAAGGAAGGTGCGCACGGACTGCAATGCTGACACGTTCTCTTCTTTTCTTTAGATTGCATTGATGAATTAGCGCGAGAATTATAAATCTACAGCGTTATGACCGCCACCGAGTGGAACCTTTCTGACCCTTCGACGCGCCAATTTCTCCTCTGTGGTGACACTTATACAAGCGAGACTTTTAGTCTGTTGGCTCCGAACACATTTTCGTTGTGCCGACATACTATAGCAGTGCCGTACTTTAGGAACTTCATGATCATCACAATACTGGTCTCTTGGCCATCGCGCATACTTGCGGCGATATGATTCGTCCATTCTCTTGGCCGAATTACCGCTTTGTAAGCTTGTAGGTGGGCATCTGTCACCTATGTCGTAAAATGCCATATTCCCCATCCAGATTTCTCTCAGCAAAATAATTAAAGGCCTCTCTAAGGATTTCTACCATGCGTGACATAACATTCTTGGCGCATTTCCTATGTCATTCTCAGGAAATCAATGAATTGCAGTTGCCATCGACTGCGCACCGTCTGTGATAAAGCTAGTGCTATTCCCACCAGTATTGCTAGTAGCATTGCCTGTTTTAATCTTCCAGACCTTGTCATACATCATGGCGCTCTCCATCAGCTCCTTAGAGATTTCTGCCATTTTCTCATTACCCAAATTGCCTGACATACTTCATCCCTTCTCTACCATAGGATACACTGTTTGCCATTGCCTATCACAGGCCTTCACCGAGAATTCAACTGCACTCTCAGAGATATGCTTGATATGTTCGCCTCAACGAGCAATAGTGTCAGTGACCTCACTCATACTTTCTTCTTTCCCGTGAAGCTTCTTACGCCGCGGGAGTGCAGTTGTTCCTCGTTCAACTTTTTATACAGCATTATTCCACGATGTGCCTCGATCCGCTCCTTAATACGTCTACTGCTCCTCCTTCTGACAACAGTCAGGATGCTATTACTCCGGCCGACGACACTCACTATCTGGAACTATGCCGTCTGCTTGTCTCACAGTCTCACTGCAGATGCTTCAAACTGCCATGACAACAGGGTTGCCTTTTCTCCTGTGCCGGTTGTGTTACTTTGGACATCATCTCACCTATTGAACTGCCCAAAAACCTCTCTGCTGCAGTAGTCCTTGGCGCTCACCACAAGATTTGTCGAAAAGACACTGTCCATCTGATTGGCAACAATCCTACGACTGCTCATGCCCTTCGTGTGCCTAACTAATGCTGAGATTGTTCTTTTTTTTCCTGGTGCCGTGCCGCGGAGAATGCAAGCAACTAGATAGAAGTTCTTTCGCGTGGCGCCCTCGCTTTGGCTAACGTTGCTCTCAACATGCTGGGCCCACATGTTGTGCGTGGTTATCTGCCTTGCGTCGTGGACATTTTGGCCCCCGGCCAAGTAGAAATATGAAGGTGTACACAAAAACACACATCTTTTGCACTTCGAAAGTTGAAAAACAAGGAAAAAGTATTTAAATGCATTTCAACAATCAATATATTCCATTCTACCACGCCTTGCATCTAGGAGAAAGTAAATCAGAGAATATCACAAGGGTTTACTTTTCTAAAACAGTACATATTAACAAACGGTAAAGTGTACACATGCAGTGTCTCTATTTCTACAAACATGAACTTGATTTTGTTCGTGATGCATATTTTTAGTTCCATATGCTTCAAAAAAGCAAATGCAAAACAACGCGTCGAAATTCATTATATCAAAAACCTAGGGAACTCTGGCCATCATAAAAAAATGCAAGCCTGCACCAAAGGCACATGTTTTGAATTCAATTATATGATTTAGTCTCTGAAAGCGGGACAGCTATCGCAGAAGACAATGCACTATATGTGAGAGTACCTGTATAATCACGAATGCTGAAACATAAGATTCTATATTATATTATGCTTCTTAGATTTTGGAACACAGGATTCCTCGGTAATTTACAGTTAGCTATATCTAACGAGTACAAGTTGTATATTTGATGCCTAAGACATTTACAAATATTGCGCATTGTTATATTTCATAGCCACTCTCGCTCCCCATGACTGATATTCATGGTATATTTCACATTTTCTGACCTATAAATTCCAAGTGGCTTTATTGAAATGAGTATTACATTATGGCGCCAAAAATGACTTTGCTGAACAGCTACTGGCATTAAGGTCCAAACGTCTCCCAGGCAATCAAGACTAGGCCCACACAAGCCAATGGCCGACACATGTATTTTTAGAAAACGACCCTCCTTAATAACGTCTTAACAAGCAATCCTCTAAACTATTCTGCAAGCGAATTAGCACACCTCCCAACTGTGCCATTTATGCTTCAAACTTAGCAGTGAAAAGATTAACCAAATAACGTTATAAATATTTGTTCGTGGCTGGAAGAATGAACCGCTCTGAATGCCCGTGCTTCCCGACGTCAACGATGAACATAATACTGACTCCGCCGCATACCTTAAAACGCAGAGGACGTTCGACTTCTCGCTTTGCTAAAGATATTGCTCGATGTTACCAGGCATCGCTGAGGAAGGATTCTGTCCCTGAGCAGAAAACGAATTATTCACTTCAAAGCTCCTGAAAAAAACGTTAGGCTCAGGATACATGCCCATCTGTGCTGCATACATCATGCATGCTTATTACGCTTGCATCTATTGCATGAACGCCTCAGAAACAAAAATCACTCCGAGTAGTGTCGGCATACCTTTTATATCCAGTTGTTTTCCTCACTGACAGCTAGAATGCAAGCGGCGTAGAAACCATCGGCCTAGTATAGTCACAGAGCAAAACAGCGCAAACTTCACAAAGGACAGAGAAGGGCAGACGAGAAACAGGCGCTGTCCGTTGTGAATTTTGCGCTGTTTTGCTCTGTGATGAACCAACTAGCTCGAGATGTTTTCTTCAAGTAGTATAGTCAATTGGTGTTATGAGTCTTATGGGCGAAGATCAAGTGTAATTGATGAAACGATATTTTCTTCAAGTAGTATAGTCAATTAGTGTTGTGAGTCTTATGGGCGAAGATCAAGTGTAATTGATGAAACGATGTTTTCTTCAAGTAGTATAGTCAATTGGTGTTATGAGTCTTATGGGCGAAGATCAAGTGTAATTGATGAAACGCAACGTACTGGCTAAATCTGTTGAAACAACCGATATGTCAAATACGTCGCTCGAGATCTGGGAATATTAGTTATCGCTCAGCACCACTAATAGAAGAAATATAAAGAGTCGAGCTTCAGCTCGAGGAAACATTCAGCGAGAGCAGCACGCCGTTCCAGCTGCTGAAAATACAAGTATAAACAACGCCTGGAAATTCAGCTTCTTCAACACACACTTTTCCTACCTCACAGGGAGACTATGCTTACAAGACGCCCTGTAGAAATTATAAAAGAGGGACCTTATTAAAACTACATAGAATACATTAAACACACCTCACGTTGCACACATGCTGAAAACCCCAGTTTCACGCTCACCACAAATTTCCACATTTCGTGCTGAGCCTTGTGGAAGCAAATATCGTTTTAGGGAGGGGCCGAAGAAAAACGCCCTCAGTCATCATGTCCGCAGAATCAGTAAAACCATTGAAGCCAATAAATAAGATCTTGATATGTTAGTTCTATCACCTGATTTTTTAGCTCCTTCTTCGAGCTATGTGATTTTGTGACATTCGACATCCTTTCGCAGCGACGTTTGAAGCGAGAACAAGCAGCGTCGCTATATCGGTCAGTACACGGTTCTTCATCGTCTCTGCACAATGAAGTCGCCGCACTTGGAAGACAGCTTATCTGCGAAGCCTTGCCACTATGTCGTCGAAATAACGCCTGACTTTTGCTCCCTAGATAGCCTTTATATATGCAGTTTTATGATTTTTTGGAACTCTAAACTTTTCTCGCGATTCGTTTAAGTTAGAGTTCGAGATTGCTACTGTTATCTAGAAGACTAATGACTAATGAAATACGGATTATTCCTTATTTTGTACCGGGACATGCGCGAATTTTCCCTTAAATATCAATAGAGTTCAGTTTGCTGCATTGTTCATGTTTCTTGACCAATTATAATAGAGCGCTGCTGATAGCGGTTACAATTTATTTCCGTAATTACACAAGCCATTTTGCACAGTTTACTTTTTTTTGCAGGCACCTCTCCGCATGGTAAAAACATTCTTTAAGCGTTTGGTGCATTAATCTGTCATCGTGCACCGTAACCGCAATATATATTTATCAGAAGAAGGGAGAAACTAAAACAAGCAACTAGAGGCAAAGGCACTTAACCTTTACCAATTTTCTGCAAGCAAATTTTAGAAGCAACAAAACAGGGGTTTCTATTTTTCCTATTCCTAGAATAATAATGTTATAAACAATAATTGGTTCACAGGAAGGGAAAGGCATGGTATATCTCCCACTTGTTTATGTGGACAACTGACCCGCGCCGTAGGGGGAGGACGGGAAGTGGGAGCGAAAGTGCAAATAGAGAGAAAGGTTCTTTAACGTGCGCTGACATCGCACAGCACACGGACGCCTCTTTCTTCTCCATCAAAACGCAGCCACAGCGGTTGGGATCGAGCCTGGGTACTCCAGCACAGCAGTAAGGCGTCTTACCACTGCACCACTGCTGTGCTTTTATATTATGTTCAAATAAAGTAGAGTAGTGAAGCACGAATCACATTTTCGTAATACATTTTATAGTAGCGATTAAGACCCTAGTATTCTAACTAACAATTTTTCGTGTACCATGGATTTTTCCTTTCGAAATTATAATGCTTATTAGAGGTCCATTTCACCTAACATCGATGTAGTTCTCTGACGAGATGGTAGAGCTGCATTTATTTATTTTTATTTATACAATACTGCAGGTCAAAGAAAGACCCTGTGCGGTGCATTATATGCTTTGATCCTTCATTTACTCAGCTGTACTACATAAAGCAGTATTTAAAAAAGGGGTTAAATCTGTAGAAACATACAATTGTTTTCATTATTGAAGTGAAAGGTTTTTCGTTCGCGAAGCGCATTGTGAGTTCTGTGCTAAAAATGTGAAAAACTTTGTTTCAGATGCTTGGGTACAATGGGACGATATACCTCCGCCAAGCACCGCCAGAAGGTTGGGTGCGAGATAACAGCAGATGCCTTAAGTCAAATTTAATAGATGTTGTTGAAGAGGGAAAAGAATACAAACGAACCATTGAATTTTATTATTCATATATGTAAGTTAAATTCTGTCCATATTATATATATATATATATATATATATACTCATTTTCATTCGTTGTCGAAGACCAATTAGCTATTTGTAATTAATGGCTGTAGAAAAAAGTGTCAATGCAAAAGTTGTAGACCTTCTAGAAAAAAAGGATAGGCAGTTTGTTTTCATCATGGTACCACTTACGCCGCCCTATTTGTAAGCCTTCAAAAATGCTGTAACGTAACCAGCTGTTATTTTAAATCATTCGTCAAGTGCATAAAACAAGCTTCAGTTTACAGAGCATGACCCAGAAAAGTGGGTTTTCTTAACTCGGAGGCGTCTCAAGCATTTAAAGTTATGACGCAGTCGCGAGGAAGTTTGTTTCATTGCGCCAGTCGTCATTTTCGCCTGGTAGAAATATTCCTTTACGTAAATGCTAGCTTGAAGAAAACAACATAGCTATCCAGTTTTCAAAAATATCTACAACTTCTGCATTAACACTTTTTCTTGGAAACTAATAAACAAAAAAAAATAGTCATTAGTGTTAACTAATTATTTAACTGTAGTGGACAAAACATCGCTGGAGGTTAGCATAGGGGAATCTGAACACCGCTGAATTGTTTTCACGGGGCTAGGGGAAACAATATTAACTAAAAACTTGGTCCATGTTAGCTGGGACAACCTATATGAATGAATACGCTCTCCGTAGAGCGTATTCATTCATTCCTTCACGCCAATGAATGGTCAATCCGGCGTTGCTTACACCATGTTAGTATTGGCCTTATTGATATTACAAGTGTATTCCAAAAACAACAAGCAGTGTCTAGCGAACACCAAAATTTACATATCAGCTTTTCAGAAATAAAATCTACATGCTGCTAAAGTTGTCTAGTAGCCGATTATGCCCGAACTAGTTGCAAACAAAGCATACGGTAAACGCAATAAAATATGTCCGACTCAACAAGCCCTGGATAGTTCCAGCGAATAAGTTAACAAATGTGAATAAACCACTGATTTAGATAAATTGGCTTATCTCTATAGTAGCGTATTTGATATTTTAAAAACTCCTGAAACAAAGGGGACATATATATAGAGTAAGATGGATGTTCATCCCTGTCTCTGTCTTTCTCGCTTCATTTTTCGCAAGGTTCAAGCGCTTGATAATGCTCAGTATGGTAGGCATGGAGGGACGATATTTGGTAAGAAGGAGAAGGAATTGATAGCAAAATATTCTGCAATGACATAACCCAGCGCAAAGTAAAGAATAAAGAGCTATAGTTTGAATATACAATAATTTACCTGCAAAAAACGAAGACTAATTTTGAAACACCGCTACCACGAGATATGCTTAGAGAATAAAAACTACCCCATTGCAATATAACACATGTGCGTCTGCACGATTATGGATGACATGCTCGTTAAAAAAGAGGGGGTTTGGGCATGGATATTCAGCTAACGTTATGCAGTTGATATCAAAGGCTAGTTTGATGTTATGTGACAAATTATTTGAATTTACTTCACTGAAACCGTCATTGTACGAAATCTAAACTGAATATGGGTTCAATCAATTGATTTCGCCCACAAATACATATATATTTTTTTGCCAATTTCAATAATCAAAATTTACATTTTGACGTCTTAAAAGCCTGCCAAAGGAAATTTTGTCATTGAATTGCTGGTGGCGAAGGTTTTGGGCGACAGCTCTAAAGTTTACGGTCACCCTAAAATCAGGCGCCGGCGTTGTTCTGAAGGAGAAAGTAGGATCTTAATTGGCGCTGGCAGGCGGTAGGAGGTAGCTGACATGGCCGCGGTCTGACTGGATGTAGACTTGCCGGATTTGCACTGAACCGGAGCAACCGGGTATAATTATAATATAATCAGTCTGCAGTACCCTTGCAGTAATATTACTTCTACCTAGGCCACATAACATAGCGGGGCTTTGTTAAATGATTAGAGCCCACGCTATCGCGGTATTCGCTTGAAGGCGGAGCTTAAGAGCCCTTCATAAATTTACACGTATTACTGTTAAGGTATACTACAGAGCTGCAGTCAGTGCACGCAAGTGCAATATTTTAGAAAGCTATTTTATTTCTCACTTCTATACCTGTTCGAATGCTTGAGCTTCAAACGGATATGCCGTCTCCAGAGGTATGAAGCCATGCAGCAAGTGTAGTGCTCGCAACATTGCGTGCGCGATCGGCCGCAGTTTGGTGTCAGTTTTCTTGAATCTGCGAGAAAAAATTTCTTTAGCTGATCGTTATCCGCTATTTCGCGATAAAAGCTTAGTACTCATAGGAATAAGGAACAAAACAGGTGGCCTGTTATGTTGTGCAAGCTTAATTCTAGAGGCTATTGGGGTTTATCTGGTGACATGCTCTACCACGAATTGGGTTGTTGTTGGGTTGTAGGATGTTGCGATACCGCTAAACTGGACCTAGTCCGAAGCAACTTCCTCATTTGGCTCCCTTCGTTTGAGGTTGAAATCGAGCCCTCTGGAAGCCTCCTATTCTGATTCTGCAATGCTAACCAAGAACCAGACATGCTTGTTCGCACTGCCTGATCTTCAAACAGTGCTTAGTAAATATTACGGGTGGTTTGTTGATGTAATATATAATCTTTTCACTGCATGATAATGGGTAGCATTAACCGGTTAAGGGATCAATGACAAAGTGAGCAGAGAACTGTGTTGCGGAAGCTTACATCCGTAAAGAAATTGCACACGGGGCCAGTAACAACCATTGGTATTAATACCTAAACATATACTTTTCGGGTCGCCTAAAGTTTCTAGTGCGTGGTGAACTAAGATGCGGCCGAATATAAAAGCCTTTGAAATGAATGGCAGCACTTCTTTGGCTCATCTGCGAACTAAGGCGTACCCCATTCACCCTTGTTCAGTTCGTCTTCATACCGTGCAAACCATCTTTTCGGGATTTTTCCTACTGTGCCGTTCAAGGAAGCAATTATGTCAGAATGCCACCCCTCTAAAGGGCTAACGTTTTTTGTGGCGGAAAAATACGCCGTTAGGGCTTCCCGACAATTTGTTTACTTAAATATTTTCAAGACTATTATGCAGTCAAATTTATTCTGATGGAAGCTTCGAATGATACCAAAAACTATCTGATGTCCTAGACGCCTTCTCTTCACGCATTTGTAGAAGGCTCGTTAAAGCTTTCCAAACCCGAAACGCGAACATTGTGAACTGTGTGAATCTTAACGTTTTGGAGCCTTGTTATTTTAGCAAATTTGTCATTTTGGTTAATTTTGCAACATGAGCAGACTCAATTTCTTCTTTAATTCAAACTGTTGAGAAACTACAAGTATTATAGATATAAATTTATTTTCTATTTATTGTTGCAGCAGCAATGATGGAAAGTAAGTATGCCCTTTTTTCTTGGCGAATGATGTTGGAATATATTGTATAATGCGTTACCTAAAATCAGCTCAAATAGAATAAGTGAATAGGCTTGAAAAGAAAGCAGTCTTCTTTAACCAGATGCCCATATAGGGCTTATCAGCTTTTATAATGGTGCAATTTATTTTCAGTAGCCGAATCAGACTTGCACTACTACACTCTATAATATGTTTAGTATTTTACCTCTGTATTAAAAATATCCCGCAGTTGTGCACACCTAAAACATTTACAGATATTAACATATTAGAGCACACCGTCGTGAAAGTTTTCAGTATTGTGAGAGGTACATTTTGTTGATGAAAATACTTTCAATCCTTTATATATTTCTATTTAACATTCTTGTTTTAATCTACTCCAGTTGCTATGTGTAAAACTCATATTTGCCCCATTTTGTGCAACACAGCATAAAATCAATAGTAACGCATTTTGCACGACAATATCCTGGATCAAAGTTGCTCGACAGACCTTCTGTTAAAAGGAAGAAAATAAAACACTGTATGCTACACAAGAAAGCATAATAGAAGTAGATGCCGATAAATAAACAGCTGCACATTATTATTCCGAGGTAATATTGGATATTACTGCGCGGAATAACATCTGTGTGCCCTGTCTGCAAAGCAGCCAAGCACCAAGGATAAATTCTGGGAAAACATGGGCAGAAAATATGACCAAAGCATGTTATTAAAATTTTTATTGCAGTGTAGCAATAAAAAAGCTTTGTGACTGTCATAAAAAAAGGAAAGCGTAGGTCAAAAATTGCGTACCGACAAAAAAGACGACTGATAAAGTTGATGATGCTAGACTTGCTTCCTTGCTTGCTGAGCACTCGGCCGGAACGCCGGCCTGAAATAAAACTTAGTCTTGCATGTGGTGGAGCCTGCCCTTCGTTCCCTCCTCTAAAGCGAAGCTTCACAGACGCACCCTCGCTTCACCATCCGCTATACACGAGACCCCAAGCCAGATCGCTGCTCCTCAATCGACTGTCCGCACCACATCTTCGGCTGAGATGTGTATGGATTTCTCCGTGAAATGTGCTCTGGTGGGCTCCACCATCGTAACCCCACCTTCTTCAGTGGCGCAGATGACTAAGACGTGGACGATTGGCTGTCATCATACGAACGCGTAAGCGCAAAAAGGGGTCGATACCACCAAGCTCTGCAACGTCTTGTTTGACGTCATTTGTGTAGGAAATGTCTGGTTCCGAAACCACGAACTCGATCTACAAACTCGTTGGCCTTTAAGACGAGCACTTCGGAGGTGTGCGGGAGTCACGATGTACAAACTGCGCGCCGAACAGCGCCTCCGCGCCCTCGCTCAACACCCCGAGGAAACATTCACCAGCTACATAGAAAAATTCGTGGGCCCCTGCAAACGAGTTAAACCTTCCATGACCGAAGGTTACAAGATTAGCAAGGTCCTGAAGTACATATTCGACGATGCTTTTCAAATATTGCTAGCCAGAAACGCGCAAACAGTTTTGAACGGGGCAACGAGTTTCTAGTCGACGTTTTGGCGTGCACGTTGGGATACTCCCGCCTCCGACAGTGTGCGATGTCGTAAAACTAGTGAGTAAAGAAATGCCACTTTAATTAGGAAAAGAATTGTAGGACAGAGTAGGTTGTCACCACGTGCCGCTGACGCCATGAAGGTCTGAGGAGACAATGGTCCATGCCACGATTTGAGACTGAATGTCCAGGTCTTCTCTCACTTTAACTTCATTCCTCATGCCGAGAGTGGCATCAGGCATGCGTCCTCTGGGAGGTAGATATGTCCAATAATCTCAAATTATGTTGCGTTGATAATGGTACTATTTCACCGCAAAAGCGACAGGTCTGGCTAATTTTTCAATAAAGAAGTTTGGAAAAAATTGTGTAGGTTGAGGAATGTATAGGTTGGAACTTTTCCTCAACGCATGTTGCTCCCTGGAGAGTGAGGTGTGTGTTGGTGGATATGTTCTTTTCGAGAGTCTGTAGTGAGTGATGCAATATTGTAATCAGGTAAGTGGTTCTCCGAAGAGTTCCCGCTCCAGAGCGACGTCCACAGCTCAGCAGGCTTGTATTCGAGCACATGTGTCAGCTGCTATTGCTCCCCACTTGCGCTGGCACCAAAATTAGGCTGATGTGTCTTAATTATTCAGCTGTTTCATTGTTGCATTGCTCGAAACTTACTGCTCAGCTTTCGCTGAATAATGAAATGCTGCAGCTATACAAACTGAAATCTTTCCTTATTTTCTTTCAGAGGAGTGACAGACTCTGTGTAAGTTGTTTCAATAGTAAAACTTCAGTGTAAGAAATGCTTATTTTTTAATTTATGCAATTGATGTAATCATATATAAATAAGTTGTATACTTTACTAATTCAGGCAATGAAAGTAGACAAAGATACGACCCTTAGGTTTTCATACTATGCCTTTTTTCGCTTGGAAATAAAAGAACATATAACGAAATGGAGTCAACATTTTGTAATTTCGTAAAATGGCATGTTTTGAGCCCTGCTAAGTGCACCCTGGTATGCGTTCCAAAATCATTATTCCCTAAATGTCGATGCAATGATTACATTTTTAAAAGGTGCAAAAACGTTTTAGTCAATGCAATATTCCCCCCAAAATTTGCGCTTTTCCTTGAGTATCGACGATCTAAGAAAAGGTCTAATTTTAGCCCTTTATTTTGGCCTCTCTACCAAATTTTTATTATATTTTTACGTACATTTAACAGCATATATTGGTATATATCTCCATCTTCCCACTTTAAATGAGAATTCAGAAATACGTGCACTACTTGGATCTTAATAAACTTGGGCAAAAAAGAAATTTTAAACCTTTGTGTCTCTTTTTTGACCCTTTGTTGGGAACCCCAGCAAAGCAGGCATTTTCCACTGCATCTTCCAACATTGAGTATTACAAGCGCTTTACAAAGTCGGCAAAATTCAGAAAGCTAAAGAATGATAAATTTCGATCCGAATCTTATGTATATTTATTCTCGGTTCTCTCAATTTTTTTCTCATAATCTCTTTTTCACAAATACGAGACTCTATAATAGCTGTATTTATATTCTACATAATATGATATGAACATAAAACTAAGATCTTGTGTTTTTCTATAGAAATTCATAGTGTTGCCTGATGAGCGAAGAAATATTCATCAGTTTCACACAGCACCCATATTTCGTTCATACAATCACTCGGCATATTATTCGAGACTTTTCATAGATGTTGCAACAACAGTAAACAACCGGAAAAGTGACAAAACGTAATAACAAAATAAGCTCAACCATTAATTTGAATAATTAAACTATTACAGCTTCCGATACATAGCAGGGGATTATGAACACGCAAAAAAATTTGGACACAGAGCCCACACACGGGGTTGTGACGAAAGCTCAAGATCATGTGATAATCGACATGACACTAGTTTTAAGAGGGCCTTCTCGGTCAAAACAACTGCACGCCTTGGCGCGAGTCTAACTTGTCTCCAAATCATCAGAAGACAAACCATCCGCCCATTTCCCAAAGCTTTGCTAGCGCCATTCACGGCACTCTTCAGGGCCTAGAACAGACATTCAGGAAATGTCAGAAGGTGAGTCTCTAGTCGGCGTTAGAGTCTCCTGAAGTTTCATAACGTTCTAGCTTGAGTACAAAGTGCACAGCTACCACTTGCGTTGCGAGGTCAAATGTTCTGCATTAAATTTATTTACTGGGTGTGATTATGTGACCTAAGTTTCGTACCCTTGTGGATAACCTAACACGTCACATCTAACACAGGCAACTAACTGCTTTAATCATCTGTTGTAGGACGCGTCTTCTGTTTCGTACTTCAGAAAAGAACACTCTTTTAAGCAGCTGCTTTCGCCACAGAAAGAAGCCATACCAGGCAGTAGCTAAATCGCGCCAGGAACAAACGTCAATTTGAGAGCGCCGCGCATATTGCAATAGTATAGAAAATTTAGCTCTACCTACCAACTTAAAATGCGAACATGCTTCCTTTTTGATTAAGTAGAAGTTTTGATTGGGCTATAATGTTTGATCTCCTCTGCACATGAAAGCGAATAGTTTTCTAGTTTCTCTCCTTTCGCGTGTGGGTTTCATGCTTAGTCCATTGAGCGTTTGCTCTGTCTCTCATTGCCTTTTGTCTGTGCTAAAAAGCTTGTTTAGATGAATGCTCGGCATTTGGGATGATTCCGGCCACTGCCATTGATATAAAATAACGGAAATGTTTTTACTTCTTCTATATTTCATAGAAAAATTTTTAATTTTGAAAATAGCAAAATGTTGAGTTTCACTCACGAGAAGTTTGTCACTCAGAAACAAAAAAAGCATGCCACATGAATTGTGCAAACTGTCTTACTGGCACCGGTGGTTATCTTCGACGCTGTTCAATGATTGAAGAACCGAACAAAGTACCTTCTTGCTCGCAGGCTCCCTAACCTGTGTTGATGACTTCATTTTTCACGCGAAAAAAAATCGGTGCTATTGTGGGATACTTTATATTTTTTCACGGGTGAAGGAGAATAGCGAAGTGACCAAAAAATCGCTCCAAATCCTCCTTCCTACCAGCCGGTGTCTGTAGAAACTTCCACCCCAGATAGCAGCGCAAATTTGTCCTCTGCTGACAGAATATTTCTCAAAAACGCAAGCCACCTTTGCGGCCTATCGGGTGCGGCAGATTCTGTTTTCGTAATTAACACTCTATGCACATAAAGATCCTTCTTCAGCATCTCTTTTAGGGTGGAGGAAGGTTGCCTTGATCACTAGGATCGCGTAGTACCCATTGAGAAGTGTACTGACCCATCTAAGTTGCGCATGTGTACCTCCTCTCCGAGGCCTCCTCCAAGTAATCTTTTGACCTACATCAGTTGAGCCGCACGACTCGGCGGAAATTTTTAGCCGGCTCTTGAGTAATTTTATCAGGCGCAAGCGGAAACAAAAAGCAGAAAAGAGCATCTAATTCCGAATACAGGATCCCCACGAGAACGCGAAGGTTTTCGTTCGGGCCACAACTATACTTTTTCCTCACACTGACCACAGCGATTCCTACCATCCCACGGTTCCACAGGGTTTCACATCTAATGTTCATCTTTACAGCCTGCCAGCACCAGAATTTCCAGTACATCGGGCAAATAAAGAGAAGCGATCTTCGTGGGTCCGGCCGCTGTTAATTACACCGTCGAACATCTTTCGTCGATGCCTTGCGTTAGTTTCAACTATGCCGCAGTTCTTCGACAACACCGGTATCGTATCTGCCTACCCTTCAGAGTGCTTTGACGTGTATGTGATGAATGCCATCATGGACAGAGGCACGGATTAATAGTTTGCTTCCGCGACATACCGTGGCACTTGTAAAGAATTGATGACATCATGGCATGGGCCACAGATGTGTACGGCAGATGGTCATTGAGTCACGCTGACAGAGAGTTGCAAAGCTCCAGTTTTGATTCGAAAGGCTACATTTCTGTCGTGCTTCTTTGATTTGTGTGATTGGTGCTGGAAAAAAGTTCTCGGGCTATATTTCTTTGTCGTATATGCTGAAGTCTTAAACCTCTGCGATCTTCTGCTTATCTTTTCAGATACTGAAACTGTCGCGGTGGACATGGAAGAAATTTTTGTCATGTCTTCATGATTGCACGATGGCAATATATTTCTGCTCCTGTAGCCCGCGCGTCACTCATAGTTGTCTGTAGCCATAAACGTTGCACTCAGGGCATCATTATAGGAAATATGCCTGCCTCAAGGAAGGAACGTCTTCGCACCAAAAGTATTTTTTAGCTTTGTGATAGGACAATGCACCTATCACAAACATTTCAAAGCACCATAGTCTGCTTCGGCATAGAACGACTCTTACTTCAAGGACATCAACGCTTCTCACAAGTGTACTTCGGATATGAGATTTCCATCGCGGTTCAATGCAAGGTGGCACCTCTCAATGGCGAGCTGAACAGTAACACGAATTTTTCGACTTAAGGGAAATCGAGCACTCTGATTTTGTTTTTGTCTCTGCCTGTTTCGCTCAATCGTGCAATATTAGCCTTTCGGTATTTGAAGAGAGGCTGGAAGCCCTGAGTGGTAGCATTCTTATCGATCTTCTTCAACAGAAAAATATGTGATTTGCTATCAGGACGGGCATATGCTTCATAATAGTATAACATAGCCTCGAACAACTACTCATGTATCTCTTGTCTATTCAAGAAAATATACGGCTATGTTTTGTGTAGACTACAAAAAGCCCAACATGTTAAAATAAAACATTTATACTTTTACAAAATTTTTTTTTTATCGTTGGCCACGTACGGTACTTTCCATCGATTGATTTTAGAAGCGGTTATTGCCCAATTCACTTCAATGAACGAGATCATGAAAGACGTCTGTTTTCCAGCGCCCCAGCGCCATACCTGATTATGCGCTGGACACTGGGCGCACTGGAACGAGGCATACGGGTACGCTCCGCACTGGCGGCGCTGGTCGCCCGGAGATAAAAAGGCCTAGTATAAACATTAAAAGCTAAAGGGTAACGAAGCACCTCAACTAGATAAAAAAAAGCTGAGAAAAGCTCATCCTGAATTTCGAATTCACTTCAGTCCGGCGTGACGTCATTGTTCTTGCCGTTAATCCTGCATCTCATACCACGTCACGTGACTCTGGCATAATGTTAGCAAATCTGCTGACATTCTAATTATCCTGAATGTCATGGCGCTTCTTTGTCGCCTTTGTCGTATTTCGTCCACCTTGTCAAGGTGTGTTAGCACTACTTTACTTGCATTGATAGGAAAAGAAATTACTATCCTCGTAATCGCATGCCACGCAGGAATGAGGGTGGGGAGGTGTTAAACCATGCGTGAATGACGAGACCCTTGCATGTGCTCATTGATTGCCATATATATGTCATGTATGCGTACAGTAAAAACTAGTTGCAGCCTAGCGGGTGCCCCTTGTGTATTGTGTTCTTTGTGTCAGTGTGCTTTTACCGCTAACAAAATGATTCCAACAAGTAGTATTAGTCTTCCCGTTTCTTCAAATACCAAGAACTTCTGAACACAGAATTACTCGGTGCTTAAGGCGGCATGCAAAAACACGTAATTTAGCCCTTAGCCTAAGGCACTTGTCAGAAAGTTGCATGCAAGGAGGACCAAAAGTTGGGCACGTTGCTAACTATTTATAATAGAAAACAAAGCCGAAAAAGACGAGCCCACTGAAGGAAGAGACCGCACAGGAACAGCGCTTACTAGAAACAAGAGCGTTTTATTCCAAGCTCAGAATATATAGGGTTCACAGAAACTACAGAAAGAAAAAGGATACCAAGTAGCAAGGCAGAAAGGATGATTAGCCGTTGCTATCTAACAATGCAAGTTCTAGCCCAGTCAGCGGAATAGATAGCTCGCTGACGCATGCTTCAGTCTTACTGATATGGTACGCTTCCACAATTTCTCTTGTCTACTGGTCGCGATGCACGAAGATTATAGTTTGCTCCAGTTGAGCTTGGCAGGATGCATTTTGCTCGCGGTGTATTTTACATAACATTCAAGGTGCGTTCCGTGACGTTTTCTAATGATCTGCGATGTTCAGCGAGGCGCACTGGTGGCACTGGTCGCCCGGAGAAAAAAAGCCCTAGGATAAAAATCAAAAGCTAAAACGTAACGAAGCACCTCAAGTAGATAAAAAAAGCTAAAAAAGTAAAAAGCAGAGGGGCACCTAGCGCGCTTCTAACTTGCTGCCTCTTAATCTCTAGTTCTCTATGCTAACCACTTGGCCACGTCAAATTTTTTTTTTTAATTGCCTGGTCTTGACACATTCACTGAAAACATTTGAAGCATTTTTGCAGTTTATTTCACAACCGCATTTAAAAGGTTGAGACTTCATGTTTCGCAGTCTACAGACCCCCATTGCTGCCGCTCTAACATTTACAACTTCTTGATCATTAGAGCTTGCTGCCTGCTATCACGACTTGTAACTATGGTTCTGGATGCCTATGCGCACAAATTTGTGCACTGGAATCATTTTAACATGTGGAGTTTGACATCGCTGGCAAATTTATCCACGCCGGCTTTTCGGTGGTGCTCTGCTACAATGGGCGTAATTTTCGCTGAACACGGAGCTGTAGCACAAAACTTCAAGGAAAAAAAGTGCGACCGAGCTTCAATACCGGCAAGCGCCGCAGCGACGACACTATTTTGCGTGTAACTAAACCTTATTTGTACGTAAACGTTTCGGGAAGCGTTGCTATGACAGAGGGCTCGGCTTCTTTATACGCAGAGCAAAAAGGAGCGCAAAGGCTTGAGACACACGCAAAATATTGTTAAGTGGTGACAAGCAAAGAGACGGCACAAAATGGTGACAGAATGAACAATGCTTTAATATCTGGCCTAGCGCGAGGGCTGTTCTCGCGTCACTGCCGATCTTCTTCTTCGCAACACTTCCCGAGGACACCGAGCGATCGTCCTGATCGTTGTGTTGAAGTCGATGGTGACGTGATGGTGTAGATGCTCAAGAAAAGATAGAAGAGAATGATGCGCATGCCACCACGATGACAATGAAAACGATGATGCTTAGGCGATCCGCCTCCCCTGGAGCTGTTCTACCATCCGCCACCAGAGACCATGGGACCGATGGCTCAAGGTCGCAACGAGCAGCTGGGCGGGTGTTGCGTGTACATGTCTGGTTCCTTTGGGTCCTTTCGGTCTTTCGGGTTCTTTGTCTTGGGTCTGATTGGTCTCTCTGTTCTCCTTGTCTTCAGATCCGGGCTGGGGGCTGGGCGGTAGTAGTTGGCCGGGTCTGGGCAGGAACGGCTGGGGCGAAGATGCTCGGTGATATCCCAGCGCCCTCGGTCGATGGTTCCGCCTTACAGATGGCGTCGATGCTTAAGGCGATGATGGGGATGACCTACCCCGCGCCTCCACCAAAATGCTACTTGGTGACAAGTAAAGAGACGGCACAACATGGTGAGAGAATGAATGATGATTTAATATCTGGCCTAGCGCGAGGGCTCTTCTTGCGCCACTGCCGATTTTTTCGCAACAATATTTTGCATTACAAGCGCTGTATGTTGCTTTTTTCTCTCATGGGCCCATCGCTCGGTACACTATTCTCTTCCTTGTTTTATTTTTTTCTTTCTGATGTTTATACCAGGACGCGGATCAGGCTACGCTCAGTAATCCATAGGTCATGTTTGGAGCCTGCGATTGAGCCTGCATTGAACATTTTGGCAGTAATCATTCTGTTAGAGTGCCCTCAAAAGCAGCTGTGAAGTTTGATATGCATGGTAGCCCACATTATTCAATTCCAGTTTTAGTTTTACGAAATAGTGTCATGAGATATCAGAGTGCGCGGCGATCGTGGTCTCTATTCAAAACCCTAGAAACGACATATCGAAACATGGAAACTGTAGAAAAAAGATACTGCCTTTGTTTTCTTACAGGTGCGCAACGACTTCGCAGCAAAAAGCGCTTACTTGAACCATATTTTTCATATGCGCCTCGATGGGCGATTGCGAGTACGCTGTTGCCATGTTGGCCCCTGAGGGATGCTAACCGGTAGACGCCGCGGGCAGCACTGGCATAGGAAGCTATACTGGGACAGTGCTTCTTCCAGTGCATCACGGATGCAAGTGACACACCCAGCGTCAAAAAGATAATCCCAGCGTTTTTCTCCCATCGTACCAGTGCAACCAGTGTCCTTCCGTTACTGCTCCAGTGAATATCGCAGACCTCCAGCGTACCCAGGACGTCCAGTGCAAAACCAGCACAAAAATCGTACTGGTTTCGCACTGGAAAACGCTGGGAGACGCTGGTTTTCGCAATAGGGTTACATGAATTTAAGGAGCTATTATACTTCTTTTTTTCAGCACAGGCCTCATTCCAGTGAATGGTGGATACGCTACTATCCGGTCTCAAGTGGCAAACTTGCTGTGTTTACAAAGAAGATGTATTTTTTTTCTGCGACGTTTAATGAACACTTCCACCACCTTCTTGCTATTCTTCATACTGTCGGTTATACTGGTTTGTGTCTTGTCTATTTGCTTTAAACTATCTAAAATTTCTAACCCACCTTGACAGAGCCAATGCCATCCGCATTGATCAAAAGAGGTTGACAGGCGTGGCGTCGTTGTCTACACCAAATCAATTACGCTCTTGTGCCAATACGTGGTCCTTACGCTTTCCGAATTGAAAGCTTGAGAAACCAGAAAATATTCATAATATTTTATGTGCATGACATCTACAACCTCTAAATTTGTGCAGCGCTTTAGTGCCAAGGCACTCATGATCGGAAGAGCAGGGCAATGATATGCTTGTGCCTGACTCCTGGTTCAACCGTCATTGTGAGCTCACAGTGCACATGCCCTATAAGGAAATTTAACCAAAGCTCTCACACAGTATCAACAGTTCTGTGATGTTTCCAGAACAAAGAATAATAATAATAATAATAGTAGTAGCGCCGAACATTAAAACTCACCAGTGTTTCAAAGGAAGCGAGAACCGAACGTCGCATGTTTCAGCATAGACGACAGACCCGCGTGCAGACTGCCGCATATAATCTCCGCCACTGGATTCCACGTCGTGGTCTCCATAAACTTCCAGCTAAAAAGAAATACATTCGCACTTCAGACTTGATTTATTTATCGGAAAATCCTCCTATTCTTTACTGATCTTTCATGTTTCCAAGACCTCCGCAAGATTTAGATTTTTTCTATCCGCACGAGGTGTAGTAAGTCCCGACAAAGCATAACGCGTTTCATTTTGAAATGTCGAGTTTTTTTTATATCTTAATATAGATATTCTCAACTCTTTTGCAGCACAATGAAATTTGATATTAAGGTGAAGCACAAATACCCAAGAACTCTTCTTAGATCGTGGGAATACAGCAACGGCGGTAAGCTGTTCATGTTCACGTTGCTGATATAACATGACTTTATTCGGGCCGCCTTATTAAAGGGGCGCCGTGACGTTCGCCAGTCCACAAATTCTAGCCGGCCGCTATAGTTATTTACACCTTCCCGATGCCTCAAAGCCCAATCATAACGGCAAACTCGTAGCGTGTAATATTTTGATCCGCTTCAATAATCAGCGTTTTGGCACCGATGTGAGCGGCACACGACGGCGAAGTTCGTTTACGGATATG
The DNA here is from genome assembly GCF_055883805.1 of Amblyomma maculatum. NCBI lineage: Eukaryota > Metazoa > Arthropoda > Arachnida > Ixodida > Ixodidae > Amblyomma > Amblyomma maculatum. The sequence goes on along the minus strand of NW_028146753.1, from coordinate 396,731 downwards.
ACGTTTCCTTCTCTGGGGCGCTGCTTCGCTGATTGTTTGGGCACGCACTTTAGATTTTACATTAGAATTTTCTTCAAGTTACTATGCAGAAAACAAATAACTGGTGTATTAATTCAGCGTGTGTTCGTGGAGTGTTTGTAAAGATGGGGTAAACTCAGATCAATGCGGTGCTGTCAACAAGCGCAATGGAGGGTCTGCATGCTGTGATGATGGTGATGGTGTATTTGCCCTTAATAGTGGGTCGCCGCTGCCTTCTGGCGCGGTGGAGCCAAAAATTAAGAAAAAAAAAGAGCAGAGAATGGAAAAACGTCCACCAATACGCTGCCCAGGCTCTACTGTTACAAGCACTAAGGTCACTCCCAGGTGCTCCTCAAATCCCAAGGCAGCTGACTACGTTCGAATCTCGAAGGTCGGAGTAATGTTTTTTTCTGTGTTTGGGTGTCCGCTCGTGGATGAGAGCGGCTTCCAAGAAGGTACTCAGCAGACGGTGCCGTCCAAGGTAGCACAACAGGCGTGTATTTGGTTGCCTTGGACATAATACAACACACACAAAAGACTAACTGTTACGCAGTACGCCGCAACGTACTAGTAGTACCGCGCATGGTACAGTCACGGCTCGCAAGCCGTTAAAAATCGGGCCAGGCGCGCACGACTGCCCGTAAATACGCCGAGCCCTCGGGCGACCGCGGGAGCTTCAAACCACGCGACTGCTCACGGACGCGGCTTCGTTCTAACTCGAGGTCCCTCCACGCCGGAGCGTAGCCCCCCTCGCGCAGCGCTCCCCCTCTCTGTTTTACGAGCCGTGTATCTCGTGTACGCCTTACTTTCACGCGGCAGACAGCCGAGATCATCGCCTCTCCCCGCGGGGGCATTGCCCGCCGTTAGCAATGTTTAGTCTGGCGGTTTCTTCCGAGAAGTTCCGCTCTTTGCAGACACATGCGAAACCGGAGAGCGATGCATTCCTACCGTCCCGGTGCTCTATCTCCGGAGAAACACGGCTGTTGTATATGGGCTTCGAGTGCGCGCATCGAGGCCCGCCCGGTGGAGGAGAATCTCCCATTGCCGAGGTGCCGACATCACTACAGTCGGCAAAACCGCTGGACAAGCCGAAATCACCAAAATCACGTGGTTGATCGTTTCTGCCGACGCCCCACAGATGGCGCTAGCTGTGTCAAAATCGCTCGTGAAGCGCGTTCGCTTCCCTACTCTGTACAGGTACAAGGTAGGCTTCGCTTTAGCTCGTGTACGCCATTCTCCAGTTTTGCCTTTGGCACTCGTTCTCGAACGTTCGCACAAGTAGCGCTCGAGTGATCCGTGACAGCAGCAGTGATGGACGCCGGCGGAACACCAAAACGGCGACGCAGATTTGCTGACTGTCGAGTCCACCTCGTCGACACCCCCGCAATTGGTTTGGAAAACATTTATTATCAGTATTGAACCCTGAATGATATGTGGGCACTACACTTAGATGGCAAAGATGGTTTGGAGCAGCATTTGGTGAGCTAGGCTATCTTTGAGCAGACTAAGGGAGTACACGAAGAAGCCGGTCCTCATAGCTGTGCTTCGCAGCGTCGTTACCATTGTAATGACGCTGCTAAAAAGTGCGGCCAAGGTAGATATACAATGGTAGCGAAGGTTCCATAGGCTCCCATTGGTCCAAAAAATGGCGGCTCATGGGCACCGCCATATTGGGGGGCAACTAAGTATGAGTGACGTTGAATGACGTCACGCATACGTATGTTTTTAGCGCGAATTTTAAAGTGGTCTTTTTATAGAACCCGCCTTTTCAAGCCGGTATCTCATGAAGGTTGCCTTTCAGTGCGCACCAACCTTTTCCAGTCAAATGTGTTCGAGTTCCTGCTAGTTATGGCCTTGGTAATGTGCAATTCGGAACCCAATGAAAGTTACTGGCAAAGAAGGCAGCATAGAAAGGCAGCAACACTTTCAGACGCTGGCTTATCTTGGCTGGCTAAGAATGCAATCATGCATATTTCGTAGGGGAAACCTTTGTGGAAATACTGGTGCTAGTACTTTTGAGTACAAGGTATGATGCACAAAGCACAGGCTCAAGTGCATAGTTTGCAATACAGTGTACGGCAAGTATGGTTTTCATATTCATGCTTTATTACAGCAACCAAACAAATACAGTGATAAAGCACACCAACAAAAAATACACGTCACAGGCAGCTCAAGCAGTAGTTTCTTTAAGCTGGCTATTCATCTTAATGGTCACAGTGCGGGTAGAAAAAAGCCCTGCAGTTCCACGAACGTTGCCAGGTAGGAAATTGAAAAGCATAGAAGACAGTGCTGCTTCAATTGAGGCAAACATGACATGACATAAGTAGGCGCATGAACACGGGTCGCAGCTTTTTTGACGACAGATACGCAGACGGTTCGAAGTGCTTGAAAAAAAAACCCCGCAAGTCTCGCAGCTGCCATGGTGTCTTCTTCTCCAGGCTGACGTTGTGGTAGCACCCACGCTCACGCTCGGCACCTGGACGTGATGCAACGTGCACGTTATTCACAATTGCGTCGTAAGGAATACTGCATACTCCAAACGCCAATGCGTCATTATTCCTGTCAATGCTAACTGCAGTACATTATATTTCCATTATATCTGAACTATGGTAGTAAATGCTCGCCCCAAGCTCTCAGCGCCTAAGAGTGCGGTTACGTACGCTCGTCCTCATGGCATGCGGGTAGCTATACTTTTCTATGGTTAAGATTGACAAGAATGAAGTGCGTTGAAAGTTACCCTAACGGTCATGCATATGCAGGATAGCAATAAGAAGACAGCCAGTAACTCCTGAGTGAATTCAGTTAAAGCACCCTCAAGGCCGCGCATATACACGTGGCTGAATTTTGATACTACCAGTTGCGAGGGTCAAAATGGCTTCGCGGTGTTGGAAAACTATACAGTGTTGTGCTCGGACTTGTCAGGCAGCACAATTGGTTTTAAATTGGCCTTCCGTTCAGTGGCATGCGCGTGGTTGCTCCTGAGAGCCCGGTATCAAGTTAACTTTGGTGATAGCCGGCTGTATGAAACTCACCATAAATCAGACAAATGGTGGGCCTGGTGGGCCTACTTCGCACAGCTCAGCACTTAAAGTGTGTGCCCTGTAGTGTATTACATAAATATCACCGAAAAAATGAAGCCACGTGCGCACGAACTGGTTACAGAAACAGAAGCCCAAAGAAAAAGAAACAGAAGAAACAGCCCAACGAAAGCATTCGGAGCATACCTAGAGCAGACGCCTTGTAGCAGACGACACTGACAAGAGCTCACCTGTGAAAGTCCAGCTGGAAGCGGTGTAGCTTGACACCGACGCCACTGTCCATGCTGTCGCAATGTGCCACGGCGCATCGTTTCTTCACACGCCGCAAGCTCATCTCGAAATAAAGCGCTAAGCGCTTCAAAAGAACAGCGCGAAGCGTGCAAAGACGGAAAAAGACTTCGCACTGGCCGCACGTCGAAGGAAACGACAAAAACCGAGAAAACTGCCGCAGCGGTGCGGCGGGGTGCAAATTTTACAAAACGGTGACAGAGACGCGAAGCGCAAGGACGACGAAAACTTCGCAAAAGGGGCATTTCGAGACTGGCGATAAGAAACCGCTTCGTGAGCTCCCGCGGCCACTGTGGCTGGGTGCCGAAACAAGGCCTGCAAAGTCAAGCTGCAAATGCACCGCACACTCATCAACAGGGGGCGTAACAAGAACGTTGCAAAAAATTAAAAATGGGGAGTAGTGTTTTGCTAAAATAGTTTACCTATTTTATAAAACGTGGCATTAAAATGTGTATTTCTTTATGTTGTTTTATAGCGTTTTTATTTGTGCTTTTGAATTTCATTATCTAAGTGTTTTGGCCCCCCCAAAGTGGCTGTGCTGCTGTCGCGCTGGACCGTTTTTGGGCCCAGCCTTCGCTACCATTGTATATATACCTTGGTGCGGCTACAGGTTGGGTTCGACAGGCAATCATGGTGGATAGCTTCTGATACGTTAGCAGAAAGCTGCGTTTCTGATAGGTCCCGCCCGAGTCGAGCGCTGGGCGAGAGAAATGGAAGAGGGGCGCCCTCTCGCAACGGCTCAGGCGCGCTGTTTTTTTTTTCTTGTGTTTAGAATTTTATAAACCGAATAATTGTCGTTTCCGTGCGCCGATCTTTGTCATCTTTTTTTTTTAGTAACATCAGTACGGTGCAAATAACCTACAGGTCGGCTGGAATTAACGGCCTTACGTACGTCACTGTGCCCCTTCAAGAAATTTGAATTGTACCTGAGCCACCTTCACTTCATTTTTCACTGATGATAAACTACATTTGCCTTAGCCTTATTACCTTTGTAACAGGTAATGCATAATCTGGTAGCCGGCTTGCACATCAGATCCTCATTATAGGAACAATTGTATACTTGGCTTCTTTCAAAAGGAAAATATCTGCAACTGTGCCTTTTTTAAGAGTTTACACTAGATAAGTCACACCAACTAAAATTATTTCTTTCTAACAGTTAAAGCAGCAATAAAAACATGTACTAAAATGGAGTATCTTTTTCGTTATTACAAACCTCGTTTTCACATGGAGCAAGTGTTTGCTCTGTTGCTTCTATAACCTGGAGCAACCTCATAACTAAAATCAGCTGACGAGAACAGTAATTTGCCGTATGCGCTTGAGGCTCTGTGGTTGAAAGAACATCGATTTTTCTTCGCTAGCAAGAAAGTCATCAACAAGCCTTGCAATTAAAGTCCGTGACATCCGTTTGAGGATGTCCCGTTTTAATGCATATTAAACAAAACCTGGAATTCATCGCAGTTATCTATATTTAGACTTTGGTAAAAAAGTCTACTCCTGTCGAGTATTTTGAGGGAAGTGCATATTTAGGAAACAGCGAAAGTTTTTATCGCTCTTTTGAAACTTTGTCGGTCTCCCTTCATTGTTGGCGTCGAGAGTTTTAAAACGCTAAATGTGTTTGAATTTACTAACTCTACTAAGACTTGGATGTTCCGCAGTGAACGGTAATTTTTTTTTATACAACCAGGAACATTTCCTTCAAGTGAAGAAGAGCAGGAAATTGATACTACTGCATCAAAAGAAAAGGTTCTAGTACCCCGCAGCCTAAGTACACAAGGTATGTAAAAATACTGCGTCATAATTTTATGTTAATTGTCCCTGGTAAGTTTTAACATATTTATTCATGTAAATAATTGTGCCGTATGAAATTTCTGGAATGTTGCTCAGGTTTTCAGAAACTTGATTAGTGAACTTCCTGACGATCGTTTCCTAATTTTCAGACTGAAATGACACATAATGACCTAATGTTGGTATTTGCGTTATATAGACGTCGACACCTAAATACTTCAGTGCTTCAGTAATTCAACCAAACACCAAACGTGTGGGGGAAGCCTGTTTACTGCTTTTACCAAGACACTATCCACGAATGAAGTGGCGAAACAAATGCCGGCTTACATTCTTAAAAAGCATAAATTTCGCCGCTTTACGGAAGTTGTAGGAACTTTACAAGTGGTAGCTTTTCTTGGAGGAATTATCTGGCATTTGTTTGTCAAAAGAAACCAGATATATGCACTGATTACGAAATTCACGGTTATTATTTTCTTAAATACTCATGAGATTAAACATACTTGAAAAGACAGCCGCCGTTTACCCTAGTAACTTCTGTCCTCTGACAGAAATATCTCTTATGGTAGCGAAAAATATGAGTGATCATGATGGAAAGCAAAGAATTATGATTCGAATTGGTCTGCAAGACAAACATAGCAACACTTACGCACATACTCTGGGAGTGCAATGCACAATTGACAGCCGTTAACTCCAAAACCCTTTCTTTGGAGTGGTGAGCCGCTCCGTGCAGCTCCAGATGTCATCCGTTAATAATTAGAAGTATTATTAACTATGCGCCCTTAACGGCGCGCACACTCCCAGACACCCTTAGAATGAGTGGGGGTAGCTGTTCCGGTCGCAAAGGAGATGCCCTCGACCTGCGTGGCAAGCTCAGCCGGAATTCAACTACCTTGTAGTGACAGAAGGGGTTGGCCGTTTGGTGCCCAGCTGTCGCCGGTTCAAGCCAGAGCAAGAGTTGGAGTAAGAAGTAACAAACAAAACACACTTTATACAGAGCAAGAGACGATACAGAGGAACATACAAACACTAAAATTGCACATACGAGAGGTTCACAGAAAAACAAACTCTAAGCATACAACTACAGAGGTATTCAATAACAAAGAGGCTTTACAACACAGATCAAACACGAGAGAGTAACATGAGCAAACACCAAATCGTTCACCGGGTACTGTTGCAGTCTGACGCCTCGAGAGTCGCGATGTGGCCGCCATGCAAGACGAGCGCAGCTACCTCGCAGGTCCGTGGGCTTGCCAGCAGCGGGTGATTCCCGGGAGCCCAGTTGTCGCACTTGCGAACACGCTGCAACCACTGACTTACTGACTGACTACACAAGCTACGCGGCCTCAATACATAGGGCGCACCGCGTCTGTCTGTTTACACGCGTAAAGGCTAGCGCGCACACACACTTACCTTCACTGGTTAGAGCGCTCCCTTTTCTTCCCGTCGAGCCGCGCGTCGTCATTGGCTAGGTCCCGTAGATTGGTCTAGAGACGTCTGGCATTTTATGGACTGATGACACACAGTCATCGCCGCGTGATAAGAAAGAGGGTGACGGCGACGCGCACAAAGCTACGCGCTCTATCGCGCGGGGAATTAGGCTTTTCTCGAACTTTGTGGAAATTTCGATGCAGCGCCGCACGTTCCTCGCGCCGCGTCGGCTTGATAAAAATGTGCGAAGATTTCGTGACACCAGCCTCATCCACCCACTATGGGCCGTCCAGCAGGCCCTCATGGCGGCCAAGCGGCAAGATCTCGACGTTCCTAAGTGGGAGACCTAGGCCCGGTCGCACTAAACCCTGCCGGACTTCAAATAAAGTTATTCCTCCTCCTCCTCACATTGTTTTTACCATCAACCTTTTGAATAGAGGAAAACTTTCTTCCCTGCAATGTGCGTTAAAAAATGCCAACCTACTGACAGAGAGACACGACGCTTGATAATTTGGCAGACAAGAGACTCGAATCCAATTGGCTGCTATTAAGTCGGAATACCGGCCCAATAGTACCGGGGGGAATACCGGGACGACCGCTTTTCGATGGAGGCGGAAAGCAAAGCGCCTGCATAGCCTGTCATGTCAGTTCAAGGAAAGAAGCGCAGGAATACGAAATTTGCTGAGCACTACATTACGGCGTCTCTCAAACTCGTGGGCGTTTTAAAGTGTTTAATTCTACAAATGAGCCAAGCCAAACCAGCTCTTCTAGCTTAAAGTAATTTGAGGTAGATACTGCGCATCCATTTCCGAAAGGATCGCATTTAAACTCTTAAAAAAATGTATTAGTTCAATGGTGTACTGTGAATCGCTTACCACAGTTATCGAGTAATACATACTCAGAAACATGATTGTGCTGCCGCAGCGCAGAGGCAACGGTAAGCAGTTGTTACAGCTGACCCTAGATATGCAACGACCCCCGGGCCATGCTAAATGTCTTACAATGAAAAGGCTATTCTGTATATACCATCTAACATCCAAAAAGGTATTATATGCGATGTCTCACTGCTGTGCAGATCGCTAATTTGGATTGGCATTCCATGGAACTTGTTCGTATCATGGTGTATGCTCCCCGTGCAGAGAGAAAACCGCGTCTCTGGTGGCGGGGCTTAAAGTAAATCCCGGAGCGCAGCCTGCCGCGTCGTCTGCCAGCTGTGTGTTTTTATGCAGCCCTCGCCTCATGCATTTGTTTTTCCGCGGCATCTGCGTCAGTTCATGAACAGCATCAGCTGCCAATGGACTGTGACTCAAACTACGGTGCATCTCTAACGATAGATATTTGTCGGGTAAATGTTCGAAAGCTAGGCGAAATGCACTGTAGACTTTAAACACTCGCCCTAGCTCGCCAAGCAATACAAGCTAAAGCGCTCAGTTAGAGTTCACTTCGTGTTAACAAGCCGTGTCATTCCTGTCTGTAAGGCCGCATTGAAGAGCGACTCGCTCGTGGAATCGAGCTGGCGGTCAATCGGCCGCGCAGCGAAGACAAGGAGTCAGCGCTGTTGTTTTTTTCTGCTTTTCTCCCCTCTACTCGGGCGCTAGCCGCGCCCCGCGGGGCGCGCTGGAGGCTTGGTTTGTTTCGTCCCTTCGCCCCCCCCCCCCCCCAGACATCACGAGGAAGCGATGGCAGACGCACCCTAATCGGCCGCAAACAACAGCGGCGCGCTTCTGCCAAACACTTTACGTCCGGCTCGCCCAGCAATCTCCCGCTATGACGCCAAACATCGGTGCAGGGAGACCCTGATAATGAAGCCGTTTGCACTGCCACAAGCGCTCACTAAATTTCCTGCAGAAGGTGACAATAGGCGCGACCCTTGGGCCCCCAGAAGCGACTCAGCCGAGCGGCCTCCCCCTGTGTTGCCAGACATCGGTACAAGGAAACCCCGTTAACGATAGGCGTGGCCATCGCCCCCCCCCCCCCCCCCCGCAGCCACACATCGGGTGCCAGCAACGGCAACGGTACACTTCTCTTATACAGTGCCCCCCCCCCCCCTCCTTCCCCCATTTTTTGAACAGGACGATTGGGTGACCAAGTCCCGATACTCACCGCGGCGTTCCTCTCGAAGGGTGTCAGCTGCAAGGTCGCGTCGCAAACACGCCAGGAAGGGGAAGGGAAGACAGGCACTGTGTGAGAGGGTTTGGTTACCGGCGAGTGGAGAGAGTGTTTTCAATGCTGTATTTTTATTTGATGTAATTAAGAACCTGGATCTAAGATTATTCTAAACCCACCAGGGTAGTGGCGTGTTTTGCAAGAAGTTGATTGGCTGCTTCATTTTCGGGGCGGATTACCTAAGGAGACCGCCCTCGGGTCTTTGTTGATGCTTGTCATCAGAACATGGCTCTAGGACCAGGTTGAGCAGTCAATATTAAGGCTCCGTGCTTAGCACGCATCTAGAGGCCCTAGCCCTTTAACTGAAACGCTTGGTAGGAAAGTAAGGGCTTGTAGAGCGACTTCTCTGTGTGAGAGTCTATTTTTTTAATTTACAGTTGTCTGTGTGACTCTTGTTCCCGTAACTTGCAGTATGCCAATCCATACTAATTTTCTTGTGTATATGTAATTCTCCTCTTGCCCATCATCTCATCATCGTCTGCTGCTTCATCATTGCCAAATGGCCACGTTTGGAGAGGCTTCAGAGGCTTCAGCCTCTTCGAATATTGGCAATGAACGAGCATAAAATTACTCTGTCTTATATTTCTACATGAAAGAACTTAAAACAATATCGGTGCATAATCGTCAATTGTCTGACTATCGCAACCATTCGCATTTAGGTACAGAATAAAATATATATTGGTTGGTGGTAAACCTGTAGTAGTTCATTTGCCTAGTGCAGTGCTGTACATTTTTGCGGTGCCTAATTTTTGAACCCATCAATCCTGAGAGCAAAATAAAAACAAATCTCATGGGTTTGAGGCACGATACCTAATGAATAAGCACGGTGCTCTAAGCTCATGGTACATGCATTTATAATTTGCATTTTTACCTAAGCGACTACGTTTTACGAATCGTAAGTTGTAGCATTCGCTTTATGGCATTTCACCCATTGCCGACTGTATACACTACGAAACATGTGATCGTCACGATCCACTCCATAGCTAGGGCTAAGGCCGTTAGAGATCTTTTAAACACTGGGGTGCTTATTTAGAAATCACCTATTATGATCAGGTCACGATTGTGTTCTTGGACCTTGTTTCCGTCACGAATTCAGTGGATCTACCTTTTTCATCTTGAACCAGCGAGCCTTCGCGACGTATGAGCGTGTATCTCTCTCACAAAAAGCATGTCCTGGGTTCTACTTCCGCCCAGCCCCCCTCCTCTCAAAATTGACAAAGGTGTTATTTCCGCTTTATTAGCGTCGTTTATTCACGAACGTACGTAAGAAATTAGCGCTAATCTGAATATTGTCAAGGGACGACGAAGCTACAGTACTGTGCTCGCACGCTCGTGCATAGCGAGCCAATTCTGCACATAAGCATCGTCCACTCCATTGAAGGTTCCGTGATCCCTCGGGTGGACACTTGATAGCCGAGGAGGGGGGACGCCGATAGCGCGGCCCCGTCGCTGGGCATGGCTAAAGAGCCGGGAAGTCGAAGACCGCGGAGAAGTCGAAAACTACGCTTCAACTCTTTGTTCTTCGCGATGACATCCTGTACCACCGCAACCTTCGCCCTGGTGGACCTCTGCTCTTGCTCATCGTTCCCCAGCGTCTCCGCTCGTCTGTCCTCAGGGAACTACATCCTGTCCACCGCGGGGCACCTCGGTGTCTCACGAACATACGATCGGGTCCGATGAAGCTTCTTCTGACCCGGTTTGTATCGTACTGTTCGACTTTGCGTTGCCAGCTGCGACCTTTGTCAACGCAGGAAGCGCCCATCCACCTTGCCTGCCGGTCTTCTGCAGCCTATCGACATACAGTCGTGAGCAAAAGTGGTATACAACACTCAGCTGATGACGGAGCTCGGGAAAACGGCATAAAATTGTCATAGAGCGGTAGCGACAGGCACAGCGACCATGACATGTGCATGTGGCTAAAATAGGGCATCGCCACAATTGTCTCTATCCCAGATAGCTGTTAGGTGAAGTCGCAATGTAGTTTTCCCGGGCTCCGTCACCGGCTGAGTGTTGTATACCACTTTTGCTCACAACTGTACCACTCGAACCCTATCCTCGTGTAGGACTAGACCTCGTCGGAATTTTTCCGACGTCCAGTTCCGGCAACCGCTGAATCGCTGTTGCGACTGACTACGCAATCCGGCACGCTATCACGCGTGCATTAGCAACCAGTTGCGCCACCGATGTCGCCAACTTTCTGTTACAAAATGTCATACTTCACCATGGTGTTCCACGCCAATTGCTGAAGGACAGCGGCTCCTACGTTTTGTCCCGGGTAGCTGACGACATATTCTAGTCCTGTTCCCCGCAGCATAAGCTTACTACAACGTACCATCCCCAAACGAACGGGCTTACCGAGCGGCTTAACAGAACCCTCACTGACATGCTATTTATGTACGTCGCACCCGAACATCGTGTTTGGAATATTGCCTTGCCATATGTAACATTTGCTTACAATTCATCGCGGCATGACACCACAGGCTATTCGCCTGTCTATCTTCTATTTGGTCGACATGCTGCATTGCCATTAGATACACTGATGCCGCCATTTTTGTACTTTACCACTGAGTACGCACTTGACACCATCTACCATGCAACTATGGCCTGCGAAATGGCCTGCGACTGTCTCCCCGCCTCCCAGACCTACTAAAAGTCTGTTTACGACCGCCAGCATCGCCCAGTGCAATAAGCCCCAGGATTACTTTTTCTCGTTTGGTCTGCTTCTGGGCGTGGCGGTCTTTCTGAGAAAATCCTTCGTCAGTACAACTGTCCTTGTCGTGAGCTCCGTCAGGTGACCGACGTGACATATGAGGCTGCCCCTCTTGATTTTCCGACATCATGCACAAGCCCTGCCACCGACGTTGTTCACGTAGTTCGCCTCAAGCCATACCATGCACCTGACCCGTCTTCTACTTAGCACCAGGACGTTGCTTTCGCCGCTGGTGGTTATGTCAAGGGACCACGAAAACAAACTGCTGTGCTCACGTTTTGAATGTGAGTAACGCGAGGATGACGAAGTGTGGGTGTTTTGTTCCGGACGCCGCTGGCCTGAAGGTGATCGTCTGTGGTAAGCTACCCCTTTGTAAATATCTGTTAATAAAACTACCCTGTGTGCGTGCATCTACTCTACAATATTCAAACTTCTGGAGAGACTTTTCGTATACGGCCAACAAAAACGACCACAGTGGCGAATATTCTGCGCCACCGGACCCATTGCGATATCGGATTAAACACTTTTAAAATCGGCTGGTGAATCGTTATGCGAATAGAGAGAGCAGTACTCGTACGATGTAATGGCGAGAGCCGCTTAATTTCTCACATATTGAATCCAGGCACGTCACTATGAACACATATAAAAAAGCTAGCAAAGCAAAGGCAGGGTAAATAAAAAAAACAGCGAATAATCTATTAAATACATTTACTGGTCGATTCAGCGTACCCACAGTAAAGCAGGGTTCAAAAATGCAGCTGGTCATTTAGCGATTGTTTGTAGCAAGCACGTAGTGCGTGTGAACATTATTTTCCCAAAATGCTGCGTCATCATCAATGTTTTCGCTCGTACACACAGGCCACCTATAACTTTATGCTTTTGCCCTCCGTAGAAAAAACTGCCATGAGCTGAAAAAGAAATTGGAGTGCCGATAATCAGCAATCCTCGCAGCAAGGGATGAGCCGCTGCAATTCGTATACCGAAAAGACACGGGTCGTATGTGTTTACTGTAAAAGCTAATCTATAGTATACGTTTCTGCCTCTATAGCCAAGTTGATAGCGTGCAAACTGCACGTACAGCTTTCATACTGCCAAACTTTGCTGTCCATATCAAATATTTCCGAGTGTTAGATATTTAGTATGGCTTCGCACAACGCAAGTGCTTCTTTGCCTCGATGCATGGCTATAAAGCCTAAACTTAACGGTCTCCGGCGAAGTGTTTCGGCTGTGCCTTTAGTCTTATCTACAAATAACCAGAGGTGGGCAAATGCCCTCATTTTGGCCTTTCCTCCCTCGCCCTCAATTTACAATCGGCAGCCCTCCCTCACCCTCACTTAAAAAATATTGCTGGTCCTCACTCACCCTCACCCTCATCTCATTTGCCCTATCTCACCTTCAGCCTCATGCCCAGTAGTTTGAATATTTTAGTTATTTTTCATTATTTTCGATCTATGACAACGTTACAGCGAGTCAAAGTAGGCGCAAACTATTCTTATCTGCGTCTGTTTTCGGCGGTCAAGCCGCGTTGATCATTTCAGTTCAGTTCAGTTCAGTCGTGTCCGACTCTTCGTGACCCTATGGACCATTTCACGCCACGCTTTCCGGTCTCTCACTATCTTCCTAACATCACATAACTTCATCTGCAGTGCTTTCAAGTGCAGCTAACAATGCACTTAAATAAATGACGGGGCTGCGTTCATGCTGTAGCATATCACTGGCATGAGCCATATGGTACTTGTTCCGACAGTTGCTGAGATTACGATATGCACTGCACATGGAAACCAGAGGCTGTGAAAAGTGCAAAGAACAATTCTTGCAGTGCCCTAAGCATACCAATCAAAGGCGAAACTTTGAGGAGGGAGGAAAATAACCACTGCCATAGTCTACCGGCCAAACCTGCCCATCGGTTCACACGCCATGTGTTTGAAGGAGATAGTGATCAAATACATTTACACAGCGCATGAGGAAGGAGGAGGTTCTAACTTCTAACCAGCCGCAGACGGAAGGCATGAGGCATATACGGCATATTAGAGAACAGTACAATATAATCTAATTCAAGTAACAGAAAAACGCTATCACACAGAAGCGTAAATTTCGAGGGAGTCAGGGGGTCATGACCCTCGATTGCTTCGCAGAGGGGGTTGGAGTGTGGGGACATAGCATGCGAGCCCGGGGCAGTGCGCGATAAGTGTCATTTGGGAAACGCCGCGTAAAAATGCGTTTGTTAGGACACGGCGCCGTATCGCATCCCGCTTTCGTCCAAGAACAAACCGAAAACGCAAATTGAAACACGTACCTCTGTTGCGCTTATGGTTTTCACGAACGCCGCCTCAGTATTGCGTAAAATCTTTTTTTTTTTCAATTTCTATTAAAGCTATACGAGAATAGGATCAGACAGCGCCTAACTAGAACAGTACGATGTGCAAACTGAACAGGCCAGAATTCCATGTATAAGGTTTGATTATGCTTCCTGAATAGTGTGCTTAAATCTAGGATCACTTATGAAAAAAGCAGTGCTTATAGCACGGGAACAGAAGAGCAACACATATGCGCCAACTAGCCGGATCATCAGCACTCTGCATTAATTCGCCTAAGTTCACATCTCCATAGCTGATCTGCTTCATTCCGGACAAACCCGCATATGCAAAAGCCGGGAAACAGATTGTCTGCACTGTGAAGGCAAGAGCGGCAAAAAAAAAAAAAAAATGAAACTCACCCGGAACCTGCATGACGTCCTACACACCTTTCACTTGGACCGCGCATTTCTCAATATCCGAGGACACTGTCACAATGGAAACTTATTCGCGCACATAGTACACAGACGTCCTTGAGCATATAGAATTTGCAACAGCGCACCAAAGTGTTGTTTCAACAAGCGTCAACAACTTGAGCGGTCCGATCGAAAGGACACAACAACACAAACTGAAGGGCTTCCCCAACCATTCCTGCAGTTTGTTGTTTCTTTTTTTTTTTTTTGGGGGGGGGGGGGGACTGAGCTGAAGGAAGACCCTTTCTTTGGACAGCTAGCGGGAAAGGACCGCGCGGAGGTGGACGCATGTGTATCCTTCCGAGAGCAATGCTGCCACGTCCATCCATGTCTCCACCCTGTGCCTCAGGGAGATCTGATAAGACCAGCCACAGCCGCCTTTTGAGCCCAGCCGTGGACCAGCGTGCGTGGTCTGCCCACCGCTCTGATATTTTTTTTTTTCTTTTTTTAACAGCTTTCCTAATGACAGCTGCCCTCGCTATGACAGGGGGGGGGGGGGTGGAGTCAAGCGCCTGTCGTCGGCGCATTGCCACAGGGTGCAAAGCTAGGCGCACACTGATTGTTTTGTGCGTTATCTGTCGCCCTCCCAAGAGGTCTTCAAACGAAGCGCCGCTAACCAAACCTCTCGGGCATGCAGGCTGAGGTGCACCCCGGCTAACAACGTTCCGGCTTACAGCCTTGTAGAATACTGTAGCTCGCCGAATGGAACATCTTCCCGCGGCCTAGTACGAGCAGTGGCGTTCGTTGCTTCGTTCACACTTCACACTGCTTCGAACCTATTCTCGAACCCGTTCACTGCTTCACACGAGAAGCAATCAACCGCTTGCACAACAACATGGGAAATCCGCGGAAGAAAGGAGGCCTCTTTCCTTCCACAGAAATAGCTAAGCACAATCAGGTGCACCAAAATCAAGGCTGCCATAGTTTCAACCTGCCAGCTGGAGATCCTAGGACATACCACGACTACGCGGAATTGGGCTTACTTTTATCTCAGCTGTCTGGTTTATTAATATTGAGTCAGTCTTAGAGTGATTGTGGGGCGCTGAAGATGAGAGGTAGTGTTGAGCGTTCGAGAGCAGGTATCACGCAAACCCTCGAAGCCTTCTTCCCTAAAGTCTTCCTTTTCTTCCGATCTGGTAGACGTTTTAACAGTATGCGAGACAGGTGCTCTCTGGTACGACTTTAGCCTTAGCGGTATGTATCTCAGCTGGTCATCTTTATGTTAGGCAAATGTAGGGACACTTATTAAAACGTTCTCATAAAGTCCGAAGCTTTGGCTTTGAGGCAGTGGGTCTTACTCGAGGCCTAAGCGTCCTGGAGGGCTGGAATTCGATGTCACCCTCTCATCGCATAGGACAAAAGCACTCAGTGCGGACCTCTATAACCAAATGTAAATTGATGTTTTGTAGCTTGACTGAAATATAAAACCCTGCTTTACGTCAGTTAAAAATTCCAGTTCAGCTGTCGCCCTATTCTGCAGCATGGAGCCTACATCACTTTTTCGCTTTTTATCGTGACGTACCAAACACAGTAAATCATGCTTTGGATAAGAAGGCGCTGAAAGCCGACATAAACGTGGTCCACCCCTAGAGTGAAGCTGATCTTGGCAAATTAAGTAATGGCAAAATAAGAACACTGGCACGTTGCCGTACATGCGACTCCTTAAGTTATCGGATAAGGCGACGGAGGCTTCAATTGCTAACACAAGTGGGGAATTCCATCTTAATGTATAGTATGCTTCGTATACTTTTCTGCTTGTTTCGAACGCGAACTTCTTCAAGATTGTCGTTTCGCAGAATGGAGGTGCACGTTTTTGGAACAGAACCACGACACTGACGACATAGACAGCCAGTTCCCCACCACCCCGCCAGTGCGTCTAATCCTGCGTGGAGCTCTGAAGTGCGACGTTTCTGCAACATCCAATTTGTTCTGTGTAGCTTCTGACACGGGAGATTGGTATATGGTAAATGACGGCACTCTCCCTCGGCACGAACCTGCCTAAGTGTTTGATACTGCATCCTTAGCTGCTTGTGCTTTCCTTGCACTATATTGCACAAGCTAGCCAGTTTTTCGTGTACAGTGATGACTACCAATACGTCACCTTTCTGAGCCATATGTTTTTTAAGCGGTGGGAAATTTGATAGTATATGGAATGACAACGGATCTTGTACCTTGCGCTTCTTCAGCGCAGCGGTGCTGCTCTACATCCCTAGCATCCCTGGCAAGTTCCTCTAAAACAAAGGTGACCACCTCAGAGGCAAATCTTGCACTGGTTAGTGTTTGCAGCCAGACATTCACGCTATATGCGCCACTCCCCGTAGGCAGGATTTGTCAAGAGCGGCATGCAGGTGGTTTTTAGCAATGCTCTTCTTAGGAACCTTTGAATGAGCTAACTGCTGGCTTAAAATACCTTCTTTTTTTATAGTGAGGCTGATACCTCAAGCATGCTTTGATTTTGCGAACAGCAACACATGTATCTAAGAACTGCAAGCACCCTTGCGCACCCAACCCGAAAGCGCATTCGGCAAAGAATTAAACCTGGTACAGTATTGTCATATCCCCGTCATGCGTGAGTCTATGACAGCATTCAGCCTTACGATCGTCGGGCATTCCGATGCATTAAACTTATTCTGAATACAGAACAGATGCTAAAATCATAGAATATTAAAGAACCTTCTCCGGTGCAGGACTTCAACAGGTTAGCACGAAATGAGAACACTCTATAGACTTTGGATACTGGAAATGAAACAACTCTTTCGTGAAATTGTGCTCAATGCTCACACGCTGTAGTTATTACTTTCAAATCGATGCTATGTTAACACCCATCTCAAGAAAACTGTCTTAAGAAAATAGAAAAAGTAAAACTTAATGCTATTAAAATTGCGGAAAAAACAGTGCGCTGTAATTACGAGCCGCACATATTATTGAACGATTTGACAATTTTGATAATTCACAACAAGGAGAAAATCGATAAAATAAATAAGAAATTATTTCTTGTTCCTGCAAACACATGACAAAGATTGCAACGGATATTGAACTGCGGTTTATTTTATTGCAGCTATTATCAGCACAAAATCAATGCTGTTTGTTTATTTCTGTTGGTTTTGTTGCGAATTGTAATTTACCCAACTTATGAAAGTTTTATGTAAAACCTTGCTAACCAAACAGTCAAGTAACACTGTCAAGAAACATTTCGCATGTGTCGGCTACACATGCAAGCTATCTGGACGAGAAAGAAAAAAAACATGTGGCAGGGTCCCAGCAGATAAGATCACCCCACCTCGGTCTTTTGTGTTCAACGTTTCTCTGCGCGTCCCCTCTACTTTAGACGCGCTTTTTTTTTTTCTGGGCGTGTTTTTTTCCTAAATGGCAAAGAAACGTTAGCAGTTATAAACGGGGGTCCTGTGTATTTTGCCCGTCCTTTCGTGTTCTGTGAGGCTGGAAAAGGCGACATCGTTCTCGATGACTTCCTGGAGCTTCCTAGGGTCGTTTTTAGACTTTTCTTCACCACGAGCGCCGGGGCAATTTTGTGGCTTTCGTTCCGGCATCTTCTATAGCTGCAGCGCCTATGCCCCGTTCCATTACATCTGTTTTCTATACAACACATGCCCAGTGGAGGAGAAAGTGTGTTGTCCCTCATGCCTTTCGGGTTGCCGCGTGTTTTTTCTTACTGCAGAAACTACGCCTTTCGTGGAACAATTGCCCTCGCCCCACAAACTCTATCTTTCCCTCCCTCACCCTCCCCTCACCGCCTCTACCCTCCCTCACCCTCGTCCTCACGAATTTTTCAGCGCCGATCCTTCCTCGCCCTCACCTCACCGAGTCAGATCCTCACGAGGTGAGGGTGAGGACGCCCTCGTGAGGATGCCCATGTCTGCAAATCACTACATACATAGCTACAAAACTCTACTACAGAACGAGTACTGGTGCGGGAACCCTAAACACACGGCTTCCGGCCTGTTTATAAGAAACGCCAACGTTATCACTGATACCGTGGTGTCCATGTGCCAATAAATTGATTTCTTATAACAGCGCATTTCAAGAGAAAAAGGCATGTACAAAGTCGGGGTGCCATAGCAAAATTCAAGCCAAAAGGTCTGCGCGTGGGCAGGATATGTAGTTGAAATACAAAACGCCCGAAAGCACTTCTCAATCTGCAGTGAAGAAATGCAAATGCCTGTGCGTTGCTATTGCGCTCGGTCTATTGCGAGCTCGTTGTAGAACACAAATAGAGTTTCATTGAAAGCATCAAAGTTTAGCGGCATTCAATAACTGTGACAGGAAAGGAAAGACGCGGTATGTCATTCGTGGAATCTTGCTGACACATCTCATGGACAAATTTCTCCAACGCGAGATTTTAACACTCATGACACACTTCTGGTCACAATCATGCATTTATTTTGCTTATTAGGTCACAAACTTATCCAGTTCTGGTTGGCGTGACGAAGTATCCCCTGGGCGTCGACATTAGTCGTATGACTATTTGGGCGTGTGATTAATTTTACATTTGTATTTTTGGGTCTGATTAGTTTACTAATCAACGTATTGGCATGTTTTTTTCTGCAACATTCCCACATCATTCTCTGTCGATCTAAATCAATCATTTTATCCTAACAACTTTAAGAAACGCACAATTACGGCGTACACGTTCTGTACACGTGACCTTGCCGACATAGCCCAGAAATGCTTTGGAATTAAAAGTGTTGGTCATTCGAGAGAGAGCGCAGAACTCCAACCGTATTCGAACTTAGGCGCAGCAGGACATCATCTGCCTGTTGCAATAACGTTTTGCAAGAAGGAGGTGTGCAACCTGATCATAACCTGGGTAATGATGAGAGCCGGAAAAGGTGAGGTAAAGGGTTCTGTAATGATAATATAGCGTGATTCAACTTCTTGAAGCCAATATTTCAATGCGAAAATATCCTCTACAAAATGCGTGCATAATGTTGGGAAGGCACTGGCAGCAGCAGAGGTTCTTACTGTTACTCAGATATAGAACATACGGAGCTGCCGTCTGTTCCTTTAGAAGAAGAATAAATTCCAAGAATTTTCGATTTGTCCAGATGTTCTAAACTATCGTACGGCAGGTTGCTAAAATATACCTAGAGTATAAGATAGGGGAGTATCAAAATGTGAAACTCCGATCGGAATAAATGGTCTCAACTTTATTAAGTAATTTTTAATCTGCGAACTGTTGCTTGGCTTTGACGCTTTGATGTTCCGAATGTATGGGCCACTGAAAGCTGACACCCATCATTTTCATAAATGAGACCTAAAAGAAGAGGGCCTAGTATTATGGTTCATTTCTCAGTACTTTGCCCGCAAAATATTTGCCTAGCTCTAATGCAAACTTCAAGCAAACATTAGGCACGTGTAATTAACACGGTATAAGTTGTTATTGCGTGTTGAAATGCTAAAAGACTTAGGTAGTAAGGTGTCGTTTTATCCGATGAACTATTTGGTATTTAATGCTAGTATGTTTTTACCTTGCCATTCTCCACTTTATATCCCTGCTTTTGTATCGCTTCCTGTCCTGTGGGCTTTGCTACGTCGCTCATGGTCCCTCTGGGTGTCGGCTATTCAGAGCAGGCGTTTATTAAAGGTCACGCTATATATTATGCTGACGAATTAACCTCACGGGGGCTCTGCGATCTCTGAATACCGCGACAACACACAAAAGGCATCCTTATGGAATATAGTTTCGAAAATCAACCAAATGCAACCGCTCGCTGGGTGTTCTCGGATCCCGTAAGTGTACATGCCCACTAGGTAGCCTAATGCACTGTTGAAAACATATAATAGCAGTCTCTATTTCTTGCACATGTAATGTTTATTTGCTTTTCACAAGGTCTTTGCCAGACGTTTTTGATAAGACCAGTCCGGACACTCCGTTTCAAAAAAGTGACAAGTTTTAGAAATAACGTTTTGGGTGCTTTTCAGTTTAATCATGAAGCCGCCAATAAAAGTTATTTACTGTGGCCGCCATTGGCCTAAGAAAATTGTTTTTTATTTTTTTCTCTTTTATTTTTTGTTGCGTTGTTACGCCTAAATATTTTTGCTACTGCATCTCTTCAGCAGATTTTATTTGTCAACTGGTTATGCATTTCGCAACAATCACAGTCTTCAACTTGGGCGCGGTTTTCTTTAATTGCTGCGGGCATAGCTACTATTCGTAAACACATGAATTTAAGTAGATAAAACCCGTTAATTTATAAGTGGGCTCTAGGCAAAGTTTCATACCTGGTTGTAATGAACACTTGTGATATTTTCAGTACTACGATATGAGAAGCGACAGCGTCCGATCATGGTGCCGTGTACTACATGAGATTATTACGCGCCTGTAGGCCAGGTTATCAAACTGCGCATGGACCAAATCAGTTGCGAAATATCCTGATTGGTCTAGGCCGTCTTTACCTTCTGCTATATAAATATATTGAACAGAATGTGACGCAACTTTCCCGGTTATCTCTTTTATTCCAACAGTTTCGGACGGTGGACCGTCCTTCTTCAAGGTAGAATTTCTCAAGGCTACATTGAAGAAGGACGGTCCACCGTCCGAAACTGTTGGAATAAAAGAGATAATCGGGAAAGTTGTGCGACATCCTGTTTGAATTTAACTCTGGCCCATTAGTAACAAGCAAACGATGCCTATATATATATGGATATATAGTTCATATGTGATCAGAGATCACAAAGACAGCATCATGGAGGCAAGTGCAGTCAGGCCGAAGAAAAAAGCTATAAAATTCCTTAATAAAAATCAATGAAAGCACATTCCATATGACGAATCGAATGGCTTATAATATTTCTTGTAACCGACAAGGCTAAAGAATTAAATCGAGGAGCTCAATTTACTTTATGCTGCAACGTTATTCTATAGGATTAAACCGACTTGTTTTCATAATTAGCGATTATTCCTATCAATCTGAAAAAGCGATGAAAACGACCCATTTGGAGCTAGGGTTTTCGCAATCGCCACTGCATTATCGGCGAAAAGAACAAATTTTGCAATAGCACAACTAATGCAGCTGCCGAAGCGACTTACAAAAATATATCACATGTGAACTGAAGAGAAGTAAAAAATTATTGGTGTTTCAGCTTGATTCGGCTTATGGTATTTTAAATCTCAAAGCGACTCAGGCTTTGAGAGCCGCGTACTGCAGGGCTCTGATCAATTCGACTTCCTGGGGTTGTTTAACGCGCACTGACGTCGCACTGATCGATTGATCTAGATTCGCAAAATGTAAATTTGTATCTGCGTAGTAAAAAAACTGCTATTCTAGCTGAGAAATTGGTACAATAACATACTTTAAGGCGAAGAAGGAAAAATGTATGTATTTCCAATGTTATTTTCGCCAAAGTTCGCCATAAAAAGGGGGCGAAATCTTAAGCAAAATGGCACATCATAGGCAGGGAATAAAAACGCCCTAGGCTGCCTTTCATGCATCCCGCACAAAAAAGATGAATATATCCTTTTAAGCATGGTTTAAAAATATACCATTAAGCACAATTATATCTTCAGCTCCTCAACTCAAACAGTGATATTAGAAACAGAATTGTACAGGCAGCAGCATGAGCATTATGAAAGATATATCAAAATCTATACAACAAAATCTATAGCTCCGCCTCTGAGGATATCGCGCGACATCATCTGTGGCTCACGCTGGCAGGCTATTCTTGCCGATCGTCTTTTACTTACAAGCGAATTGGTACTCACGTTATAATTTAACCTTTTTTGTGAATCTATTATCCCACAGATATTAATTAGCTAGCAACCTCCACCTAACACGTAAACATCAAGTACGAGTCTTTGATGTAAAGTATAGCTGTTACCTAACTCTGAATGACATTGAAGCACCTTGCACTCGCCGGTCAAACGCCCTAAACCTTTGAATATCTATCTAACCCTCTTTAACAAAGGCTAGCCCAAACATGGTAGCGCCTGCCAGCTCGCCAATGCGGTGTCTCATTACGCACACCTTCCGACGGCCATTCAGTGCACGTCTATATCGCCTACCGAATAAAAATCTAAAAATATCAACTAATTTCTTGTGCACAACACCGACGAAAAACACCTATGTTAATAAAAGCCAACTCCAAATAGTGTGGAGAACAACCCCTTGAATCATGTCCATAACATGCCGCATGAGCGTCTGTTTCCATTACGGCCACCACTGGCCTTGTGACAAGCGTAGGTTTTTCATATTGTCGTACCAACGGTAGATTAGATGGCCATCCATCACTGATAACGAAATGCATCACGCCATCTTCGAGGTTGATATCGTCGATCCCCTCTTATGTTTAACATAACTGCTTGCTGCAAACGACGCCAAGACGCCTTCACAAAATGTAACGCACAAACAAGACTTCTCGGGTATCCTTACTTACCCCGGCTACCACCAAAGGAAATGGTTCCCCTGAATGCTTTTTCTGGTTGTAGTCTGTTTAGTTGCAATGAATAAACAATACTTGAACTCAACGGCTCATCAGGGACGCTTAAAATTTAAGTTTTTGTGAACGAGAGAATAAACGTAAAAGAACTTATCCTCTTTCGTTTCCTCTCAAAATATAATAGATACTATGGCCGTCGATACCGTCTACGTTACCCCCGTACTGTATGCTGGCTTGTCTTGCATCGTCCTAGGAGGTTCGGAATCCGATGGTGAGTATGATGCAGTTATATATTGTACATTTTTGTTGCTCTTTATTGTCTTGTCTAGACGTTATTGCACAAAGTTATCAGTCTGTCGTTATTACCTTTAAGCGTATCTGGGCGAACATTAAAAGAATAGACCAGTAGTTCCTAGTGCTGAAAACGTAAATGTCTACAGTTCAGCGCTTGCTTGGAGCTATTTTTTAACCCATCGTCTGAATAGGCTCAAAATAGATTTGCTTCTCTGAACTTGGTCAAACTCTCAAACGAAACACATTCACTGAAATGAAAGGCATTGAGAGCCTAAGCAGCCATGGCAAATACTTTATGAATACCAACCCATACAGTAGCAAAGTGCTCACCAGTAACATCGATAACGTAAAGATAGAAGCCATCCTTAGCAGCAAGAAAAAATGTTTGAATAATCAGCACTAAAAACAACCGGGATGAAAAAGGAAAAATATGGCACTGCTTGGCCATTTTCGATTGCAGTTTTCGTGGTGGCTACCCCAGACATCGCTCCATTCAAACAGGTCCAGATTGCCGTTTATTGACATATATAAAAAAATTCTATATCGCTCAGTCTGCTTCAGTAGGTAAACCAAAACACTAATCTTTACTCGAGTGAGCGGGCCTGCATAACGTGACGCGTTCATACTACTGTGATGTATATTCTTCCCTTTCTAAGAGTCCTCCTGAATCATTTATTACTTCACACGTGACAAGTGTCTTTGTTATGACGTCACCTGTTCTTGTAAGTCATTCTCAATCATGTGACACTTTCTAGTGTGGTGAATCCGGTATGACGACCGCCTTTCCTGATGAGTCTGGTTCTTTACTCCGAGAGGACAGCATCACTTTTTCAAGAAACCTCGAATCATTTGCAATTTATTTGTCAAGTGACTCCAGTTGAATATCATCACGCGTTTGGACGTCATCCTTAGTTTATAACATTTCCTTTCGACGTGACTCTGGTTTATAATCATATGTTAAAAACCACCCTGACCGCAGCACCTCAGTCCAGTGCGACGTCATCACTTATTACAGTAATTACGATACACGTGATTCAGTTCTCACGTGACTGCAGTGTGTCATTAACTATTTCTGGAGTTGGAGTTTGTTTCTGTCTACAAGAAAGGGGAAGCCAAGGCAAAAGGTGACAAGCCTGAATGAGCCTTGGCCCCTATAGTTGTGAATCGAGTTACGCATTGTCAGAAAAGCCCAGTATGTAGCATCACAGTTTTGCATGTACTCATGAACCACATAATTCCGGTACTTTCAATATGATCGGGCTTTGCATATGCAGGGTGGTTTGTATTTCTAGCATGGTATTTCCTCTTTGTTTCAAAAAGTCGGTAGTTAACTGATCCTACCCAGCTGCTTTCCTCTTTTCGTAGCTTCTAAGACCTTCTTAACCTTGTCCTTCATCTGTGGTCGAACGTCTGATTGCTTTTCTATACAGCCAATCTCATTTTTCCAGAGTGCTTTGGCTACTGTAGAGGTCCGTATAGAACTCCTGGCTACCTTGATTACCTTGTCCCGGTTAGTAATGACATTGCCGCCTTGTACCTCAGGGCATAGATGTGGTTTTCACTAATGCCTAATTTCCTCTATGCCGCTTTCAGATACGACAGTTCTTAGGAGTATGTTCAATTTTTACCATGTTATACTTCTCTACATCGGCCGCCCTGCGCTTATTCGTTAGTTTTGATATCTCTGGCAGTTCTGAATGGTCTGTTGGGTTAGATGCGTTCACACTTTAGCCTTCCTTAGTCGAATATTTCGTATCCTTAGACAGTTTACCGGTATTCTCTTCAGAATTCCATCGCCTAATTCTACCGGCCAATCTGCAATGATATATTAGAAATTATTGTTCATTACTTCTACGCTAAGATCGGCTACTTCAGTTAGCACTGAACCAAGTAGAACACATTACGCGGTCCACTTGGGGCCCGTTTGGGCAAAATTATCTTGGGCGACCACAATAATACCCATGAGGGCCCCTTTAGGGATCAAGCGGGCAAGCCCAATTTGAGCTTGCCCGCTTTTTCCATCTGGACATATGCGAAAAGGACTAACCGAGTGCATATTCCCACATCTGGCCCTCAAGGGGCCCGCTTGGGGAATTTTATGGCCGATGCAAAGAAAATTTGTGCTTTGTGTCGAAAAAGCCTGGGCTAATGTAATTGGGGCTGCCCGCTAAAAACGCAATAGGTCCCGCATGGGACGCGGCGGAGCTAAATATGGGTAAGCCCGCACATTGCCTACGTAGGACCCTTGAAGGGTACTCGAGGGAAGGTCAGACGGAAACGTGGGCTTCATGCTGAAAATTCCTGGGCTTCCCCAAATGGTACTGCTCACCAAAACCCAGATAATTTCCGCATGACAAGTAGTGGTACAGGAAAGCGCTCCTTTCCGCTTCTGCCCGCATCGGCCTCTTGCGAGGCACTTTAGGGCAGATTCGATGCAAATATGGGCCGAAAGCAAATAAAAGGCGTCGTAGTCCGAATGGGGCTACCCACTCCAAGGCCGAATAGGTCCTGCGCGGTTTGCGGCCGGGCTGAAAAGAAGGGCATGCCTCCACGCTGGCCACATGGGTATTTCTTGGGGTACGTGCGGACAAATGCAACATATGTTCGTATTCCATGCGGTAAAAAAATCAGCCCCATTCGGGCTGCCCAAGAAAAGCCGCAGTGGGCCCCAAATTGACTGTAGGCGGGCTTACCGCTCTGAAACGTCTCCACCTTATCTTTAGGGGACCGTTTTATTAAGTAATTCATTCTATACCGGCCGCTAATGGCCTCTTCGGGCGCCTTTCTCTTATCTGTCCTAAGCATATCCATGCCATGAGTAAAGACTGTCTACATTTACTCAAAAAGCTAACTTAATTATGCAGTATTAGCAGAAAATATGCAGCAGTGACTCTTTACGACTATGTACTGAACTACCTTCATATGTTTCCTGCTTGGGAATCCCCGAAACGTCTAGATTCAACCCATGAGGGGAGCACGTGGGCCAGCTCGAAATAGGCTGGCCTCCGCAAAGTCCGCGCCGGTACAATTCAGGTATTGGAGGGATCAGAATTCATCAACCAGCAGCCAAAATTTTGATATTTTTTTTTTACTCTAAAAACGCACGTTCGATAAAAATTTCGTGGGTCCCCGCACACGCGGCTCATCCTGGAAACGAGGCGGCGCACCAGAATGCCCGAGGATTCGTCGTAGGCCGGGAGGTGCGTTACCCCGAACTAAGATCGGCTCGAGAGAGACCCTACGTACAGAGGAATTACGAATTGGTATAAAAACAACAGACTGAAATATCCGGAGCCCCACTATACACTCAGCAAATCACAACAAATGCTACATAGAAAACTTCAAACAAATACGTGATTTAATCCGTATGAGCGAGCACAATGGTGTCCAGGCGAATACAGCCCCTCATGTTCACTTTGCGGTGACCAGAGGGTAGATATCGAACAAATCCTGTTTAAATGTGAAAGCATGCATCCACCGGAGGGCCTGCAGATTGCCAATTCGGAACAGTGGGAGGCCGCATTGCTTAGCTCTGATCCAAGCCGGTAACACGCCGTCACGGCTTGGGACAAGGAGGTCGTCGAGCACCATCGAGCGATGACCACCCCTGGGGCGGCTTGAGGAGAAGCGAACTCCCACGAAGAATTTCCCAATTCTCCTCAATAAAGTGTCCTCCTTCTCCTCCTCGACTTAAAAATTAAAACCAAGCTTGATCCATGGGACGGCACTCTTGATCAATGGGGAGGACCAATTAGTGATTCTGCTATGCTACCCAAATTCAGCTATCTGGGCTGAATAAGGGCAGCCATAATTGGGCGGCCTATAAGGATACAGATTGGGAATGATCGCTGCAAAATTGGGCCGCCCACGTGGGGCCTCTCTGCATACCTGTTCCAAATGCCGCATGGGGTCCGTATGGGCTGCCCCCACGGGCCCAGCGCGGGTCCCCACATCACAGCCCACTTTTTGATACTCGGGGAATATACATTTGGCAGCGAGAGCAGAATTGTTCTATTTTCCTCCCTGATGGCGAATTCATTGATGGACTCATTTCCCTCTTCAAATCCACACTATTTAAAACCTTCTAAACATTTGGTCACTGCATTGAACCCTAGCGCTTACCTTTACAGCCTACACAATTGCAGGGTTAGAACACAGTATGAAGTCAATTTATTCTTTGTCTCCCCGTTAGGGCTTTTCCATGTCCACTTCCGTTTCTTCCATTAATTGAAGATGGTATACACGATTCGTAAGTTACTGCGTTCAGCAAACGTAGTAACTCCCCTGCAGTCCCTTAAACCAGAGCCATGTTTGCCCATTGCCTGGTTCCCAACTTTCTCTCTGACTACCTTGACATTGTAGTTGCCCATCTGTACTGTATACTGCGTTTTACTTCCCCGTTGCCCATGCCACATGCTCGTGGACGCTTTCAACTGCCTGGTCATGATGACTGCATGTACGTGCGTATGCATGTGCAACCTTCAGTTTATTTCGCTTATTTATTATTATCATGATGCTACAACCATTTCACTAAACAGCAGTTTAAAACATCGACGTGCGCTGGAAGAGTTAGGGGAATATGTCGACTTAGGACAGGTAGTCACGCTGGTCCGTACCACGAAGGGCAAATTACTAGGAGAAGAACATTTGGATGGGGCGTATTTCGGATGGAGCATAGAGAAAAGTCTAAGATTTTCAACTTACCGCTACACACCTATGGGGCTGGAATCATGGAGGTTAACGAAAATGGTTCTGTTTAAGTTGAGGACAACGCAGGGGCTATGCAGCGCAACATATGTGTAGCGTTAAAATAAAGGAAGCGTGAAGATTGGGTAACAGAAATAACCGGTTACTGACATTCTAATAGAAATTAAGAAACAAGGGTCATTTGAAGGACATCTAGCTCGAAGAGAGGATAATCGGAGGTCTCTAAGAATAATGATTTCGATTCCAAGGTGAGAATAGCATAGCAGGGTGTCAGATAATTAGGTGGGTGGATGACATAAAGAAGTACGCAGATATTAAGTGGATGTAACTAGCACAGTAGAGGTTTATTTGAAAGCAAATGGGAGCAGACAATGCCTTGCAGTGAATATAGCATATCTGATGATGTTGATGATGATGAGTTGCATGACATTTTCTCGTCACCAGACACCAAGTGTACATCTCAAATTATCCTGAGATATAGGACACTTCTTTATCACGTGACGGCGATGGAGTGACATCACTGTTGCGCTTATATCGTTTAATCGTGCGACAAATGCTTCTCACATGACTCTGGTGATGCGTCGAATCAGCTCAACCTGAATCCGGAATTCACCTTAGTCCTGCGTGACGTCGTTGTTGTTGCAGTTCATCCTGCATGCTTAACACTTTGTCACGTAACTCTCGAGTAACGTCAGCAGATTTACTAATCGTCCAGAATGTCATGACGCTTCTTTGTCACCTTTGTCGCATGTCGCGCACCGTATTAGCACTCTTCCCTTGCATTGATAGGAAAAGAAATTACTTATCTTCGTAATCGCATGCCACGCAAGAATGAGGGTACTGTCTATATATATATATATATGTATATATTGTAAAACAGGTATTAGGCTCTGATATGTTCAGCGCCTATTGATGAAGAGAACCACGACAAGCATGTTCAACGCGCGTGACGGGCAAGCAAGAAAACGACAACGAAGCTCGCTTCGACGCTCGTACGCGTGCTGACACGTATCACGACTGATCGCAGAACGTTCTATTGACTGTTGACGACGTATCGCCCAGTTTAAGGTCTTCTACAACAAGTGGTGCAGGTGCGGGGCAATCCCCTCAACCTGGAGCTTCGCAGCCGAGCTTTTCCTACCACTTCCGCGATGCCTGAGACCGCCAGCCAACCCCATCGCCTGTCATCTGTCCCGGTACAGCGCGTCTGCGTGACCCAGCCATCTTCAGCGGCACCGATGACACGGATGTAGAAGACTGGTTGGCGTCGTATGAACGCGCAAGTGCGTAAAACAAGTGGGAAGACACCGTGAAGCTCACAAACGTCATTTTCTATTTGCACGACGTTTCCAATCTATGGTTTCGCAACCATGAGAGTGACATTTCTACCTGGACGGCTCTCAAGGCCAGCCTGACCGTAGTTTTTCGCCGTCCCGCTATACGTAAGCTTCGTGCCGAGCAACGCTGCAAAGTCGGGCACAACAAACCGGCGAAAACTTCACCAGTTTCATAGAAGATGTCGTAGACCTCTGCAAGCGCGTAAACCCTACCATGAGCGACGCCGAGAAGGTCGGACACATTGTGCAAGGCATTGACGATGACGCCTTCCATATGCTCGTCGCCATAAACCCCAAAACTGTGTCCGACGTTATCTGCTTCTGCCAAAGCTTCGATGAGCTGCGCAAGTGGCGGCTTTCCACGCGACGTGCTGGCCTTCAGCAGGCCACTCTTTCCAGCTTGGCTCTCTCCGGGGACGGTGCCCAGGACCAGCAGTCGCTAATTCAGCACATTCAACAGTTTGTTCGTGAGGAAGTCGCACGCCTGCTTTCCTTGTCCACCTTTACTTGCCCGCCAACACCTGCGGCTGCACCGCCGCTCACTCCCACTCTTCAGCGTGTCATACAAGAGCAGGTCGCTGAGGTTCTGCCTTCACCTCCTCAGCAGCCGTTGGTGGCGGCTCCTCTCACGTACGCTGATGTTTTGGTGCGGGCACCACCCCCTGTCGCCCCTGTGTACAGCCGGCCTCCCCTCCTATACGAGCCTCAGGGACGCCAGCAAAATGAGCAACCTACAATCCCCCCTTATCGTGCTGTTCTCCGCCGTCGACCACAGCCACGCCCTACCAACCCCCGGGGCACACAAGACAATCGACCTATCTGCTACGCCTGTGGAGTCGCCGGCCATGTGGCTCGTTTGTGCCGCAATCGTGGCCCTCGTCCCTACGACTATACACGTGAGCCGATGTACAATCTTCCTCCGTCCCCATCGCTTGTGTTCCCTGAGCCTCCTCAGCATTCCTCTTCAAGTCACGATCGCCGCTCCCACCGCTCGCCTTCTCCTGGCTGTCGTTCCCGATCTCCGATGCTCCGCCGCCAATCAGCCGTTAACACTGAAAACTAACGGCCGCAGTTCCGGATTCAAGAACTGCGCCATCAGGGACCAACTCAAGACCTTTTTACGTACCAGCCAACATTATTACTATATTCATCGAGGGAGTTCCTGTCGAAGCACTTGTAGACACTGACGCAGCCGTTTCTGTTCTTAATTACGCCCTCTGTCGCAAACTCAAAAAGGTGATGACGCCGCTTCCTGCAATTTCTCTTCGCACAGCCAGCGCTCAGGACATTCGACCATTAGCCGCCTGCACCGTCCGCCTTGTCATCGACGACGTTCAATACACAATAGAATTCCTCGTCCTCGCCCGCTCATCATATGATGTTATCCTTGGTTGGGACTTCCTCTCCAATCATAACGCCATAATAGACTGCGCCCGTGCTCACCTTGAGTTATCACCCCTCAGTGACACTTTTTTCGACAAACCCGCTGCTGCTGCCGCTACCGTGCACGCCGGGAGGACACCGACGTTCCGCCTTTCTCCTCAGTGCTTGTGCCACTTTATTGGGCTGCTCTCTCCGACGCCACTGTTATCTACACACCTTCGTTACGATGCGCTGACCAAAAATCTGTGTTGCTGCCCCATGCTGTGCTGACAATTTTTCGCAACTCAAGTCCTATGTTTGTTTTTAACCCGTGCCCCTGCCCTACCACTTTACTTCGTGGCCAGTCACTGGGTTGTGTTGCTTTGCTCGATTACACGTCCACCTATCCCTTAGGCGATACCATCACCAGCCTTCACATCAGCGTCATAACACCTATTCCTGTCGCCACTTCATCATCCCTCGAAGTTTTCCACCGGTCCATCGACGCTGGCCTGAGGCCCTTACAACGAGCCCAGCTTGTCGCCATCCTACAACGTTTCGCGGCTTCGTTCGACTCCCAGCAGCACTCGTTGGGGCGCACAACTACGGTTACTCACCGTATTGATACCGGCACCCATTCCCCTTTGCGCCAGCGTCCGTACCGTGTTTCAGCCGCCGAGCGCCGCATTATTGACGAACAGGTGACCGACATGCTTCAGCGCAACTTGATCCTACCGTCGCACAGCCCTTGGGCGTCTCCGGTCGTCCTGGTCAAGAAAAAAGAAGGTTCCATCCGATTCTGTATAGATTACCGGCGACTCAACAAGATCACGCGCAAGGACGTTTATCCTCTCCCTCGTATCGACGACGCCCTTGATTGCCTGCAGGGAGCTGAGTTCATTTCTTCAATAGACCTGCGTTCCGGCTACTGGCAGGTGCCGATGGCAGAGGCCTATCGCCAAAAAACCGCTTTCGTCACACCCGATGGGCTCTATGAGTTTAATGTCATGCCATTTGCACTGTGCAATGCCCCTGCCACATTCGAACGCATGATGGACATCCTACTCAGAGGGCTCAAATGGCACACTTGCCTTTGTTACTTTGACGACGTTGTCACCTTTTCCCCAAATTTTCCATCTCACCTCCAGCGCCTTGAGACAGTTCTGCGATGCCTGACCGACGCTGGCCTCCAATTAAATTTAAAGAAGTGCCGTTTCGGAGCACGGCAGCTCACCATACTCGAACATGTCGTCTCCGAGGATGGCGTTCTTCCCGATCCGGCAAAATTACGCGCTGTGGCAGAATTTCCCAAGCCGAATAATGTGAAAGAACTCCGCAGCTTCGTCGGCCTCTGCTCGTACTTCCGCCGCTTCGTTCGCAATTTCGCCACAATCATCAACCCTCTCACCAAGCTTCTGTCCAGCCATGATCTTTCAGACTGGTCTCCGCACTGTGGTGATGCCTTCGCGACACTCCGCCCCCTTCTGTCGACTCCGCAAATCCTGCGTCATTTCGACCCTTCTTCTCCCACGCAAATCCACACTGATGCCAGCGGCGTCAGCCTCGGCGCGGTACTCGCTCAGCGGAAGTCTGGCTTTGATGAGTACTTTGTCGCTTACGCAAGTCGGACCCTAACAAAAGCTGAAGCAAACTATTCCGTCACCGAGAAAGAATGTCTCGCTATTCTCTGGGCAACAGCAAAATTTCGCCCCTACTTCTATGACCGTTCTTTTCATGTCGTCAGCGATTATCACTCCCTCTGCTGGCTGTTTTCTTTGAAAGATCCTTCTGGTCGACTGGCCCGTTGGGCTCTGAGGCTCCAAGAATTTGACATTAACGTCATCTATCGCTCTGGCCGTAAACATTCCGATGCTGATGCTCTCTCACGTTCTCCCTTGCCGTCTGAAGCCACTCCTGCTATAACCGTTCTACACCCACCGACATGCCCACCGATATGACTTCCTAGCAACGCAAAGACACATGGATCGCTTCACTCCTGGATGTTTTATCTGGCCGCGCTTCACGACCTCCTTGCCGCGCTCTCCGTCGCCAGTCTCATTATTTCGCAATCAGAGGCGAGCGCCTCTACCGTAGGAATTACTTTCCGGATGGTAGAAAGTGGCTGCTTGTAATTCCGACCCATCTACACTCCGTGATTTGCTCCCATTACCACGACGATCTCCAGTGTGCCCACGTCGGCTTATTGAAAACCTTCACTCGCCTGAAACAGTGGTACTACTGGCGTGGGATGTACCGTTATGTTCGTCGGTTCGTCCAGTCCTGCCAAGAGTGTCAGCGCCGAAAACGCCAACCTCGCCAACACGCCGCTCCTCTGCAGCCGCTGACCTGCCCAGCTCAGCCCTTTGAGCATGTTGGAATAGACCTATACGGCCCGCTTCCTAGCACATCAACAGGCAATCGCTAGATCATCGTTGCAATCGATCATGTCACACGCTACGCCGAAACGGTGCCTTTGACATCTGCTACAGCCCAAGACATTGCCTCCTTCATCCTCCATCGCATAATTCTTCGACACGGGGCTCCCAAAGAATTGCTGAGTGACAGAGGTCCTGCTTTCCTTTCTGACGTTGTCGAAGCTGTTCTTAGAGAATGCAAAATCGTTCACCGCGCCACCTCCGCTTACCATCCGCAAAGAAATGGAATGGTTGAGCGTTTTAACCGCACCATGGGTGACATGCTAGCAATGTATGTCGCTTCCGACGACTCCAACTGGGACAGCGTTCTTCCATTCGTCACATTCGTTTATAACTCTGCCACACAAGCAACCACCGGTTTCTCGCCATACTTCCTCCTGTACGGTCGTGAGCCATCTTGTACCGTTGACACCATTCTCCCTTACTGACCGGACTTTTCCGAATTCACGACTGTTTCACAAGCTGCAACTTATGCCGAAGAATGCCGCCAGCTTGCCCGGTCCTTCACTTCTCACGCCCAGCAACAGCACAAAACCACCCGAGATCAATCTGCACTTCTTCCTACTTACCGTACAAACTCTTTGGTCTGGCTATGTGTGCCTTCCTCCAGTCCCGGCCTTTCATCCAAACTTGTGAGCAAGTATCAGGGCTCTACCATATTGTCAAGCAAACATCCCCCGTCAACTACCTCATCGAACCCCTTACACCATCCACTGACCACCGTCGCCGAAATCGTGAAATAGTACACAGTAACCGCCTGAAACCTTACTACGACCCGGCCATCGTCATATCGCCATGAGCCGCCAGGATGGCGTCTTTTCGCCTGGGGGAAGTTGTAAAACAGGTATTGGGCTCTGATATGTTCAGCGCCTATTGCTGAAGAGAACGACGACAAGCATGTTCAACGCGCGTGACGGGCAGGAAAGAAAACGACAACGAAGCTCGCTTCAACGCTCGTACGTGTGCTGACACGTATCACGACTGATCGCAGAACGTTCTATTGACTGTTGACGACGTATCGCCCAGTTCAAGGTCTTCTACAACAATATATATATGTCATGTATTTGTACAGTAAAAACAATTGCAGTCTAGTGGCTACCCCTTGTGTGTTGTGTTCTTTGTGTCGGTGTGTTTTTACCGCTCGCAAAATGATTCCAACAAGTAGTACTAGTCTTCCGGTTTCTTCAAATACCAAATACCTCTGGACACCGAATTACTCGGTTCTTAAGGTGGCACGCAAAGACACGTATTTTGGCCCTTAGTCTGAGGCACTTGCCAGAAAGTTGCATTGAAGGAGTGCGAAAAGTTGGGCCCGTTTCTAAATATTCATAATAAATAATAAAGAAAAATAACGCGCACAGCGAAGGAAGAGACCACAGAGACAAGAGCATTTATTCCAAGCTCATAATATATAGGGTTCATGGAAACTGCACAACGAAAAAGTACACTAAGTAACAAGACAGAAATTATGGTTAGCCGTTTCTATCTAAAAATGCAAGTTCTTGCCCAGTCAGCGGAATAGATAGCTCGCTGACACATGCTTCATGCTTATGGATATGGTACGAAGGATTAGACAGCGAGCGCGATGGTTAGATGGCATCCTCGAGGCACTGCAGATGAAGTTATGGGATGTTAGGAAGATAGTGAGAGACCGGAAAGCGTGGCGTGACATGGTTCATAGGGTCACGAAGAGTCGGACACGACTGAACGACTGAACTGAACTGACGCTTCCACAATTTCTCTTGTCCACTGGTCGCGATCACAAAGATTGTAGTTTGCTCCAGTAGAGCTTGACCGGATGCATTTTGCTCGTGGTGTATTTTACATGACGCTCAAGGTGCATTCACGTGCAATTTTCTAATGATCTGCGATGTTCAGCGAGGCGCATGCTAATGCTGCGATCGTTTTGGCCGATATACACAGTCTTGTTACAGGGATCAACTACGCCACATTACTTTGGCAGGCGAAGAAAGTATTTGCATACCTAAGCCACACTTCTTGCGCGCTCCAGTGTTTTGTTGTTCGGTTTTACTTTCTACCCCGCGAAATATGCTGCTCACCTAGTTGAACACTGAAAAAAAAAAAACATTGTCAACATTATAACCTGCCGCTACCTTTTTTAGGTCACGAGATTTCCAATGAATACCGGGAAGAATAGCCATTTTATTGCGCAGCCTCTCGTTAGTTTCGCCGTTATGGGTTTATCTTTTCGGCCATCTCGCATGAACGGGTAATGACATAGTGAAATTAGACAGCGGTTCGTACCCGGGCGAGCTGCACACCTAAGCTGTCTTTCATTATGCGATGGCAAGTCTTATATACTGCCACTCTAATAGAGGACTGGGCTATGCCGTTGTTCGCCAGTTTTCAGTGTCCCGATTGGAATTGGAGTAGTTGTTCGGCACTCCTAGGATTGCATCGCCAACACAAATGGTCATCCTCGACGAAAAAGCGTAGCTCAAGAAACTGTAGCCGAGTGCCCTCTGGCAAGTCAAAGGTAAAATTAAGGCCTAATAAAATTTCTTTGAACACCTTAAGTATGTCGACAGGACAGCTGAAAGTAAAAAACACTTTCAGCCATCTTCTTGAAAAAACTGAACTGTCGATACTTAGCTCCGTACAGAATCTTGCGCCGTGTAACGGACGTCAGATGTAAAGAGGTTGCCGACTTTATCACCCAACCTAGCCGTCGCCAACACCACTACGATGTTGTGCACATTACCCGAATAAAAATTTACTTTGCCCGGTTTTTGTGATTGCGGTTGTGGCGATGTGTAAGGCCATGGTGTCACACCGTGCGTTGAATACCTTTTATTTCCACATCTGATGCTTCCGTGATTTGTTTTCTTTTGTTTTTTGAGGAGAGAGGAGTAATACCACCTGGCTTACCAGCTGATACAGAAAGAACGAGCTCGCTCAGTTGGGTGGTACGAGCGTCATCAGAGGCTCTCAGCTGAGCTTCCTTTACTTGGATTTTTGTGAAAATAATTTTTATTGGCAGCAGTGAAAAGCACATCACAATGCAGCTAACATAGCCTGAATAACGAAGTTTTAGAGGTGAGAGTTCTGCTATTAGTATGTAGCAGGTACACTTATTGCATTGCTATCATGCATTCGTTAAATCTTCTTACTCTCATACTAATGGCGATAGGGACTGTGCACTGTTAATGCGATGATCTGAGCGATTCCGTCACTGATGGCGAGAGGAAAGAAAGAGTGCTTGAATGTGCCATTGTGACAGATGTACTCAAGGTGCATGAATGTTTCGACCGAGATGGTCGCGATTGTGAGAAGACTACGTATTCTTCCAAATCTATTTTGTAATGATTATGTAATAAATTAAACCGTAAATTCAAGCGCGCTTGTTTTGCTCTCAATGATAAGGTAGAAAGGCCGCGTGAACCTCGACGCAAAGTCGGACAATCGGAGCACCATGTTTGTTGCATATCACTCGTAACGTCTTCAGCTAAATAGCTTCTACTGTTTAAGGCTTTTACTCATAGAGAGAACCAGACTGCATTTGCTTACTCTAAAATTGGCCTTACAAAGGTTGTCTATTCTAGGAATTTAAAGTATACTGGTTTGAACCTTAGGCATCGAATTAAAAACAAACGTTTTCGCAAAGCAGCTGATGGGATGTTAGTGATGCGAGAGTCCCACCTAAGAAAACGCCTGTTAAGTGATATGTCAAGAGCATACATTTATTGAAGTAAAAAATTAAAAATATTCAGCAATAGAAAGGAAACATTGTCTTTTCCAGTCAAACTTTATCGTTGTCTGTACAACACGCAGATAAAACACGCGGAAATTTTTGGCTACAATTCAAATGTCACAGCAAACAAACAGCCTCCTGTGTTGTCACGCTACCTCGGTTTGGCTGATGTATGACACACATTTCTCATGAACAAAGTTCATTTTCTTATTGGCTGAATGACTGCACCAGCATTCTGTGAAATGTGCGATCGGTTCCTAGTAGAGTATAACATTACTGTCGCTAGACTGCAGGTGTACTCAGCCGAAAAATCGCCTAGGAAGACGGTGGAACACCGAGCTCCGGAATCTATCATTTTGTGTCAGATCATCAACCCTGGGACCTCAATCGACCAGCTCACGTTATTCGGCAAGCAACCAGGATCATTTTGACTCCCCCTGTGACAAATTTGATTGCTTTTTTGCTATGAACCGACCATTTGTAGGTTATAACGCGCCCGAGGTTCGTTAAGCCTTGCCACGGACTTTAATTTTGTTACCATGGCAACGGCACCACCACCGCCACTTGCCACCGATGAATTTCCTGGAGCGAAGCGCACCGGGGCGCGCGCTCATGCCTCCGATGCCAGCTAAACACGCGTTCATAGCTCTGAAGATTTCGATGCGTCTGACTGGATTATCCCAAAGAGGAAAGGTACGCAAAAGATTCCGGCAACACGCTTGTCAACGTTGAAAACCGTGGTAATCAGAGCACCAAGTAGGCTCAGTATCTCCCAAAGTTAAACCCTACGAAATTCTTACATTGCCTCAGCAGCAGACTTCGCGCCGCATGAGCGACAGACTCTGGCACTCCAAATCAAGTAACCCCAGATTATCATCCTTCTGAAGACCACCACCGAATTCACCGCACGAAAGGTAGCAGCTCCTTACCACGCTATCCTTCCAAGCCAAAAATCATAACCCCCAATATTACGTGATGGCACCGGTTGCTTCGTGCCGGGTCGTAATTTATGCAATCGAGAAAGGTCTTTCAGAAGCCGAACTTTTAGAAAGCCTTGAATCATGGCATGCGCCGATCCTATCCACTCGTATGATGGGAGAGACTCAGTCAGTGCTAACAACTTTTCAAGGCACCTATGCACCTCGACAAATTCTGTTCAGTCCCGTCTTGTACAGATGCAAGCCTAAAAGACCCAATGCTTTGAAGTGCAGCAGGTGCCGGAAATATGGACATCGTCTACTGAACTACCCTCACCCTCCGACATATGAACGCTGCCCCACCTGCAAAGCCTAGCTCAACCAACAAGATTAACCACATCGTTTCTCCGCCTATTTCTTCCACTTCGGTGGAACCCACCCAACTTTTGACTACACCTGAACTGTACAGAAACATGAAGACCTAAAGAGCCACAAAGCTGCATATGACCGGAGGAAGAGTCTTAGGCAACAGCTGGAATCTTCAACCAAGAACAGCAAAAGCCATCTAATTTCCGGCATCTCACTAAAAAGCGACAATTGACTACGAGCTAAACATTTTCCAGTCACCCTGGCAAAAACAATACGCAAGCCCATCACCCTCCAAGTCTCGATGACTTCCCCCTTCTATAACAGGCAAATCAGAAGACTGCATAACCCCCCCCCCCCCTCCCCTGATCAATGTCTGGCATCGAGAAGTTCAGGAACAGCCAGCTGCCTCACGTCCGCTTCTCGAGCCAGCTACGCTCCCACCACCGGGTAAGCCGAGCCCGCCACTTCCCATTTACCCTCCCAAACATTTACCTTACACATCGCCAGATTCCACACCAGTTATCACATCTGAGCATTATATGCGCCACATAAAAGTTCGGAATGGCCCTATTATCTGGTACCTTACTGGACAAATTTCCGCCATTCGCCAAGCATTCGAACCCATGCATACCCTCCTTAACAATCTCCTTCAGGATGACCAACGCATGGAATTCTGAACTTATTCTCTCAAACTTCTCCATCCACCTACATCCACTGAAGCAACTGCTGCATCCTCTTCCCTTCCTCCTAAGAAGCGTGCTAACGTAGCTTAAGAATGGCTGTGGACGATAACATACACATTGTGCAGTGGAATAGCAGGAACCTGAGTACCAATCGAACACTGTTTATACAATGGCTCCTGAGTTTACACGCACAGCCTCATGTCATTTTCATTAAACAATAGCGTGCTCTTAAAGGTATTCCGGGCTACCGTACCCTGCATGCAGCGCATGACAGCGAGTGTGCCCCATTAGCCAGCACGTATATTCATCGGCACCTCCGATTTGAGGCCATTGACGTCCCCTCTCGTCTTGAATGTCACCTCACGGCATTTACTCTGTATTCTGATCACTCATCTCGCCCTTTATTCATTCTCAAATTTAAAACCCACCTAGAGAGTACACGCTTTTCAAACCGCTCATGCACTTTACTTCAATGTTGTTTAGAGACTCCGGCTTCTTGATAGGTGGGGCCTTTAATGCCCCCCGCGTTATCTGGGGTTACCCACACACCTTCCGACCTGGTCGCGTAGTCAACGACGCATTAAACGGAACTCAATTAACTGTTTATAATACCCCGAACTCGATTACTCGCGAAGGTTGCAGGCACCAACAATTCACCATGCTAGACCTCACAGTGGGCTGCGGAATGCGAGATGCCACCTGCCAGGTAACAGATGAAAAAGTGCTCAGCGACCATTACATTATTTAAATAACTGACCCTAGACGTACTCGTCCGCATAAACGTAAAAGCTCTCGCGCAAACTGGAATACCTTTCACACTATTCGCAGCACCTTTCATACTACTGGCAGTCTTCAGAGCTGGACATCAGCAGTCAAGCATGCCCAGAAACAAGCTACGCAGGAGAGTTCCTCTTTAGCCCCGTCAGATAATTCGGACCCTTACCTTGTGCGCACCTGGAAGAGGTTGAAACGACCCTTGCGCACCCTTTGCACTCAGCCCAACAATTATCGCCTGTCTGAGCGTGTCACCGAATAGACGCGACAGGTTAAAGAACACTGCGTTACATCTGACACGAATCAATGGAACAAAAGTTGTAACACCATCAATGGCACACTTAATCAAAAAAGAACCTGGCACTTACTCGGAGAACTCCTCGGGCCTCAACCGGCTCCTGTTCCCACTCTCGAAAAGCACTATTCGCAACTAAGCGCGGATGCCTCTAAAGCCAAACACCGCGTTCTCTACATTCCTGCTCCCATACCTAGTATTTATGCTACGTACACTGGTGCTTCCAATACAGAACTCGATGAGCCGCTTACCCAATAGTATTTTGACTAGGCACTAGAACAGCCAAAGTGGAAGTCAGCTCTCTCAGGTGAAGACCAGATTACGTACTCACTCATTCGAAATCTCTCTGACAAGGACAAAGAGCATTTCCTGAACATTACAAACTTACATTGGGAAGAAAGCACAGTCCCAGCATTTTGGAAACAATCACTTATAACCCTACTTCGAAAGCCAGGTAAAAAACTGGGCTTCAAAACCTCCGCCCAGTTTAACATCCAGTCTGGGAAAGACCATGGAACGGATGGTGCTCAATCGGTTCGAGGCTCATCTTGAATCCGCAGATTTCTTTCCCCCTTCCGAAAATGTACGCCTACTCAGGACTTCTTTTTTCTCCTCATGCACGAATTTGATCCTCCGCCTTCTTCCCAGATCCAAGTCATAGTGGCCCTTGATGTGCTTACCGATGTTGACAACCTTGCCCACGATCCTCGATTAAACATCCTTGCCTCTGCTGGCTGTAGTCCAAAGATGTACGGCTACCTGACGGCATTTCTTCGCGACCGCACGGCCAAGTTCCGTCTCCCCGATTCTATATCTGATCCTTTCCCTCTCACACGTGGTACTCCTCAGGGCGCTATTCTGTCACCCACCCTTTGTAACCTCAGAATGGCTCCCCTATCTCATATTCTAGCGTCTATCCCAAACCTAAAACATACATTCTATGCAGACGACCTTACTTTTTAGTGCACTTCTGGGTCTCCTGGAGCAGTACAGGAGACCCTACGGCGAGGTATCGATGCGGTCATTAGCTATCTTGATAAAGTAGGGCTATTTCCAGCACCTGAAAACTCCGAATTGCTGCTGATTGCAAAAACTCGCTATCAACGCCAACATAACCGGCTACTCAATCTCACAATGGCAGGGTACCCCCTTCCTCGTGTATCGTTCTGCCGTATCATTGGACTTCATATCCAGGAGTGAACTAATCAGGCCAATGTATCTACAATCGTTAGAGTTTGCAATCAGCTTACGCATCTATCTTCGCCGCATAGTCAATAAGCATGCCGGGCTAGTTAGGGTCAAGTCAGGCAGCTTGTCCACGCATTAGCACTTAGGAAAATTTTATACACAATTCCTTACCTTACTTTAACCTGTCGAAACGACATCAGATTTAGGTTGCGCTGCATATATTGTGGAAGTGAGCACTCAACTTCCCTGTACATACGTCTACGGAGCGCCTGTACAGTATGGGCTGTTCTGGCCCCTGGCCTGGGAGACCTCATACAACAACACCGAGACCGGCAAATGGCACGTCTTTCTAGCACCAAACAAGTACATTGGATACGATAGCAAGTTGCACTCAAGCCCATCGACCTCTATAATTACCCCTCCTTCGCTCCGGATAACCTCAAAATATCCCCCATTCCAAAAAAAGGTTGCACGCGATACTAACCCAGGCAGACGATCCGCTTGCCTTTCCAATTATGTTCACCCTACAGATTCCACGATCGTCTACACAGATGTATCCCGAGCTAACGTCGCAGCGGCTGCTTACTTTAGAGCTGTAACCATGTAGTAACGTATACCCTCGGTCGTTACATAGATCCTCCTTCTACAGCGACTCTCGGGACCCTGTCTATAGTCGCTAGTATTGAAGACCGCGCACAGGAACTCCCTAACCCCTTCAGGATATACCATGTACACTGGTTCATTACAGGCCATACGCGCCATTCATACGGGCCGAATTCATGAAGAACTGCAAGAGGATCTGCGCAGAGCTCTCACCAAACTACGTCACAACACTGTCACACTGAGGTGGATTCCTGGTCACGATGGAATCCCAGGCAATGAGGTAGTGCATCCCCTCGCCCGCGAACTTCAACACCGGCCGCCTGGGATACCCTGGCCTTATCCATCTGCGTGGGACACAACTCTTCACCACAAAAAAGAAGTCAACATTCACTATGACGAAATTAGAGAAACTCTTCGTACAATTTCTCTTCCTGATAAATCACTCACTACCACGAAAATACGCATTCTTAGACGCATACAACTAAATACACTGCTGACTCCTGCGAGATTGTTGCTATACCGATTCAGACCATCCCCAGCATGCCCAAATTGTTCTGAGCACTATGCAAACTTGGAACATTGCATGGTTTCATGCCTTGTCGTAATTTAATCACACCGCTTTCCACACCCTCCTCCCCCACCTGGCGGGCTTGGTTAGCATCTTGATCAGCTCATAGATCAGTTGGCCTTGATGACCCTGGCCCAGGACATTCTTGACGCTTAGTAATGCGTTGAATAAAGTTGTTTCCTCCTCCTCCTATTCCTATGCACTTCGACGTCATGACAACAAAACTCGCGTAAAATTTTCAGAAAAAGCCGTCGATACGGTGCTCGCCATCTACTATTTTTTATGATTTCGTCAGACTTTTTAATACCAATTTTAGCTCCCAAACGTACATATTGTGTTCACTATAATTAGAGACGACATATTAAGTAGCTATTGATTATCTGGAAATTGAAGTGCATAGTATAAGAAAAACAGCGGCTGCTACTTTATTTTAGTGTACCCTCTACAGGACGAAGGCCCACCTAATTTTACTCCAATTAACGCAGAACTGTGCTAGCGGCATCCACTTGACCCCTGCAAGGTTATTTACCTAATCTACCCAAATAAATTTTTGCTGCCTTCTAGCACGCTTTCATTTTCCTGGAACCAAAATCGTCACCCTGTCGGACCATCGGTACTCCTTCCTTCGGACAACATGCCTCCTTGAATATGCCCGTTTCGTCTTCTTGATTTCCATCGGAATGTCATAAACGGAGTTTTTATTATGGCCTATTATGCCCACGTCATCTTTCATAACTTTACAGCTAGAAGTTTCGGTCCCATAGCTCTATGCAATAACCTTAAGCAAAACCTTTTTATTAGCCTCCACTTTTCACCTCATAGGTAAACACAGGCAAGATGCAACTGTTGTATATTTTCCTCTTGAAGGATCCCGGTAAACTGTGTAAACTGCGGCTACCTAGGAAATTCGCTCGATCCTAACCTTATTCTCTTGTTATTTTGCTTTCCTGATGAGGATCTGAAGGTAATACCTCTCATAAGTCTGCCTATTCGCCTACCACTTCTAGCGCTTAGCTGCCGTTTGCAAACTGCGGTCCCCTCCTGAGGCTGTTGAACATCACCTTAGTCGTCTGCTTACTGATTTTCAGATCTCCCTTACTCTTTTCCTATCTAGGTCATCAATCATTCTTTATGTTGCAGCCTTCTAAGTTACATAGCAAGGCAATGCCTTCTCCGAATCCTATACTGCTGAGGAAT
This sequence comes from Amblyomma maculatum, assembly GCF_055883805.1. Lineage (NCBI taxonomy): Eukaryota > Metazoa > Arthropoda > Arachnida > Ixodida > Ixodidae > Amblyomma > Amblyomma maculatum. The sequence goes on along the minus strand of NW_028146753.1, from coordinate 353,699 downwards.
ATTCCATCAACCCTGCTTCATATCGGCTCCCATTCAATGTCTCTGAATACTTGCACTAAGTATGCTCTAAACAGTACTGGAGAGGTCGCTCCTCCTTTCCTAATACCTTTATTTATTAAATCCTATTACTTCTTAATGCAGAATTACGGTTGCTGTGCAGCCACTATCCTAAAGGTCTCAACCGACACCAGGTCGCACCCAAAAGCTGCTTGAACCTAGCAGATCTATGTCGCAGAGAAGGCAGAACACGTTGGAGAGCTACATGGCTAAGTACGAGCGATTACAATTGTTGACGCGTTCATAGGGCGTAAACAAACCTTATGCAAGCTGATCGGTGACACCAGAAAACTGTCTGGACGCATGATTATGTGGCAAAGAACTGAGCAATTCTTGATGTTCGTGACCATTGGTGGAGCCATTATAGTTGCGCGAGAAGAGTTACCTTCTCAGTCGGGCTAGCAATAGAAGTTCGATGAGGTAAAACTCCTACCAAGCGTGTGCTCTGTCATAGCTCTGCAGAGTACAGAATTACCGAAAAAGCGATGTCCGCTCGGTATGGTGAAACACCTTCCAAGCGCCAGTTATATTGCCGCCAAACCCTCAAAACTGCATTTACTGTTTTTTTAACAGCCGCCTGCATGCGGCCGTATCACTCGGATTCTGGATTTCGTATCAGTTCTGTATTCTTTGTTTGGTAATGCTCGATGTCGCGAGACGCACCTTTATCAGTTTCGTTGTAGCGCAAGATGCACCGAGATCTGTCCCGATGATTCCGGCCACTCGTACGTGTATCTTTCTACAATGTTTCAGCTTGTGCTGGTAGCAATTGCGACGTTATCTAGGTTGTTCAGAGCCGCCTTTAAATTGAGTGTTGACGAGTGCGATGGGCATTCTTTCTTTGACGATCGACGAGCACGTTTGTTGCTATCGCCGCCGCCGATTTGCTTAGTTATTTTGAGACTGCAGGTCAGCCCAATAAAGAGTTTCGTCAGTTCAATCACCGACTCTTCATTTGTGCCATTGACCCTGGTCATCACCACGTGATAGTATCATCGGACTTCAAGGCATTGCAAGACCTCCGCCATTCAATGAAGTTAACTGAAAAATTGATGTGACGGGCTATAAGGCATCTCCACCTACCGAGGGTGGGGCACGAAGGGGTTCATCACCATGGTGAACAGTTTAGAGCGCAGCTCTTAGGCGCCCTTTCCTGCGTTTCGAGTCGTCGTTGGCGCCGCACTCGTCGGCGGCGCAGTCGCCGTTGTCCGCCTCGCAACCAGCTCCCCACCTTTCAGCCCCCCAGTTCAGCCCCCCACTTCCTCCTTGGCGGCGACCGCGCATGTTATCTGATTGCTGCGCGCGCTCCAGCGACCCCCGTTCGCCGCTGTGTATACCCCCCCTTAAAAGTAGGCGGTAGGATAGTTAGAGAAGATACCGGTAAGCTGTCTAAGGAGAACAAATATTTGATTAAGAAACGCCAGAGTATGAAAACTTCCAATTCAACAGACCAGAGAGAATTGGCCGAGATATCACAGCTAATCAATAAGCGCAAGGTGGCCGACATATGGAGTATAACATGGAGAAAATTGAGCATGTCGTAAAGAATGGGAGTAAAAAAGAAATTGGGCATAGGCAACGACCAGATGAATGCGATAAGGGATAAGGCGGGCAACTTCATCACGAATATGGACAAGATAGCCAAAGTAGCTGAGGAGTTCGTTACTGATGTCTGCAGTTGCCAAATTAGTCAGGATCGTAATAAGATTGCCGGTAGGGAAATACAGTCAGACGTTGTACCAGTGAAGAAGGAAAAGGTCAAGAAAGCATTAGAAACTAGGAGAAGGAGGAAATCAGTGTGATGTGATCAGATAACTACAGATTTGTTGAAGGACGGGGGGGGGGGGATATTGTGCCTGTATACGCAGTGCCTGGTGTCAACGACGGTACCGGAACCATGAGAGAATGCAAACATTATCCTCATTCATAAGAAAGGGGTCTCTAAGGGCATTAAAAATTACACACCAATCTACTTACTGTCTGTTACATACAAGGTATTTTTAAGCTAATTGCTAATAGAATCAGGACAACCATAGAATGAAATCAAGCAAAGGATCAAGCAGATTTTCGGAAACGGTACTCTACTATCGATCATATCCATACCATCAACCAGGTGATAGAAAAATGCTCGGAATATAACCAGCCCTTATACACATCATTCATGGATTACGAAAAGCATTTGACTCAGTTGGAACCTCAGCGGTGATACAGGCATTTCGAAATCGGGGTGTAGACGAGCCGTACGTTAAAGTGCTGGAAGATATATAGTAGAACCGAAAACTGGGACAGTTAGTGAACATTCAACATTATGTAAGCGCGAAAAACGAAGACAGGGGAAGATGATGTTTTTTATGTGTTTCATGCTTTTTGCGCCTGCTCGTGCTGAGTTTGATGCCTGTATAAGCATCTAAAAAAATTGCTAAAAAAATTTGAGTTGATAGTCAGCGCTTGTTTGTTTGCGTGTTTCTTCCCCTGTCTTCGTTTTTCGCGCTGTACATAATGTTGATATACATTGTACCTGCACAGCAACTATAGTTCTGCGTAAAGAAAGTAAAAAAATTTCCATAAAGAAAGGTGTTAGGCAAGGAGACACGATCTCCTCAGTACTATTCACAGCTTGTTTAGAGGAAGTATTCAGAGACTGGGAATGGGAGCAGTTAGGGATAAAGGTAGATGGAGAATACCTGAGTGATCTGCGATTTGCTGATGACAGTGCCTTGCTAAGTAACTCGGGGGAGGAAGTACAAATATTGATTGATAACCCAGAAAGGAAAAATAGAAAAGTAGGTCTAAAAATCAATATGCTGAAGACGAAGGTAATGTTCGACAGCCTCAGGTAGGAACAGCAGTTCACGTTAGGTTGCGAAGCACTGGAAGTAGTAGTAGGCAAATATGTCTACTTAGGACAGGTAGTAACCGCAGATCCGGACCATGAAAAGGAAATAACAAGAATTAGATTGGGATGGAGCGCATTTGGCAAGCACTCGCAGATTATGACTACCAGCTTACCGGTATCGCTCAAGAGGAAAATAAACAACAGTACATCTTACCTGTACTCACCTATGGGGCTGAAACGTGGAGGTTAACCATGAGGGTTCTACTCAAGTTGAGGAGGAACCAGAGGGCTATGGAACGAAACATGGTAGGGGTAACATTAAGATATAGGAAGCGTGCAGAGGGGGTCAGAGAAATAACTCAAGTTACTGACATTCTAGTGGAAATCAAGAAGAAGAAATGGGCATAGGCAGGACATGTAGTGCGAAGAGAGGATAACCGATGGTCGCTTAAGGTAACAAAATGGATTCCAAGGGAAGGAAAGCGTAGCAGGGGGCAGCAGAAAAGTAGGTGTGCGCTGAGGTTGAGAAGTTCGCAGGGGTGAAGTGGATGCATCCAGCAGAGAACCGGGTTAATTGGAGAAATATGGGAGATGCCTTCTCTCTACAGTGGGTATAGTCAGGCTCATGATGATGATGATGACAATACCCCCCTCATTCTGCGTGGCGGCGAGGGTGTTCAGTTGCTGAAGCGCCGGCTCGCTATCAGCGGATCATGGTGATCATAAATGTGGCGCTGCTTAGTTGTCCCCGGACAAAGGAACTGGACAAATGCTGAGGTTAAGCGCTTAAAATCAGCGTTTGTTCAGTTCCTTTGTCCGTGTACAACTAAGCAGCGCAGCGTTTATGAGAAGATGTTCCAACTAGCCCAGTCTCAAGCAGTTCTTATCAAGGTGCGTGCATCCGAAGCAGAAATGCACAGCCACATCTCTTCCCTCGCTAGCGGCGTTAGCGGCATCAGTCAGTCGCTGCTACTTATTCGCCGCGCACTGTTCATAGAGGCCCACGCGCTGCTTGCCGCAACCTCCCAATAACTTATATGCTCAGCTCAGTTCTCCGACCATAATGCTTTCTTCATAAGAGCCAAGAACTGTTGAGCGTTTCTTCAAGGAATACGTGTGAAAAATAAAAACATCTGTAATTTTACATACAGGTGTCGAAATCTTTGCCTCAACCTATCGAAATGGTGAAACTGCGGATGAGCTGCGCTATATTTTCGCATGACGTTACGTAATCGTCGGTAATTTTTTTGCTATGCGAATCAGCATGTTTAAGTTACGACCAGAGAGAGGGGAATAATTTTTGTTGGCCTGAATTTTTACAGGTAATGGTACAGCCTGCAACATTATGATATGCCGTCTAACATAGCTTACCGATTACACATTCTGATTTAAGAGCTTTAGTAAACGTCTTTTAGGAACTTCTTCGCAGATATGGCAAATTTTAAATCAGTTTCGCAACAGATGAGATTCACAAATATTGGAGAAAGTGGCTGTAATTGAAAGAATGGGACATTAAATAATTTAAAAGCAGTGTTTATTATATATGAACTCTGTCCAGGAGCCACCGACAAATATATTTATATATTTTTCTGTTTACGAACGAAACTTCGCTTCAGATTATTATGTTTAGATAGCACTCATGGCACTAACTATCAATATATATATAAGGCACAAATATAAGATACTTTGTTTATATCACCTGTAAAATAATTTAGAAGTCCGAACTGTTAGAAACTGTGATATATCAAGATACTGTTACCGGTATTTCTGACGTTTCAAAGATGAAGTTCTGCCTTTATTGTCGTACAGAACTTGGCATGGAAAAGACTGGGTCTTAAGCAAGCTCACGCTTTGTATTCTGAGGCTGGTTCCGAAAGAGACTTATGCAAACTCTCAAACCGCGCATAACAATTTTGGTTAGTGGTGTTTTGTCTTACGCGAATAAAGCTTTCTCGAATGGTTCCCTGCCATGAAAGGGGTTCCGCTTTTGTAACGTTAGAGGTAAAGGTGGTTTTAAAATTTGCGGCTTCGACTATCGAGTGGATCACTTAGGACACGTCGTTTTGCCCAGGAAGCACATCCCTATGGCACCAACCCCGGTCCAACGTCGACAAAAATTGGTACCAACATTGACATAACACTGCTTTTTTGAGAAATTACTACATGTTTATATTTGTTCCGGCTTATCTGCCAACATTGCACCTGTCTTGGCACTGCCAACATAGGCTATCAGCTGGCCGTGCCCCTACTGTCACGTATTGGCATGCCACTAGCATTCATTGGCACATGCGACATTGGCAATGAACTGGGCGTGGCGGTAGTATCACATATTGGTATTTATTGGTATGCAACAAGTATTCATCGGCACCCGTGGCATTGGCACTGCCACTGTTAAGCCACCTTTAGCCATGCAGTTATTTCACCAGTGCCCTTACTGCTGCCACTTGCTTAACTGTCAGTCTGACAATTGTGGCTTTCTTATGCAGTCGTTCCCCAATACCACCTTGTATGCTATCTCCCTAAGGAGCCATAAAAACCATGCAATTAAATGAGGCAAGCAAAATATTTTCCGAAAATATTTATTGAGAGCTCATATACCACAAGGTCATCAGAGGGCCAAAATACAGTGCAGGAGGCATTGTGTACATTGTTAATATGGGAGAGGCTAGTAGGTGTAATTGGAAACAGGGCACTAAGCAGCACATGACCAGGTAGTGCAGGGATAGGTGATGGGGTGCAGTGTGCTTTGGTCATGATGGAAGGAGCTGGACATGTTAAGCAGGGTTTTTGCACTATAGCCTTGTAGTGCGAGAGGTGTTGCAGGAATAGGAGGCTGAGCATGGGTGCATTCCAGGGCAGTGTCCACTATGGATGGAAAATGGCAGTGGACTGTGTTGAGCATGGTAGTTGGCAGCGAAGGGTCAATGGATCAAGTGATGATGTTGCGGGGGCGGGGGAAGCTCAGGTAGTAAGCTGGACACCCCGCAGGAAACAACCATTCAGGAACAATTTGTTGAGGAGATTGGCCCATGGGTCTTTAAATGACATCTGCACAGAAGACAAGCATATATCATCATAAAATCCAAACTCACCTTCTCAACAGTTATCCAAACTCATATTTGAAGTCTGGGTGTTTTATACGATTGAGTACAAAATACAGAACCCCGCTATGTAAACTCGGAAATAGTAGAAACTCTGATATATTAAAGTGAAACTGAAGTCCCAGTTCATCTTCCATAGGCAACTGTACAATTTCCCCCTTTATAGTAAAGATGTATTTGGTGAAAATCGGATAAAGTGCTTCTGGCCATGGCGACGACTCCCGCGCACTACCTAAAATGGCGAGGCCAATACTTTTTGTATTTGAAAACAGAACAAGAACCCGGAGTGTTCGTTTAGGTGGCTTTACTACTAGACTTAGCAGTAGTTAGAAGAAGCCTACTTTACAGCCTTGCAGCCGTGAGGGAAAGCGCGCCGCACGAAGAAAAAAGTAAAGCTGTCTACAAGCATAGCAAGGAGGTGGCGTGTTCCGTTCAGAAAGTAAAGGAGTAAAAGTGCAGCAAGAAATAGGGAAGGGAAAGAAATGAGTCAACATTCACTCCATTGTGCAGCACAAATCATGAGGTAGTGGTGGCAGAAAGTGGAGGTGCAGCGAGTACGGTCTTATAGCACTTGAGTGCCATGTTAATTTATCTTTTATTGCCCTTTAAAAGACAGAAAGAGCACAAAGAACACCACGTTCATGCAAGGCTCTAGTTTTGACATGAAATCGAACTTGGTCGCATTCGTAACCACGTCTTCATGCTTCAGAGGTACTTCCACAAGATGTAGAGAAATTTTATAATGAAAAATCCCACAAAGAGTTGATAAAAGCGAGATGGAAGGTATTCAAGTCTTTTTTTTTTTCATTAAGCATCAAGACGTGTTCAGCAAGTGCCTATTTAACTAGACAGCACTTTCAGGACCATGTCATCACAGACCACTGATACAGTAAAGAGCATGATATAGCAAATATTTTCGCTTGCCCTTGGCTTTACTGTAAAGGGGTTCTACTGTATATATTGAAAGCCTATTGCCGCACATTCTTCTTTTAGAGCATTTTGCGACATGTTTCTGGGCCTGCAAGGGCATGCAGTATCTTATGACGTAGGGATGATTACATACATGCAAAATAATATCCATTCCAGATATAAAGGAAAGATATTTGGAAGGAAAAACCTGCTTCCGGCAAACCGATAACTTCAGGTGGATGCTTAGTGTTCACATAGAATTACAGTTCCTGAAAATATGATTCAGGCTCCAGAACTTTCATTTTTTAAAAAATTCCTGCAATAGACAATATGGATTACTAAGCATGCAAAACTGGATAATATTAAAGAACACGTTAAGTAATATTTTTCTGCAGTACACCAGTTACAGGCACACATACATTACTACGGCCAGAATAAAAAAATCATTGCCTTGACAGAATCAATCAAGCTATCTTTAATCAGCTAACTGAAGGAGATGTGTACATCGCAGATATTCTCAAGGCTGTGTACGCATATAATATTATCAAATTCTCAAGATCAGTGAAGAATCAGACCCACCTGTGTGGTTTACAATAACCGTACCATTTCAAGTTCCAGCTTTTTAGTTTTCACAGCTTTTATTGTTTGCTACATTCTAATATAAACAATTGCGTTACTTGTAATGTACCGAGGAATAGTTTTCATACAGTGCTCATTATAAATTAAAGGCACCAGAACAACCTGCACACACACAAGAAAAGAAGAACGGGACAGAGCACCAGTCACAACTGATTTATTGTGCAGAATAAAGTACATATGTATCTCACTGCCGGCATATGCGCAAGGAACACATTCAGCATCATGTAGTTTAAGATATGTTCAAGACATGCTTTCTCAGCATTATACAGACTGATCGACGTGTCACTGACGCACAAATTGCCTTTCTTTCCGATATAAAACGCTTCAATTAGCTCTCTGGCCATCGTATTGCCACTCCATGCAAGAATGCGCACATCAGAAAAACATGGTTCACAAGTGCCTGAAGGGCAGGATCTGATATGCTTCGGAATATTAGGGTCATCTTTATTTTGCTCTATGTTACGTTCATGTTCCCGGATTCGCTCATTAACACATCGGCCGGTTTGTCCGATGTAGGAGCAACCCCTTTGGCACATTTTATGATTTGTCGCCCATGCCTCATACCCCAGCCTCTTTCTCTGAGAAAGCATTTCTTGAACATAGCTTATCTTAAACTACACGATGCTGAATGTGATACAGCTGAATGCGTTCCTTGGGCATGCGCCGGCAGTGAGATATATATGTACTTTTGTTCTGCACAATAAATCAGTTGTGAGTGGAACTCTGTCCCGTTCTTTTCTTGTGTGCGTGCATTGTTTTGGCGCCTTTAATTTATAATAAATAAACACCAACAAGCTCAGCTAGAAGTTCTCCTAATCATACAGTGCATGCTTGTTCCGCTAAATCTATTACAGTCAGCCTGCAATGAGCAATTGAGCAAGTACTAGAAATTTACTTTGCATAGGCAGGAAAATGTTATGCTAGATCTGAGTACAATGATATCATACTTCCTTATCAGCTAGCAGCCAGTAATAATATGGCCATACTATCGGCAACCTTCCACGGGCAAGATTATTTTGATTATTTTCAGTTAGGCATACATGGGTGATTTTATGTCCAGGTACCAGATGCTCGGGCATCTGATTTCTTCAAACCAATTCATAGTAGTTATTAGTATAGAGAATAGTAATCTGGCTGAATATCTGAGGCCAAATATTATTTTCATTGCTTAAGCACACATTAAAATACAATGCTTGATGTGACTATGGGATCATAAAAAACGATACATCTAGCATGACAGCAGTTTTTCATTTTCACTCTATCACAAGTTCTTTGAAAAATCAGTTTATTCCTGAACTAAAACGTTGTTTCGCACACATTTTATATTTCAATATCTATAAAATGTTGCTATTTTGTGAATATATTTCAAAATCAAAATTTCTTAGCAGCCTCATAAATTATTATTTTATTTAAAAAATGGACAATATTTTGTACTCAAATTAAAAATACGATTGTGTCTGGCTGAAATGGTATTGTTTGCAGAACAAAACAGCACATATGCAAAAAAGCACTAATATCGCTCAAATTTAATGGGCAATACACGAACTGAGAGTGCACCTAAAATTACAAGTAGAAAAGCTCCGTGTAAATGGACTCGACAGCACCAGGTTTAATCAGCGTTGAGTAAGCAAGGTCATCATTACTCACCCGGTAAATGTCTACATGAACTCGGTTTCTAGTAAGTATCGTAGCAGTGCGTAGCATCGAGATTCGAAGTTATTGTGCAAGCTCTTACTCATATTTGATCCCATTGCCTTTCCCTATAAAGAGCTTCGATTATTTTTTATCGTTGATCAGCGCTAAAAAGCATTCAATTTGAGTGACGCTCGTCGCCGCTCCAGAGGCTTTTTCATATCCCAGAGTTCCCCATAACTAGACTCCCTGACTGGACAGCGTCCACATGCCTTTAGATAAGCGGGTCAAGGGAATTAACCTACCCCCTGCAAGCGAGTTACCGCGACCCGCTCCGCCGCCTATTTTACTCGACCCAACTGTGCATACATGAACCCCACAACTGATTTTTTGCTCAACAGACGTACTCGACCCAATTCTCCCGAGTTCATGTATACAGGGGTGGAACGCACGTGTAACAAGTAACAATGCTGCTAAGAATCTAATCTATTTTCTTCTGGCTCATCCAGTTTTCTAAAAAAATATCTTGTCTGACAAAGGAGGATATTTGGAGTTAAGCAGATAAGCAACACAAGATCCATATGCTTGCTCTAACACATGACTCCTCAATGCACTTACAGTTGCAATTTTCTTGGTCATGTGGCAGTTCACTAAACTGTCTGACTAGACATGACAATAAAAAAAAATTGCAGGATTGTTTCTTCTTCTATTAAGACATGCAAAAGCTTTTTTGTTGTTGGCATAGCATTCAGAGACTACGGGAGTTTGGCAGTTTTATACGTCTTATTTCGTTTGGCAGTTGCAAGGGGATGTAGAAAAAGAAATATGAGTAGGAAATATAAGGGGTGACAACATCCCGAAATAAAACTAATGGACCAATGATGCACACTGCGTATCTTAAATGGCGTCACTGGTAACATCAAACACAGAAAATCGTCCTTGAGTATGACAAATTTGAAGCCCAGGAGGTGAGTTGGTTGTGGGCAGGTAGTTGGAAAAGGGCAGTCAACCTGAGAGGTAGGCGGCAAGATCACTGCCACCTACTATGGGGAAAGCCCTGGCAAGTATGCAGGCAAAGGTGCACACATATAAGAGCAATAAATGCACAAGCAATGCACCCCTGATTGAGCAGTTGCACTAATAGTTTCGTTTTGTCTTGCAGCCCACCCCTCCTGCACAGTAAGCAAGCCTGCTCTGTTTTTCGATTTCAGAACCAACAGAATGTTCTCTAAAATTTACAAAATTTGAACGAGTATTTCATGATGATCTCCTTTCTGTAAATGTCTTGCTCTAGGGTTACAGAATAAATTTATTGCAGCTGCGAATAAAGTGGGTTGGGAGCTAATGGCGAATCTCAATGGCTTGGGGAGAAAATTATTTGTAATTGTCACATTGAGCAAAGTAAATAGCCTGGTTTAGGTCAAAGTAATATTACATCTACATGGCTGAAGCCAGTGTAGGCAACCAGAAATGTACAAGCAGTCAGTAACTGCATGTGTGTATGAACAAAGACATACAGTGCAGGCAGCAGTAATGAAGGGAGAGTGGAAGGCAAATAACCTGAGCAATACTGAATGGCTTTCTTCTCTGCAACCTCAATACATGCTTCCTGCGAATTCTTGTAATGCAAACATAATCAAGTATGCTAAATATTCCATCACTTAATGAACCAGCACTTCCGTGTTACGGAAATGACAACTACTTCGTCATTTCAACAAGCTATGTCTGTTATTATGCTATTACACCACAGGTTCACTCAATCATGCCTCAACTTAAAATAGTCACATACTGTTGAAATAAAGCAGCGAAATATAGCACCAGCTATTAAACACTTCCAGGGACATGAAGGATATTATTTTTTGCATACTGGGGGCAAGACTTCTGAACAAGTAAGTCTTGAGCTAAAAAGCCAGAAAAAGTCATTTGGCATGCAATCATATAGCAAAAAGCCAGCAGAGCATTTAAAGCCTTTATATAATGCAAAACAAAGACAATTTGTCATACCTACCGAGGCAATGTTTCCTTACACACAGCATGTTTCATGGCAAGGCTCCCACAGTTGTTGACAGGTTATGCAGCACATGGAGACAATGTTGTCTGCCCCACATTCAGGCAGCACCCATTTGATGGCAGATGATTGCTTGTGCGAAAGCAGTGCGATGGCACAAGTTGAGCAGCTGGACTGCGGGCGTTATCGAGCAAAGAGCCCTAAATGCAAGGAAAGAAAGTCTCCATTAAATCGATGCCTCTAAAACCTGATAACAGCATACCACGGCTCTTCTTTGTTTAGTTAATCTATAATTTCCATTGAAAGCTGTCTCAAAAAATGGACTAATTGCAACTCTATGTTACACATGGTACAACATAGCCGTGCCAGGGCGGTGGGGCGATCAGTTAGCATAACGACCGGAAAATGCATACTGATGTTTCATGCAGTCTTGATGCTGGAGCAAAGTGTCTCGGTGCGAAGAACAAAATTAAAAGCAGGCACGAGCGCCAAACGTGTGCTACACAACCGACGCGACTAGAGGTGTGCACGGGCATAGATGTTGAGCCCAACCCTGCCCTCATGCTACAAACCCGAGCCCGGCCTGGGACTAAAATTGCCTGAGCCTACCCAGCGCTCACACTTAAGGCTCCGGCCCTGCTGGACATGCTATAACACACCAGTTGCATACAAGTCGGCTTCCCTGAGAGGCAGGAATTCGTGCACAGTGGCGACAGAACCTGATTCAGGCATAATAGTTATGTGCAGTACATGCATCTACTACAGTCCATGCTGCTATGGATGCCCCATGCACAGGCCATTGTCAGAAAGGTTTTTGGACATTCTTAACGCTGGAATAAAGGGGGGAGCACTGTCACCCTAGGGGTGAAGAAAGAAAATTTAGAAAAGGGAATCTAACCGGAGAGGATAATAGTGGGGCGACAATGCGCACGCGAATAATACTGTGACGAATCGCCAAGAGGTGCGGGAATTACCCTACCCATCAGGCGATGTGCCAGCACTGTACCCAACTATTAAGTTCTATGCCGCCATTGTGCAGGAATGTCTGCCGCACAGGGAAGCTGACTTGTAGGTTTTGCAACTGATCTATTGCAGCTGAAACAACGATACAGAAAGAAAAAAAATAGGCGACAATCCCTGGCGACACATTGCGCGACGACGACGCCAACGCCTGTCGCTGCCGCTGATGCACATCGCATAGAGCGAAGGACCTCAGCGACAGAGACGCATTTCAGCCTTGCTTTGTTAGCGCCGCCTCTTCTTTGGTAAATGAGTACAGTTACGCTACATCCAGTTTCTTGCACTAAACAGCAACACTGATAAAATTTCTTGAAGAGCGTCGAGCTCCCCCCCCCCCAAAAAAAAAAACAAACAAGAAACGGTCCCAGCGCAGCGGCGTGCTACTATACTGCGATGCAGACATTATTGAAAGCAGTGACGTTTTTCTCCAACTTTCAAAAATTAGCAATATCTAGTCACACTAGCCTTCTTTCTTTGCATTACTTCCTACCAAGCTTTTACTAAACTGTCTTGATGCGCTCATATATGCACGGATAAGACGAAACGAGCGTCTGCAGGATTTTCGCTCATACCGGACTAGGGAAACAAACTTTGCGTGCAAAACAAAAAACAACAACGAAGGTGAGACCCCCGAAGCATTTTGCGATTGGCTGCCTCGCGAGCTGGTTCCAGCCACATGAGCGATTTTCTAAAAACTCAGAACCTGGGCGACAGCGCCGAGCGGCAATGCTTTAGCGGTCCTCAGCCCACCGCGCATCGTGCTGCCGCGCGACACATGCGGTTAGCGCTTTATCGCACCAGACACGAGCCTTGTGCGGGTTCTACTGCTCAGTTTTGCCGGATCGCCAGGCATCTTCGAGGAACCAGCTGTCGACACGTGCTTCTGTCAACCGTTGCCGCCGATGACGCATCGTCCCCTGCACATCAACTTCACGACTGGAGCGCTACCGTCGAACCTCCACGTGACATCAACAGACCTTGCTTTAAAAGACGTCCCGCAAGAATTCCTCTCCAGTGGGCACGGCGCATCGACAATGGGCATGTTGCCTAACAGACCCTTCTTCTGCCTTGTGCGGGTTCTACTGCTCAGTTTTGCCGGATCGCCAGGCATCTTCGAGAAACCAGCTGTCGACACGGGCTTCTGTCAACAGTTGCCGCCGATGACGCATCGTCCCCTGCACATCAACTTCACGACTGGAGCGCTACCGTCGAACTTCCACGTGACATCAACAGATTTTGCTTTAAAAGACGTCCCGCAAGAATTCCTCTCCAGTGGGCATGGCGCATCCACAATGGGCATGTTGCCTAACCGGCCCTTCTTCTGCCTTGTGCAGGCTTGTGGCTATTATTCTACCATTAAGAGCGACCACCTATTCCTTTTGGTTTTGCCGTGCCAACAAAAGTGCTTAGAAATTGCGTGTGATGCATATTATGTGTGCGAATTATTGCTCTCTGGTGATGTCGAGTTGAATCTTGGCCCCGATAAACAAGGCACTCGTGAACTTTTGGAGAAATTGGTGGAAGGTCATGATAAAATAACATTGAGATAACCGCCCTTAGGGAACAGCAGGCTAATGTTCAAAAAACAGCCAATCATCTGTGCTCTAAATTTTTGGAATTTGAAAAACAAATAACACGTATAGACACCCTTGAAAACACTGTGCGTTCTCTTCAGAACAAGATTGACGATTTAGAAGATCGAAGTAAACGATCAAATCTGCTAGTGTTCGGAGTAAAAGGAGAAACCGATGAAAACGACAACGATCTTAAGCAAAAAGTACTTCAGGATATTTTTTCCGAGAAACTTGGAGTCTCATGTTCTTCTGTAGGAAGGATCCACAGGATTGGTAATCCGGGGAAAACAAGACCTGTCATTGTCTTTTTCCAGGATTATAACGAAAAACAGAAAGTCTTGAAGAATGCGCCGTATCGCTTAAATGTGATTATTCTCATAACACACTCAGAAAACGCAAGCTCTTGTGGGTAAGTGCCAAACAAGAAAAGAAAGACGGCAAAAAAGTAATTCTACTAAACGATAAGCTTCTTATGAATGAAACGCTGTACGCGTGAAATGACGCCAAGAATGCATAAGTGAAGCTGCCAGGCCAGGCTTCCAGGCGAGAATCTGGCAGGTCAGATCATCAGAGCGGCTCGCAAACACCTTGACTTGCGGCTCCGAGTGATCACATATTCAGACTAATAAACCTTAATGCACGCAGTGTTCTAAACAAAACAGAAAAACTTGAGGCTGTATTACTTGAATGTGATCCGCACATAGCTGTAATTACGGAAACGTGGCTACGAGATGAGATTGATGACACAGACGTTTTTCCAACCGGCTATCAGGTATTTCGTTGTGACAGGCCTTCTCGTGGGGGTGGGGTAGCGGTTCTTGTAAAAAACGGCTGTTGCGCTATTAATCTATAGCAAATCGCTGGCCATGAAAGTATTTCTTTAAAAGCATCCTGTTGCAGTCAGTCTTTCCTAGTTTTTGCAGTTTATCGACCTCCAGATTCACCAGTGACATTCTTAAACGAACTTGCTGATCATATGTCTAGATTTAAGGGTGACAGGATTATATTGGAGGGAGACTTCAACCTGCCAGGAATCGACTGGGATTGCCCATCTCTTGTTTCAGGCTTTGGTGCACATGCTGACAAGTTATGTGACATAATGCTTTGTCATGACCTGCAACAAGTTATCAGGGAACCAACACATGTGTAAGGCGATTCCGCGTCTGTGCGTGATCTTATATTCTTGAGTCGTTCCACCCAGAATTTATCAGTATCAGTTGAATGTGGCTTGTCTGATCACAGTATGGTCCACATTTCATTTCCTGTGCGTGATATGAACAAAAATTCTATCGCTACAATTCCTATCAAGCATTTTTCACATGCAAATGATGAAAGTGTACTAGATTATTTTGAATATTGTCTTGACTTTTTTGATGAATCTGACGTTGTTGTATATGGGAAAAGTTTAAAAAAATATGTTTCCACTGCATAGACAATTTTGTTCCGACGAAAATGAAGAAAATACGTAAAACAAATCCTTCGATCAATCGAAACATAGTGCATTTTACGAGGAAAATTAAACGGTTGAAACGGAGAGGAGCCTGCTTACCTATAATTCAAAATCTCAAATTTAACCTCACTCAAGAAATTCAGAAAGCAAACCGGTACTATTTTGAGCACACACTACCAGGATTTATTCATGACTCCCTTCAAAAGTTATGGAATTATCTAGCAGAAAAGAAAAAGCCTATTAACCGTATTATACATGAGGGTGCAATTCTTGTTGAAAAAACAACATCGCTGGACACTTTAGCAGGTACTTCCATAGTGTATTTTCAATTCCAAATCCATGCAGATTGCGCAGTGATGCATTTTGTTTCCCTGATCCAGACATTGTATCTTTGCAAGGATTAACTTCAGAGTTGTTGAATCTCAAGACTAAATCTTCTCCTGGTCCGGATAAAATCCCCAACATCTTTCTGCTTCGTTATGCAGAAATTATTTCTAAATTTCTTGCAATAATATTTCGCACCTCATTCGCCACAGGAAGGCTACCTCCCGAATGGAGAGCAGCTTGCGTTGTGCCTGTTCCTAAAAGGGTGACATGGCATTTGTTGCTAACTATCGTCCCATTTCACTCACTTCCACATGTTGTAAATTGGCAGCGCATATTTTTAGCTGATTATATAACCAAATTTCTTGATGACAATAGTGTACTCTCTTCTGCTCAACATGGTTTTAGGAAAGGTTTATCCACTGTGACCCAACTAATATCGGTTATCAACAGCTTTGCAACAGTCCTTAACCGCTCAGGGCAGGTCGATACCATTTTGTTAGATTTTCAAAAAGCTTTTGATGTTGTACCACATGCAAAACTAATCTATAAACTTGAACTAATTGGTCTTCCTAAATTTGTAGTCACGTGGGTTTCGTCATATCTCACCAACCGTGTACAGTTTGTTAACACTGATGGTTATCACTCAAATCCATTATTAGTTACTTCAGGCGTTCCACAAGGAAGTGTACTAGGGCCGTTGCTATTTCTCATTTATATAAATGATATCGTTACTGTCATGTCTGAACCAGTCCAAATCAGGCTCTTTGCTGATGATTGCGTTTTGTTTAACGAAATAAATAGCCCTAACGATCAAATTCTCCTCAACTCTAACCTCCAGAAAATTCACACATGGTGCAATAGTTGGGATATGCAGCTTAATGCCGCAAAATCTCTTTTTATGAAAATAACAACAAAAAACTAGTACATTCATTTCCATACACCCTCCCATCGCATCCTCTTATAGAAGTTACAGAATATAAATACCTTGGTGTTACCAAAACTAACAATCTCAGTTGGAACAGTCATATCGCCAATACATGCTCATCCTCCTACAGAAAACTTGGCCTTCTTCGCCACAAACTTAAAAATGCCCCTTCCAAGGTAAAGCAGTTAGCATACTACAGCCTTATTAGACCCAAACTAGAGTATGCTTGTACAGTCTGCGATCCATACACCAAGAAGAATATTGTGGCATTGGAGGCTATCCAGCGGAAAGCCGTACGCTTCATGTTTTCAAAGTACCGCACATCTGACTCTCCCTACATTTTAATGAATGAGAACTCCATCCCACAATTGCAAATAAGAAGAAAAACTTAGAGACTAAAGTATCTATTTTTGCTAAAAAACAACAAACTTGCTATGAGCCCTGAACCTTACCTTACGCCCCTTACAACACGTCCAACAAGACATCATCATGCACAATCTGTAACTTTGTATCAAGCCAAAATCAATGCATTTAAGTATTCTTTTTTCCCTCGTACTGTTGAAGAATAGAACAAGCTGCCTTCTGATGTAACAATGTCCATGGAATCTATTGATAAATTGCTGGCGTTTTAACCATAGACGTGTTTCATATTGGTGTATATTTTCTTGTTAGTGTTGAACATGTCTTATCGTAATTTGCTTGTCACTTGTATTTAGTATGTTACTTTTGATGAATTCGTATTTTATTGCATTGTATTCTTTTCGCCCCTCCTGCTAGGGCCCAGTTAGGGCCTGCAGTATTTGGTAAATAAATAAATAAATAAAATAAAGTATGCTTTTTCCCGGACTCCGCCGACTCCGCCCGTGGTCACCCGTGGGAACCCGAGCCGCCGAGCCACGCGACGGCTCTACGCCGTGAATATCCGAAGTTTGCGTTTAGGGCTACAATGCCACGCAGTTGTTTACTTTAGGAAATTAGTATTCTGCAAAACAGTAACGGTTTAACTTGAAATAAGCTGCAAAATGATCGGGATCAAGTCACGCACACTTGAGAATCAGTTTTAAAAAGTTAATAAAGTAATAAAGATGCTAAAAGAAGACAAATCTCTCTAGCACATGGCTTACGCAGCCTGCAGTAATAATGAAATGTAAGACAACGCTTGTAATTTAAAAAATGCTCAATCTAAGAGGCTAATATTCTGCTACAATATACACAAAGGCTTTATGAAATCTGAATGAAAAAATTTGAAAACTTACATGGAATATTTCTTGAAGAGAGAAGCATTTTCCGTGCGCGGTGCCACCGAATGTCGAGCCGAGCGCACGAGTGGCCGTTGGATGGACGAAAGAACGGAGCGCCCTCTTTGAAACAAAATACAACTGTCGCAGTCATGCCGGCTAAGCGATTGTCGCGTCATCCTTTGGGCTTTGTAGTAATCGCTTCTTCAGAGCTCGATGGCCTCGGTTTTGTACCCTCCGCTTAGCAAGCGTTTCCTGATAGCAGGCCTTGAACCAGCCTTGAACGATGCGCGATGCGCCACCTTCCGTGGAGCCTGCGATGCGCTGCCGCTCACCACGGGCCTTGAGTGCGTTGCTGTTAACTTGCGTAGACCAGCTGCTGACCGACGTGCTGCGTTTGCTAACCGGCTGCAGTCCCGCGTCCCTAGTCCGTTCTTCTGGTTCTTGCTACTACCTCTCCTGGTTTCCTTTGCTGCCGCTTCTCACCGTCTGCTCCTCCTCTGTCTTCTCCGCTGCCTTACTTTGTCTCTACTTGGCCCATAGAGACATCCTGTCGACTGCGCCAGTGAAGTTCCGTCGGTGGTTCTTTTTACCTTGTGCACCAGGGGTGCGCCGTCAGAGACACCAAATACGAGTTGCAGCGGAAGTTCCTTGCGCCAGAGACACCCCGTCTGAGACGGTATGAGCCAAGGCTTGAGGGCAGGAGTTGACGAGAAGAAAACTGACTGAATATTTATACACACAGCAGATATTTACAACATTTACGACAAGGATGTAAGGTGGAACCGGCAAAAAAGGAAAATATTCCCACCTCAGCATAGCCGACGATGGAGAGCATCAAAACCTCTCCTGGTACCTCGGACCGTGCCCTCGGGCTCGGTTTTAACCCCTTAGGTCCAACCTTAAATTGCGTCACAACCAATCACCACAAAACATCGACCGTATTGGTTGGGTCTGATGTCCAGCGCTCCCTTCAACTTTCAGATGACTAACCCCTCTCTCTCATAAACAAAAAAGGAAAGGCAAAACTCCTCGGGTCACGTTCATCCACTGGGCGTTTCATGAATTAGCGTCTCTCCTGCCCCCGCGCGGTCGAGACAGCCCGTTCAACCCGGTGTACCCAAAAAGGAAATAAAAGAACAGAGCGTTCTTGTCACGATCCGCCTGTCGTCACGAGTGCATTCGCCACAGCGTTCCATCAAGGCCCGCGCTAATCTGGTGCCCGTCGGTCCCTTACAATACTGTCAAAACAAATGAAACAAAATAGAATCACTTCAGTGAAATTTGTGTGTTAGTAGGGGCAAATGCATGTTTTAGTTATATTCCTTACTTCTTGCTCATCTATAGCATGCTCCAGAAAAAGCATGTTCTAGTTCGCGACTAAAGTGATGTCTAAAAAACATTTTATTACTTTCTCTCGCATCTGTACATTTTAAGGGCACCATATATTTGCTTTTTTGGCAAATATGTGGTGCCCTTTTAAAAATGAAATGAAATGGGATATCATAGGGCTTAGTGAGGTTAGGAGGCCAAATGAGGCATATACTGTACTGAAGGATGGGCATGTACTGTGTTATCGAGGTTTACCAGAGAGGCGACAACTAGGAGTAGGTTTCCTTGTCAATAAGTATATAGCGGGTAACACATATTAATTCTATAGTATTAATGAGAGGGTTGCAGGCATCGTAATTAGGCTTAATAAGCGGTATAAACTGAAGGTTGTACAGGCCTCTGCACCTACATGTAGTTATGATGACCAGGCAGTTGAACGCTTCTATGAAGATGTAGAATCGGCAATGCGAAAAGTAAAGACGCAGTATACTGTACTAATTTCAATGCCAAGGTAGGGAAAAAACAGGCAGGAGACAAGGCAGTAGGTGACTACGGCACTGGTTCTAGGAATAGCTGGGGGGAGTTACTAGTTGAGTTTGCAGAGCGCGATAACTTACGAATCATGAATATCTTCTTCAGCAAACGGAAAAACAGGAAATGGAT
Organism: Amblyomma maculatum; assembly: GCF_055883805.1. Lineage (NCBI taxonomy): Eukaryota > Metazoa > Arthropoda > Arachnida > Ixodida > Ixodidae > Amblyomma > Amblyomma maculatum. The sequence continues at coordinate 333,988 of NW_028146753.1, read as the reverse complement.
ATGGAAAAGTCCTAACGGAGAGACTTAAAATGAAACCGACTTCATAATGTGTTCAACCCCCGCCATTGTGCAGGATGTAGAGGTAATCGGGAATGTGCGATGCAGTGACCACAGGATGGTGAGGTCCCGAATTAACCTAAATCTGAAGAAGGAACGCAACAGATTAGTACGAAAGAAACCCATCAACGAATTAGCGCTGAGGGGGAGGGCAGAAGAGTTCAGGATTTCGCTACAGAATAGGTATTCAGCTCTAACTGAGGATTCCGACATTACCCTAGAGGCAAGAAACAATAATTTCAGAGATATCATTACTGAGTGCGCGGTAGAAGTAGGCGGTAGGATAGTTAGAGAGGATACGGGTAAGCTGTCTAAGGAGACGAACGATTTGATTAAGAAACGCCAGAGTATGAAAGCTTCCAATCCAACAGACCAGATCTAATTGGCCGAGATATCAAAGCTAATCAATAAGCGCAAGGTTGCCGATATAAGGCAGTATAACATAGAGAAAATTGAGCACGCTGTAAAGAACGGGGGAAACCTTAAAGCGGTAAAGAAGAAATTGGGTATAGGTAAAAACCAGATGTATGCGATAAGGGACAAGGCGGGCAACGTCATCACTAATATGGACAAGATAGTCAAAGTAGCCGAGGAGTTCTATACAGATCTTTACAGTAGCCAAAGTACTCAGGATTGTAATGAGATTGGCGGTAGGGAAAAACAGTCACACGTTCCACCAGCGATGAAGGACGAGGTCAAGAAAGCACTAGAAACTATGAAAAGGGAAAAATCAGCTGGATAGGATCAGATAACTACAGATTTGCTGAAGGACGGGGGGGATATCGTGCTATAAAAACTGGCCACCCTGTATACGCAGTGCCTGGTGTCATCGACGGTACCGGAACCATGGAAGAATGCAAACATTATCTTCATTCACAAGAAAGGGGACTGTAAGGACCTTAAAAATTACAGACCTTAAAAATTACAGACCAGTCAGCTTACTGTCTGTTACGTATAAGGTGTTTACTAAGGTAATCGCTAATAGAATCAGGACAACCTTAGACTGCAATCAAGCAAAGGATGAAGCAGGGTATCAGAAACGGTACTCTACTATCGATCATATCCATACCATCAATCAGGTGATAGAAAAATGCTCGGAATATAACGAGCCCTTATCATAGCATTCATTGATTACGAAAAAGCATTCGACTCAGTTGAAACCTCGGCGGTTATTCAGGCATTGCGAAATCAGGGGGTAGACGAGCCGTACGTGAAAGTGCTGGAAGATGTATATAGTGGCTGCACAGCAACCATAGTTCTGCATAAAGAAAGTAACAAAATTCACATAAAGAAAGGTGCTAGGCAAGGAAACACAATCTCCCCAGTACTATTCACAGCATGTTTAGAGGAAGTATTCAGAGACTTGGAATGGGAGAAGTTAGGGATAAGGGTAGACGGAGAATACCTCAGTAATTTGCAATTTGCTGATGAGATTGCCTTTCTAAGCAACTCGGGGAATGAACTGCAAATAATGATTGATGACCTAGACAGGAAAAGTAGAAAGGTAGGCTTGAAAATCAATATGGAGAAGACTAAGGTAATGTTTAACAGCCTCGGCAAGGAACAGCAGTTTACATTATGTAGCGAAATACTGGAAGTATTAGGCGAATATGTCTACTTAGGACAGGTAGTAACCGCAGATCCGGACCATGAAAAGGAAATAACAAGAAGAATAAGATTGGGATGTAGCGCATTTCGCAAGCACTCGTAGAATATGGCTAGCAGCTTACTGGTTTCGCTCAAGAGGAAAGTATACAACAGTTGCATCTTGCCTGTACTCATCTATGGGGCTGAAACGTGGAGGCTAACCAAGAGAGTTCTACTTAAGTTGAGGAAAACCCAGAGGGCTATGGAACGAAAAATGGTAGGGGTAACATTAAGAGATAGAAAGCGTGCACAGTGGATCAGAGAAATAATTCAAGTTACCGACATTCTAGTGGAAATTAAGAAGACATGGACATGGGCAGGACATGTAGTGCGAAGAGAGTATACCCGATGGTCGCTGAGGGTAACAAACTGGATTCTTAGAGAAGGAAAGCGTAGCAGGGGGCGGCAGAAAGTTGGTGGGCGGATGAGATTAAGAAGTTCGCAATGGTCAAGTGGATGCAGCTAGCACAGAACCGGGTTAAGTGGAGAAATATGGGAGAGGCCTTCGCCCTACAGTGGGTTTAATCAGGCTGCTGCTACTGCTGATGATGATGATATATTTGCTTTTGCCTATTTTGCCCCCTGAACTAGTATATTTATCCAAAGTGCGCTTCCTGTATTGCGCCGCTGACAAATGTAGACATCAGTTTAATGCATATCGAAGGCAGTATTGCGAATACATTTGTTCATTTGCAAACCTGTGCAAAATGATAAACTCGGCAGTCAATACATTGTCACTTGTGAAATATTATATATTATTAAGGCAGGCCATTCTACTATGAAAACGTCGCCTTGGCTAGAGAACTGAGAATACTTCTTCATCCTCTTTCAATGTGCTTTCATAATGTGTAGCCAACTTCTTTCTTTCGTTCTACCCTATTATCCTAACTTTACAAATTATTTCATTGCAGAAAAAGTCGGCTGCACCCTTTGGACCAAAGATCCAGCAATGCCTATACCAAGATGTTGCCAATTCGCTATTTTGGTGCTATGTAATCACCGGGTTTATGAAGCATACATGTACGAGAAAGAGTCTTGCGATGTGTTGGATAAACAACACAGACCGAAGGATTGAAAAAATGGATAGCGGTTATTTCGCGGTCAAACATTACGTGCCTAAATAAAGTGAATTATATACTACTTAAAGACAAAAAATGTGTGTTTCTTCAAAATTGAACACACACGCACGTGCACACACACAAACATATATATATATATATATATATATATATATATATATATATATATATATATACATATATATATATATTGTAGGATGGGGGTGGTTTTAGATTTACTGGAACGCGATATTGGAAGCCCGTCAGGAACAGTCCACGTACGAGTATGTCCAGAGTCCACACCGATATCGGTGTCACTGGCGGCTGCGCACGGCAGCTTCTTCATCTTCGAACGTACATCTTCCTCTTTACAAGGACGTCCGGGAAGAAGAGGAGCCACATTAGCGACTTACGGTGAAAGCAAAATTGTAGAGTCGTAATATTATTTAAGGGTTTGGGCGTGGGCAGTTTCGCGGGCCCGTCGACAGAGATGAGGTGAGGGCGTCAGGAGATCCACAATGTAATTGACAAGAGGGATGCGCTCCAGGACACGATAGGGGCCATGATACTCCGACATAAATTTAGAAGATAGGCCGCGGGTACCTAATCGAATCCAGAACCACACCTGGCTACCAAATGAGAATTGCAGTGTCGTCTGATGGTTGTCGCGGCAGAATTCTGGTGAGATTGGGTTTTAGTTGTGAGAGACCAGGCAATTTGGCAGCACTCCTCTACGTGTCGGGCAGCTTCAGAAGCAGATGCGTCTGGTTGGCACGGAAGAATGGTATCTAGTGGAGGATAAAGGTGACGCCCGTAAAGAAGATAGAACAGGAAAAAACCGGTAGTTGACTGTGTAGCGGTATTGTATGCGTACGTCACATATGGAAGGAGGAGATCCCAGTCAGAGTGGTCGGAGGAGACGTACTTAGAAAGCTTGTCACCAAGGGCACGGTTAAAGCATTCGGTGAGTCCGTTAGTCTGCGGATAATAGGCGGTAGAGGTTCGATGAAGTATGTAGCACTATTTCAGCAGAGCTTTAACAAAGTCAGATAAAAAGACGCGTCCTCTGTCACTGAGTAGTTCACGAGGTACGCCGTGGTGTAGGACGAGTCGCTGCGAAATGAATGAGGCTACTTTGGACGCTTGGAAGATGGAAGTAAAGCGGTCTCTGCATATCTCGTCAGCTGGCCAGGAACAATCTACGAGAGCGTGCCTTTTAAATCAATGCCGACGCTATCAAAGGGACGTGATGGGCAAGGTAACGGCTGCAACCCACCAGCGGAAAGATGAGTAGGGGCTTGAGACGTTTACAGGCTTGGCATGACCAAACTTATTTGAGGACAAAGTTGTACATGCCCCTCCAGCCGATGTTACATCTTAAACAATCCCGTGTGGGCCGCATTGTGCGTCAGCGTGTAAGCAGTCGCAGATTTGCGAGCGTAGGTGGCGTGGAATGACTAGCAACTATTTGTGACCATCAGCACTGTAGTTGTCTCGCATGGAGAAGTGTGATACTTGATGGCGAAGCTACACGATTGAGAAGCAGCCGATGGATCGAAGAGGAGATTGATAAGAGAAGCTACTGAGGGGTTTTCACATTGCGCAGAAGGCATGTCACTGATGTGAAGTGATGTTAGCGAGAAGCCAGAGATGGAAAGGCTGGCGACATCAGCTGGTAGGGGCTGCAAGAAAGGGCGTCAACGTCTTGATGCTTGCGGCCAGTGCGGTAGAATATCTTGACGTCAAATTCAAAGAAAGCACAGTACGTGGTGGTCCGTCACAACTTCAAAAGGGCGGTAAGAAAAGAACTTTGTCACAGTCCAAACAATTGCTAAACACACTTTTTCAATGACCGAGTAATTTGACTCCGCGTTCGTGAGCGTTCGGCTTGCATAGGTGACGACGTAATCACCAAATCTATATTTCCGCTGAGCGAGTACAGCGCCGAGACCCACACTATTGGCGTCGGTGTGTACTTCAGCACGGGCAACGTACTGAAGGCGTCGACATACCTCCTTCGTCTTTACCATTGTACATACATCTTCACCGTTACAAAAGTAATGGGGTGCATTTTTTTACTTTTTGGTTATTCTGCGCTTAAATTTCATTAATTCTTTAATCGTTCTGAACGATCGGACTAAGTTGCGCATAACGGTATCCTGCGCTGCCTTATGCTATAATCGACATTTAGAACAAGCACATGTTTGGTCGTCGGGGCTAGCTGACTCCTGGCCAACCTGGCACGCTGCCGACCATTGGCCGCCGAATTCCCGGTCAAGCACTGCCAAACAGGGCTGCGTTCAGTCGCGTTTACGAGCCTTTTGCCGAACCTAGTACGTGTCCGAGCATGGGTAGCAATGGCCGATCAACCATGGCCGAATTGTTTGGCGTTCATACGGCTGGCCGTGCTTGGGTCTTGTTTGATGACCGACTTACGCCCGGCCTGGTACATGTTCAACCATGGGCCTTCATTCGGCCGAGCATTCATGACCGGCCATGTTGGCCTACAAACAGTAGCCGATGGTCGGCCATAGGTTAGCGGTCAGCCAATGCTGGATGGGTTGTTCAGCTTTCACTTTAAAATTTCACCTTCCAATGAGCAGTTAAGGTATATGGTTACCATTTTCAATTGATATGATCTGTGAATTCAGTAAACTGTCAAGAGCACCAAAATATAAAAGTGTGAAGTCTTCGGGGATCAGACTTCTTCAAAGGCTAGCACATGCCCCTGAACATCACAACTGGAAAAGCCATAGCGCGAATCATTCGGATCATGGTTGGTAGTGTGAAGTCTCTGCACTTAAAGGTTCACAGAAACGGTCACCAAGAAGCCACTGATAAACGTGTTCAGTGTGTAGAACGAATCCTTTTGAGCCCTAACCGAATGTATTAACGCCTTGGAACAAAGCCAGCGATTTATAATTATGAAATCCGCGGTCAGAGAGGTTATCGCTTGGCGGTGTCGCATGAAACTATTTCCTTAAACCTTGACGTCACGGGTGAGTTGACTGGCAAGGCTTGCTAGAAGCTGCCATTCGCTGCGGCCACTGCAGCCATGACGTCACGGACACACTTTCGGTAGCTGCGAAAGTCGTCTGCTCGCTCGCTGCGCGAGCTCCTCCGGCGCCTCCTCAGGCGGCCAAGCACCGTACGATGGGAGCACCTCCTCGACCACAGTAAACATCACCGCTGTGGCCCCTCCTTCCGCATACCGCACGCGAACGACACGGCGGATAGTTAGCGTCGATGTCCGAAATAAAGCGTGCTAAAATGTGTTAGCATCTGGAATACTCAGCCGAATATCAAGTATCGTGATATTCGTGAGGATCGCTGACCAGCAACAGATTGCTGGTAAGAGCAATAGCCGTGATACAAGCAAGTATCTGCTCAAGCCAGCTACCACTGGCGCATTTCGGCTCATCCGATCTGCTCCTACTAGCTCTGCGTTTAATGCGTCGCCAGAGTTAATCCTATTATTATATTATTATGGCAGGATAGGATTCACAATAAGGCAGTTTCATGAGTAGACAATTTACGACAGCGTTGGTCAGTTCCAAATCGCCGACCGCCACGGCTTCGAAGCGAAACAATTTAGGCCTAGCGACGACTAGGTACGGTCACGCACGGCGCCATCGTTCGCCGCGCTCGCGTGCGCCACACCCTCGGTAAAGTGTAACGTACCTGAGCCTGCTCGCGGCATCCCGTTATGCAAGCGTTGCAAACTCGTGTAATTTCATTACAGCTACGGCCGCGCATTTTTTGATGTTCTGCTCAGCAACAAGCCGTCCAAACGATACTGCAGGCAGAACAAGGCTAGAGTACGCAGTCGCTGCGCTGTCGGGCGTAATCGAAGACGTCGGGTGGCACAGTAGACACCGCAGATTCTATAATACAGTGAGCAGATGAATAACTTTGTGAAGCAGACCCGCTCGTACGTTTCGCACACTCGAGCGCCAACGAGTAGCCTCCTTCAACAGACGCCGCCATAACCTCGGCTAACGACGCGAGGTCGCCAAACTCGGTTTGCGATAACAGCGATTAGTGATGTAACCATGATTTGGTCTGGCGTGTAACATGGGCTAACCACAATTTCGCGTAACCGTTTTTGCGCTACGAGAACTGGCAAACACCTCAGGCGTGTGCGAGCGAGGACGGGTTTACCCGAGTACGCCATAGAGCCAGCAATGCGTGGCAACCGGAAGTTCGTCGAATTGACGTATTTCTGGGCGGAGCTTGGAACCTGCTTGTATTCTTTATTTTTTATGGCTCACTTCGGGGGATACAAGATGAGAGGAAAAATTTGAAGGGTCATTTTTAATCTCCGATATCTCTTGTGTTGCAGCTCGAAACTTTTTGCGGGAGAATGAAGAGTGGTTCAATACCTATCAGTGTTATGGCGTTGTTTATCCTTCTTGGTGACCGTTTCTGTGACCTTTACCTAGGCGGTCAAGGCTATCTATGGCTCTCTTTCCCAGATGCAGGCATCTCCTGATTCGGTGACTTCTGTCAGCAATCAAGGTAATCTTGGAGCTCAAGAACAACAAATTCGTCAGGCCTTCCAATTCTTGTTCTTGTGTGTTCCAGGACTTTTTAGAGCACGATCCTGTGTCCTTTGCCTTCTTATTTCCATTTGAAGACCAAACAAATCTCTCTTTTCTTTCACATGCATCAGAAGCCTCTTGAGTTTTCCTTTACTCTGCAAATAAAATGGTATCATCCACACATATCTAAGGTTGTTCCGTTTTCCAGCAGTCTTCGCTCCAGCTGAAGACTCGTCCAGCTTGGACTTCCTCACGATGCACTCAGCATATAGGTTAAATGAACAGGTCGGCTCTATGCAGCCGTTTGACTCCTTTCTTACTTGGGAACCAATCAGGAAGACCATGCTCAGTTCATACTTTGGCCTCTTGTCCTTCCTACAAGGTCATCAGGAAATCCATGAGGTGAGCTGGAACTCTCATCTCTTGAAGATCTTCCACAATTGCTTTGATCTGCGCAACCAAATGCTTTCGCAAATCAGTACAGTATAAGACCACAAATCACCGGAACTCTCTTGATTTTTCCATAATCCAGTGAAGGTTCCCATTTTGCGCTCTAATTTGTCCCCCCTTGCGAAACTTAGCTTAAAAGTTTAATTACTTCTGATCTACGTACACATTCTGCTAGCACGCGAAATTTGTGTGATAGTGCAGTAGTTGGAAAACTCTTTGGCGTTACCTTTCTTTGGAATAGGGACGTAAACTGATCGCCTCCAATCCTGCAGCCAATGCAGGGTTGTCAAAACTTGCTGACAGCAGGTATCCATAACTTTAACAATGTCATCGTTAAGGTTTTGAGCCATTCAGCTGGAATGCCATCAATTCTGCTAGTTTTGCTCTGAGCAAGGTTGGTTAAAGCCCATGGAAGAATGTCCGGCATCACATCAGTGATTCCAACATTCTTAGTTTTGGTTTGCAAAAATGGTCAGGCTTCTATTGAGTTATTACTTGTGCTATCTGGATCCAGGTAGAACGAAAGGAAGAAGATGGTTTGCACGGTATGAAGAAGACCTGAGCAAGGATAAATGGGGTACGCCTCAGTTCGCAGATGAGCCAACGTTTCGAAAATTGGACTTGTCTTCGTCTGGGCATAGCCATCATCACTGGCATGGGTTCAAAATACGCTTTTGCTTCCGATGAAGATTTTAATCAAACTGTGCGTGTCAGTGTGTATTTGATTTTTATAGTCATTCGGTGATGCATCAACTCGTTTTCTTTACAGGTTCTTCTTTTAGTGCTTGCTGCTGGGTTTCAATGTGCCAAACATCTGTTTAGGCGAAAGCCTTTCTTGCCTACCAAGGATCTTCGGAGTCGTTACGGGCTGTGGACAGAATATGTGGACAGAGTGTGTCTACACTTTAGTTTAAATTAAGAGAAAAATTTATTGTGGTTTAGCTCTGGTAAAACGTTAGTTGATTTGCGACAGCAACGGCGGAACCTTTTTTTGCCTGCTACATTATTCTCACATACGCTTTATCAGGTTAAGGTGCTACATTACTGGGGACACTAAAACTCATCTTTTAAGGCTCTGACGCGAGAGCCTAAGCTACTAGCCCGCATATAAAGTCAGGCTTCATCTAAGCTGTATGGATGTGCCTGTGTGTCATAAGTGTAACGAGAATGCAAATGCTTCTGGCAGCCTGAGTCCGATATCACCCTCCCATATGAAAGGAGCAAGCCGAGTTGGCAGCTCCTGCCCATGTCGTGAACGTGAATTAAAATGTCATCGCAGGCTGAGCTTTCTTTACAAAGAGACCGTAGCTACGCCTCTTCCCGAGGCTTCTTCACTCCTCTTCATGGCGCAGCTGCGGCCACCTGAGGTCTGTTTGGCTTGGGTATTCTTGGGTATAATAGCCAAGAAAGTAGCAGGGGGGACAGCTGCCGATGTTACTCAGTTGGAAGAGTACTGGACGCGATATTCGGAGGTTGTGGGTTCGGTTCCTACCATCGGCACGTTGTTTTTCCTTCTACTTTGTGTTTAATTATCTTTCCCCTAAACAGATTACATTACCAATTTATGTGATCACCAAAGTAAAATTTATTAAAAAAAAACAAAGTACAATTCTTAATGCTTTCCTTGGCCTAGCCGACTGTTGGCTTTTCTCCTTCAAGTATTGCAACAGGCACCTTCATTTCCCCTTCATTTTATTTGCATCTAGCTTACGGAGGTTTCGGTTCTGGCAGTCTTGAAGCCATAGGTAGCGTAAGAGGATTCTAGCACAGCTTTTCGCCCTCACTCTTGATCACGTTCTACGTGCCACTAGCGGTAACACAGAACGTTCCACGTCCACCGCTATGGTTGAGAGTGACACTGGTGAACCCTCTCAAGGTTCGTATACAGACAACATTAATACCCAAGAAAGTAGCAGTGGGGACAGCGGCCGATGTAGCTCAGTTGGAAGAGCACTAGACGCGATATTCGGGGGTCGTGGGTTCGGTTCCCACCATCGGCACGTTGGTTTTCCTTCTACTTTGTGCTTAATTATCTTTCCTCTAAACAGACTACATTACTAATTTATGTATAAAAAAGACAAAGTACAATCCCCAATGCTTTCCTCGGCCTCGTCGGCTGTTAGCTTCTCTCCTTCACAAACAAGGCTAACATATTTAGCGTACTGTAGTGCAATGAACACGAAAATTACACCTATTGTGACAAAAGAGGGATATATAAATATATATTGTTACGGAGCACAGTATATCGAGACGACGACGACGTGCTGATGTGAAGTAGTGAAGAGGACGACGCTCAGGCCTAGCTAACCTAGTTCTGTGTTGTGCGGTGCGTGGTGTGCGTCTAACAGTGAACTAGCGTTTACCACTGTGTTCTTTCCTTAACATTTGGTGGAGGATTGCTGGAGGTACGTAAGTCGCTAAACCTGGATCTCCGTAGGGGCCGCCAGATTGGCACCATCACTATGCAATCCCACGCGACACCTTCTTAGCGGCACCATCAGCTCCCACCGTCGTCATAACGCAGCCTCACGATCCAGGCACCTCTTGCGGCACCGACCATGTCGACGTAGAAGATTGACTCGCCATGTACGAGCGGGTCAGCAAGCACAACCGTTGGGACGCGACCCTCATGCTCGCCAACGTAATCTTCTATCTGGAAGGTACGGCGCGCGTCTGGTTCGAGACGCATGAAGACAATATCACATCGTGGGAGATGTGCAAAGAGAAGCTTCGAGACCTATTTGGCAAGCCGATCAGACGCAAGCTTGGCGCACAAAAAGACCTTGTATCCCGTGCCCAGTCTTCGTCCGAATCGTACGTGTCTTATATTGAAGACATTCTAGCCCTATGCCGAAAGGTGGACAGCGCCATGTCCGAATTAGACAAGGTGGGCCACATAATAAAGGGAATTGCAGACGATGTTTATAATCTGCTGCTTAGCAAAGATTGTCCGATGGTCGACTCAGTTATCTAAGTTAGCCGCCAGTTTGAACAAGCAAAACACCGCCGTATTACTCACCGCTTTGAACACTTGCCAAACACAGCTGCTACATCCTCGTGCGAAGATAGTCCAACCTTACAGCAGCTATCTCATCGCTCCAACTAGACCAGGATTGTTCGTCGAGAAATAGAGGCTATGGCACCCGTTGCGTTCGCTCCTCAGCCAGCGGATGCTACTACAGCCTTAATCCAATCTGTCGTTAACCAGGAGTTCGCAAATGTGGGCCTCAACGCGAACGCGGGCTTTTACTCCGGCCAACCTTCCGCACAGCCCTCGCTCCAACCTTATGTTCCAGTCGTAGCTGCTGCGGCTCCTACCACACCTTTTCAGACGCGGTACCGCTACCACTACCGCAACCCGGACGAATGGCTAACCTCGGATGACCGACCAATCTGCTTCAACTGCTCACGTGTCGGCCACATTTCTCGCCATTGCCGCCGCCGTTGGGCTCCGCCACCTCGACCTCGCTACTATTCTGATTGCAGCGCCGACTATGTTCCACACCCAACCTATGTCCGTGATACGCGCACTCGTGACTTTAACTCGCCAACCCCGCGCATTCTCAGCCGCTCGCCGTCTCCTCAGACCCGGAGGTCCCGCTCGCCCAATCTCGTCGTTCCTCATCTCCCCACTTATCCGGCTCTCATCCGGAAAACTAACCAATGCAGCACCCGGAGGTGACGCTGCATTGACGACCCGGCCCGAAAATCCTCGGCTGACCCTCGCTCATCGTCGCAATCTTCTAGAAATCTATGTGGATGGTGTCCCTGTTACTGCCCTCATTGACACTTGTACCCAAATTTCAGCCCTCAGCTCATCCTTTCGCCGCCGCCTCAAAAGGTTGTCACACCCGCCGCTTCATCCGCCGTTCGTGTTGCCGATGGAAGCGTCGCTGCCGTCGTGGGACTTGCACTGAGTGCGTGAGTATTGCCGGTCGCACTACCCCTGTCCTCCTCACTGTTATCGACCACTGCACTCACGACGTGATCCTCGGCATCGACTTTTTAACGGCCCATTCTGCCCTGATCGATTGCTCAACCGGTTTTCTTCGCTTCGACCTGCCCTACTGCTCCGAAAACAACGATCTCAAGCCCCGCCTCCGATCTGCCGAATTTGTTCGTCTACCACCCGGAGCCGCTATTTATGTCCCGCTGGCCCCGACCCCCCTGTTCCTGACGGCACATACGTCACTTGCCCAATTACCGGTGTTGTTCTCCGTCACAACGTCATACCGTCGTTACTGTCACTGCTAACCGCACCTATCTTCCCGTACTGAACTTCAGCCGTTCGACTCAAGTTTTACCCCACAGTATCGCACTCGCTGATCTGTTTCCTTTGGCGGACTGCGAAGTTGCGGCTCTAACCCCTCAGTATCTGTCGGAGCAGCGTATATCGGCTTCTTCTCATTCGAACCTCTTTTCAGGCATGACAGCTGCGGATCTGCCAGATGACCAAGCCAGAGCTCTCTCCGACCTTTTGCTGTCGTACAGTGATATGTTTGATTTCGGCGACCGACCATTGGGCCAAACATCCGTTGTGACCCATCGAATGAATACGGGTGACGCCAACCCCATCCACAGACGGCCTTATCGTGTTTACATTACGGAGCGGCATGTTATACAGAAAGAAGTGGACAAGATGCTGGCGCAAAATGTTATTGAGCCTTCATGCAGTCCCTGGGCATCTCCTGCCGTATTGGTCAAAAAGAAAGACCAAAGTTGGAGATTTTGTGTCGACTATCGCCAACTTAATCGAATAACAAAGAAGGATGTTTACCCTCTTCCGCAAATAATTGACGCGCTTGATTGCTTGCATGGTGCCAGCTGTATTTCTTCCATCGACATGCGTTCAGGCTACTGGCAAATTACTGTCGACGAACGGGATCGCGACAAAACCGCATTTGTCACCCCCGACGGACTCTATCAATTCAAGGTGATGCCATTTGGACTCTGTAACGCTCCTGCGACATTCGAGCACATGATGGACTCTCTCCTCCGTGGCTTTAAATGGACAACATGTTTATGCTACCTGGATGACGTCGTCGTTTTCTCTTCCACGTTCGCAACCCACCTTAATCGACGTTCTACGGTCCTGGAGGTTTTCCGCGGCGCCGGTCTTCACTTGAACGCCAAAAAATGCAGCTTCGGCGGGCGCCAAATCAAAGTCTTGGGTCATTTGGTTGACGCAAATGGTGTGCATCTCGACGCTGACAAAGTTCGAGCCGTGCGCGAGTTCCCTACCCCACGTAGCTCAAATGACGTGCGAAGCTTCCTTGGCCTTTGTTCCTACTTCCGCCGCTTCCTTCGGAACTTCGCAGACATCGCTTGCCCACTTACCTCTCTTCTGCAAAAAAAACGTGCCTTTCACATGGAGTTGTGACCAAGCCTATGCCTTCACGACACTTATTTCCGCCCTCACCACCCCACCTGTTCTGGCGCACTTCGATCCTTCTGCACCTGCCGAACTGCGCACCGACGCTAGCGGACATGGTATTGGTGCTATCCTTGCCCAGTCCCAGCATGGTTCCTCCCGCGTCATTGCTTATGCTAGCCGCCTGCTTTCTTCCTCTGAGCGCAATTATTCAATCACAGAGCGGGAATGCCTTGCACTTGTTTGGGCGCTGACCAAATTCCGCCCTTATTTGTTTGGGCGGTCCTTCTGTGTAGTGACTATCACCATGCTTTGTGTTGGCTGTCCTAACTTAAGGACCCCACTGGCCGCTTAGGTCGCCGGGCCTTACGAATACAAGACTGTGAATGTACTGTGGTGTACAAGTCCGGCCACTTACACCAAGACGCTGACCTCTTGTCCCGCCATCCCGTAGATCCTCCCGATTTGTCCGACCATACAGCTGACGAGACTATGTCACTGACGACTTTATCAATATCGGCTCCGAACAGCGTCGTGATCCTGCCCTGCAACCAATTATTGACCAGCTGCGCAACATCCCCGATTCTTCCGCCAGCATGTTTGTACTCCATAACGAGACATTATACAGACGCAATATGCGTCCAGATGGCGCGGACCTTTTACTGGTCGTTTCGGCTCATCTGCACTCTAGTGTCCTCGCCCAACTTCACGACGTTCCTACAGAAGGACACTTGGGAGTCACACGCACGTATGACAGTGTGCGACGCAGATTTTTCTGGCCTGGTCTCTACCGCTCTGTCCGTCGCTACGTCGCCGCTTGTGTGCTGTGTCAGCGTAGTAAGACACCCTCGCTTCAACCTAGTGGGCCACTGCAACCAATTTCAGTGCCGACAGAACCGTTTTCTCGTGTGGGCCTCGATTGTCTTGGGCCTTTTCCGACATCGACTTTTGGAAACAGGTGGATAGCTGTGGCGACTGATTATACCACCCGATATGCTGTAACCAGGGCTATCCCTACCAGCTGCGCCTCCGAGGTTGCCGACTTTCTTCTGCATGATGTCATCTTGATTCATGACGCTCCACATCAACTGCTCACAGATCGTGGCCGCTGTTTCCTCTCTCAAGTGGTTCATGACCTTCTCCGCTCATGCGCTACTCGTCACCAGTCCAACATGGCCTACCATCCGCAAACGAATGGTCTTACTGAGCGCCTACATCGCACTCTGACCAACAAGCTGTGTATGTACGTGTCCGATCACCATTGAGACTAGGATTCTCCTCACCTTTCGTCACGTTCGCATATAACCCCTCACGCCATGACAGCGCCGGATACTCTCCCTTTAATCTACTCTTCGGCCGTGACCCTTTACTCCCATTCGACACCTTGCTGCCTCTTGACGACTCTTCCTGCAGCTACGCTTCTGATGCCGTCGCCCGCGCTGATGCTTCCAGCCACATTGCCCGAGAGCGTCTTGGAGCGCCTTAGCGCTCTCAAAAATGTTGTTACGACCTTCATCACCGAGACGTCCACTACCCTCCTGGTTCCCCCGTACTTCTTTGGCACCCGGCTCGCCGTGTAGGTATGTGTGAGAAACCTTCGCCTCGTTACGTGGGCCCCTACTCCGTCTTACGGCAAGTCACCAATGCGACCTATGAGATCGCCCCTTTACAGCCCAAGAATCCTTCCACAACCCCTCATCCAGAACTCGTGCATGTCGCCCGTCTAAAACCATATCATTCGAGTTACCCTGTGTAGGAGGCACTGGGAAGGTGCTTCTTCGGCGCGGGGAAAATTTTTACGGAGCACAGTATATCGAGACGACGACGACGTGCTGATGTGAAATAGTGAAGAGGACGACGCTCAGGCCTAGCTAACTTCGTTCTGTGGTGTGCGTCTAACAGCGAACTAGCGTTTACCACCTGTGTTCTTTCCTTAACATTATATATATATATATATATATATATATATATATATATATATATTGTTAAGGAAAGAACACAGTTATATATATATATATATATATATATATATATATATATATATATATATATATATATAGTAGTAATCCCGATCGCCATCAGCGCGCGCCAACCCGAAGATGTAGACGAAGTCGAGCCGGAGCCTTGTTGGCACTGCACTGTTGGTCCGAACGCTACCCCCCTCGCTTTGGTTTGCAGGCTTTGCCTGCGGTCTTGGTGCTCCAATAAACACCTTACAATTGGTGGAGGTGTCTCGGTCGTCACCCCAGTTCTCCTCGCAAATTTCAGCCTGGAACTTCGGAACCGCACGCTACCGCCTTCGGTAACAACCATGCAGGACGCTCCCAGCCAACCATCGGCGCCCATCCCTGCCACTCCTGCCACCATCTTCTGTCCCGGGGCACAACGCCCCCGTGACCCACCTTTCTTCAGTGGTACCGACGACCATGACGTTGGCGACTGGCTGGACTGTTTCGAGCGCGTTAGCACTTGCAACCGCTGGGACGGTTCCATAAAACTGAGCAACGTCCTCTTCTACCTCACGGACGTGGCAAATCTGGGGTTTCGAAACCACGAAGCCGATCATTCGACGTGGTCTGTCTTCAATAAGAACTTCGCGGATGTCTTCGGCCGTCCTGCGGTACGCGAACTCCACGCCCAACAACGCCTCCATGCACGGCTTCAACTTCCCGGGGAAACGTTTACCAGCTACATTGAGGACGTAGTTGACCTCTGCAAGCGGGTCAATCCGTCCATGCCCGAGCCAGAAAGAGTCACACATGTTCTAAAAGGTCTCACTGATGATGCGTACTATATGATGTCGGCCAGGGACCCTACTTCCGTATTCGACATTATAACCCTGTGCCAAAGGTTTTACGCGCTTCTACGCGGCGGGCTGCCGCACCTGCCGGCATTGCTGGCTTGGCACTGGCTACGTCGTCTGCGGAACAGTCTGAATGTATGCAGAATATCCAAGACTTCATCCTCGAAGAAGTTGCACGCCAGCTGTCCCTCATCCATCCAGTTCAACCGACCGTCTGCACTTCGCAATTAGCGCCGGCCAACGCGCCATTCATCTCTTCAGCGCCGGCTATCCGCCAAGTTATCGAGGAGAAAGTCGACGAAGCGCTGCCTTCTAGTGTTCCCATCACTCCTGTGCAAGCCCCACTCACGCTAGAGTAACCGCTGGAATGTGCGGTCCGCTTCCTACATCGTCTTACCAGAACGGCCCTACATTTTATGCTCCACCTTGTTTCATGGCCCCTCAGTCTCCGATCCCTCGACCGCGACGCCGCATTACGAACCCATGGCGAACCGCCGACAATCGCCCGATTTGTTATGCTTGCGGGCTCCCGGGTCACGTCGCTCGCCTTTGCCATCAGCGCCCGCTTCATCCTGAGAACGCAGTCAGTCAGTACCACTACGATCCCGAGCCGCCCTTGAGCAACGTCTCTTCTGGATCGTCTCCACCTCGGGCTCAGCACGCCGTTCGCCTTCGCCTCGCCAACGTTCCATTTCGCCGATGCTCCGGCGACAGGGCCCTACGCAAGGGGAAAACTACATGCAGCAGTTCTGGAGGCAAGAACTGCGCGTTTGACGAACTCGTTAAGTCCTCCGCCTTCTCCCGCCAACGTCATTGAAGTGTTCGTAGAAGGTTTTCCCGTTCTTGCGCTGGTGGATACAGGTGCTGCCGTTTCCGTAATTAGTGATGCCCTTCGCCGCAAAATTCGCAAGGTCACTACGCCGCTTTCTGCCTTATCGCTTCGTACGGCCAGTTCCGAGATAAACACCCCTGTGGCAGCGTGCCCGGTACGAGTTTGCATCAAAGACATTACGTAAGACATTACGACATTACGTAAAGACATTACGTACATTACGAGATGGTGGTGCTTTACGCCTGCTCCCACGACATCATCCTCTGCTACAACCTTCTGTCGACTCACAGTGATTTGATTGATTGTGCCCGTGCTGGAGTTGAGCTTTCCCCTGTGTGTAATGTTTCCCTGTGTGACCCGCTTGTGCGCACTGCTAAACTCCTTGTAGCTGCAGACACCGACATTTCTCCCTTTTCTTCTGTTCTCGTTCCCCTTATTTCGACATCTGCCCTCCCTAGTTGTGTGCTCTTTACGCCCAAACTCGCCTCCGCCCACCATAACCGCCTCCTTGTTCCTTTCGCCGTTCTAACGATTTCTGATGGCAGCTGTGTCATCTATGCTTCCAACCCTTTACCTGCCCGACAGTTGTTCTTCGCAGGGAGTGCCTTGGCTAAATTGAAGAGCTGGACCCTGATCGCACTTACATGTTTTCCGAACCTGAAGTTTTTCCTAACGTCGCTGCCCTGACGTCTTGTGCTGCTACAAGTGATGAGCTTCCTGTCGACGCCCTTCATCAAGCTATCGCGACCGACCTTCCGTCCGCCCAACGGGACCAAATAGTCGCCCTCCTTCAGCGCTTCAGTGCATCATTTGACGTGTCCCAGCCTTCCTTGGGCTGCGCCTTGACCGTTTCTCATGCCATTGACACTGGCCCTCATGCTCCGCTGCGGCAGCGACCATGTCGCGTGTCGCCTACTGAGCGCCGCGTCATTCGTGACAATGTCGCCGATATGCTTCAACGGGACATCATACGACCATTTCACAGCCCTTGGGCCTCCCCCGTAGTGTTGGTGACGAAGAAAGATGTCACGTGTGCTACCGGCGTCTGAATAAGATAACCCGCAAAGATGTTTACCCACTACCACGACTTGACGACGCGATAGATTGTTTGCAAGGAGCGGAGTTCTTTTCGTCGCTAGACTTGCGCTCTGGCTATTGGCAAGTACCGATGGCTTCCGCTGACTCCCAAAAACAGCCTTCATCACTCCCGATGGCTTGTATGAATTCAGTGTGATGCCGTTCGGACTGTGCAACGCCCCCGCCACCTTCGAGAGAATGATGGATGAAATTCTCAGTGTGCTCAAATGGGAAACGTGTCTTTGTTATCTAGATGACGTTGTCATTCTCTCTAAAGATTTCCTTTCCCACCTTCTGCGCCTTCAGCGTGTCCTTACGTGCCTTACTGAAGCCGGCCTACAGCTCAACTTGAAGAAATGTCACTTTGCCGCAGCCAAGCTCAGAATACTTGGCCATGTCATATCCAAGGATGGCGTTCTACCGGATCCTACCAAACTTCGTGCCGTGGCAGACTTCCCCAAGCCCACAACCTTGCTAGAACTTCGCAGTTTTGTCGGTTATGTTCGTATTTCTGCCGTTTTATCCGCGACCTCGCCAGTATCGTCGCCCCTTTAACGCAACTTCTCGCCGGAGGCCCGAACCTCTCCTCTTGGTCACCAGCCTGTGATGCTGCGTTCAGTACACTACGCCGTTCTGGTCTCCACCCCTGTACTCCGCCATTGTTACCCTGCCTGCTCGACCGAAATACACACTGATGCAAGCAGCGTAGGTCTGGGCGCTGCTCTTGCTCAACGGAAACCTGGATATTCCGAGTATGTCGTCGCGTACGCTAGTCGTACCCTCACGAAAGCGGAATCGAACTATTCTGTCACCGAAAAGGAGTGTCCGGCCATCATATGGGCCATTACCAAGTTTCGTCCTTATATTTACGGTCGCTCAATCTACGTTGTTACCGACCACCACGTGCTCTGTTGGCTATCCTTCCTCAAAGACCCCTCCGGCCGCCCCGCCCGCCCTGCGTTACGTCTTCAGGAGTACAATATCCACGTCATCTATCGATCTGGATGCAAGCATAGCGACGCTGATGCCCTTTCCCGTTCACCGCTTCCTAACGACTCGAAGGCCGGCTTCGTTTGTGCCTACGGTATGTTGCCGCTCAACTTTACCAACATGAAATCTAAGCAGCAGAAGGATCCACGGATATCCTCCCTGTTAACATTCCTGTCTACGCCCGCAGAGCTGTCTCCGTCACGTGTACTTCGTCGTCAGGCCCACGACTTCGCCACTCGTGATGGACTTCTATACCGCCGCAATTACCAACCTATAGGGCGAAAGTGGCTTCTCGTGATTCCGCGACATCTCCGTGCTCAAATCAGCGCCTCTTTCCACGCCCATCCCTAATGCGGCCACGCAAGTGACATGAAAACCTATTCTAGACTGCGTATGAGATATTACTGGCGCGGCATGTACCGTTTCATCCGTCAATACATCCTATCCTGTACCGCCTGCCAACGTCGCAAGAATCCACCCCCCCAGCCAGAAGCTCCGTTGCAGCCATCGCCTTGCCCCAGCCGCCCTTTTGACCGTGTCGGTATCGATCTGTATGGCCCGCTTCCGATCACTTCGGCTAACAACCGCTGGGTCATCGTAACCGTTGACCACCTAACCCGTTACGTGGAAACATCGGCCTTGCAGTCTGTCACCGCACGGAATGTTGCTTGGTTCATTCTGCATCGCCTCGTTCTTCGTCACGGTGCACCGAAAGAATTGATCAGTGGCCGCGGACGTGCGTTTCTTCCCTGCACTGTCGAAGCTCTCCTAAGCAGTGCCAGGTCATTCACCGGAGCACCACAGCGTATCACCCCCAAACGAACGGCATGACTGAGCGATTTAATCACACTCTTGGTGACATGCTAGCCATGTACGTTGATAGCGCTCACTCTAATTGGGACCAAGTGCTGCCTTTCGTAACGTTCGTCTTCAATGCGGCTACGCAGACTACGACTGGGTTCTCCTCCTTCGTTCTTTTATATGGTTGTGAACCGACGCCCACCATGGGTACTATTCTGCCCTACCACCCCGACGCTCTAGAGACCACTCTACTGTCTGAAGCGCACACATTTGCCAAAGAATACCGACAATTGGCGCGCTCCTTCACAACGGTGAACCAGGCTCAACAAAAGCATAAACGGAACCCTACAATTCTAGCGCCTTCATATCCCTCAGGTGCCCTCGTTTGGCTCTAGGTGCCTTCCTCTGCACCCGGCCTCTCATCTAAACACCTATCGCGCTATCATGGACCTTACCGCATTCTCGAACAATCTTCTCCCGTCAATTACGTAGTACAGCCCTTGAACCAATCTCCAGATCATCGCCGCCGCGGCCGAGAAACTGTACATGTCGGCCGCCTCAAACCGTATTATGATCCCCCTACCCTTTCCTCATCATGAGTCTCCTTTTGGCTCATGGCTCCTTTTCCGCCGGGGGGTATTGTAGTAATCCCGATCGCCATCAACTCGCGCGCCAACCCGAAGAGGTAGACGAAGTGGAGCCGGAGCCTTGTTGGCACTGCACTGTTGGTTCCAACACTACCCCCGTCGCTTTGGTTTGCAGACGTTGCCTACGGTCTTGGTGCTCCAATAAACACTTTAAAAACACACACACACACACACACACATATATATATATATATATATATATATATATATATATATATATATATATATATATATATATATACACATATATATACATATATATACATATATGAAGCTTCATGCAAACCCATTTGTTCTTTTCATGCAGGTTAGTAGCCACACCTCATCAGTTAAATCTGGTAACAGCTGTTTTATCGAACTGACGTGCCCAAGAAGTGGTGCTATATTTTTTCTGCTCTAAAAATTGCCTTTCATTCTTACTTATGTTACGTGGAGACATAGAACCAAACCCAGTCCCCACTACTTAGGAACTTATGTCTGAAATGGTGCAGGTACAAAAGAAACTCAGAAAATGCTAGGCCAATATAAGTTAAAAATTAAAATGTTAAAGCTGCTAAAGCCGGTATAAAAGGTCAATGCCAGGATCTCCCAATTTGAAAAAACCTTAAGAAAGTTCGAAAAAAACCTCACCGATTTCGAAGATCGTTTCCAACGGAACGATTTTCTCGTTGATGGCATTGACGACAACCCGATGGAGATTCTGGCTAGCTTATCACAAAGTTTTTTAAGGCATGTTCAATACCGAATTGGGCATAACAGTGTCCTCAAATGAAACGATCCATCGTATTGGTCGCAAACAGGTACAAACAACACAGCCTGTATTTTAAATCTTATTGATTTTCACGAAAAATGAAGCATAGTACAGATTTACTCAACACTGAAAGGTTTGAGTAATTTGATTTCCCGAGACTTTCAGCACCAACTAGAAAAAAGAAAAAGAAACTAACGGAGAGTACGTCCGAGTATGTCCGGGAAAGTCAAATTATTCTACGATAAAACTACAATTGATAATGAGTAGTTTGAATGGGACCACTCTACAAATACGAGGATTTCCGCAGGTAAACGACATCAGCTTGACTCACCTGGACATGAACAATGAAATAATACCAGTATTACGGAACCTTTCCGTGTTTAAACCTGAATTTGCGGAGCATACTGAATAAATCAGAGCAAATATAAAGGACATGTTGAAAGCGCATTAACCGCAAGCAGATAAAACTGAAATTTGGTTACAAAGCTATATCGCAAATCACGAGATAGCCCCGCAAGGCTACCGAATATATAACAGGGATAAAAATTCTACGGGTAACGGAGTTGCCATATGATTTAAAACTGCAAGTTATCAGGTTGCCTTTCATATCTAACATTGAGTCTGTTCCAGTCGGAATCAATGTAAACGAACTTTACCTAATTGGGGCATTTTAAAAGGCCTTTATTACTGACAATATGTTCTTTGACAAATTGAATGACTTTGTAAGTGTCAAGAATCATCATGCAACATAGTTTTAGACGCTGATTTTAATATAACATCGATCGAGTGGACAAGTGTCTTTCCCCTAGCGCTGTGAAACTTTGCAAAGCCATTCGCAGATATCGTTCTTTTCCATGAGCTAACATCAGTACTACGCGCATTCAAAATGGCGCTGCGTCTATCTTAGACTCGTTCTTTCTGTCGAGTGGTTTGCTTCGTCGGGACAAAAATTGAAGATTTTAAAGGTATACCTGATCACAAGATATCAAGCGTAAGTTTAAATCGTAATACTATTGCAAAACACAAAATAAAAGCGTGACTTTCCAAACATAATTCGTGCTGAAGACATTGGGGTTTTGCATGCGCTACACTGCTTCTTTTAAACTTTTGTTTCACTTTATGAATCCAGTTCATGCTTAATAAACCATCTACGGCTGTCCTTCAAAAGTGTTATTATGAAATGTATAAACGATTATACAAAAAAGCACCCAATTTGTCCATTTGTCCACACAAAAATCCCTGGATGACGATAGGAATTGTATGCCTATTACTAATAACAGAATAAAGGCGTGACTTTCCAAACATTGGTGGTGCTGATGACTTTGGGGTTTTGCATCCGCTACACTGCTTCTTTTCAACTTTTATCTCGCTTATGAATCCAGTTCATGTCCAATAGACTATCTACGGGTATTCTTCAAAAAGGTTATTATGAAATATACAAACCAATATACAAAGGAGCGCCAAATTTGTCCATTTGTCCACACACAAATCCTGGATGACGATAGAAAATGTATGCCTGTTAATAAATTACTTTCGAAACATTGGTCGCACTAATGGCATTGCGGTTTTGCATGCACTACGCTGCTTCTTTTCAACTTTTATCTGACTTTATGAATCCAGTTCATGCTCAATAGACATCTACTGGTATCCTTCAAAAATGTTAATATGAAATGTATAAACGAATATACAGAGGAAGACCAAATTTGTCCATTTGTCCACACAATAATCCCTGGGTGACGCTAGAAATTGTATGACTATTGAAAAACACAAAATAAAGGCGTTACTTTCCAAACATTCATCGTGCTATTGACATTGGGGTTTTGCATGCGCTACACTGCTTCTTTTCTTCTTGTATCTCACTTCATGAATCCAGTTCATGCTCAATAGACCATCTAGGGGTATTCTTCAAAAATGTTATTATGAAATGTACAAACGAATATACAAAGGAGCACCAAATTTGTCTATTTGTCTACACACAAATCCCTTGATGACGATAGAAATTCTATGCCTATTAGAAACACAAATTAAGGCGTTGCTTTTCAAACATTCGTCATGCTAATGACATTGGGGTTTTGCATGCGCTACACTGCTTCTTTCCAACTTTTATCTCACTTTATGAATCCAGCTCATGCTCAATAGACCATCTAGGGGTATTCTTCAAAAATATTGCCACCTGACGGTTCGAGGTAGCGCTTGAACGACGAAGAAGTTGGAGACTCTCGCGCGCTTCGGCTAGCTAGGACTGTGAACTCTTGAGCTTGTGTCTTCGTGTTACCGTTTCCCGGGAACCTCTGTATTGACTGTGTGTATCTGCCCCTGTTGCCGATACCCATAAATCCCTGTCTTCGTGAGAGTTTTGGTGGAGCCGCTGGGTAATTGTCCTCTCAATGTCTCACACCCCTCCGCGAACCAACGACACCGAGCTTTTGCCTGTGGACACGCCAGTTCATCGCGTCAGCCGGAGGAACCTGGGCCTTCCTCCCGAACACGGGCCCTTGGAGTCCACTTCAACAACGAACCTCCGGCCAGCCACGCAAAGCACTACGTCGGTCATGCAAGGTACTCCTGTTTACCTTCAAAACCCCCGAGTGCCGAAATCGTTCCATGGCACTGCGCATGAAGACGTTGAGGATTGGCTAACTCAGTTCGAACGAGTCGCATCCTTTAATCAGTGGGACGACAACTTAAAGCTACGGAACGCCATTTTCTGCCTGGAAGACCATGCCTTGACATGGTATGAGAACCGAGAAGGCACAATAACATCATGGCCTCAGTTCCGCCGTCTTATCGTAGAGGCGTATGTCAGCCTGGATAGGCGCAAACGAGCAGGACGTGCTCTACAATCTCGGAAACAGATGCCAAACGAGTCTGTCATGATGTATGTTGAGGACATGACGAAACTATTTCGACGTGCGGATCCCAACATGTCTGAAGAGAGAAAGCTGCGCCACCTGATGCAGGGGGTTTAAAAACAGCTTTTTGCTGGTCTTGTAGGTAGCCCACCAATTACAGTTACCTCATTTTTAACAGAGGCTGTCATCATGAAAAAGATCCTACACCAGCGCCGCTCGGCGGTCTATGACAGCCCAATCCTCGCTACGACTCCTGCCGAGCCTATTACAGCTGCTGTAAGCAATACTGAACACCTCCGCGATCTTATTCGTGCAATTGTACGCGAGGAACTGCAGAAGGTTTGTGGCACGTTCCAACCCAGGGGTGATTCTCTCGCACATATGATCCGCGAAGAGATTCAGCAAGTCACGCAGCCATCTCTGCATGTTGCTGAAGCTCAAAGTACCCCTGTGCCTGATTATTCTCGTCCGACTTACGCTGACATTCTCCGACGCCCAGTTCCCGTCCAAGCTCCGTTGTCTACGTTACCACCAACCCAGTGCATGCCCGTCCAGCAGCCAACGCAATACATTCCTGTACAGCAGCCAACGCGGTACGTGCGGCCACCGAGGTCAAACATTCAACGAACGGACGTCTGGCGGGCCCCTCGGAGCCGCCGCCTTTGCTACCACTGTGGGGAACCTGGTCACATTTTCCGGTGGTGCCCTTATCGGGAACTCGGACCGGAAGGTTTTTACACTAACGCACCTAGACGCACGTTCGGACAACTACCTCGTGACATTAGAGACAACCTCGCACAAGAGAGCCTCCGGATGGCGCGCCGACAATCCAGGTCTCCATCCCCACGTCGGCAAACCCCTTCAGCAACTGGTGACTTCCCGCGAGCACCGCCTGGTCACTCGCCAAGCCCCCACCGGGAAAACTGAGTAGAGCGACCTCAGGGGGCGGGGCCGCTAAATGTCAGCACAAAGAAGTCCCCCCAATGAGAACAGATATAGATTTTGGAGCAGAAACGACAGCGTTTGGTTCACGAGACCGGCTATCGCTGGACATCCCTGTGTGCATCGATGGTCATAATGTCAGCGCTTTAGTGGATACCGGAGCAGACTTTTCGATTTTGAGTGGGAAACTGGCAGCGAGCCTTAGGAAGGTTATGACACCATGGTGTAGCACGCAAATACGCACGGCTGGGGGGCATGTAATTACTCCTATTGGACAGTGCACGGCTAGAATCCAGATTCGTACGTCAACGTTCGTTGTCAGCTGCGTCGTTCTCCGGGAATGTTCTCGTGATTTGATTCTCGGTGTGGATTTCCTGCGGGAATATGGCGCCATCATCGATCTCCGACAGCGAACGGTCTCGTTCTCAACGGAGAAAGCGGCTGCCAGCCCCACCGATGGCCAACGTACGTGCGCCCTTCGGGTTTCAGCCGAGTGTGTTTCAGTGCCTCCCCGCTCCAGCGTGTTTGTGAGTGTTGTGTGCGACGGGCTTCGTGACGGGCCGATAATAGCTGAAGGCAACCGTTCGCTTTTATTTTCTCATGGCATCTGCTCAGCTCGAAGCTTAATTATTCTCAGCAATGGTCACTCTGAGCTTCTCGTCACGAACTTCACGAATGAACCTCGCCACCTTTATCGCTCTATTGCCAACGTTTTCGGCGAACTGTTAAAGGAAGTTTCTGAATGTTTTGCATCTGACATTATTGATACTCCCAGTGTTCTAGACCACATCGATGTTAGCAGTGACCTTTCTTTCTGTCAACAACGCGCCCTACGTGCCTTACTGCTGGAGTACGCCCCGTGCTTTGCCTCATCATCGAAAGTCCGGCAAACTTCTATCACCAAGCATCGCATCTTAACGTCTGACGATGCCCGACCTATTCGACAGCAGCCGTACCGTATTTCGGCCAAAGAACGTGAGGCAATTCGGACACAAGTCCAGGAAATGCTTAATGATGATGTTATTCAGCCGTCTAAAAGTCCGTGGTCGTCGCCAGTCGTGTTGGTTAAGAAAAAGGATGGCACGCTGCGCTTTTGCGTTGATTACAGGAAACTGAATGACATCACAAAAAAAGGTGTATATCCGTTGCCCCGTATCGACGATTCACTCGATCGACTTCGCAACGCCAAGTTCTTTTCCTCCACTGATTTAAAAAGTGGTTATTGGCAGATAGAAGTGGATGAGCGCGATCGGGAAAAGACTGCCTTTGTGACACCCGATGGCTTATATGAATTTAAAGTATTGCCTTTCGGTCTGTGTTCAGCGCCAGCGACGTTCCAGAGAATGATGGACACCGTACTTGCTGGTCTTAAATGGCAAACCTGTTTGGTTTATTTGGACGACGTCATCGTGTTTTCAGAAACGTTTGACCAACATCTTCGGCGGCTGCGAACGGTATTGGACGCTCTTCGCTCGGCCGATTTGACACTCAAACCGGAAAAATGTCACTTTGGATATCAGCAGCTAAAATTTCTCGGTCATGTGGTTAGCGCTGACGGTGTCCGGCCTGATCCTGATAAAACAGCCGCTGTAGCCAATTTTCCCATCCCTACCACGAAGAAAGCAGTCCGACGTTTCTTGGGCCTGTGCGCGTACTATCGCCGTTTCATTGCCGATTTTGCCAAGATTGCAGAACCTTTGACGCGCCTGACACGT
Source organism: Amblyomma maculatum (assembly GCF_055883805.1). Taxonomy (NCBI): domain Eukaryota; kingdom Metazoa; phylum Arthropoda; class Arachnida; order Ixodida; family Ixodidae; genus Amblyomma; species Amblyomma maculatum. The sequence goes on along the minus strand of NW_028146753.1, from coordinate 307,454 downwards.
GATGACGTCCCGTATGTCTGGTCTTCCGAGCAGCAGGAGGCATTCACCGAGCTGCGCCAACGGCTGCATAACCCTCCCGTTCTTGCACACTTTGATGAGGACGCTGCGACCGAAATTCACACCGACGCCAGCAATGTCGGTCTGGGTGCTGTTCTGATCCAGCTCCAGCAAGGCGAGTAAAAAGTTATCGCTTATGCCAGCCGCACCCTTTCTCGGGCAGAATCAAACTATTCAACTTCTGAAAAGGAGTGTCTCGCCATCGTTTGGGCCACAATGAAATTCCGACCTTACCTCTACGGCCGTAAATTTAAAGTTGTGACGGACCATCATGCTTTGTGTTGGCTAGCTAGTCTTCGAGATCCATCAGGACGTCTTGCACGGTGGAGCCTTCGTATGCAGGAGTTTGATTATTCTATCGTTTATCAATCCGGACGTAAACACGAAGATGCTGACACACTGTCTCGATCACCCGTGGAGTTGGCCCATGACAGTACGGATGAAGACGCCCCTTTTCTTGGCATTATCAGTTCCTCTGATTTAAAGGCCAGGCAACGGGCTGATCCAGACCTCAAAACTGTGATCGATCATCTGGAGGGTTTCGATTCTGCAGTATCTCGACTGTTTTCTAAGAACTTGTCATCCTTCTGTACGCGCGACGGAATCCTCTACAAGAAAAGCGCCGGCAACAGTGACCGAGCCTATCTTCTAGTCATCCCTGCAGATCTCCGCGATGAAATCCTTCATGCTTGCCATGATGAACCCACCGCTGGACACTTGGGCTTTGCACGCACTCTTACCAGAGTGCGCCAGGCCTACTACTGGCCCAAACTTGCCGCCAGCGTTCATCGATACGTTAGAGGTTGCCGCGAGTGCCAGCGACGCAAGACACCGCCATTGAAGCCAGCGGGTTTCCTGCAGCCTATTCCCCCACCGCTAGTACCATTCGACCAAATTGGTATGGACTTTCTTGGCCCTTTCCTCTATCGTCAGCTGGGAATAAGTGGATTATCGTGGCTACAGATTATCTGACACGTTACGCGGAAACTATGGCGATGCCACGTGCAACATCCTCCGAAGTGGCACAATTTTTCATGACGCAGATTGTCCTTCGCCATGGCGCCCCTTCATACGTCATCACTGATCGTGGCAAGGCATTTACAGCGCGTCTTCTTGAAGAAGTTTTCCAACTAAGCCAGACACATCACCGAAAGACTACTGCTTACCATCCCCAGTCTAATGGCCTTACTGAGCGACTAAACAAAACAATAGCGGACATGCTCGCCATGTATGTCGATGTCCGGCATAAAACATGGGACGAGATATTGCCTTATGTCACATTTGCATATAACACGGCCGTCCAAGAAACAACTCGATTCACTCTGTTTCGCCTAGTATACGGACGCGATGTACAGACCATGCTCGACGCTATGCTTCCATGTGCGGCTGACGACCAGCTGCTTACCGCTGACGCAGAATTCACCAACTACGCTGAGGAAGCTCGTCAACTCGCCCGTAATCACATTACAAAACAGCAAGCAACAGATGCACGCCGATATAACGACCGCCATCGCTATGTCGTGTTCCAGCCTGGTGACAAAGTCTGGGTGTGGACACCTGTCCGGCGCCCAGGCCTGTCAGAAAAACTTCTCAATCGTTACTTCGGACCTTACAGAGTGTTGCGTCGCCTCTCAGAAGTTACGTACGAGGTTATTCCAGACGGAACTGTACCGAGTTCTAGTCGTCAGTGCTCGTCTGACCTGGTGCATGTGCTTCGCATGAAGCCGTATTTTACCCGCTGAAAGCCGTATTTGCCATCCGGATCAGTTTTTGTTTCTGCGAGCTTGTGGTTTTTTTTTCGAGGGGGGGAATAATGCCACCTGACGGTTCGAGGTAGCGCTTGAACGACGAAGAAGTTGGAGACTCTCGCGCGCTTCGGCTAGCTAGGACTGTGAACTCTTGAGCTTGTGTCTTCGTGTTACCGTTTCCCGGGAACCTCTGTATTGACTGTGTGTATCTGCCCCTGTTGCCGATACCCATAAATCTCTGTCTTCGTGACAATATCATTATGAAATAGATAAACACGAATATACAAAGGAGTACCAAATTTGTCTATTTGTCTACACACAAATCCCTTGATGACCATAGAAATTCTATGTCTATTACAAACACAAATTAAGGCGTTACTTTTCAAACATTCGTCATGCTAATGACATTGGGGTTTGGCATGCGCTACACTGCTTCTTTCCAACTTTTATCTCACTTTATGAATCCAGCTCATACTCAATAGACCATCTAGGGGTACTCTTCAAAAATATCATTATGAAATAGATAAACACGAATATACAAAGGAGCACCAAATTTGTCTATTTGTCTACACACAAATCCCTTGATGACGATAGAAATTCTATGCCTATAACAAACACAAATTAAGGCGTTACTTTTCAAACATTCGTCGTGCTAATGACATTGGGGTTTGGCATGCGCTACACTGCTTCTTTCCAACTTTTATCTCACTTTATGAATCCAGCTCATGCTCAATAGACCATCTAGGGGTATTCTTCAAGAATATCATTATGAAATAGATAAACACGAATATACAAAGGAGCACCAAATTTGTCTATTTGTCTACACACAAATCCCTTGATGACGATAGAAATTCTATGCCTATTACAAACACAAAATAAGGCGTTACTTTTCAAACATTCGTCGTGCTAATGATATTGGGGTTTTGCATGCGCTACACTGCATCTTTCCAACTTTTATCTCACTTTATGAATCCAGCTCATGCTCAATAGACCATCTAGGGGTATTCTTCAAAAATATCATTATGAAATAGATAAACACGAATATACAAAGGAGCACCAAATTTGTCTATTTGTCTACACACAAATCCCTTGATGACGATAGAAATTCTATGCCTATTACAAACACAAATTAAGGCGTTACTTTCTAAACATTCGTCGTGCAAATGACATTGGGGTTTTGAATGCGCTACACTGCTTCTTTCCAACTTTTATCTCACTTTATGAATCCAGCTCATGCTCAATAGACCATCTAGGGGTATTCTTCAAAAATATCATGAAATTGATAAACACGAATATACAAAGGAGCACCAAATTTGTCTATTTGTCTACACACAAATCCCTTGATGACGATAGAAATTCTATGCCTATAACAAACACAAATTAAGGCGTTACTTTGCAAACATTCGTCGTGCTAATGACATTGGGGTTTTGCATGCGCTACACTGCTTCTTTCCAACTTTTATCTCACTTTATGAATCCAGCTCATGCTCAATAGACCATCTAGGAGTATCTTCAAAAATATCATTATGAAATAGATAAACACGAATATACAAAGGAGCACCAAATTTGTCTATTTGTCTACACACAAATCCCTTGATGACGATAGAAATTGTATGCCTATTACAAACACAAAATAAAGGCGTTACATTCCAAACATTCGTCGTGTTAATCGCATTGGGGTTTTGCGTGCGCTACACTGCTTCTTTCCAACTTTTATCTCACTTTATGAATCCAGTTCATGCTCAATAGACCATCTGCGAGTGTCCTTCAAAAATATCATTATGAAATAGATAAACGTATATACAAAGGAGATCTAAATTTGTCTATTTGTCTACACACAAATCCCTTGATGACGATAAAAATTTTATGCCTATTACAAACACAAAATAAAGGCATTACTTTCCAAACATTGGTCGTGCTAATCACATTGGGGTTTTGCATGCGCTACACTGCTTCTTTCCAACTTTTATCTCACTTGATGAATCCAGTTCATGCTCAATAGACCATCAAGGGTATTCTTCAAAAATATCATTATGAAATAGATAAACACGAATATACAAAGGAGCACCAAATTTGTCCATTTGTCCACACAATAATCCCTGGGTGACGATAGAAATTGTATGACTATTGAAAAACACAAAATAAAGGCGTTACTTTCCAAACATTCATCGTGCTATTGACACTGGGGTTTTGCATGCGCTACACTGCTTCTTTTCTTCTTTTATCTCACTTCATAATTCCAGTTCATGCTCAATAGACCATCTAGGGGTATTCTTCAAAAATGTTATTATGAAATGTACAAACGCATATACAAAGGAGCAACAAATTTGTCTATTTGTCTACACACAAATCCCTTGATGACGATAAAAATTCTATGCCCATTACAAAAACAAATTAAGGCGTTACTTTTCAAACATTCGTCGTGCTAATGACATTGGGGTTTTGCATGCGCTACACTGCTTCTTTCCAACTTTTATCTCACTTTATGAATCCAGCTCATGCTCAATAGACCATCTAGGGGTATTCCTCAAAAATATAATTATGAAATAGATAAGCACGAATATACAAAGGAGCACCAAATTTGTCTATTTGTCTACACACAAATCCCTTGATGACGATAGAAATTGTATGCCTATTACAAACACAAAATAAAGGCGTTACTTTCCAAACATTCGTCGTGTTAATCGCATTGGGGTTTTGCGTGCGCTACACTGCTCTTTTCCAACTTTTATCTCACTTTATGAATCCAGTTCATGCTCAATAGACCATCTGCGAGTATCCTTCAAAAATATCATTATGAAATAGATAAACGAATATACAAAAAAGCTCTAAATTTGTCTATTTGTCTACACACAAATCCCTTGATGACGATAGAAATTGTATATCTATTACAAACACAAAATAAAGGCGTTACTTTCCAAACATTCGTCGTGCTAATCACATTGGGGTTTTGCATGCGCTACACTGCTTCTTTAGAACTTTTATCTCACTTGATGAATCCAGTTCATGCTCAATAGACCATCTAGGGGTATTCTTCAAAATGTTATTATGAAATGTACAAACGAATATACAAAGGAGCACCAAATTTGTCTATTTGTCTACACACAAATCCCTTGATGACGATAGAAATTCTATGCCCATTACAAAAACAAATTAAGACGTTACTTTTCAAACATTCGTCGTGCTAATGACATTGGGGTTTTGCATGCGCTACACTGCTTCTTTCCAACTTTTATCTCACTTTATGAATCTAGCTCATGCTCAATAGACCATCTGCGAGTGTCCTTCAAAAATATCATTATGAAATAGATAAACGTATATACAAAGGAGATCTAAATTTGTCTATTTGTCTACACACAAATCCCTTGATGACGATAGAAATTTTATGCCTATTACAAACACAAAATAAAGGCATTACTTTCCAAATATTGGTCGTGCTAATCACATTGGGGTTTTGCATGCGCTACACTGCTCCTTTCCAACTTTTATCTCACTTGATGAATCCAGTTCATGCTCAATAAACCATCAAGGGTATTCTTCAAAAATATCATTATGAAATAGATAAACACGAATATACAAAGGAGCACCAAATTTGTCCATTTGTCCACACAATAATCCCTGGGTGACGATAGAAATTGTATGACTATTGAAAAACACAAAATAAAGGCGTTACTTTCCAAACATTCATCGTGCTATTGACACTGGGGTTTTGCATGCGCTACACTGCTTCTTTTCTTCTTTTATCTCACTTCATAATTCCAGTTCATGCTCAATAGACCATCTAGGGGTATTCTTCAAAAATGTTATTATGAAATGTACAAACGCATATACAAAGGAGCACCAAATTTGTCTATTTGTCTACACACAAATCCCTTGATGACGATAGAAATTCTATGCCCATTACAAAAACAAATTAAGGCGTTACTTTTCAAACATTCGTCGTGCTAATGACATTGGGGTTTTGCATGCGCTACACTGCTTCTTTCCAACTTTTATCTCACTTTATGAATCCAGCTCATGCTCAATAGACCATCTAGGGGTATTCCTCAAAAAAATAATTATGAAATAGATAAACACGAATATACAAAGGAGCACCAAATTTGTCTATTTTTCTACACACAAATCCCTTGATGACGATAGAAATTGTATGCCTATTACAAACACAAAATAAAGGCGTTACTTTCCAAACATTTGTCGTGTTAATCGCATTGGGGTTTTGCGTGCGCTACACTGCTTCTTTCCAACTTTTATCTCACTTTATGAATCCAGTTCATGCTCAATAGACCATCTGCGAGTATTCTTCAAAAATATCATTATGAAATAGATAAACGAATATACAAAAAAGCTCTAAATTTGTCTATTTGTCTACACACAAATCCCTTGATGACGATAGAAATTGTATATCTATTACAAACACAAAATAAAGGCGTTACTTTCCAAACATTCGTCGTGCTAATCACATTGGGGTTTTGCATGCGCTACACTGCTTCTTTAGAACTTTTATCTCACTTGATGAATCCAGTTCATGCTCAATAGACCATCTAGGGGTACTCTTCAAAAATGTTATTATGAAATGTACAAACGAATATACAAAGGAGCACCAAATTTGTCTATTTGTCTACACACAAATCCCTTGATGACGATAGAAATTGTATGGCTATTTCAAACACAAAATAAGGGCGTTACTTTCCAATCATTCGACGTGCTAATCACATTGGGGTTTTGCATGCGCTTGATGACGATAGAAATTCTATGCCTATTACAAACATAAAATTAAGACGTTACTTTTCAAACATTTGTCGTGCTAATGACATTGGGGTTTTGCATGCGCTACACTGCTTCTTTCCAACTTTTATCTGACTTTATGAATCCAGTTCACTATCAATAGACCATCTGCGAGTATCCTTCAAAAATATCATGATGAAATAGATAAACACGAATATACGAAGGAGCACCAAGTTTGTCTATTTGTCTACACACAAATCCCTTGATGACGATAGAAATTGTATGCCTATTACAAACACAAAATAAAGGTGTTACTTTTGAAACATTCGTCGTGCTAATGACATTGGGGTTTTGCATGCGCTACACTGCTTCTTTCCAACTTTTATCGCACTTTATGAATCCAGTTCATGCTCAATAGACCATAAAGGGGTATTCTTCAAAAATGTTATTATGAAATGTACAAACGAATATACAAAGGAGCTCTAAATTTGTCTATTTGTCTGCACACAAATCCCTTGATGACGATAGAAATTGTATGCCTATTACAAACACAAAATAAAGGCGTTACTTTCCAAACATTCGTCGTGCTAATCATATTGGGGTTTTGCATGCGCTACACTGCTTCTTTTCAACTTTTATCTCACTTCATGAATCCAGTTCATGCTCAATAGACCATCTAGGGGTATTCTTCAAAAATGTTCTTATGAAATGTACAAACGAATATACAAAGGAGCACCAAATTTGTCTATTTGCCTACACAAAAATCCCTTGATGACGATAGAAATTTTATGCCTATTACAAACACAAAATAAAGGCATTACTTTCCAAACATTCGTCGTGCTATTGACATTGGGGTTTTGCATGCGCTACACTGCTACTTTTCAACTTTTATCTCACTTTATGAATCCAGTTCACGCTCAATAGACCATCTAGGGGTATTCTTCAAAAATGTTATTATGAAATGTACAAACGAATATACAAAGGAGCACTAAATTTGTCTATTTGTCTACACACGGATCCCTGGATGACGATAGAAATTGTATGCCTATTACAAACACAAAATAAAGGCGTTACTTTCCAAACATTCGTCGTGCTAATGACATTGTGGTTTTGCAAGCAGGCGTCTTCTAATTTCATGGCTGCAGTCTCCTTCTCGGTAATCTTGGAGCCCAAGATGAGAAAATCTGTCACAGCTTCGACTTCTTGTCCCTTGATGCTCCATGACTTTAAGGGCGAGATGCCATGATCTTTGTCTCTTTAATGTTCAGTTTAAGCCCAAACTTCTCACTCTCTACTTGTAAGCGCATCAGAAGTATCTTGAGTTTCACCTCCTTTTCTGCCATTAAAGTGGCATCATCCGCATATCTAAGATTTTTGGTATGTTTTCCAGCAATCTTCACTCCAGCTGAATACTTGTCCAGACCGGCATTTCTAATAATGCACTCAGCATATAGGTTAAATAGGCAGGGCGACAGTATGCAGCCTTGTATCACTCCTTTCTCAATCGGAAACCAATCAGTAAGACCATGCCTAGTTCTGCCTCTGGCGTCTTGCCCTTCATACAGTTTCCTGAGAAGACAGATAAGGTGAATTTGAACACCCATCTCTTGCAAAGCTTGTCCCAATCTGCTGTGATCTACACAGTCAAACGCTTTCACATAATCAATAAAGCAGAAGTAGATGGGTTTCTGGAACTATCTTGCTTTTTATGATCCAGCGAAGGCTGGGAATCTAGTTTCTAGTTCCTCTGCCCTTGCGAAACCCAGCTTGCACGTCCGGAAGCTTGCGATCCATATAATGCTGCAGCCTACCCTGGAGGATTTTCAACATCACCTTGCCAGCATGCGAACTAAGCGCGATCGTGCGGTAGTTGGAACAATCTTTGGCACTGCCTTTCTTTGGAATGGGGATGGAAACTGACCTCCTCCAATCCTGTGGCCACTGCAGGGTTGTCCAAACTTTCGGACATAATATATACAGAATGTTAACAGCGTCTTCGTGGTTGAGGTTTTGAAGCAACTCAGCTGGAATGCCACCAGTTCCGCTAGCTTTGTTGTTAGCAAAGCTGGCTAAAGCCCATTCAATTTCACTTTTCAGGATAACCTTCTCGAGACCAGTAATCATAACCGTCGTGTGTTGGGTTTGCACATCCGGGTCCTTCTTGTACAGTTCTGTGTATTCCTGCAACCTGTTTTTTATCTCCGAGGCTTCAGTGAGGTTGCTTCCTCGTTTATCCTTTATAAATTCCAGCTTAGCACAGAAGCTTCCTTTGATATTTTTGATTGTCTTATACAGAGCTCTTGTGTTCCTCAATTGGCTGTTGCCCTCCACTGCTTGACACTGTATGTTCAGGGTGGCATTATCTATCCTTGCTATTTTCTGAAAATCCGCATTGAGAACATCGTATCTTTCTCTTTCTCCCATAACTTTTGCCATCCTTCTTTCTCTCAGCTGGAACTGGTTACCAAGGAGGCTGTGCAAATGCAAAGCCTCCTCTGGTAACCAGTTTGCTTTCTCGCATTTCTTTTGCTTTGGAACTACCTTAGCAGCAACTTCTTGTATTGTATCGCGAACATCAGTCCACATTTCTTCAGGCTCTCTGTCTTCTAGATCTAAATCTTGAAATCAATTGGTCACTTCCATAGCATATTCCGATGAAATTTGATCCAGATCATACCTGAGAGGCCTTCTAGTTTTCTTCGTTTTCCTCAATCGAAGCTTAAATTTCGCAACAAGAAGCTGATGATCGGTGCCACAATCGGCCCCAGGCCTTGTTTTTACTGCTTGTATAGCGCTTCTCCATCTCTGCTGGCAAAGAATATAATCAATCTGATCCCTGTACAGAGCGTCCGGTGAAGTCCATGTGTACAGGCGCCTCTTGCGCTGCTGAAATTGAGTATTCGCTATTTTGAGGTTGTTTTCTTGACAAAACTCTACTAGCCTCTGCCCAGCTTCATTTGGCTCACCAAGATCGAACTTGCCTGTAATTCCGGATATTTCTTCACTCCTCACCTTAAGATTCCAGTCTCCTATGAGAAAAAGGACGTCTGATGATGGGGTGCGGTCTAAAAGGCATTGCAGGTCAGCATAAAATCGCTCAACGTCAGCTTCTTCAGCAGTAGTGGTTGGTGCATAGACTTGGATAACTGTTATGTTGAAAGAGGGACCTTGGATCCGAAGTGAAATCATTTGGTAATTTTTGGGGTTGTACATGATTACGTGATGACATTTGTTTAACGCAAACCTCAACATGTACACTGTCAGAAAACGACCTTGCCGCATGCTGGTGCAGCCTAGAATTCCTCTTCCCTCTCCTAATAAACCTTTCGGTTGCAATACCTATTGTTCATTCAGCAATTTTGGTTGCGTTGGAGCGAGGGCTTCGGCTGCACGATTGGTTCTATTGGATCAATGTAAGTTACCCATACCATGCCGCAACAATTCTGAAAACACTTTTGCTTCACCAGGCATCCTTACAAATCAGCAGCAAACAATATAAACGTTGTTTACGAACATACTCACACGTTAAAGAGTGCGAAAAACAATGCTTTGTCACACTCGATCAAGCAAAAAGCCACACTCTGACATAGTTCAGTGATTCCTCTAATTTAGCGCTGCGGGTCAGGAATAAATATATGATTTTAAATCGGTAAGTTATTTTGCAACGAAACAAGCAGATTGCTATAATAAATAGTTTCTAAATCATATAAAAAGGTCACAGCACCGGCATATTTACTACATTCTTCATTCGTCTTAAACTGTCACTTTTCACCTGTGTCACTGTCTGGTGAACGATTAGCAAAGCGGTTCCTCAACATTAATTAGCACAAGTAATTATTCGCGGTTGAAATGTGAGTCTTTAATACATTTACGTAGGAAAGTCACAAAAGAAACCTTTCTAGCGAAATTTGCTTAATGGCAGCTTTTTCTGAGCGGCATGAGAAGGTCACTTTATAACTGGTAATTGAACTACTTAGTGGACTTTGGTTCCGTGTAAAAATTTTGCTCGCGATAATGGTTGCCATTTGGGCTGCGCTGCCTTGACATCGCAATCAATATCAATTGCAAAAAGTTGTGTTTCTCCTTCCGTGGTCACCATGCAGTGGTAGAACACTTGCTTTATTTGCACAAAAGAAGAGCAGGAAAGGTCAGCAAAATACTGGTATATAAAGCGAACCTTCCTTTGCTTGGAGCAACATTTCAGCAATGTCAGATCTTGTTGTGCTGCTGCACATTTTCCTGCTGGTGGTAACTGGCTCTGCTGCTCAAGATAAAGAACGTCCGCGTCTGTCAGATCCCGATGAAATCAATAGGTACAGAGACCCAACAAAAGTAAGCCTTTAAGTATATAATTCCACTAAACTATAATTTAACTATATAAATGCAGCATACTTTTTACATTATTTCTGGAAATTCAATGTTTGCGTAGTAAATAACAGACTAACGAAAAGAATTAATGGCATCAAACCGTTCATAAACGCCGCGGTCTGATTTTCGCAGCAATTGTTTAGAAAAAAAACACTTTACTGTCTCTTTCCACTCAGTGAACTATGCCAGGATACATGGGATTTAAAGACGAAATACTGGTAATTAGTGTTCTGTATAAAAATAATTAAATAATATACTTGAATACTTGTAATTATTTATCCATCACAGTTTAGTAACTGCCGCGTTTTATCTACTACATCAGCATTTTGGGATATATTCTTTAATTAGGCTTTGTTGCGTGTCACAAGTCAATATACTACACTAATCATATATGTGCCGCCGTAGCAGCGCACTGTCACGTTAAGTGTAAGTGACGAGCCGTATGGTGCGTATCTAAAAACACGCACTACTCCAATTTTATTGCAAGTAAATTAGTTTCTAATTTTTTGCAACGACCTTCGCTACAGTTTTGCTCAAATATGCTTAATGTAATTGAATGATGGGCGTATAGACCTTTCGTATGTCAGGTGGAGATACAGTAAAATAATATGTTTATGAAAATGGCGAGAACACTGCCTCTGTCTTAGAGCTTATTCTCTGCTTTCTTCTGCAGGCCCGTACGACTTAAGTGGTCGTGCTTGAGTCCTCCTTGCATTTTATTACCTACTTAATGCTTACTTAGAGGGATTACCTAATAGTAGGTTGCAAGTCTTTATCATTGAAATTTTAGCAAGATGTTTGCCAATATATATGTTAGCTTAAGGAGTAGTGCCACATTTTGCATCATTCACGCCGCTTATATTTGTAATTGTCGAAGTGGCACGCAGAACACTAGATGTTTTCTATTTTTGCATGTTTATACTTTTGCTACAAAGGTTTTCACCCGTTTTGGTAATATTAATACGATATTGCTGCCGGGCACGAATTTCAATTGAAGGAAAAAGATATTCGCGTTGCTGCCGCTACAAATATGCATTTTTTTGAAAGGTCTGAGGGCGGCATTGTAGTGAAGGCTCGTTTCAGCTGCTTCACATGGTTTGTAGCCTTTGCTTTTGCTCACTCTTAGAGGTAACGAAATAATTTCTGTCAATTGCCTAGCTTTTGAAGACCACACTTTATAAAAAAACGTTTCCATGTCAGTGGTCTCGCCAAGCTAGTGATACAACGGTCTCTACAAAAAATAACCGTTCATTCCGGACAAAAAGTTATTTGTAGACGAACTCCATCAGACGCTGCTGCTAGTAAAGCACACGGTTTATTCTCGCCGCTGTGTAATGTTAAGATTAAAACACGGTAGGGGTCAGGGCTGCAACGAGGAAGGCTCAAGTGCGAATATCGCGATGCGACACGGCAAAAGTCCTCAAAATTTGGCACCAACTAAAGAAACGCACACTATTCTGAAAAGACATCACTTCAATTTTAATTGTGGTACGGCACCGCTGCACAGTCCCGTGCGACTCGCCCAAAGGCTAACGGCGTGGCAGCATGGTTCCCGCAAGGAGTCCTCCGCTCATACATTTTGCCACTTAACACTGACTCCCGCGTAGAGCTAATTTCAGTCACTCCGATAATGTTGGCACACGCACCACAACAAAACGAAAAGCGAGCTCGTAGTTTAAAATACTAAAAATTGCTTAATGATATCGCCAAATTGTATTGTCTCTAGAAAAGTGTTATTTGCGAAATGGCACAATGTCGAGAAGAAAGTTGTGATTTTTGAATGAAGGCAGCGCTTATGCAGCATTATGTACCGTTTCTAGAATAAAGCTTTCACACAATGCATATCTCATCCCCAATCATAGCCCAAAGCAATGGTACACACTTTAGCTGCCCCCGCCATAACAGTCGCTAGAACTCGGAGTATCTAAAAAAAGTTTCGCCCTAGTTTTTTCTTCAGTCAGTACCATAACTAACACCCGGGCGTGGCATGTAGACGTTATGTGAGTATATGCAACGTGGAGACACGCCCTAGTGTTTCTGCCTTCAACAAAGTGATGCTCCCAAAGCCAATAATTATGAACGTGGAAACCTATAGGCGCTATAGGTTTTATCGCAAATCCATTTGAACACTGTTGTTGAAGGCACACTGAAGCATCTGTTAACGCTGTTTTGTTATCTCGGACTACGATGTCATAAGACCGCTATAACATCAATTATAACCGCGTAACGCGCGGCAAAGAGTAGCCAGCACGTTACACTGGGGGTTTCTGAGGACTAAGGCGCAAAAAATGAGGATGATCAAGCGGGGATGTGAAGTACGCGCAATGCACAAACAGAAAAGCGCCACCGCCGTCAATGTGCATGGCCGTCCTCCCCAAGGCAATAAATCTAAGCGCGCCGAAATATTGCAGTCGCCGTTTGATTACTATCGCTACACTGATACGCCCCTGGACGGCGCTAACGTTTGTTACCAGGAGCATCAATGACATTGCTTGAAGTCGCTACTGAGACAATAAAATCGGGTTTATTGCAAAAGCGTTTAGCGTAGTTAATGCCAAGGAATACACAAACGATTCATTGTGAGAGCATGAATTATTCAGAAATTGTTTCCCATCAACTGTGGTTCGCATAAACATTCATGCGATGTTTATTGCTGTTGGTACTAAAATATCGTTGCCTTGCTTAGTGGTCTGTGATACATTGTTTGTTTATGGCATCGGAAAAAGATTATACAAATTAGTGTAAGCATGCAGCAGATGCCGAAAATCCGTTCGTGCGAAAGTAGCAAAAAGGCAGCGAATGGGGTAGAATTTCAAGATACACCCATCCAATTTTTAACGGTATCACGCCAGCATCGACCCTTCGCTCTATCAGCGCCCTATGACGAAACGAACTGGCAAATTCGCCGAGAGTTGCCGCATGCGCACGAAAAGCAAGCCACGGTGGCCGTCGCCTCCTAGGCTTCTCTAAGAGTTGCGCGCAGCCCCTGACCCTTTCTTTTGATCATATGGCTGCTGGCACACCCGACGCCAATATTCAGGACAAGCCTCGTGCTGCTCAGAGACAGCCAGCGTACTCAGCGTTTCTCGAACGAACTTTGCAATAAATACTTCGTATGCTTATTTTGTATACAGTTCGCGCATATGGTTGTAGCCTACGATTTAGCTAAGCTCGAAAAACAGAGTGAGATTTGTTTGAGGAATGCTTTACACTGCTACTATCAGCAATCTCTCTTGCCTTCTTCGCTGCGCTAGCGGATAGAGTGCCCGGCAGTGCGGTTAGCGAAGAAAAAGGTCGGGGGCTATGCGCAACTCCAGGAACAGCATACCAAACGACGGCCACCGTGGCCTGGTGTTCGTGCGATTGTGGCAACTCTCGGCGAATTTGTGGTTCATTTCGTCATAGGGCACTCATGAAGTGAACGGTTCACGCTCTCGTGATACCAATAAAAAATTGAAAGGGCGTACTAATTCCTCATACGCTCAGCACGTTTGCAGCGACTGCCTGCAAACCGTACCTCAATAACATCATTGGACGCAGAAAGGTTCAGGTATTTGGCATTGAAACCACCTTTGGCTTTTCTTGAACTGTTGCATGTACTGAATAAATATTTTGTATTTTGTTTTACCCAAGTTAAATTTCGTGAGATTAAACGTCATCTTTTAACGTATTTGAAAGAACGACAAGGGTTCACGAGAGAACGCACTTCATATGCACTGTTTGGTTAGACTGTGGAGAGACAGATGATGAAGCAACAGGTGACACGTCCTAGACCCGCACGAAATGGGCTTTACAATCGGCTTCCAGCGAGTTCGGAGACATATAGAGGTTGTGTTGCGGTACTGTTATTTTTGAATTTGCATTGATAACAATAATCGCCGCTGGTGAGATTTTAGCAAGCCTAATACGTTTGAAATGATGATGCTGCCTGCGGAGAGTGCGCTGATGTGATTTTCTCACGGCATTTTATTGTCTGCAAGTTTGACACTTCCGTGCAATCAGCTTTCACTGAATACCCTCGCCCAAACTGAGATAAAACTCGGGTGAGGGCTGAACGTGGTGTACTGCATACCGCCCTAGAGACAGTTGTACCTTACCTGATGCACTAGGGAAAGACGCGCAGACGGAGTTTGCTACGTTACCGTGTCATTAGGCTTTCTTGGCTTGTCCTCGGAGCCTAGTCTTGCTGTGTTACATGTACATGTAGTGTATGTGGACATACTTAATGGTGAATGAAAGTGCAGAGCGTCCTGCAATGCAGGGGGTCCATATTTGTTATTGTTATAGAGAAATATTTAGTCGTCTTGAGAGATTATTGCTAGACATGATACTGTGAAATGAGATGACCACTACTTTACCAATAAAGAATTGCCTCTTAGACTGGATTGTGTATGGTATCCACTGCGAAGGGTAGGGTTTACAGACCTAAAATTCATTTAGCTGATGGTGTGCGGGAAAATGTCATGACAAATGTTGGTAACGGTTACCAACCTCAACTGTAGAACCCTGCCTGTCAGTGTTATTTTCCTGGAACCATCGGGCAGCCCAGGCAAACTTCCTCACTCCGGCCCCCATTTCTCCAGTTGAAACAAAGACAGAGCAGTAACACAATTTCAAAATCCTGCCTTGGCTTCCTTTCATGCTTGAAGCAAAGAATACTGCTCTGGTAGCCGTTCAAACTCAACATCCATAACGTGATCGTTAATTTTTAAGGAAGGCTTTTTTGGCATAGTAATATCAGAGTTGGCAGATGTAAAACAGGCGCATCATGTTAACTAGTAATGCTTTTAATTGAGTTGATAGTTAACTTATTACCTATCGTCGATAGGCACCCTCTTGCAAGTTGCGATTTGTATCTCGCCATTATTAATAACCATATAAGCTTTTAGAATTTTGAAGACACTGTTAACCTCGCCGCTGTGGCTGAACTACTTTGGGTCATTCCTCGCACTATCTGAAACGGGATAATGTACTCCGACTGCACGGGCCGCGAGCTTTTGCTTTGCTGATACATGAGAGTGAAGACCTAGAAACGGCGATAACACATGCAACACAGCATAAAGTGGCACAAAACATAGAGAAAGGAATTTGGTAAAGAGCGGAAACTTGGCGAAATCTGGCCCCTGGAAACGACGCATGGCTGATAACGTTAGCAAGAGCGCCAAGAAGTGGATGGCACAACCAACATTTGTTGACCGCGCGCCGCGCGCGAACGGATGCAGCCAGCCGGCGCTGACCGAAGCAGACTGCGGAAGAGCAGGGCTACTTACGTGGGCTGCCAATTTGTTGGTGAGGACAGACTGCCTAGTTTTAAGGTTTTCTTGCCCTTCGAAATGGAAGTACTGCAGTTTGTCATTACGGTACGGTGAGGAACGTTATTTTGCCCTATAACATTGCATTTCGAGCAGTTTAGGCTGACCGCGCCGGCTAGTTCCTTGAATTCCGCACGTCGTAAACAGGCGCCGGTGCGCACGTCATGGGTCAACCAGTTCGTGATATCCCGGCGGCTTCCAGCAAAGTCTAGGTGAGAAATGTTTTCTGCTTGCAACCTACGCTGCATTTCAAGCACTTCAGCTCAGCGTTCTGACTTTTACGGTTGTGAAGGGAAGGCCTAAGTGTTCTGTTATGGCGCAACAAGGGGACTCCGGTTGGTGCGTAGATAAATGCGAGCCCATGCACGCTTGTTTAGTTTGCCTAGGCGATACTTTTGCGTGATGGTGTACCTACTAAGGGTAATTTTATGGCGTCCACCAGTGCAAAATTTTTTTTAGGTGATACGTGTTGAACGGGTTAAATCGGAACATCGAAAGTAGGCTCTTGTGTTAAAGACGAGCGTTATCGCTTAGTACTTACAGGACCGTTATTGTTAAGACGGTAGGAAAAATCGGTAACGTGCAAAAAGCTTGATAACCAGAAACTTGTTTGTCCGAGACTGTCATCTGCGACGAAACACACGCTTTGCACACGAGAAGCAAGAAAATGCGTTTAAAAAAGGCCATTCAGAAGGAAAAGCCCAGGTGTTTCTAAAAAGCTTGATACTAAAGAAGTGGAGAGCCGATAATTCCGTCCTCTCCGTTTCTGAAAACATGCATTGCACCCGTTCATTTATTTTGACTGCTCTTAACGTACTCTATGAACGTCTGTCTGTTAGTACCTGTATTGTTGCCGCTCGTGTATCATATTTTTTATCGAATGAAACACGTAGTCGGCTGTGAATGTAGCCAAAGATTAACATTGGGAAACGGAGCAGTACTTGGACATTACTGATAGGGATCTTCGCCGTGTAGCTTGCCATATGTATTTTACGTTGGTATACAATCTAGGTTCGATAAATCATTGACCGTGTTCATAATTTTATTCCTTTACACGTATCTTCCATTTAATCGGTTTACACTGTTTCGATAAAATGTGTACCACGATGGCAAAAATGCCAAATTCTCCAGCTTATGTCAAGACGCAACCGTCTCTGCTGTGTGCTGTGGCGAAACAATTGCAGTATACGTGAAAGAGGTCTGGATCAATATCCCGCCTCCCACGAGTCAATAGGATTGAGGTACCACTTTCGGCTTGCCATTTCACACAAGTTAATGTGCACATTAGGGATTTCAACAATGATATAATTGTTAGTCAACATGAACAATATGTTAATAGGCATAAAATACATGCCCTTAATGTTGCCTGAAATATTAATATCAGTGCATATTTTCACATTGCAACAAATTGACCATGTGATAATATTGGAGGCTTAACTTGATTTATATTGTTCACCGTCCCAAAGAGACACGGGCTATAACTGCGCTCATAATATAGGAGCCATTTTATTTTGAAACTGTTGTGCATCCTGGATATGATTTTAATGAGTGCTAGTTACATTCTCATCGTAAGATGAATGCGAGACGCTTAGTAACATGAATCTCAATATCATGCAGCCTATTTTGGGCGTACAGCCTATTTCTGCTTAGAAACTCTCCAACCTTTCTGACAAATAAAAACGTGACCGTCTGTTCGAATTTCGCTGCCAAGGTCGTACCTAAAATCCCATAATGATGTGGAAAACTGGTGCTCATTTAAGGTGAAAGCATTGCTGTTCCTTTGGTATAATACCCAAGACGAATTATATTTGCATCGAATCTGTGTTTAATAGAAAATAGAAGGTACTCTGAGGGAGCCGCGAGTGCATTGTGAGCATACTGTATGTCTATTGTCTTACGTATCATTTTCCATACTTTCTATATCTGCATGTTATGCTAGATTTGTCTACCTACGTAATGTTTATTGCCTTGTGCAATATTTTATTCACGTTTTTATAATCTACACATCGGCTGATGTATTCTACGTTTTGTGTGTCTTTCTGGTTGCTTTTAAGCAGAAAATTGAGACAGAATTGTGTCGGGTTTGTTTTTGTATGAAGAGAAATAAACGTTCATTTCACAGAGCTCCTGGCCTCTTTCCTGCAATACTGCTGTTTGAAAACGGCTTTGATGCAACTGCGTTGATGGCCAATCAGCTGTAATTGTTGCCTAATTTTATATTTCACTGCTGAAAATAAATATAAAAACAATACCACACCGTATAAAACAGAAATAATGCACCAATAGTGTACGGCAGTAGGGCAGCGCATACTAGCCCTCAAACTGCACGTAATGAATGACGCCGCGCATTTCGGCATTCAAGCTGCGCGCCTTTAACCGGGCGCGGCTATGCGTCAAGCACCGGTCGCTGGGGGCGCTACAGTCAATTAGGTCGCTGGGCCCTACGGAAGTGTCAGCTCTTTACCAAATACCTTTCTCTGCGCTCAAAGTATTCAGTGCTTGGCCTCCGAGGTCATCAAACTTATCTACCCTTAACTTTTTGGCTGAGGAATCCGACGCACCCTCCAGCCTTCATGACCTGAAGCACATAATTACTGTGGCCTTTACCAGCGCTCCGCAGGACATGATCGAGCGCTCTATCCGGGCAATGAAGGATCGTTTTTTTTTTTTTTTTGTTGTGCATTGCCATGGAAGGACAGCTTTTCGAGAACCTGATGTAATGCTATAGTACGGGGCATTTGAAGGAAGTGCTGAAAAATCACAGCTTAGGCGATTCGTTATTCGCGTTTTTTTTCATCGCGCTTTTACATTGGTGGTAGCAGAAATACGCTATGTTTGTCCGTGACGCGTTCTAGGGTGCCTCTAACGGCTTTTACTACAGCCGAGGTAAAAACGCGTTGAAAATAAATTCGAAACGCAGAGAGCGTAGGCGTTCCGTTTGCGTTTCTTTCCATCGCGATAATACATACAGCGTAATTGCTGACAAACACACAGGCATTTGTTTCTTCCACACGCGCAAATGCTCTGCATTGTAATAAATAGGTTTTTAGAGACATTTTTGTTCTTCAAGGCTGCACTGCCGAATAGGTCGGACACCACTTTTAAAGACTCAAGAATAATTTAGCCCGCTTGCCCCTCATTACCGTCCGCCTAAATGTCACTAACATGTTATTGAACTTTAGCCTTGTAATGGTAACAAAGTCCATGGAAACAAAATCCATAAACATGGCAGCATACGGTAAAGTCCTGTTTTTCTTTATCTTTATTTAAAAATAACCGTTTAGAAAACGACGTCAACATAGATTGTATACGTGTTGTTTGCTGGTTCACGTATTGTTGAATACGAACGAGTACTGCCTCGTTAGTTATATTATATCAATTATTCATGATCATGTCCCTATATGCTCATATTATTGTGAACGCCATAGTCGTCGAGCAATCGTACTGGATGTTTTAATAAATTTCAAAGCCTGAGAATACAAAAGGATAAATCTGAAAGTAAAGCGAACGAAGGAGAAGTGGCACAAGAATATCCTTCAGAGCCAATAGGTATCATCAAACCATGAATTTTGACCAGGAAAAAAGGTACGCCGCGTGAAATCAGAACAAATATGACGATAATTTACTGCGTGTAAAATGATAGTGCAAGGAAAACAACCATTCAGCGAGAATTCCTGACGTGAAAATTGCCTGCACCGAAAAACGAAAAAAAAAAAGAACAGTACGCACGTACCTTAATTTTACATCGGTCTGAGCGACAAGAACTTGACATGCCGGTGCTTATAGCAAATAGGACGGTGATGGTAGTTCATGGTTTTGGTATACTCGAATGAGCAGGATAAAACTGATAAGCAGGTACAAAATCTCACAAGATGCAAACAGATCAGCCCTGTTACTAGTTCAGGTAGCAAGCCGAGCATTTAGGCCATGAACCTCGTTCTACAAGCGCGACAGCCAGTGACTCAGCTTCGCTCAGATAGCAAAGCAGGCGCGGACGGCAGGGAAGTACGTTTATACCATGCTTATGCCTTCAACTAGGGCGTGGCACAGGAAGCCACCTGACTGTCCCTTGAGTGACTCCAGAAGATGGTGACAACAAGCAGCTTACTTGACAATGACAGTTCGAAGATATTGACAGCAAGCAGCTTACTTGAGGAGACGATCAACTTTCGTACCTCATGCCATTCTTTACCATGATAAATTTTAGGCTCGGAAGGTAATTAGGTCTGAGTGGTAATCGTCAGCAACATTCTATATGTGCCCCTCTAAGGATTCAAAAAAACATTGCTGCTTTGCCCATAGAAAAGAAGGAATAGGAAAAGGAAAGGCAGCGAGCTGAACCGGAAGAAGAGGCCTGTATGCCCACCGAAAAGAAAGTAATAACTCTGCGTTTGTGCTCCTTTTGCACAAATATATAAGCAATATAAAACTTTTTGTCAGTAGAATTGCAATGTGTCTCGGCAGTGTTGGACATTGTGAAGAAACCACCGATAGAAAGCGCGGACATCGAGATATCGACGCAGGTTTCAATTATCCCTTTGGTTGGAGAATGCAGCCACGGCGGCGGTCTTTCCAGCGTCGGACATAACGCCTCGATCACTGGTATTTTGGCCTAGAAATTTCACCTCATTAGGTGCAAAGTGGCATTTCTCGGGCTTGAGAGAAAGACCGGCGGATCGAACAACTTCAAGAACCGCGCGCAAAAATTTCTGGCGCTCTTTAAAATATTCCAGAAACTGACAACGTCGTCGAAGTGTACAAGGCACGATTCCCCCTATAGAACAGAGAACGGTATTCATCGCGCATTGGAATGTGGCATGGCCAAGCATAGGCCAAAAAGGAGCACTTTAACTTCATACAAACTTTCTGGCTTAATAAAAGCCGTCTTCAAGACGGTGGTGTTTTCAACTTATTATTGCCGCTAGCCACTGCTGATGTGAAGTGACTAGATGAAGATGGCATAGCGAAGGCGGTCTGTCCAGTAGGTAATCAGCGCGTGGTATAGGACACAAATCTTTTTCGAGGCGTTATTGAGGTCTATGTAATCCATGCGGAACGTTGGTATTGATGACAACAGGCGATTCGAGGGGCTTATTGATAGTTGAATGACATCATCTTCTATCATTTCTGCAGCTTGGCGGTTGATACCATCACTTTCTTTTTAAGCTGCTTTTTAAGGTGTGAAATAGTTGCCTTTGCTCGTCGACGACTTACCTTGGTGCATGGTTTGGAGCTCTGTCGGTCATTGGAAGTTAAAGAAAACAAAGGAATGGACTAGGCGTTTCACGCAGGGTTTCTGACTACGCAAGAGTTCAAGGCACAAGGCATTAGTCATAATAGTTGCAGGCGTCGCTTCATCGCGGACAATGTCCCAAGTTACAGAAATGTGTCGATTCGGCAGTTACACGTTCTCTTCAACAATTCCATATGTTCCGGTGTTTTGATCACTCTTGACTGAAGAGTTTGCTAACTTGAGGGGAGTTCGTTATCTAGTCGTCATATACGCGCAAAATTGCTCTCAGGAGCTCGGTATCGGTTTCAACGCCTCGATGGGTGAACAAAGATACATGAGCTGCCGAAAACAGATAGCCACAACATATGCTTCAAAAATTTTATCTCGATAATTACATCTTTCGAAAACATTTAGTCGGTAAAACTTCCAGTGAAATATATTCTGCTGATCTCTATTCGGGATGCGCGCAAGCCAATCGGAATCAGCCGCGCCCGACGGCGGTACGCATCATTTGTTCATAGCAAGGCGTCCCAACCTCATGGAGTGCCGTGGTAGCTGGCGGCCCATCACAGTGAAATGTACCCTAGTATTAACTAGTGCGGTCACGTCCCTGCTATCGGCACTTACTGAAATTTCAGCAACAACAATTAGTTCACTGCAAGTCTGTGAGGGGTCATAGAATCGACTCTTCGTCACTCTGGCTGCTGTGTGAAATCGTCGGGTAGAGACTTCAAAATAACAGCAGTCGTGGTCTCATCACCGCATGTCGGAATGTTCAGTTTTTCCCTCAAGCACGTGCCTTTGGAATAACCAGGTGAGTAGGGTCAACTGGGCAGTGCGATGGGCATCGGAGACGATGATCGCGATTGCCTTTGTTGCAACGCCGGGGGTAGCACGTGAGCGGCCAAGTAGTCTTTTACCATAACTGGGACCAGGCGCGTCCGGTAGGAATACTCTCAAAACTTCTCTCCGGTATGACTAATTGCGAAGAATATGGCCGGGCTCCTAACAGTGACAGCAAAGTGGTCGCTTGTTGGCCGTGCTCCATAATAACGCTTTGCTGAAAGCAAGGAGGAGACACTGCTGCTGCTCGGCGTCGCGTTGATAGCGATTAGAGGCCCCTGCAACAGGTAGGAATGCATGCGGTTAGGTGGCAAGCCGCCTTAGGAAATCGCAAAAAGACATGTTTGGCTTTGGTAGTGAGACTAGTGGTAGATGTACCACTCACTATTTTATCATGGACGACGTCCTCTGTAGGAAAAAAGCCTGCTGAAATAGCATCCAAGAGGTGGCTTTGCAGTTCGCGGACAATGTTTCCTGAAGCTCTTGCGGCGCCTCCTCCCCGGCACTGCATGGACGCGCAGTAGTGAGTGACTGAACTTTCCATGGTGCTCGCTCTCCTGCTGAAACCGGCGACGGTACTTCGAAGGTCGCAAGGGAGCTAGCAAACAGCTGCTGCTTCACCTACCGCATGAGGTGCCGTACCTTCCCGGCCACAGGCATGCGAGAGTAGCCCAATTGAAGAGACGTTGTATATCCTGTAGAAACATGGCCACGTTCTAGTATGATTCTCCAACTTCTTTGTGCAAATCTGCTGATTTGCAAACACTTGACATTAGAACCAAATGTGACAGACTCAAGTTTCTTTTCCAGATCGCTATCCACTACTTGAAAATCGATCAAACAAAATACTTTGAAATTAAAACAGGGGAAACATCACGCCATCGTCACAGTTTGTACATCCCAATGCCGCCTGTCAGAAATGATTGCTTTAAATTTAGTTTTTTCCCGAGAGCCATTAAGGAATGGAATATGTTACCAAACTCCGTTGTCACGTCACAATCACGTAGCGAATTTTTAGATAAACTGCATAATGTTTTATGTACTGCTTGATTTCTATGACAATGTTTTTGTTTTGTTCAAGTGGCAAACACAATTATGTATGAAATTTAGTGTTGATCTCAGTGTTTGTTTGATGTGTTCTTGTTCTATTTCAAGTTTGATATCCACTCCTGTAATAGCCCGCCCAGGGCTGACAGTATGAATAAATGAAATGAAATGAATGATAGCTCTGATCTGAAGCGTATGACAATGTTCTTTTCTTTTCACTCCTACTGGTTGTATGTTACGAGCGCTTTATGGCGAAAAGCTCCCTAGTTCGAAAATGACGTCTCCTAGTACTGAAACCATATTTTCTCATAGTCTTGCAGCGCAAAGTGCACATACATCAGCCTTCGATCGCCATTCCATTGAGCGTATGCGACAACACAGTAAAACTCACCAACCACTCTTCTACATCGTCGAAGTGGTCGCCGTGAAATGGTGGTGATGATCGAGGTGCGAACGAATGAATGATGGGGCGTTGCTGGAGTATTGACTTTTCTGGCTGCCCGTAGAAGATGTCATGACTTGTACCAGTGTTATCACTGGCTCAACCTCAGGTTGGAGGTCTCGTAAGATACAGCTCGGGTTATGGACGACTGTGACGTCAACCACCCGTAAACAGCGTCGCTGATACCGCCGTGGTCTGCGTATATGAGATGATCGCTGGGACGGTATAAGAAATGTCACTGACAAACGTGGCAAGAAGCAGAACAGCACTGAGGGTGTTTGATCAGGCGAAGCTCGATGAACCACGCGCTCATCCCAGAGACAAAGGCCAGGTGCCGGCATCTGGTTGGGCCCTATATTGGGCCCAGAAGAGTAAGACCAGTTTGGCAAAACATCAGTTATGGCGTTATTATATATTTCTTTACAAAAACAGATGTGATGAAGTAGAGCTAGAAAGTAGCCGATCGCCGTATCCGTCTAGTGGTAAAGAAACAAAATTACGGATAAAATAGCAATGTTTAAAGGCATGAGCCACTATTTTAATTCACCGATTCGGCAAGTGTTAGGTTACTACAGTCCGCACCGTTCTCTGCTGGTATCAAGCTCCGGTATGTAACTCTGACAATCTTCTCACTAGTGACGTGAGAGCGCACTTTTAGTGTAATCTGAGAACATATACCTGAAACATCCACCTCCTAAAACCATGGTTGTTTTAAAAAGTACGGAGTATTGGTGGTTGCTGTGGCCATTAAAAGTTAACTACCAGTAAAAAAAAAACGTTCAAGTTTCTGAAAGCCAGAAAAGTTACCTAGTTTCTCAAGATTCCTTTTCACAGCCGTTATTTCTTCACTTTGCAAAAGCCTTTATAAATACTAAAATACATATATGCATATATTGCTGGAGAGAGTAGAATAATTTCCACAATTTAATCTGAAGAAATTTGCTCAAAACAATTTTACGGTAGATGATACAACATAATGAAGGTTGACTCGTGCATTTAAATAATATTTCCTATGGATATGAGGGCTGACAGATTTGGAAATGAAGAGTGGCGGCATTGTTCCAGTTAGTTTTGGAGTCTTTTGCTATAATGCAATTTAGCCAGCCGAAGAAGTGGTTGTCAAGGAATCAAATAAGGTTTAGTTCAGCAAGATCCCAAAGGCTCCTGCCGCGTCCTAATGTTCCAAGAAAGGCTATCTTGGCATGTTTGTTTAGGGAGCATCGAAGTACTGACAAAAGCGATTTTTTCCTCCTACCTCTGAAGAAATGGCGCACTTCACTCATCGCGCAGGGACATAGATAGAATTTGTTTGGCTTGGGTTATCAACTACCGGGTGTCAGACGGGTACTCGGGAATATTTAAAGATGCCACGCTACATACGAATGGCAGCCAAATATTTTTTCCGAAAAGGTATTTTGGTGAGCGCTTCTTCATAAGAAAATTTTGACAGTGCGAGTGGGGAAGAATGTTTAAAAGCCCAGCCAACAAAGATATATAATAATGTCTCAGCAAAATTCAAGGAAATCACAGGTAGACCAGTTTCCTAGGAAAGGATTGGGACTATACTGGTCATTAGTCCCAATGAAAGTGGCAGATTACTAGTGGTTGCGCAAGTATTCTGCGGCTTCATCTCGCATCCAGGTCCTGAGTGAAAACTGAGCTGACCCAAGTTCGAAACCAATTTTGCACAGCTCTCGTTTTTGGTTTCCCCACTCAATTTGAGTCTGAAAATGTTTAGATCTGTGACCATATAAAATGTCGACAGTGAACCACCCTTTAGTTAGACACTACATGTATTTGTGAAGTTTTAGTACACTCAGTGCATCTATGCACAGTCGTGAGCAAAAGTGGTTTACAACACTCAGCCGATGACGGAGCTTGGGAAACTGCACGAAATGCCATCTAGCGACAGCGTCAGGGCAGCGATAGGGACACATGGATGTGGATAAAATGGGGCACCGCCACTATTGCCTCAATCTCATATAGCTGTTGCGAGATGAACTTGGATTGGAGATTTCCCACATCATTCCCACATTACAGTGGGCATCATTCCCACATTACGCACTGCCGTTCAAACGAAAACTGAAAAATGCTTGATAGGCTATCATCATAGACCTCAAATTTTTTGACCTCATTTTAACACGGCGATTGCCGCCATAATGCTCACTGTTGCCTACATTACAGGCTGCAAAAGTTTCAATGGATTGGCGAGCGAAAATTGGCATGGTTAAGTATACATAGAGTGAAGGAAATAAAACGAGGAAAAGAAGATCTTACCGAGCGATGCGCTACTATAAAACAAGAAACACAGAACTTTTCGAAAGTATTTTACATTACGTGGATTTCTCCTCTGCGCTCTTTCTGTACTTAGGAAGCAGCCGAGAGCTACCCGCTATCAGTAAAATAATGTTCGTAGCGCTTCATTTGCGAGTTCTTAAACTTCGTCACGCATCATTACTGAGCTTCTTTGCCATAGCTCCGTGTTCACAAAAATTTACGTGTACGCGTTACTCCAGCACGTTCATTTAGTATATGCTGGCAATTTTGACGCTTTGAATTTTGACATTGTAATATGATTTAATATACAACAAAGTACGCATAGACGTCTTGAACATTAGCATCAAGTCTTGAACGCAGGCAGTTAGTTCCTGTTCTCAAGAAGGCTTGATTGTTAGAGCGACAGCCATGATCGTTATATTTCTAAACATGAAACCCTAAGGCCTCTGAAATATATGGGTTCCCTACAAAATAAAAACTGTTAAAGTTCGTTTAGTTCGCCTGTGATATTGTGGTTAGCGCAGGTAGTTAGTCCCGGCAATGTGCAACTTCGTTTGTATTTTTTCTGTTTTGAGCTTTTGTGTATGTATATGTGATGTTTAATTACCTTTGCATTTCTAGTTACTATCTAAAGATATTTTGGGGGGAGAACAGTGTAATAGGTACGGAGCGTCCAGAAGGCCGCATCTGGTATTCCTCGGCAAAGTCACCAGCTCCATACAGTTGCCTAAGGCATTTCGCGGGGATGCTTTGTCCCAGCGTCTTTGGTTTTCCGGCATTGTTTTCTTTCCATCTGATGCTAATTTAATTGTCGTTTGTTTTTTCCTTGAGTCTTGAATGTTTCTTCAGATACAAGGAAATGAAAGCTTTGTATTATGTCGGGAGGAAAGAAAAATTACAAGAAGCACTTCATTCTGATTATGTGCCGAAATGCAAAATCATTGCCGGTTCTTTGCTTAGTTCTCTTATGATTCCTGTGTTTTGTTGCTCAGCACAGTTTTCAAGTTATTTACTGTTTTTATTGGTAAAATTCGAACCATTTGAAATTTTGTTCGCTTGTTCTATGAGGCGCACACACATTTACAAGCAATCATTCAGTTGACCAGGCAGAACTAATTTAAGCAAAACGTTTGCAGAAATGTAGAGATATCAAAATTTGGGGCTACACGAAGACTAAATTTAAGTGTGGCCTAAGAAGTTTTTGAGGTCACCCCTAATTTGGCATGATTTTAATTAGGCAAGCACCGATTTGCGGAAATTCTGATAGGTTTAATTTTGGGGTCAGTGAGAACAAATTTTGAGGATGGCACCTGCCATTATGGAGGTCAATACTAAAATGACCATGCTCGAATTAGGTAACCAATTAATTGGGTCAAGTTTTGCTGAGGTTAAGATGTGGGCGTTCATGCGGCAGATTTGTGAGTAGGCCATCCCATCTGAGAGGTAACCGTTCAATTGGCCATATTCTAATTAGACATCGAGATTGGTGCAATTCTGATGAAGACCAGTTTTGGGCGTCCAGGGAAGAAATTTATAGGTAGCTATCAAATGTGAAAGCAAGCATCGAGCTGCCCATGTTATTTCAGGAGGCACATAACGGCTACATTGTAACCTTCTATTCTATGTCATGGTTACGTCCACCGAGGTAGATCGACGTCGCAATGTCGACCGGTTACTAAGAGTATGTTTAGAAACTTTCGCGAGTTAGTTTAGAAAGTGCTGAATCAAAAAATATCAGGTGAGATAGTTACTAACTGTGAATAATCTTCTTAATTTACTACTTCCAATACCGTATTGAAGACAAATTGTGCTGTCATTGGCCTAC
This sequence comes from Amblyomma maculatum, assembly GCF_055883805.1. Classification (NCBI taxonomy): domain Eukaryota; kingdom Metazoa; phylum Arthropoda; class Arachnida; order Ixodida; family Ixodidae; genus Amblyomma; species Amblyomma maculatum. The sequence goes on along the minus strand of NW_028146753.1, from coordinate 279,577 downwards.
CTGATGCGCGAGTCACATTTTTGACAAAGTAAGCCATGGCGCACAGTGACACAGTGACACAAAGGTCTAGAGTCAACACTATGGTGTTGTTGAAGACGATTATACTGCCATTGCGGCTCCGTGTGCTGGTCTTAATTAAGAACGATTCGTTTCACGACTACGAAAGTACTGCAGAAAGTCCCCCTTTGCTGCTGCTCGAGAAGAGAGTGGCTATTGCACGCGGTCTTGTTGAACTCAATGACAGATTTGCGACTGTTGTCCTGCAAAAAAGCAAAACGGCTGTCGCCTCCCTCTACGATATGAACTGGTTGCCATACCTGTTCCTCGTGGAGATGAACTTTCACGACGATGTCTTGCAATGTAACCGCCTTCAGAAAGTTCAAATCAACGCAGGCTTGCCAACTCATCACTAGAATCATTTGTCGTCGCTGCTAGCTGATCTGATTTTAAAGATAGTTTCGCGACGAGCTCCAAGATCGGCCGTACGCCTGTAGCCAGGTATCGCATTGTCCCTGATTCGGCCACGCCATCAGTTTGCCAGCGCCCATAACGTGCTTCAGCTAAATTACGTGAGGCGATTAGAACACATGTCGACAAAATGCTTGCAGAGATGTTATACAGCCGTCACCAAGTCCGTTGGCGTCGCCGGTGGCTCTGGCGAAAACGAAAGACAACAAGTTGCGGTTTTGTTTGGATTACAGGAAACCTAATAATGTTACTATATTTGTACATAGAAGAGGAAAACCAAGATCGCAAGAAAACGGCATTCGTGACACAAGATGGTATAAGAATTTAAGCTGCTTCCGTTTGGACTTTCATTCGCTCCAGACACGTTTCAACGCTGATGGCCGCCGTTTTAGCTGGTCTGAAATTGCAGTCATGCTTGTGCACCTTGACTTCGTGGTCATTTTTTCGTTTTTTTCCGACCAACACTTGGAGTCATTGAGTATTGTCCTTCAAGTCTTCCAATGTGCACAACTAACCATCAAGCGAGATAAATGTCATCTTGCCTTCGAGCAGCTCCGCTACTTAGGACGTGCTGTCAGCGATCGCCGCTCGCTATGCTGGCTAGCCAGCATTAAAGACCCTTCTGGCAAGTTGGCCAGATGGGGCCTCCGGTTGCAGGAGTGCGAAGTGACGGTAGCTTACCAGCAGGCCGGCAGCATCACCGAAGATTTCCCTCCGAAGCAGCACAAACCTGGAGCCGTGTTTTGGTACTGTGTTGGTAACGACAGATCCTACATTTGCTCGGAAATTGCCAGCACTGTACCAACACTACATCTAAAATTTGTGCTCCCTGGGATTAGCTTCGCTTGTATGGCATAGCTTCGACGGACCGACTCTGAGTTAGCGCCACCCATTGAGTACCTGGATGATTTTATTGCCAGTGTACAGCGTGTGTTTCGCTGTGAGCTGTTGTCCTTCATTCCGGGACGTGGAGTTCTCAAGTGCAGCTTTGACAGCAACAGAGAGACTTTTCTGCTTGTTGTAGAATCCCAGTTACGCTCCACAATATTCAGTGCTTGTAACGATGAATCATCCGCCAGCCACTGGGGGTCACTCGTACACTGGCAAAGATTTGGCTGAAGTATTATTAGCCCAGTTTCCTTCCATCAGTGCGTAAATAGCAGCAAGCCGCGATTCCCAACGCTGCAAATCTCCTCTGAAGGCAGCCGGCTTTCTGCTGCCCATGGCACCGATAATGACCCCTTTCAAGGAAATTAGCATAGACCTCCGCAGCCCTTTTCCGAAGTCGTTCACTGGCGAATAGTGGCTTATCGTGTCGAGAAATTACTTGACACGGAAAACTTGATTAATATTCAAGCCGGAATTAAGAAAAAGAAATGGAAATAGGCAGGACATGTTGTTCGAAGAGAGGATAACTGATAGTCCATTGGAGTAACCAATAAGATTCTAAGGGAAGGTAAGCGTAGCGGGGATGGCAGGAAATTAGGTGGGTGTATGCGATTAAGAAATTGGCAGAGGTCAATGAATGCAGATAGCACACGACCGGGTTAACTGGAGGAAAATCAAAGACGCCTTCGCGCTGCAGTGTGTAGAGTCCGTGTGAATGATGATGATGACTTGGCACGGTACGCTAAGATCACGCTACTTGCAAGTGCTACTGCTGCTTATGTCGCCAAATTCTTGGTCCACGAGGTCGTTCTGCGTAATGGCGCTCCTGCCGCTATCATTATCGACTATGGAACTACATTTACAGACTTCTTCACTCAGGCTGTGCTGAAGCTCGGGCACATCAGCCATAGACGTACAACGGTGTGCCACCAGCAGACAAATGGCTTGGTGGAACGCCTCAACACGACCTTGACAGCAAAGTTTCCATGTATGTTGATGTCGATCACAAAACATGGGACCAAGTTCATTCGTACACAAAATTCGCTTATGAAACAGTACAGCAACGAACAATGCTACTTCCTTCATTCGAAAATCTTCGGTCGCCTGGTTATCACTCCGCTGGGCGCTATGCCATCTGTGGACAGTGAGACTCAACTTGGCATCAACGTCGCCACCTATGTTGCGCGCGCGGAAGAAGCACTGCAACTGGCCAGATTACGCATAATCCAGGCGAGTATGCGTGAGCCTGCACATTCATTCGTCATCGCGGGCTGCCCAACAAATTACTGAGCCGCTACTTCGGGCCTTGCATTGTTATCCGCCACCGCAGGGGCGTAACGCACGAAGTGGCACCACCCTCACCAGCTTGCTCATCGCACAACAGCAAGTTTAACAACGTTGTGTGCATGGTGCGAATAAAGAAGTACTACGATTGACCCCTACTGAGCTTCAGGCTGCATGTAACCCATTCTGTGATGCTTCGTAGTGAAACTCGTTGTGAAACTCTTGAACACTTTATCGCTCCGCTCTTCTATCCGACGGTAACACTGCACCGGGACGAAGCTCAAGAGGAGTGGGCAGTAACGCATGTGTTAAAGGTAGAAGAAGGTAGACCGCTGTCAGTAGAAGTAGACGTTGAAGTGTAAGCCTGTTAATGATGCCCTCGTTAAGCTCTTGTTGCCCTGGTCCCGCCGCTGCCGTAGTTATTCAGTTGCAATATATGGCCTGTTACAATATGGCCAAAGTAGAAAATTGTAGGTTTGGAAATTTTCTAGCCTGTTGCTGAGTGTGGACTAGTGGTGCTATCTGGCGCAGCTACCGCTCACCGTAATTTTTTTAATTTGTGATAATGCCGCAAGATGGCGCTAATTTTTCAATATTATCCCTCTACTCGTTTAAGAATGATCATTTGTCTTCATCGTTTTACACTAGTAAACGGACGCCTGTTTTGTTAAACCACTACAAGCTTACTTAATGGCGTCGTCAATGGTGGAACTTTTTTACCACTGCAGCTGATGATCGCCGAGACAGCTTTCGATGACAGCACCGCGTTTGGTAGCGAATGGCTAGCACACTAACCGTGGAGGAAGATCTGGCCTCGTTATCTGCGGCGACCTAAATGTCGGCGCCAGAAATCGCAGTGATTTCCAGTCTTCATGCCTAGGTGACGTGGGGTCACAAATGTTAATAACCCACTTCAAGGCACTTTCAGAGCAGTGTCCTGAATTGAACATGTATTGGCACGACAAGGTCACTGTAACCATTATGAGATATGTGTGTACTTCAGTTATAACTTGCCGCTGCAGGCCGTCATACGCGATTGCACATGTGCAGACCCGTGGAGGAAAGTTCGGGCGGTTGTGCTGTGGCGACAGGCCTAGTCCACACACTTTTCCCACGTGCTCTGGCGACGCCACTCATGATTTAAAAGAAAGCTTTCACAATAAAAAAGAAATTTCGTTTCAGGTGCTGAAAACAACTTCCCCGGTGTTTCTTTTCCGTGCACCTTCCGCATGGAGCAATCACAATACAAAATGTATGTGGTCAAAATATGAATCGGATAATGGAAACATATTTAGACGCACCATAGTATTCTGGACATCACTGAGGTAAGTCACTTAATTTCCTGCCTCTCATAAAATATTTGTCGTAAAAAACTGATTACTACGGAGTAAAAGCAACGCTGTGCTTATGCCTTCTCCATTATAAGGAAAGCATCGTCGTTAAAATGCAATACCCCCCCCCCCCCTGGTTGTCTAAAATGAACTAGAAAATGTTCTTAATGTACATCAAACTGCTGACCCTTCTCAGCAGTGTCACAATTAGTTTATAACTTTAAAGGCCTGTTGTGCAGACCTTTGGCGCATTCTATTTCAGCTTTGGGCAGTAATAAAAAAATCACCGGAATACCAGTGGTGCGTTGCAGGGAAGTAAATATACACTTTGACACTAATTAGATGGAGAGCCAGGTGACTGCGAAACACTAGACGACATATCGAAGCTCCATGGCGCCCCTAATTAAACACTGCCGCGAAAAATGAAAATTTCATTTGTTATTTATCAACAGTCGCCAGCATTTGGCCTCATGACTGAATGCAGCTGACAACAATTTGTGTGCTGTTGCTTGTCGTGCGACACAGATTTATCTCTTTTTTTGCCACGCAAGATGCACCGAGACGTATCCCGAATGATTGAAGTCACTCGAGTTTGTTTTTAAATGTTCCAGTTCGTTCTCGTCAGCTTTGTAACTTCATCCACATTTATTTTCTGTGACTTTACATCGAGCTTTAAGAAGCAGGCCATCGACTACACTATTATTAAAACCCTGTAAACCACTCCGCCGCCAATGTTCAAGATTGCTATCTAAAAGCACGTGGTGTTGGCGCCGCTTCGTGTGACACGCAAGAAAATAAGGTGTTGTTCGGGATGATGCGCATTTCCAAAATTTGGGAGCCCGCAACAAAGGGCTGCCGCTTCATTCACCACGCGAGAGTAACCGTGATGATCCAAACCGCTATCACCGCAACGTGCTATGTCCAAACGTTTGCGAGCTTTAAAGGGGTGGAACATCCCGGCACGAGTGCAAGCAAATGCATGCAGATAATTTGGATACATGCGAAAAAACGCGTTTTACCAATAAAACCCTAAAGTGTAAGTAAATAATTAGCAACAGGTGGCAGAAACTTCGTCAGGGGATCAGATAACGAAAGAGCGATTGAATAATGGCATGAACACTGCTTGACTATAACAGAGAGCGCATCATTATGTCTAGTGAACTATGCGAGGATATCACGAGAGCTTCCTGAAGCTCCTTCTGTTGCTCCTTTGAAATACGTCGGAGCACCAGTCCAGTATAGTCAATCTTCTGTTCCAGCCCCTTTGACCTATGCGGCTGTGGCTGCTCGGCCTTCGCCTGAGCCGTTACCACCCATGCAGCCTGTCCTACGCCCCGCACCGCTTCATCAAACGGCTCCGCTTCATCCTCCTTGGCGTACGTCGTACAATCGCTCAATTTGCTACTACTGTGGTTTCGCAGGACATGTGGCCCGTCGACGTCGTCGTCGCATGACCGCGTCTCCCGAGCCTGCGTCTTCTGAATACTTCCCAACGCTGTTTCGTTGGGCTCCCTCTCCGCCTGCGTATGCCAAGAACAACATCCGTATATGACCCATCGTTCTCCTTCTCCACGTCCCCGGTCACTGTCACCAATGCGCCGGCGACCACCACCTGTTGACGAAAGAAACTAATCTCCACGGTTCTTGAAGCAAGAACTGCGTGCTATGCGAAAAGCTCGAAGCCTCATACTTTGCCCACGAACGTTATAGTGATCTCTATCGATGGTCTGTCTGTATATGCGCTTATCGATACGGGAGCTGCATTGTCAGTGATTCATGAACGACTGCGCTTACGATTACGAAACGTTACGACGTCATTTCATGTCTCTATGAATTTAATGTATAGCCTTTCGGTCTGTGAAACGCGCCCGCCACATTAGAGAGGATGATGGATACCATCTTGCGGAAGTTCACGTAGAATATCTGCCTCTGTTACCTGGACGACATTGTTGTCTTTTCCACTGACTTCGCCACGCACCTAGAGCACTTGCGGCAAGTTTTTGTTTGTCTTACTGACGCTTGCCAACAACTGAATCTCAAGAGGTGCCACTTCGGTGCCCGGGAGTTGACCAGTTTGTGGCCCATCGTTTCTGAGGAAGGTGTTCGCCCTGATTCGGCGAAGCTGCGCGCACCGGCGCAGTTTTCTAAATTGGTCTCGATCAAGCAACTTCGAACTTCATAGGTCTATGGTCGTATTTTCGGCGCTCCATACATAATTCGCTTATATAATAGCACCCCTGATGAAGCTACTCCAGGGAAACAGTGACTTAAATGCATGGTCGGTCGACTGCGACGAAGCGTTCACCGTATTGCGCCGTTTTTCGCTTCGCCACCAACCCTTCGCCACTACGATCCCACAGCACTCACCGAGGTCCATACTGATGCGAGTGGCATTTTCCTCGGCGTGGTCTTGGCTTAACGGAAAAATTGCTTTCACGAATACGTCGTTGCTTACGCGAGTCGCGTCCTCTCCAAAGCTAAATGCAACTGCTCAGTTACCGAAAAGGAGTGTCTGGCCATTGTGTGGGCACTAACAAAATTTTGACCCTACCTGCACGGTCGCCAGTTTGTCGTCGTCACGGACCACCACGCCTTATGTTGGCTGTCCTCTCTTAAAGACAAGTCCGGCCGCCTTGCACGATGGGCTCTGCGTTTTCAGGTATTTGACTGTCGTTATATATCGCTCTGGCCGTAAACTAACGCATGCCGACGCTCTGTCTCCTTCTCCTCTATCCAGCGACGATGCTTGCTCCTCGGCGGCTGGTCCCGTGCTCTCATCTCTAACTATCGCAGATATGCCTGCGGAGCAGCGAAAAGGCCCGTCGCTCGCATCTTTCATTGACATCATGTGCACTTCTCCCAACACTGCGCCTTCTCGCATTTTACACCGTCAAGCACAACAATTCGCAATGGAGACAGCTTTTTCTACAGCAGTAACTATATGTCCGATTTCCGACGATGGCTTCTCGTCATTCCCCGCCATTTGCGATATGAACTTTGCACCTCTTTCCATACCGACCCTCAGTGTGCCCATCGTGGTGTGGTCAAGATGTTTCAAGGAATTTCTCAATGCTTCTATTGGCAAGTCAGGTACGGTTATATTCGCCTATACTTCCACTCCTACATCGCCTGTCAGCGCCACACCTCGTGCTTCTGGCCCCTTGCAACCACTTTCATGCCCGGCCTGTCCTTTTGATCGCATTGACGTTGACCTTTACGGGCCACTTACCTGCACGGTGTCCGGAAAGATGTGGATTATCGGCGGCATCGACCACCTCACACGGTAAGCCGAGATCGCCACCTTACCCGCCGCTACTGCCCCTGAAGTTGCCCTGTTCTCGCTACATCATTTTTTTCTTCGCCACGGTGCGCCGCGTGAGCTGCTGAGTGACCGAGGCCGCGTCTTCCTTTCCAACGTCTTTAAAGCTCTACTGGCCGTATGCCGCATCCTACATCGGACCACCACAACCTACCACCCTCAATCTAACGGGCTTACTGAGCGCTTCAATCTTACTATCGAAAATATGCTCACCATGTACGTTGCCGCTGATCAGACCAACTGGGACGCTGTTCTTCCTTTCGTGACGTACGCATACAATACCGCCACGCAGACAACCACTGGATTTAGCCCTTTCTTCCTGCTTTATGGGCATGAGGCATCGTCCACGATGGACACTATTGTACCATATCGTCCTGACTCCTCCGAGTGGACTCTCCTTTTAGACGTTGCAAACATGCGGAAGAATGCCGCCAGTTGGTCCGGAGTTTTACATCGGAATCTCAAGGCCGCCCAAAGCATCGTCACGTCCAAGATCAAACGCCACACGTTTTTCCTGCAGGATACCCTGTTTGGCACTGGGTTCCTGGCCCCCCAACGGGATTGTAATCAAACTTTCGACCGAGTACCACTTCCCCTACCGCATCGTCCGCCAAACATTTCCTATGAATTTGATCGTGAAGCCACTCACTCCCTTTTCGGACATGCGTCATCGTGGCGGCGAAACTGTGCACGTCAGCCGCCTGAAAACGTACTACGATCCACTCCTCTTTTACTCGCCATAGGTCGCCAGGGTGGCTCGTCTTCGCTCCCGAGGAAATTTTAGTGAACTATGCGAGGTTATCACGAAGACCAGGATGAGAATGACGGAGTGCCGCTACACTGCTCAAGCTCGCTTCTGTGCCTAGACTGGCTGTGTTTTTGTAATGTTCGCCGTGGAGCTTAGAAAGGCTATTATCCCTGTTAATACACAGTAAAACCCTCCTTTCATAAGACAATTTATTTAACCGAGTCGGTAGATCTCGATAAATAGGCAAAAGTTGCCGCGTTGGTTGCATGTTAATGCGGGCCGACAAGTATACGTTTCTTCGACAACCTAGCAGCGGCGCTGGTCGATATGTCCATTTATTTGAAAACCGATTACCTTTCTTAGTGCTTTATCTAGTTGATTGTGAAGCAGACATTCTGTAAGCAGCTGAATACAAAAATAAATAACGCAAGCTCACAAGGAAATAAAATTCCTTTTTATTTATTTATTGCATACCTGCATCGCCCGTACGGCATTAAAGGAGGGGACTACAGACCTAAAGTGCAACTTTAAATATTCTTTTAATGCATGATAAATGCATCGTTCATCGGAATGTAGAGAGTGCTTGATGGCAAACTGTTCCAATCTCGCAGTTATAACAAAAACAACAACGCAAGACGTCACCCTTACAAGAAAATTCCCTGACCTTCAAATCGCAGTCCAGCCACTTCTATATATAATTTGTTGCCTGGACATTCTTTGCGCGCGGTCGATACCTGTTTTAGAGTAACACTAGTTGTGAAAAATTTTATTCTAGCATTTCTTGTACAGCCCTATAGCTCTTGCGATTTAGGTTCATGTTTGCTTTCTGTCATGCCAATTTTCCGGTTGTAACTTCGACGAACAAATCTGATACGCTGCCCTGAATTTTTTCTAATTTGCCTATGAGCTCACAACAAACACAAGCATACTCAAGTATTGGTCGAACATCACTGAAGTAGAGCTGGGTTGTCAAGTTACTTGGAAGACTAAAATTCCTCCTCAAGGAAACCTAAAATTGATGCTGCCCTATTTTCAGAATAGTTAACGTCCCTGTTCGACCGTAAATCAGATGTAAGAAAGAGTCCCACATATTTAAATTCTTTAATGTTACATAGTTTATACCTATACCGATGGCAAGCGTGCTTTCTTGTACAGATGACGTGGACAGTTCTATTTATATTTAATGACATGTCCCAACACGTGCACCAACCTGCTAAGCTATCTAGGTTATCTCGCAAGACTTGTGAATCAAAAGTGGCACTAATTACTATGTAAACAACAGAATCATCAGCGAAAATTCTAAATGAAAATAGTATACCAAATGAAATACCGCCATATATAATAAAATCAACGATGGACAAAACACATTACCTTGGGAAAATCCCGAGGTCGCTACTGTGTATTGGGAAAAAACACCGTTCCGAGTAAACGCGTTTCCGTAATGACCAATATTCGGCAATCCACCAAATTATATTATGGTAAAGCTCATAAGCTTTTAATTTGGTAAGTAACTCGAATTTAACCAGCGTTCTTTAGAATGCCAGAAATGATGCACGAGGCAAGCCGCAGTGATCGTCTTCATTTACTTCCGCACGCCCGAAATGTATTAGTAGGTTCACTGGGAGGACAAAGGTACGAACACCCAGCAGGCTGCAGGCAACAGCTAGGATCGCTAAGCAGACGCATTAGCGACTGTTCGCGTCCAGACAAGGTATATGTACAATGGTAGCGAAGGTTCCATAGGCTCCCATTGGTCCAAAAAATGGCGGCTCATGGGCACCGCCATATTGGGGGGCAACTACGTATGAGTGACGTTGAATGACGTCACGCATACGTATGCTTTTAGCGCGAATTTTAAAGTGGTCTTTTTAAAGAGCCCGCCTTTTCAAGCCGGTATCTCATGAAAATTGCCTTTCAGTGCGCACCAACCTTTTCCAGTCAAATGTGCTCGAGTTCCTGCTAGTTATGGCCTTGGTAATGTGCAATTCGGAACCCAATGAAAGTTACTGGCAAAGAAGGCAGCATAGAAAGGCAGCAACACTTTCAGACGCTGGCTTATCTTGGCTGGCTAAGAATGCAATCATGCATGATTCGTAGGGGAAACCTTTGTGGAAATACTGGTGCTACTACTTTTGAGTACAAGGTATGATGCACAAAGCACAGGCTCAAGTGCACAGTTTGCAATACAGTGTACGGCAAGTATGGTTTTCATATTCATGCTTTATTACAGCAACCAAACAAATACAGTGATAAAGCACACCAACAAAAAATACACGTCACAGGCAGCTCAAGCAGTAGTTTCTTTAAGCTGGCTATTCATCTTAATGGTCACAGTGCGGATAGAAAAAAGCCCTGCAGTTCCACGAACGTTGCCAGGTAGGAAATTGAAAAGCATAGAAGACAGTGCTGCTTCAATTGAGGCAAACATGACATGACATAAGTAGGCGCATCAACACGGGTCGCAGCTTTTTTGACGACAGATACGCAGACGGTTCGAAGTGCTTGAAAAAAAAACCCCGCAAGTCTCGCAGCTGCCATGGTGTCTTCTTCTCCAGGCTGACGTTGTGGTAGCACCCACGCTCACGCTCGGCACCTGGACGTGATGCAACGTGCACGTTATTCACAATTGCGCCGTAAGGAATACTGCATACTCCAAACGCCAATGCGTCATTATTCCTGTCAATGCTAACTGCAGTACATTATATTTCCATTATATCTGAACTACGGTAGTAAATGCTCGCCCCAAGCTCTCAGCGCCTAAGAGTGCGGTTACGTACGCTCGTCCTCATGGCATGCGGGTAGCTATACTTTTCTATGGTTAAGATTGACGAGAATGAAGTGCGTTTAAAGTTACCCTAACGGTCATGCATATGCAGGATAGCAATACGAAGACAGGCAGTAACTCCTGAGTGAATTCCGTTAAAGCACCCTCAAGGCCGCGCATATACACGTGGCTGAATTTTGATACTACCAGTTGCGAGGGTCAAATTGGCTTCGCGGTGTTGGAAAACTATACAGTGTTGTGCTCAGACTTGTCAGGCAGCACAATTGGTTTTAAATTGGCCTTCCGGTCAGTGGCATGCGCGTGGTTGCTCCTGAGAGCCCGGTATCAAGTTAACGCTGGTGATAGCCGGCTGCATGAAACTCACCATAAATCAGACAAATGGTGGGCCTGGGGGGCCTCCTTCGCACAGCTCAGCACTTAAAGTGTGTGCCCTGTAGTGTATTACATAAATATCACCGAAAAAATGAAGCCACGTGCGCACGAACTGGTTACAGAAACAGAAGAAACAGCCCAACGAAAGCATTCGGAGCATACCTAGAGCAGACGCCTTGTAGCAGACGACACTGACAACAGCTCACCTGTGAAAGTCCAGCGGGAAGCGGTGTAGCTTGACACCGACGCCACTGTCCATGCTGTCGCAATGTGCCACGGCGCATCGTTTCTTCACACGCCGCAAGCTCATCTTGAAATAAAGCGCTAAGCGCTTCAAAAGAACAGCGCGAAGCGTGCAAAGACGGAAAAAGACTTCGCACTGGCCGCACGTCGAAGGAAACGACAAAAACCGAGAAAACTGCCGCAGCGGTGCGGCGGGGTGCAAATTTTACAAAACGGTGACAGAGACGCGACGCGCAAGGACGACGAAAACTTCGCAAAAGGGGCATTTCGAGACTGGCGATAAGAAACCGCTTCGTGAGCTCCCGCGGCCACTGTGGCTGGGTGCCGAAACAAGGCCTGCAAAGTCAAGCTGCAGATGCACCGCACACTCATCAACAGGGGGCGTAACAAGAACGTTGCAAAAAATTAAAAATGGGGAGTAATATTTTGCTAAAATAGTTTACCTATTTTATAAAACGTGGCATTAAAATGTGTATTTCTTTATGTTGTTTTATAGCTTTTTATTTGTGCTTTTGAATTTCATTATCTAAGTGTTTTGGCCCCCCCAAAGTGGCTGTGCTGCTGTCGCGCTGGACCGTTTTTGGGCCCAGCCTTCGCTACCATTGTACATATACCTTGTCCAGAGAGCTCTTTTATGCTTCCCACGTGACCGGCCACGGCAAGAAAGAGCAGTTGTAGGATGACTTCGTGAGGGAAGAACTTCCCGCTTCTCCTTTTCAGGAAATGTTATCAACTCAGCGAAGCACTCGTTTGGCGCTCGCCGTGATGCAGCGCTTCGAACTTGAGCTTCCACTCACAACTTGGGGTCTATATTGTGCGGTGAAGAAGGGAATCCCGGACAGCCACGAGGCGCAGGCAGGTAGCATAACATTAACAAATCGCGGCCGCCAGAGCCAGAACCATTAGTTGTGACGTTTTTCTTTCACTTTTATCGTAGTAGTTTTTACGGGGCGCGTGAGCAAAAACGAATCGTTTGAAGTGTCGAGTATGTAGGCATCGAAATAAGGCCCCTGGTACAGGCGCTGTATTTCGATGCCTATACATCATACTCGCCACTTGAAACGATTCTGTTTTGCTGAAGAACCTTCCCTTCTAAAATTGGGCTCCGTATTCTATCTTCCGGAGCGCCGGAGAGTGACACTTTCTCCCTGCAGGGTGCGTATCCCACGATTAAAACAACGTAAAAAACAGTTATTTCCATTGAGCTCATATTATTGCTGTACTAGCCGTCTTCAAATGCAAAACGTATTGAGGACAAGGGATTAGGTACTATTAAGGATCAAGCAACGAGTAGGTCGCTGGACATCACCATTCCTGAGTCCAGCTGAGTTGCCGATCATGTAACTAGTAATCGGTGTTGGCGACAAGCAGTTATTGAGGTCCCTCGATACCGCCGTTCCTGAGTCAGCTGAGTTGTCGATCATGTCACTATATAGTTTATAAAAAACGGAAAAAGCGCTAACGACAAATTCACAAGCAAGAAGACACGGACAAGCGCTCACTGACAACTGACCTTTTATTGGAGGGAAACACGCAATATATAAGCACACCGTGGCGGCGCTAATCAGAGGCAGCAAACGTGAAAAGGTGAAAAGAGCTTAAAACCCATAAAAGAAAACAGGCAGAAAAGCGATAAAAACCGTTATGATGGATGGTTCGGAAACAGCAAACTGATCTATGACACGTGGTGTATAGGGCCCTATGTAACATGAAGACATTCATAAAAATTGATAAAAAAAACTGACAATCACAACAAAAAATCTATTCAGACAAACAACTAAATGGAAAATACTTCAAGCCTTCTAGCATAATAAAGATATTAGTTATTCAATTCATCAGGCATGCGCATCTTAATGCGACTTTAAAATTCATGCGCGAAAATCAACCGCGCCTTTCTAAAAAAGAGAACTCACTCTGATCCAGCACTTTGGACGGTTTGCTAACGCAATCTAGACCTTTCCTTATTACGAAAACATGCTGCACCAACTAGCCCAACAAAAAGTCCTTGAATCACTATATAGTAACCGGTGTTGGCAACAAGACGTTATGCAGAAGTTCTTTGTCAGATGGGCAGCCTATACGACAAGAGGCTCCCTCGGTACCGTCTGCATAGCCGCCAAAGCAGATGATGCGTGACTCTGCCTTCGGAAATTAGGTAGACAGTAAGCGTCAGAAAGGTCTTCCCTGCGGCGTCTTAGGCGTTTAAATAAAAAGACATGTTTATGCTGCTCTGTTTTCCTACGGACAGAGGCGACGAAATGTAACCCCATGTGCCACTGCCTTGTAGAAACAGCAGCAGAATCGTTGGAAAGCCTTGAAATATGAGCTGTAATCATGGATCACACTAGCGGCCACAATCTCACCGCAGCACGGGCGCTCAGAAAGAACACTTCTCTTTGTTCCACCGCAAACTTCAACGCGATGGTCGGCATCCTTTTAAGTTGTGTCCATGATCGGGCATCTATAATATATGAATTTATGAGGAGCCATTCAGCTTTGGAGGACCGACGTGTACGATTGCTGCTCGGATGCCACCATGCTGCTTTATTCTTTTTCAAACGCGTCAGCGAAATATTAGTCACTACCACGTGACAATTATTATCATGAAGGAACTCGGCCATTGGAAGGGGTTATTGAGGGAGTTTTTGATGAAATCTGCATGCTGATTTGTCTGTGTGAAAGCAAGAAACTGTGGGCTTAACTTGACATTAACATAGCGCATGATATTTTTGAAACGTTTGTTGAGGCACTTTCAAAAGAGACTTCTATACTGCATCAAAGTTTGGAATTGTGTTGCTGCGATCGTGATGAACACAATGCCAACATGCTTTCCAATTTTTCAAGTAGTGAATTTCCTGAGCGTATTATTTATTTAGCATATTCCCCCAGTGATGTTATGTTCGTTCTGTTCAGCAGGTACAGAAGCAGACGACGAGAACAGTAGACGATGATCTGATGATGGTCAGGAGGAGGTATATTTACAGAGGAAAAATATTATACATTGGCAAACTGTAAGTTACAGTAACAAGTCACACAGACACTGCAACTTAAAACAAAAACAGACAATCACACAGAGAAGTCTCACTACAAGCCCTTACTTTTCTACCGAGCATTTTGGTTAAAGCCTAGGGACTGTAAATACGTGCTAAGCACGGAGCCTCAAACTTGACTGACAAACATGGTCCGAGGACCGCTTTTTGATGACAAACATCAACAAAGGCCTGAGGGCGGTCACCCTAGGTGACCCGCCCCGAAAATAAAGCAGCCAATCAAATTATTCAAAAACATGCCACAACCCCCCTGGGTTGGGAATAATCTCGGACCCAGGTCCTTAATTACTTCAAATAAAAAAATACAACATTCAAAACACACACTCTTTCCACTCGCCGGTTCCCAAGCCCTCTCACACGGTGCCTGTCTTTGTCTCCACTCCTCAGCGTGTTTGCGACGCGACCTTGCAGCTGCGCCTTTGTGAAAGAAACGCTGAGGTCACTCAGCCGTCCCGTTCGAGGAAAAGGGGGCGAGGGGCACTGTCCCTGAGCAGTGTATAGTCGCCGTCGGTCGGAGTGTCCCGGGCACAGCGGGAGAACGCTAGGCTGATTGCCTACTTCGGGGGAGGGGGCAGGTGTCGCGCCTATTGTCGCCCTCTGCTGACCGTAAGCTGGTTCGCAGAAGCGTACCACTGTTGATCCCGGCTGCGTTCGCGTCTTGGCGACGCCTCGAGAAAAAGGGTGAAACCAACCAGGCCTCCAGCGCGCCCCGCGAGCCCGCGCCCAAGAAAAGGGGGGACAGGGAGGAAAAAAAACAGCAACAGCGCTCGCTCCTTTGCCTCGGCGCGTGGGGGGGGGGGGGGGGCATCGACCGCCAGCGCGACTGCACGTGCGAGTCGCTTTTCACTGCGGCCTTACACGCCCCTCCCAAGAGGGTAAATGAGCTTGGAATCCGGTCATTTCAGCCTAATACAACAAAGGCCGCAACAACCCGCGAAGAAAACAAAACATGTAAGACACTTCGCACGTGAATGAAACACCAAATGGAACTCGCGACACAAGATGGGTAAAACACAAAACAGATCACACATTCGCATTGGCGGACCGGACAGTGTTCGTGAAAGTTCCGCGCGCGAGCAATTGGATGTCCTCACGTCAAGTTCACGTGCACTCCACCGGTCACATCACACACTGCACTGTCTTTACACCACTTTTTAGTGCCGCCAAACAGTTCCGTGCACGCCACCCGTTGGGTAAGCAGGAACCCTCACGCCTGGTGAGGCCAGCATGGCTATGCCAAACAACCAGATACAAAATTGGACAGTAAGGCTTTCTTCGTCCCGGCACTTTGCGCAAGATTTGTACGGGGGCTCCAATGACGAGGCTAGCCCATGCCCATGCAGTTTCCTGCGCTGACGAAGCGAGTTGGGCAGGCGCCCGCTGCTATCATTCGACGCCGGTACGATCTCGTGCGCGCCTCGGCGCACGCGTTGTCGTGCATTAGGAGTTTTCAGCGCCTGCGGTGCACCGTTGTCACCTCTCGCGGCCCTAGCGCTTGAGATCCTCTCACTGACCCTCACTGGCAAATTGTTGGTTACAACCGGCACGTCGTCGCACCTTACCTCTGGCGGCCTCAACTTTCGGAGGCTGCCCATTGCTGTCCTGCCTGCGTGAACTTTGAGAGGCCCACCTGCGTACTCCTCGCCACTCCTGTGCTGTAGTTGAGCGCGTTCGCTCTCTTGACCAGAGATATCGAACTGGCCAGAATCCATTACTGCGCCCTCCGTTTCAAGTGGGGCGGGCACCCTCACCGTAGGCTCAGCCTCAACACCTGTTGCGCGTAGATCCACACAAGGAGCGCACTCCGTTTCCGTCAGCTGATCTGCTCGCACTTCGGTAGCGAAATTTCTGTGCGCGTGATCCGCGCCGCTGCTGTCGGACTCCAATCCTGCTAACGGCTCGTCCGTTTTTTCGCGCATTACCAATCGCGCCACGACACTGCTCGGGCAGTTCGTCTCGCCCCCTAACGCTAGCTCCTCTAGCTGCGCCTGTGGGGCTGCACTAGCAGTTTCCGCCGCTCCCTGCCCAAAGCTAGCAACGCTTCGCTCGTCCAGGCTATCTGTATTCGTCGAATACCGGGAGGGGCAGCCCTCAACTGCACTAGAGCTTTCTGCCACGGGGCCAAGGTCTAACTGTCGCTGCTCCGTTGCTTCGGATGCAGTTTTAGCCTTTCCGCCGCCGGCCTGCTCACGCATGAGCGCTCTCATCAATCTCTCTTCCTCTTTTAGAATTTCCCATTTTTTTCGCTCAAAATCCAATTCAAGTTGCCGAATTACCAGACGCTCTTCCTCCGTCAGGGGATATGCGTAAGCCCTGCTTTCAATCATATCTGGCGTCCTTACTGCCTAGTATCTCACTTTCCCTAGCACAAGCCAAGCCAACCTCGACCAGACGCGAGAAATCCCACTCACCCTTCACCAGCGTCGCTGCGGGTAGTAGCACACAGCCCGGGAGTCACGCCTTGGCTGGTCGTCCTCGGCAGGTAGCTTGCAGTCGTCCTTTGGCTGCCGCTGCTGCTGCCCGAGGCCTTGTTGCTTGCTTTTTTGTAGTAGGGTGCCGAATCCTGTCGTACTGCGCCAGTGATGTTATGTTCGTTCTGTTCAGCAGGTACAGAAGCAGACGACGAGAACAGTAGACGATGATCTGATGATGGTCATGAGGAGGTATACTTACAGATGAAAAATATTATACATTGGCAAACTCTAAGTTACAGTAACAAGTCACACAGACACTGCAACTTAAAACAAAAACAGACTCTCACACAGAGAAGTCCCACTACAAGCCCTTACTTTTCTACCGAGCATTTTGGTTAAAGCCTAGGGACTGTAAATACGTGCTAAGCACGGAGCCTCAAACTTGACTGACAAACATGGTCCGAGGACCGCTTTTTGATGACAAACATCAACAAAGGCCTGAGGGCGGTCACCCTAGGTGACCCGCCCCGAAAATAAAGCAGCCAATCAAATTATTCAAAAACATGCCACAACCCCCCTGGGTTGGGAATAATCTCGGACCCAGGTTCTTAATTACTTCAAATAAAAAAATACAACATTCAAAACACACACTCTTTCCACTCGCCGGTTTCCAAGCCCTCTCACACGGTGCCTGTCTTTGTCTCCACTCCTCAGCGTGTTTGCGACGCGACCTTGCAGCTGCGCCATTGTGAAAGAAACGCCGAGGTCACTCAGCCGTCCCGTTCGAGGAAAAGGGGGCGAGGGGCACTGTCCCTGAGCAGTGTATAGTCGCCGTCGGTCGGAATGTCCCGGGCACAGCGGGAGAACGCTGGGCTGATTGCCTACTTCGGGGGAGGGGGGGCAGGTGTCGCGCCTATTGTCGCCTTCTGCTGACCGTAAGCTGGTTCGCAGAAGCGTACCACTGTTGATCCCGGCTGCGTTCGCGTCTTGGCGACGCCTCGAGAAAAAGGGTGAAACCAACCAGGCCTCCAGCGCGCCCCGCGAGCCCGCGCCCAAGAAAAGGGGGGACAGGGAGGAAAAAAAAACAACAGCGCTCGCTCCTTTGCCTCGGCGCGTGGGGGGGGGGGGGGCATCGACCGCCAGCGCGACTGCACGTGCGAGTCGCTTTTCACTGCGGCCTTACACCCCCCAAAAAAAACATTTCTAGCTTTTGGCCGACGCCTCCGGCACTAAATAATAGCAGAAAGCAAAGTTGTAAAGTAGCCAGCAAGACAAAGACAAGCCTTAAATTTATTGGCGCCAAGTCCAAACACTTAAAAAGTGCCATCAGAGCTCAACGGATGGGGACACGTTTCAGGATCAGTGCGGGCGCGATGACTATGAAAATAAATAGTGAAGATTTCCTGTTATTACGTCTAAATGTGAATCATTGTCACTGAGCACATGCATGGGAATGCTGTGTCTTGAAATGTCCAATGGTTCTGCCCTTAGGTTTGGTTTGGTTTGTGGGGTTTAACGTCCCAAAGCAACTCAGGCTATGAGAGACGCCGTAGTGGAGGACTCCGGAAATTTCGACCACCTGGGGTTCTTTAACGTGCACTGACATCGCACAGCACACGGACGCCTTGCTTTTCGCCTCCACCGAAAAGCTGCCGCCGAGGCCGGGATTCGATCCCGCGTCCTTGGGAACAGTGGTCGAGCGTCGTAACCACTGCGCCACCCCGGCGGGGGAGGTTCTGCCCTTAGGCAGCACACCCCCGTTGGACCCAATATAGTTCAATGCTTGAACAATGTGGTAAAAATATCAAGTTTACATTTGCACTATGGGAATTTACAATGGTTTCTGTTGCTGTGCCAATATTTTTGCCAATATTAGGCCATCGTACAGCCAGTTTGACGCGATCAATGTGTGCTTATTGCTGGTTTTTGTATTCAAAGCCCATTCAGGACAACCTCCATAATACATTAGCGTTTCTATAGTTGCAAACCAGTGGATTTACCTACATGAGCCTATCACAGGCTTTTTCATTCAAGTTACTTTATAAACCGCGCTTTCGATAGGTACTGCGGCCCTTGCTGCGGTTTGTATTGCATTGTTATGCATTCTGAATTTTCTATTTAAGGCTGTAATTAGTGACGCACAATACATTTATGAAGCAAATGGTTCAATGAACCTTTTCAGTTCTAAGCAACTAGAAGGTATTCATAACATGAGACAGCAAAAAGACTACAAAATATTTATTTCTCTCAGATACATTCTTCAGTGGCTGCTGGAAGAATACCCAGGAAAAGGGAAGGCTCAACTCTCCCTATTCTGCAGGAAGAAAATAGTTTCTAAATATTCAATATAGATTCAGAGAACAAGTATACCCATCTTTTATCACGCATGCAGGTGGCTGCGTCTTAAAATAATCTAAAACAGATAAGCTACCCTTGGATATGTATGAAACAAAATGAGGAACACTTCTTTGGAGGTAATTTGAGTTGCCCAGGTAGTTTGGACTACGCTGCTGGGATGCACCCCTGTGTTAAGAAGTGCTGAGATAGGAAATTTGCTTGCCTAGAGAGGATTGACTGGCTCGGCGAAAAAAGTTCCTGCCTCCCTCTTGATATAATGAACCCTGCAATCATTTGCGGGTAAATATCTGGTAATAAAAAACTGCCATTCCTGCATTCATGCATTGCATCTGTAAAAAACAAACTCAAAACACAGGCCCAAACGTGACCGGTAGCCTTCTTAGTTAATAAAGAATTTCAACTCAACTAAACTCGGACCTTATTGCAGCGAGTGGAGGCATACTTGATTGTTTTAGAGAAGCATCGAAAAAAAAAGATTGACAGCCTATGTGTCATTTCTCACAATCCTTACAGCAAGCACTATATAGTAGCCGAATATAGATTCTAAAACGGGACAAATGTTTTGTAATCAAAAGCTGCGTTGTGCAATGGCAATGTCTTCGGGGTGACCTTCAATGATGTAGGTTGTTGAGCTAGTTAGGTATGTTATAGTAATGATGTTGAGGTGACTTTGTAGGTGACTGAGAGGTGTAAAGCAATTGTCTACAACACTTTGACAACAAGTGGATTCGAATAGCTTGAGGATCTCGGCTCTAATAGAATGCAATCTGCACTTTCACAGTGGATTTGTATCCAGCCGTCAAATCTCATATCACTAAAATAATTATTTACACCAAGGTCAAATTTACCACCTTTTGCAGAAAATGATGACAGTGGTGTTAAGATTGAGAGAGCGCATAAAAGAACGAGCAGCAAAACATGTGAAATTCTCTATGTTTTGTTGTGTACCTAATCACTCTGATTTCAAAAACCAATACGGGACGTTGAACCCTCAAATAAGAATGTTCGGAACTGATTCTCAAAAGCACGTTTCTGTGCATTATGATGCCTTTTTACTCAAATATGACATTTTTGAGCTTCTTTCAACAATTTCACTTTGTAATTCCATGCAGATACACCAGCGTTAGTTCCTACATACACGGAGAGCATACATTTATAGGCATCGTTGTATTTTAAAGCATAAATGAAAGTAAAGCTTATATCTATGTCCATTCGCATGCTGTATTACGAGAGATGAGAGTATATTGGAGAATACAGTAAGAAAAAGTCGGCAAAAAAAAAGTCCGAATGAAAGAAGAGGACCCCATAAAGGCATTACACAATTTCTTACCATTATTTCACATGCAGCTGAAGAAGCTCGCCACTTATGCGGCTGATTCGCAAAACGTATTCCGAGGGTTTGAAACAACTCAAGCGGGAAGAAGGACCAGCTCCAAAAAGGGCCGGTTGTGGCTAAGTTTATTCATGGCAAATTCACTCATTTTCCTGGACCCAGGGGTTAATGACATGTTGCTCTCGAAGAGGAAGCGCCTGTGACTTCTTTCGTGAATGAACGGTAACGACGAACGCGTTCCCTTAAGCAACAAAATAGCACATGATATGGCAAAAGTGCTCAAAGCTTGGACGATCAATATTACAAAAAATGAAAGATAAAATTCTATTCATTTATTCAGTGCTGCTTTGTTCATGGCATCTAGTTATACACTCCGCTATAAGAGTTCTTAATAAAATGTTTTCCAGGCATGTTGTCGCAATCTATATTGATGCCGAGCAAAACGTAACTGGTACGCTGACTACATTTCCGAGCGTTGGACAACATGAAAAGGACAAAAGGAATGTATTACTAACAAATATGGTCTTGCAGGCCGGGACTCTGAGCTACGCTAGTGCTGACGCGGAGAGTCAGATGTGGCATTTTGCTTCCACAGACTATACGAACAGCTTCAAAGATGCTGAGTTTTATCGTGCGACCCTGAGTCTTGCTTGAAGATGTACTGACGACACGTAGACGACGTAGATGCACTCGTTAACAGAAATGAAGAAAGAAAACTAACTTGAACTACAAAAGGAACGGTTAGCCTAGAATATGAAACTCGCGTCTTTTTTCCATCTAAACCCCTAGTGTCCGAGAGGTCATGCCCGGCCTCAGTGTTTCTGCGGGCAAGCGCGAATTACTTTATCTCTAGTGACACGAACGCTGGATCTAAATAGTAAGCAGCTGGAGCAGAGGCATAGGTCATGAATAGCCGTTAAGTTTTCCAACAGCTCCTCGCGGAGACAACCCGTCAATGCAAAGGAAGAAGGGAAAGGGACAAAAAGCGACGAACACTATTTCTGCTTTCTGCGTTATCGGCAATACGTTCTTTTGTTTCGGCAGTTGGTTCATAGCTGATGTTTATTCTAAGCACGGTGTGAAAGGTACGAGGACCAAGAAGGAACGCGAAAACAACATGACACGCGCTAACTTTCAACTTGGCAATGCGTTTTCGATAGTGCCTTGTCGGCCGAACCAGCAGATAGTGTTCGCGAACACGTGGCGCTATACAGCCGGAGTTTACACCGCGTCCTTGAGTTCAGCTACCGAGAGCCCTAAGGGCTTAGCCGCCGTGCGCGGTGATGATTGTTGTGATCCCCTCTGTCGCAAAGAGCGAAAAAGTCAAGCGTGCGCATGATATTGGGGAGGTTTGTGGGGAATATATGGACGCAGTTGGCATACAACCTCGCATAGTAGAGGAATATCGAATAGGCCTTTCTACTCGAGTGGTTGTAGCCGCGCTCATAATAATAATAATAATAATAATAATAATAATAATAATAATAATAATCATCATCATCCTCATACATTTCATGTCATACATTTTTAGATTGAGAGAGGTGATTTCCGAACGACCAGGTGCTATTACAGATCATACGAATGAAATCACATCAAAATGGACTGCTCGTTGATGAGGTGGCAATTATTAGAGGATATTGTGTGAAGCCCGTTTGGAAGTGCGTGACTGGCATTGTCGAATTGCTCTCGCAGTGATACAATAAATTAGATGCAGTGTATGCCTTTTTATTTATAGATACTGCTGTTTAGTACAGTTCACAGCAGGGTGAATTAGCAATCCGTTACTAAATATCAGGTATCAGAGCTTGTGAGGCACGAGGTCCAACGCGCAGAGCTGCTGGATTTGTTTTCTTTACGTAAAAGGTGACACACTGCTGTTCCTGTGTTATCACTATCCCGAATTTATATGTTTATTTATTTTAACTCTTTTTTTATTTTCACTGATTGATATAGATTTATAGTATAAATTATTTATTATAATATTATATTTATTATGTTTCTTTATATTTTATTTATATTCAAAGAAGCAGGCACAAATGTCTACAACAGCATGATAATGACAGATGTATTGCTTGGAGGCGATTAAGTACACAGAATAAGAAACATTTGTCAATATTGCGCGATGTATCTGTATTGCTTATTAAAATACTACAGAAATGAAGAAAAATATGTTTGTCAGCCCTATATCTGTAATCTAAATACCTGAAGTATCTCAACCAGGGCGGCGGAATGGGAGAGCGAAGAATAGTGGAAGGCAAAGCGAAGATGTAAGTGAAAGACAGAAAGAACATGATAGAAACAAATAAAATAAAGGTATATTGCATTAAGTATAAAACAGGTGCATCTTACCTGTACTCACCTATGGGGCTGAAACGTTGGTATAACCAAGAGGGTTCTACTTAAGTAGAGTACAACGCAGAGGCCTATGGAACGAAAAATGGTAGGGGTAACATTAAGAGATAGGAAGCGTGCAGATTGGGTCAGAAAAATAACTCAAGTTACTTACATTCTAGTGGGAATCAAGAAGAAGAAATGGGCATGGGCAGGACATGTAGTGCGGAGAGAGGATAACGATGGTCGATGAGGGTAACAAACTGGATTCCAAGGGAAGGAAAGCGTAGCAGGGGGCGGCGAAATGTTAGGTGGGTGGATGAGGTTAAGAAGTTGGCAAGGGTCAAGTGGATGCAGCTAGCACAGAACCGGGTTTACTGGAGAAATATGGGAGAGGCATTCGCCCTGCAGTGGGTATAGTGAGGCTGATGATGATGATGATAATGCATTATAGTACAAAATTGATAACAGATACAAATAGATTTCTAAAGTAGTGTGCTTCTCCTCTCGAGGAGGATGAAATAATGAACAAGTTAAGCGAAAACTTGTTTTCACATGGTTCTCACGGCATGCGTCTGAGCGAAACCAGTCGATTATTCGAAAGAGAATGGTTTGGGCTATATTATATAGTCAAATTGAGGAATCGTCATTGTTTTCCATTTTTTGCACAAGAACCACACGTCTATGTCTGCTAAACTTGTTTGCAACTAAGAAAATATAAATACGGCCTGCGTCTACTAAAGTTCACAGCATTCAGCCATGTGTGCCTAGAATTGAAGAAAATATAAAAAACCTTATACTCTTAGCAGCTATTTATTCGATTCCTAAATTATACGCGGGTGAAATGCAATGGTGTGCGCGAGGAAGTAACTTTGAAGCTCACATATAATTTCAGATCTAGTCAGCCGAGTTCCTTAAAACAGGCACATCTCGTTCGTAGAATGTAATTACATCTGAATATCATCTTTCCAATTGAGGCTAAGGGCTATTTGTGCTAGTATTTTTCTTTCTGAACTTACTAACTTTGTTCTTTTTTATTCACGCAGGCCACAACAATTTTCGTGAGTATGTTTTTGTCATTATTCTGTTCATTGTGCTATTATTTTGAAGGCTGCCTAGAAATCCGGCAAACCCGGCAATAAAAACATAAATACATCGAAGTGTAAACGTATTCTAAATAAGACAGTTCTAATTAATATCGACTGTGTTAACCCCGACCGGGTATTAACCTTCTCCTATGCGGCTGGCAGCTGGCACCCGGCAGCAACCATGTTAACTACTGTAGAGAAAAATACGCTGAAATATTTCACAGTAGCCAAGCTTATACTGGAAGCTTAAATTTGGGAAGATATTTCCTCTTCATTTTCCTAGCAATATGTCCCAGTACGTGGCACCTCAACTCTAGGCCTAACCCGATATTCTTAGGTCCCTTTCAAATATTGCTAACTAAAGGCCTCCCTGGCAGAGCGATGATGCACTATGTACGCGCCAAAATAAAACACCAACGCCGGTGTTGTACAACACGAAAGGGCTCACTTGACCACAAGAGATATTTCTCAACAAAGTAATAACAAACGCAGCCTACAAACCACACATACTTGACAAGAGGTTTTTCGGCAGACACAAAACACTGCAACACAACATATGCACCCAATGCCAGGAACAGTGTACAGCACACATAAAACATCTTATATTGGAATGCGCATTATTTTCATGAGGAATAAACAAAATTACGAATATTCCAGACGACGACATAACAACCCTAGCAGATCACTTCTATCACGCCCCACAAAACAACATTTCATTGCCACCTATAGCAGTTAATGCGGCCTGCTTCTAGTAGTGCGAGAGAGGTCGACTGATAGCTCGCAGATCAGCAGCATGGCAAGCAAAAAGAAACGGCTTGAAAAACCGTGACGAAGCTGCTACACTCCCATCACTCCTAACTTCCTAATACATAAACAGCGGCCGAGAGCCATCTTTTCACACAAATACAGGCTACATTCATTAATTCATTCCTCTTCGCTGCGTTGTGAGACCGACCTTAACTTGTCAACCAAGGCGCTGAAGTGCAGAAGTACATTTCGAGGCCGGCGCAAATTTCCTGGCGGCAGTTTATGCGCAACAAAACAAGAAAACGTGAGCTAATCGCGCTTGGTAAACTAATACATAGCGAATATTTTATGATCTGCGAAATGTAACGCGACTGCATCACCACTTGTCAGAAGCGCACCGTCAGATTCCAGCAGGCGTAGGAGTTGGTGCCCTTGTCCGCATGTTGAGCATGCGCATGTGGCGCATTTCTTCAAATAGTCACATAATTTGTGTATTTCTGCAAAATAAAGTGTGCCTAATCGCCACTTCCTTCGGGAAGGAATATAATGAATAGTGGCCATGACGACAAGAAGAAAATCAGAAAGGTCAAGATTTCAGTAGCGGTAGCATAAAAAAGTTGTTCATCATTATATAAAGACGCTGAAAGGAAGCAACCTATTACAAGCGCCAAGACGGCGAGTCGTTCCTATCCGCTTTTCAATCGTGAGATCTGTTTTTCGCCTTCTGCCCTCTACATGATTCCTGGGAACAAAAGCGCCCTTTGCCTAGGTTATTTCTAGAACTCCGGAAGTGGCATTGCCGGCTTGAACCATGTCGGCAGTAAGGTAAGTGGAAGCAGCGAGCACACAAAAAGCGATATCAGTTCTGACATCGCTGAGGTGGTGCTTTTTGCACCGCAGCGATCGCTCTAAAAGGAAAGAATCTTCTCTGCGAGACTAACATGGCGGCGGGTAAGCATAAAATCACATGTTTCCCAGTACATTTCAAACACTCGGCGCTGATTCGCGGAAATGCAGTGAGCTTGAAAGCTGTAGAGCACTCTTCGGTCTATTGAGTTCGTCTGGGTGACTTGGCCGATGACATTATATGAGTGCATGATGCTGACACAATACTTCCCAGAAACCTTAAGGAAGTATCCTTATAGGGAAGCAGCCTGTTTTGTCAGGCCATGCACTATGGTGAAAGGTTTGATAAGGCGAGACATTTCTCCAGTTTTGTGGCCGCGATGACTCGTTTCTTAACGAAATATCTGCCAGAGCTCACTTGGCTACACAGTAAACCTTGGTATAGAGCGACGTACCTTGTGTTACACCAACAAGTTATAGGCACCATCCTCTGAAGTCTTGAACACGTCCCTGACTTTGAAGCACATATACTTCGAGATTAGAGCCCGAAAGTTGATAATATATTCTGCGCTCATAGAAACAAGTGCATTACCACCCCTCCCGTTTAATAGAGAGCTAATTCTACACCAATATGTACCGGCTGAAAACTAAGAATTTATTTTTTATGAATGAATAACCCTCCCGACGGTTCCTTTTTAAACCCAACTCAGCATTGCTCATTTTAGGATGCAGAACGTTACACCATCACACTTTGATATACTAATCTCCTGAAAGTGCCAGTAATAGAAGGCAGCTAGTAAAGTATTACACAAGAAAAGACGCCAGAATAATAATATGCGTCAAATATCCCAAAATGATTGTTGACTTCGAGGGGCCTTCACTATAGTTTTGAAATGTACCAAATACTCCTTACCTTTACATGAACTGGACAAAAAGCTTTGTTCTCGAAACACATCTAGCAGCATTATTAACTGTCTGCCACGTTATATGTCAGCCGAACCCTCTACGATACCAATTGCTCAAACATCGTATTGCATATCAAATAAGTTTCGAAACGCAACAGGTGCGTCTACTGGACAAAATGTTTTGTTGTTCCTGAAACACACCTAGCAGCATTATTAATTGTCTGCCACGTTACATGAGAGCAGAAACGTGTGCGATAACACTTGATTAAAACATCGTATTGCATATAAATTACGTTTCAAACCGAACAAGTGCTACTGCAATTTTTTCCAGGGTGAGGTAGAAGAACTCTTTTGATTTGCGCTCTGAGCTACTGCATTCAAAATTGAAACTCCATCCAGTATTTATAGGCAGGAGGGCAGTGCAATGTAGGCTCGACAATTTGCGGTATGCCATTGTTGCTAAAAAGAATGATTATATACTTGTAATTCTTCTGGCAATGCGCAATTTGCTCTTTTTGCTAATATATTGTCTGCAAACCATATTTTTCAGGAAGAAGAAACTTTTATTGAAAGTGGAAAAAAAGTACCGCAAGCAAACAGCTATAGTTGCAGCCGCAGTTCGTGATTTTGGTAAGGTGTCAGTCTCTCTCATTAAGCCGTTTTTTATTTATTGTGATGTGAACGCCTCTAGTTAGTAAGCCCAGGCGGCGCCTGATGTGCAAGAGCTGAAATGTTAGGCTGTCTAATCAGATAAAATCCTAGAGGCCACTTTGAACCACTAAAGTGCTATAAGGCGAAACGCATTATAGCGCGGTGGATAGTAGCGCTTCACAACGACGCCTCTATCTTCCTCTCTTTTTTCACTCCCACCTTCTTTCCTTATATTACGGCGTGGTACATGTGGGGAAGGGTGGCTGATCCTGGCCTTGATGGGGCTGGGACAGGTAGGTAACCGCCGCTTGCATCGGGGACTAGCCTGCGACCGTATTTTATGTGTTGTAGGCCGTCATTGCACCCGCCCCTGCTTCGGTGATGGACGACGGCTGTTGTTACGGCGCGCGTCTTTCTCTTCCTGTTCCTTTTCTTTCTTCTCTTTTTTCTCTTCTGTCCGCACGAGGCAGCGGTGGGGGCTCAGCTACAGAGCCAGTAGCAGGCCCGTGCATTTTCTTTTCCTTCTTCCTACAGTCACAACAACAACAGATACGGCGCCTTTTATATCTTGTAATTCGCATGCTGTACTAACATCTCGTATACATCTGGGTCTGCTTTTGTTTGCTGTGTGGTGCGTCGTTCTGGGAAGAGGCAAATAAAAGGCGCCGCATGGATGCCTGGATCCCACCCCTTGTCGAAGACAATCAGCATTTCATTGCACGCATCAAAGTTCACAGGCGTTCATAGTTAGTTTACAGGAAAAGAAAGATGCAGTATCTGTCACTCTGCGGAATCCGGCTATTATCCTAACGGTAGACGAGAGGAACTATGAAGAGCGTTTCGCGACCTGGGGTGCGGCGCAGTGGTAAAGCACTCGACAGGGGATCCAAGTAATGGAGGTTTAGTTCCTTGTAGAGACAAGGTTATAACTCTCACAGTCGAAAGCATGCCTCCCCTGCTGACAAACTTCTGTCGACCACGATGAGGCAATAAAGGCTTTCGCCTTAATATTATTACAGAATTAAAAAGCTGTTTGACACGTGTACTATACCGCACACCAAAACTGAAGTTGTAGTTGCGACGGTAGGAAGAAGGAATGGAAAATGCATGGGCCTGCTACTGGCTCAGTAGCTGAGCCACATCCACTGCTTTGAGCGGATTAAAAGGAAAATAGAGAAGAAAGAAATAAATATATGTGAGAGAAAGGCGCGCGTCCCAAAAGCCATTGTCCAGCTGAATAGGCATGCCCCTCTGCTCCGGTTGCCGACATCGGACTTCAAAGTTGTTTTCCGACAGGGCAGTGCTTGGATCTTCGTCTAATTAATGAATGCACACTCCGGCCTCAACTTTGTGCCGGAGCACTAGTCGGCTACCAAGTAGCCAGAATCAACGACAAGTTGAGTATTAACCCGCGCAACAACTCTTTCATGGTGAGCACACCTTCTGAAACTCGTATGAATCAGTTTTTCCGCCTGCAAGGACGTCGTCTCAACGACCAGATATACCCTCTGAAAGCTTATACCGCGGCCCCCAACAACGTCGTAAGAGGCATTGTTTAAAAGCCTTGAACAATGAGACGCAAGACGAAATCTTCTGAGACCTTGTGATCCCTAATCAGAGCAAGTCCTTCACCATCGCCGACGCCCGGCAGCTCGGCAGTACCATGTCAATTTTAGTCACTTTCATCGACACCACGGAGGCACCGCGTCAACTGAACTTCTACGGCACTTTTATTCTTGGCTACCAATTGAAGGCAAAAGTTCGTTTGCTTCAACTGTCGGAAGTCTGGACACCATGCCGACGTCTGCCCCAAGGAGAAGACAGACCTGTGTTCCCGCTGCGGCGTCGCCCATCCACCCAAACAAATGCCGGACTGTAAGCCCAAGTGCATGTTATGCGGTGAAGCCCTCTTCACGGAGTTTAAACACTGCAAAGTGCTCTTCGAACGCTCAGGAAACATCCCAAAAGTCCACACCGCCGATAACGCTTTCGAACTCTTCACCTCCTTAGACAACTCTCAAGTCGTATCGACCATCGAGAAGCCGGTGTCGATTGTCTTCAAAGACCCACAGCCGCTCCAAGACCAGATCCCGCCATGGCCAAACGAGAAGGCCAAACATTCCAGGAATCATCGAAACAGGTAAGCTGGAAGCAGCAGTCTTTCCCGCTCGAGCGCGAGAACACCGAGTCAATAAGTTGCCGAACTTAAACGGCAGCTAAAACTCCTTTTAAGGCGAGAGCAGTCCCCTGCAGCTTTGCTGGCAGTGTCGCAACCCCGAGCACCTCGCACCCTTTCCAAAAGTCCTTCAAACTCCCCCCCTCCCCCTGCTCATCACGCGCTACGTCACCTGCTCGTGGCGTTCCCGCAAAACGCAAGATAGCCACGGGGGTGGTTCCTTCCGAGCCATCAATGCCAGAGCATAATGCCCTTCTTATGACTTCAATGCAGTCCCTGGAACGCTCGCTGCAACCTTCCCGCGCCGAAACCCAGAGTTGGATGACGAACACCGCAAAACGACTAGACGCTGCTGAGAAGCTTCCAAGTGCTTAAGAAGCCTGATTTTCTCAAATCCAAAAGTAAGTTTGCGCGCTTCTCCCCATAGGTTGCACTGTACCACCCACCCCTTTAGATATTACTGAGAGCACCCAACATGGCGGCACACAGAATTAGCGTGTTGCAGCGGAACTGCCGAGGTTTCCGCACAAAGCGGCATAATCTGCAGCTTCACTTTACTGCCCTATCCCCTAATGAGGTACCGGTAGTAATAGCGCTGCAGGAGACGTTTGCTTCGGTTCAGCTCGGCAACAATACTACTTACAAGCCTGTGTACCCAGCTGCAATCTAGGATAGCGTCGTTGGTGCATCGTAAGTTTACCGCAGTCGAACACCCTCTTGAGGTGGATGAAGTGGATTGTATCTTGCTGGAACTCCTACTCTGCACACGAAATGCACACATAATTTTTGTTCTCAATCTTTATAGTCGTCCTGAGAGCCATCCTGCCCCCTCATTGGCGCAATCAAGAAAGCCCTCACAGTTTGCGCGGGAGGATCCCTACTAGGGGTTAGCGACTACAATGCTAGCCATACCAGCTGGGGCTACTGAAAGAACTACCGTAAAGGTACGGCAATTTCGTCCTTCGTTCTGGACGAAGGGCTTTCAATTCTCAACGACACCTCTTATTCCACCCGAATCGGATCTAGTGTTCAGCACTACTCAAGAACAGACTTGACTCTCTAAAAATGCGTTCGAGAAAAGCGCTGGACTAATACCACTCACGCATTAGGCAGTGATTATTATGTTTTATGCACTCAACTCTCCATATCCTCTTTCCCCCACCCGAAAGAAATCAGGCCAGTGTGGTCGATTGGGATCGATTTTGCCGCATCCGGCAAAACGCCCCAGACACCATAGAAGACACAGAGGCCTGGGTGGCTTCTCTCACACAGGATGTGGAGTCGGCGACATCCACAATCCCGGAACCACAGGACACTTCGGCTGCAGATAGTCGTCTTCTCTCTCTGTGGGAAGCACACGCCAGCCTTCAGAAATGCTGGCTGTCCGAAAAGCATAATCGCCTCCTCAGATGCCGAACTTCCCTCCTTGTGAAAGAAATTGAAACTCATATCAGGGACCTCGCACACCCGCAGTGGAGACTGTTCTGTGACCGCATGAGCGGTAATCTAGGCCTTAATGACACCTGGTCGCTTTTATGTTACCTTCTTGATCGTGGGCACACCAAGGCAACGCAGCGTAAGAATATTACCCACATTTTTCAACAGCTTCCACTAGATGATGACGCCCTCCTTGAGACCTTAAAAGATGTGTACATCTTTACAACCCCTTCCACCCACTCCCTTCATACACCGGTTCTCCTAACGCTGCCCTTGATGAAGAATACTCCTCAGCTGAAGTCAGGACGGCGATGACCGCCTCATGACGACATCAGCTCCGGAGACGGACCGAGTCACAAATAAGATGCTTCGTAACGTGGATGACCCGTCTGTCGATGCGGGCACGAAACTGTTCAACCAATGCTGGCGCACGGGAACTCTTCCGGCCCAGTGGGCACACGCCCGTATGATATTTATATCTAAACCCGGCAAACCAGTCGACATCAAGAATCTCCGACCCATATCTCTCATTTTTTGTCTTGGCAAACTCAGCATGTTGTGCTCGCGTGCCTCCAGAACTATATAGACGACCACAACCTCTTTCCTGACACAATGGTGGGCTTCCGGCCACATCTTTCAACACAGGATGTTATGCTGTTGCTGTCAGAAGATGTTCTTCACCCCCCATCCAAAGCGCATTAGAGCAATGCTTGCCCTAGACCTCACAAAGGCCTATCATAATGTCCGTCCTGCACACATTTTAGATGCTCTTTCATCGATTCAAGTCGGCTCGCGTGTCCACCAGTACATATCCGCTTATCGTTGTCACCGCACAGCAGAACCGCCATCGATTCCCTCTCATCTCTATCTTTCAAGGCCGGTAGCATTGGTGCTCCACAGGGCTCTGTCCTCTCTCCACTGCTTTTTAATATTACCCTTATCCCCGCTGCATACGCCCTCAACCAAATCCCTGCTCTGTCCCACTCCTTATACCCCGATGATATTGCACTGTGCACCCCCACAGGTAACATTGGTGCCATAGAAGATATATTACAAACCGGAGAAGACATTGTAGCTTTTGCCGCAAATGTCTGCTTGGCTTGTTCCCCTACCAAATCGGAGCTTCTCATACTCCGACCTCCTTGACGTCGGGCAGACAGAGGCTCTCCTCCCCCTATCTTCGTGAAAGTTGACAACACCTGGATACCAGAAGTGGACAAAATCTGGATTCTTGGTATTCTGATACAAGACAATGGCAAGAATACTGCAACCATCACCAAGCTAACGGTGATGGTTGATTTAAAAATTTGCCTCATTCGCCGCATAGCCAACAGCCATAGTGGCATGCCGAGCATGACCTTAGACGCCTGGTACAAACATTTGTCCTGAGCCGGGTTGTGTACTCGCTCCCCTACCTCTTCAACACGCGGGCGAAGGAAGATAAGGTTAACACCTCTATCCAAGGTGTACAAGGCCGCCTTTAACTTACGCCGCTAGACCTCCAATGAACACCTTCTTCACATGGGCATTCATAATTCCCTGGCTGAGCTCACAAAAGCCAACTGCTCAACCCAGTTGGAGCGAATATCATCTAACCTTACCGGCCGCATCAGACGGCATTCTTAGCGCAAAAAAAACTCACACGTACACGAGAGACGGGACTTTGCGCTAAGAATGCCGTCTGAAGCTGAAAACCATCTAGCCCGTCTAAAAGTTCTTTTATACCGGCCGCAACCTCCTTGCTCGCATCCATCTCTTACCTCGCGGTCAGTACTCTAGACAACATACACTTCCCCCTTCGATACACCGCGTTCGTAAGGAGCATCCCCTGCCTATGAATATGTACCCAGAGCGCCATGTCACTAGCCGCAATTCACGCGACATGCTCTTCACAAACACTATAGCTTCCAGCCAGAGACCGTTTATGTAGACGCTGCCTCATACCCCTCCCGCCCTGCGTTCGGCCTCAGCGCTGTCTCCAACTCTTTGCAACTGGTCGCGACCGGTACAACTTTTGCCTCCACTTCACTGGACGCGGAGGAGGTGATGGTTGTCCTCACCATAGGTACTCCCCGAGCCACCGCCATCATTAGCGACACTAAATCCGCCGTACAGAACTTCGCCAGCCGTCGGATCTCTGGCCCAGCCTTCCGGTTCCTCGCCTCCCTCCCCCTGCCCGAGCACCCTATTCAATTAATATGAGTGCCCGTTCATACGTGTCACCCAGGCAACGAAGCACCTTACTCTTTTGCTCGAGGATACGTCGACCGAGCAGGGGCTGCCACCCCTGGAGAGATGCTCGCCAGCGCATGGTATCCTATCACGAAATTTATCTCTGTTCCCGAGATCAACGAACCATCTACCCTCCTGTTCCTAAACCTCTGCCTAAGCTAAAGCAGGTGACATGGCGCGAGCTATAGTCCTGTACATCCCCATTCCCTGCTTTCTTAGCTTTGATACATCCAGGACTGTTCTCGCCGCAGTGCACCCTGTGTGGGGCACCTAAAGCTGATATTGAACACATTAGGATCAAATGCTCGGAATTCCACCCTCCAGGTACTTGGAAACTCTCCGACCTCGAGCGATAGGAGGCTGCGGTGTCCAGCTCTGACCCGGCCGTTCAAAAGCGGCTCAGGAACTGGGCTTTGGGAGGTGCTGCGAAGCACCAGCTTCCGGCCACAAAACGCCGCCAAGAGGCTATCTGTCATTAGGATATAATCACATAGGCTCTCAACGTTGCATAAAGGTTTCGCCACCACCAGCACAGAAGCAATGTCGGGTGCAATGACGGCCTACAACAAATACAAATCCGGTGGCAGGCTAGCCCCCACCGCAATTCAGCGGCTATAACGTAGCAGCCCCAACCCCGTAGGGCCACTCAACTCCTCCTCTCCTAAATGGGAGCGCCACTGAATGGAAGTGACCTTTCAAAACACTCGTAATTTTGGCAGATCAGGTTTCGGGAGAGCATTCACTCTGGGGGTGCTTATTTCGAATTGTACAAATCTGCCAGTTTTTAGGGGTTTAGGCGAATCTTCAGGACTGTAAAAGCAATGTAAATACTATTATGTGGAACACTACAACAAAAACAATGAATAGAGCATGGATAAAGAGCACAGTTAAAAGTATAAATGAATACGTTAAACCGCTAGCCGTGTAAAGCCAGTACATGGTGTGTAACCGCGACATTGTTAGTAGGAAAAAGGACGTACGCAGGACGACAATCTTCATTATGGGCCCTGATTTGTCCACAGAAAAACATATTTCTACCACCCGTATTCCAGCAACCTTTTGATTCGTAAACACTGGTCGTATTATTCCAACAAACTTCCTAGTCTCGTTTACAAACCTTGATCCCCATTAACAAGATGGTACTTTGGTCTTCATATGCATTATGCTTCCCTGTCATAATTCATATCTAGTCTTGGTTTTAGGTTCCATGTCCATTCCATGTTGATTTCTTGACAACTATTTCTATCTTTTTCTATCCACAATGGATGCTACGAGGTCTTCCTCTCCCATGGCGATTAGTTTCAATATTGTGTCCGGCTATGTCACCGGCGGAGCACGTTGTGTATGCCGCACCCAAATTGCACGCGTGCTGCTCCCACCATTGGGGCTGCTTTTATTGCGTGCTCTTGCTGCTATGTGCAATCAACGCGGAAAACATTCTGCGTTGTTTGGACTGTATAGACCTTCTGTCATGTTGTGCAGGGCGGTTTCTCGTGATTATTTAAAATAAAAGCATGCATGTACATTATGCTTACAATGTCCCTGAAAGCCGGCCTTGGAAGTGAATTTGTTACTGTCTCTGGAGAGCTGTTTTTTTTAGTAACGTCGCCATGCATGGTCTAAAATAGGTTCATGGTAAAAATTTGTGGGCACAAACTTTATAAAACAGAAAGCGCACATAAGTCACACGAACACATAGTTACTTCGCAAAATCGCTCCACCTAGCTTGGCTGTACTTACTATTCACGGAGTATTATGAGTCCCGCAATGCCGTTTCTGAGAATTTTTGCTCAAAATGTTTGGTTTCAGAAGAATATTATTTGCATAGAAGCGATATCTTTGCTAATCAATTGTTTCAGGAATGTGCTTGCGCATCAATCGGTATAAAATAAATGTCCGAACCGCTTATCTACCAGGCAGTGAATACACAAAGTAGAGCAATTTTTTTGCCATAGAAGCAGAGCAGTAGGGGTTATTCAATGCAAATTTTCATATTTCTCTTCCGCCGTGCATATGGCCTTCACAGCCCTTTTATGCGATCGAATGAAGACTATATATTTGACTATTATTAAAGTATTACGTACCAAAATTCAAATTTTCGGTCAATAAAACGTTTGTGCGCCGAGTTGCTTATCCACTCTTGAAACTTGGGCATTCTTGAAAACGTGAGTATGCGAAAAATCTATTTCTCTCGAATTCGACGCAGTAAATGACCTTCTCATTCATTTGTAAACTCATTTTAAATTTTTGCTAAAGGCGGCTTCGACAAGACTTTGCGCCAGGAACTGAACATGATATTTGAAGTAGTTCTTTACTTAATATTGCACAGCGGAAAACAACAGAAAACCTTTTCACTCTTCACTATTTCTTTGAGCATATATCTTCAAGAGTATATTCTCAAGGTCGTCTGAGGCCCAACAATTTTTCATGAACGAAAGAAATAGCACGCGACAGCGGAAGCAAATTTGCAGCAGAACAACACGTGCAAGGCATGTGTAAAATTGTCTTGCTCCAAAGGCATGTCCGCTACTCACGCAACTCAACAATGGGAGGGATGACGGCTTGCCGGTACAATGAAAATCTGGCCTGGGACGGTGTTTTCATAACGCCTGCAACTCCGCTGCGAAGCTGCGGCGCCCAATACGTACCACCAACCATCGGTCTTAAGACGCTGTAATAATTTTATTCATATGCTTCTGATTTTCTTCTCTAAAGCCTCCTCCGTAGATATAGCGCCAAAACGAGTTCATCAATTTTGCGTACTGACAGTATTTGTGTGCAAACTTAGCACGCTTCTTCTTAAGACTTCAGAGGGCGATTAAAATACGTCGCGTACTATTTATGTTTACCAATGTGAGACTGAAATAATGTCTAAGTTTTCCTCCCCTGCAAAACGAATGCGAAGATTCCCAGTACCTTGGTGCATACCATAGTATTTTGTACTCTTCGTTTGCTGTAAGCATTGCATACGATGGGTTCGAAGCCACTTTACACCAGCTCTCTACTCGCCCCTCCGCATCCTCCACCAAGCGACACTGTTCATGCTTTTGTTAATTATCGCAACAATGACATCCCCGAATTGAAAACAATTTAACCAATTATACCAATTTTAGAACAATACTACCAAAGGCCCGTGATTTAGAAAAAAAATGAGAAAGGTTCAACGCTGCTGAACACAATGTGGAGCGAAAGAATTAGCTGCGGATGACCGAGCGTTCGTCTTCTTCGTATTTTTCTTCTATTTATTTCTTCTTCTTTGTCTTCGTGTTCTTCGCGGCTATTCAAGATCATCCGTGACCGCTGCCGCGGCATGCGAAACGAGCTGAAACCTGGCGTAATGTTGCTTTCGCAACAAAATTTGCGTTGTCACTGTTGTGAGGAACAAACGCGGAGTGTGTTTCCTGAAGGGTTCAGGTGGCAGGGTACTTGGCTGTTCTCTGGCTGTTCATCCCATTGTTGGACGTTCCGAAAACACAAGAGATGGCATACGCTGCCACCTCTTGCGTCTTATTTCTGATTAGGAGTATTTGTGCGGAATAGTGGTGGTGGTGGTAGTGGTTATTTATAGTATATACAAAACGAAAGAACGAAAAGAAAGCTGGGCGTGATCAAGGACAAACGAGGCAAGGACCTCACTGAAGCCGCAGAGATAAAGAAGAGGTGGCAGGAATACACAGAAGAACTGTACAAGATGGACCCGAATGTGCAAACCCAACATAAGACGGTTGTGATCACTGATCTCGAGCCGGGCATCCTGAAGAGTGAAGTTGAATGGGCCTTAGCCAGCCTTGCTAAGAACAAAGCTAGCGGAATTGATGGCATTCCAGCTGAGTTGCTTCAAAACCTCAACCAGGACGCGGTTAACATTCTGCTTACGTTATGTCAGAAGATTTGGACAACCCTGCAGTGGCCACAGGATTGGAGGAGGTCAGTTTACATCCCCATTCCAAAGAAAGGTAGTGCCAAAGATTGTTCCAACTACCGCACGATCGCGCTTATTTCGCATGCTAGCAAGGTGATGTTGAAAATCCTCCAAGGTAGCATGCAGCAGTATGTGGATCGGGAGCTTCCGGACGTGCAAGCTGGGTTTCGCCAGGGCAGAGGAACTAGAGACCAAGTTGCCAACCTTCGCTGGATCATGGAAAAAGCAAGAGAGTTCCAGAAACCCATCTTCTTCTGCTTTATTGATTATGCGAAAGCGTTTGACTGCGCAGATCACAGCAGATTGTGGCAAGCTCTGCAAGAGATGGGAGTTCCAATTCACCTCATCTGCCTCCTCAGAAACCTGTATGAAGGGCAAGAGGCCACAGTCAGAACTGGGCATGGTCTTACTGATTGGTTTCCGATTGAGAAAGGAGTGAGGCAAGGCTGCATACTGTCGCCCTGCCTATTTAACCTATATGCAGAGTGCATCATGAGGAAGGCCGGTCTGGTCGAGTCTTCAGCTGGAGTGAAGATTGCTGGAAAACGTATCAACAACCTTAGGTATGCGGATGATACCACTTTAATGGCAGAAAGTGAAGCGGAACTCAAGAGACTTCTCATGCGCGTACAAGAAGAGAGTGAGAAGTTTGGGCTTAAACTGAACATTAAAAAGACAAAGATCATGGCGTCTTGCCCTATCAAGTCCTGGAGCATCAAGGGACAAGAAGTGGAAGCTGTGACAGATTTTCTCTTCTTGGGCTCCAAGATTGCCTCGGAAGAAGACTGCAGCCATGAAATTAGGATGGATGGAAAAACTTTATTTTCGTCAGAGAGCATGTATGGATGGTTCCGTGTTAGATGGCCATCAACCCATGGCTGACGGCGACCTGGGTGGCCCACTCCACGGCCCTGGTCTGGACGACCGGGTCTGAGCTGGCCAACACGGCCTCCCACTGCTCGAGGGAAGGATCACGCATAATATCCGCCGGTGGCGGTGCTATGCTACAGCTCCATAATATGTGGTCATAGGTTGCCAATTCCTGACACCATTTGCACTCCGGCTGAATGTCCGGGTAGATTTTGCTCAACACGTATGGGTTGAAGAAACATCTAGTCTGCAATCGTCGCCAGACGCATTCCTGCGCCTTCACCAATTGCTTGTCCGGGGGTGGGTAAATCCTCCGCTCAAGTTTGAAATGATTAGTAATGTCATGAAAGGATAGCAGCCCATCTCTCGTGGACCTTCCCGGAACGTCCGGCTCACCTACTCGGCTGACGAAACCTCGAGCATTCATGTGAGCCGTCTCGTTCCCAGGATTCCCAGAGTGTGCTGGTACCCAGACAATTTCCGCCTCCGTAGTCCCTCGCCCCGTGGCCCGGTTCAGCAATCGCGCCGCTGTGACAGATATTCTGCCCCTCGCCAAATTTCGGATGGCTGTTTTGGAATCGCTGAAGATCAAGTCAGCATTACTACTAGTAATAGCTAGTGCTATCGCCGCTTCCTCTGCAGTTTCTGGGGAGCGGGTTTTGACTGATCCGGAGGCGATCAAGCGTCCCCGCCCGTCCACCACCGCAATTGCAAATGCGTCCTTGTCCCTATACTCGGCGACATCTACATAGACTGCCCCGTTGTACTTCCCGTACTTACCATGTAAAGCTTTGGCTCTTGCCTTCCTGCGGTCCTCGTGATGTATTGGATGCATGTTCTTGGGCAAAGGTTTTATGTACAAGCCCTTGTGCATTTCCCGCCTAATCTGAATTTTAGTGTCACCAGCTGGAGCATCAACTCCAATGCCGATCCTTTCCAATATGTCCTTTCCTGCTTTTGTTTTTGAAAGCCTACCGAGCTGCATCACCAAGTGCGCCTCCCGTAGTTCTTCTAGGGTGTTGTGCACCCCTAATCCCAGCAGCCTTTCGGTAGACGCATTGTGAGGCAACCCAAGGGCCGCTTTATATGCCAGCCTAATCATAGCCTCCACCTTGCCTTTTTCCGTTGCGTCCAACTTCAAATAAGGCGTCGCATACACTATTCTACTGAGCACAAACGCCTGCACCAGCTTACACAAGTCCTTTTCCTTAACACCTCTCTTACGATTAGCGATTCTCCTGATTAACCTCACGGTAGCATTGACCGTATTTTTAAGCCTTTTCAAGGACTCGCTATTTTTCCTGTTAGTCTGCAGATACATACCCAGGATCCTGATCGTTTGAACCTCAGCGACCGGTACGCCCCCCACTTTGACCTCTAAAGGCGGTGGCGGCACATAGTGCCTCGCATGTATCCCTCTTGGCTTGTCCCTCAGCACAAAAAGCTCGGACTTGGGCTGAGAGCACGAGAGTCCTGCTTCCCCTGCTAGCTCCTCAACAATATCCACCGCGTGCTGTAGAGTTTCTTGCAAATGTGCGTCACTGCCTCTTGTTACCCAAAGAGTAATGTCATCCGCATAAAATGTATGTTTAAGTCCCGATATCCCTTGCAGCCTCGGTGGTATCTTCATCAATGCGAGATTAAATAGGAACGGCGATAATACCGACCCTTGCGGTGTCCCTCTGCCCCCCAATGGGAAGGGATCCGATTTCATTTCTCCAACTATAATCTCCGCAGTCCTACCCTCCAGAAACGATCTGATGTACCGGAAGGTTCTACCCCCCGGTCTTATGTCCGATAGGTTCCTCAATATTGCCTCATGGGTAACATTGTCAAAGGCCTTAGTTAGGTCGAGCCCCAAGATAGCCTTGGTGCCCGTGCCGTACCCAGGATCAACAACGTCTTTTTTTAGCTGTATCATGACGTCCTGCGTTGATAAATTAGCCCTGAAACCAATCATTGTTTCAGGTATCAACTCCTTGTCCTCTACATAACCCTGAAGCCTGTTCAGGACCACATGCTCCATCAATTTGGCTAAACACGACGTTAGCGAGATGGGACGCAGATTCTCAATGCAGAGCTTCTTCCCTGCTTTAGGAATAAATGTAATCCTAGCATGCTTCCACTCTGGCGGAATCTCCCCGGCCACCCAAAATTTATTCATCAAATTCGTGAGTGCCCCTACTGACTTGAAATCCAGGTTCCTCAGCATCTTATTAGTAACCCCGTCCGGACCCGCTGCTGACGTGGTACGAAGCTGACCCATTGCAAACTCCACTTCCGCCACCGTGAAGTCTGCATCTAATTCAAGGTTTTCCTCTCCCGAGTAATCCGGCAAGCAACCGCCCGCCTCTGCGTTTATGTAACGTCTTCGGAGTTCATGTATAAACTCCCCAGTCGTGCCTTGATGCCGATGCACTAACCTAGCCATTTGCCCCTTCTGCGCAGATTTGGTTGCCGTCGGGTCTAAAAGGTGCCTCAACAACTGCCATGTTTTTTTGCATCCGAATTGCCCATTCATCCGGTCACAAATCTGCTCCCACTGTTTGCACTGCAACTCCAATGTGTACGTTTCGATTTCTCGTTCTAACTTGGACATCTTTCTACGGAGCACACCATTATGCCTTTGTTTCTTCCACCTCCGAAGGAGACTCGCATGTGCTTCCCACATGTGTAACAATCTGGAGTCAGCCGTAGAGCCCTCCTCCTCCGCTGGAACCTCTTTTGTGGTACTCTTCACGGCCTGCTTGAGTGCCTCAACCCAGGCTCCTAAGTCCTCGATTTCCCCGGTCACTGTATCATTCCTGACTTCCCGAAATCGGTCCCAGTCCGTCACTCGAGTTCCTTTCACGTTGTCTTTATGCTTAGCAGCACTAAATATCGTGGAAAGGATATAGTGATCACTTCCCAGTGGCTGTCCCGTGTTTACCCACTTTGCATCCCTGATACCATTCACAAATGTGAGGTCTGGAGAGGTGTCTATGCTCACGCTGTTGCCTATCCTTGTATGATCTAGCGGGTTGTTCAAGATAGTCCATCGCAGGTCCTGGGCAACCTGCCAAAGTTTATTTCCCTTCGGGCTGGCTCGGATGTAGCCCCACTCCGGATGAGGCGCATTGAAATCCCCCACCACGATGAGTTGAGACCTAGCCGCTAGCCGTTGCGTCTTTATCAGGAGGTCTGGCAAGCCCACCCCCTTATCTTTTGGAGAAGAGTATACATTAAGAGCAAAGAGACTCTTATCGCCTTTTCTTTTGGGTAAAATCTCCAGCAGGACGTAGTCCTCCCTGCTGCTATCTATGGTATGCTGAATCACTGTGGTGTTACGATGGACTAGCATGGCCGTAAAGACGCTCGATACGCCCCCTCGATCAATCTCTGGTGGTGTAAATGTCTTAAATCCCGGTAATTTAACCGAGCCGCTAGCCTCCTGCAAAGCTATAATGTCCGGCTTACTATCTAGATTTTGAATGTGCAACTGCAGGTTCCCCCGCTTGCGACGGAAGCCCCTGCAGTTCCACTGCCAAACCTCAATTTGCTGGCGAGGGGCCATGGTGAGGCACTAGGTTCACTAACATCGGCTCCTGGCCGACTACGGGAGGCAATCTAGCCTCTAGCATAGCATTTAGGTGTTTAAACATACCCATTACTTGGGTCTGGAAACCCCTTAAGTCATTGGTGAAGGC
Source organism: Amblyomma maculatum (assembly GCF_055883805.1). Classification (NCBI taxonomy): domain Eukaryota; kingdom Metazoa; phylum Arthropoda; class Arachnida; order Ixodida; family Ixodidae; genus Amblyomma; species Amblyomma maculatum. The sequence goes on along the minus strand of NW_028146753.1, from coordinate 238,093 downwards.
GTCAAGACGCTCCTCAATCTTGCCTAGTCTGGCTTCGATCTTATCGACCCGACCTTCCAACCTATCCTGTCTTTCTTCCAGTTTTCCTACTCTCTCTGCAAGGGTAAGCATGTCCCTCCTAAGACTAGTGACTTTAACTACTGGCTGCGGCGTGTCCGCCGCCGAAGTTTCTGCTATTCTCTTTGCATGAGCTCCCTCATCTGCCGGCGGCGGCCTTTTGACCGTCCCCCGATTCTCCACTTCCATAGCTGTACAGTTATCGTCCACGCTAGAAGCATTCGCCTGCGCCACTTTCCGTGGGGCGTCCACGCTACAAGCGTTCGCCTGCGCCGCTTTCTGTGGGGCCTGGGCCAGCGGCGCCTGTACCCTTTCTACTGTGCCGGTTTTAAGCGCGCGTTCCATCTCTGCCATCCTAGCTTCCATCTTTTTGATAGTTTCGGCTTGCTGCAACACCTGCCTTTGTAGCTCCTTCTCTCGAGCAGTCTCATTTTGGGAGCCCGCGTTCGGCCAGCTCACCTTTTTCCTTGTCGCACTGGGACTTCTTCCATGACCGGAACCTTGCCCTCCTCCTTTGCCAGGCTCGGGTCCGGGCAGTGACGGGAAGGAAGCTGACCGGTCCCTTCTCTTGCTATCGCCTCTCGCACCGCTAGATGACCGCTTCCTGGGCCTCGAACGCCGCTCTTCCTTGCCAGTTTGGCTCTTGTCCTCGTTGCTGCGCTGCGAACGCCGCTCTTCCTTGCCAGTTTGGCTCTTGTCCTCGTTGCTGTGCTGCAGACCCGTCGGCTGCTGACGGGCTAGACGAAACTTGCAGTTGCGGCTTCCCGTGCTGTGCGCCCCATGGCACACGATGCAGTCCGGCGTGCAGGTCAGCGACTCTCCGTCCGGTGGTGCAGGATGTTCCTTCCCGCAACGGCGACACAAATTAGTCTTCGGACGATAGCAAACGTCCGCCCGATGTCCCACTCGTCTGCAGTTATAGCAGGTCTCGACTAACTCTCTATACGGGATCACAGCGTACAGACAGTTCCAATAAATAACTTGCCGGGGAACGCGCTTCCCGCCGAAAGTGATCTGAATCGCCTTTGACTTGCCCAAAGGTCTAGCATCCAAAATGTCCATGTCTTCGTTCTTCTTCAAGAATCCTTCGCGAACTTCTGCCAATGGGCATCCGTTGTACGCATTGTAAATTACTCCGCGCACAGAGTTCTCCGGCGCCGCCACGTACGCCGAAACCTCAAGGTCACGACCGCCCAGCTTGAGCGTCTTTACATTCGCATATGCCCCACTACGATTCATACACGGCGTGCTCACCGTCATCGTGTTGTTTGTCTCATTGACCCGCACCAGGTCTTCTTCCACCGCAGTCGCGTTCGTCAGCTCTGCTGCCGCTCTCAAGGCACATCCGAGCTCCCTCGGCGTCACTATACTCAAGTCCCAATTCTTGGGCCGGCACACAACCTTGAAATCCTTGGCTGGCATCTTCAGAAACGGTCCCCGTTTCTTCCACACCGGCGCTTTCCCCCGCTTGACTTGGGCTGCTCCGTGCGTCTGGCGCCCGTCGCTGCCCGCCTGTTTCTCGGTAGGCCTACTCTCGGAGTGATCCCCGTACACAGACTTCTTGAATCGATCTTGCGCCTTCAAAACCCAGGTCCATTCTCCCGCCTCGAACTCTTCGGGCGATATAGATTCTCCCTCAACGGAGTACTCCATTGTCTTCAGCCTCGCAAAGGCCCACAACCACAAGTCACAGCCCCGGAGCCCGGTGCCGCAGGCGTCGGCTCGGCCTAATGATTAGGCCTGATTTGCCGCACCGTGGTCGAGTACAAATCGTGAAAAAACCCCTAAAAGGGGGGAACACTTGCCAAAATATGGTGTCCACAGGTACAGGGCAACTGCCTGCAGACGATTCCACAAAAAGCAAGTCCAAGGCACAGCGCGTTCCGCCGAAAATCGGTCTCAAGGCGGGAGCTCATGCGGAACACGTCCGCACAGCGTCCGCTCTACAACAGATCTCCGTTCGAACCCGGGAACTCCGGCACAGTAGTCGGGCGTCTTACCACTGCCATGAAATTAGGAGACGCCTGCTTCTGGGAAAGAGAGCAATGGTTAGCCTTGACCGCCTAGTAAAGAGCAGAGACATTAGTCTGCCAACCAAGATCCGTATAACTCGTGCTATGGTCTTTCCAGTTGTGACGTATGGAGGCGAGAGTTGGACTGTGAAAAAGGCTGACCGCCGAAGAATTGACGCGTTTGAATTGTGGTGCTGGCGAAGACTCTTGAGAGTTCCTTGGACTGCCAGAAGATCAAATCAGTCAATATTGTCGACTATAAACCCTGACTGCTCATTGGAGGGTCAAATTCTAAAGTTAAAGCTCAGCTACTTTGGTCATCTGATGAGAAGAGAGGAGTCGCTGGAGAAAGATTTGATGTTGGGAAAGGTCGAGGGTCGCCGGAGAAGGGGTAGGCAGCGAACGCGATGGTTAGATGGCATCCTCGAGGCACTGCAGATGAAGTTATGTGATGTTAGGAAGATAGTGAGAGACCGGAAAGCGTGGCGTGACATGGTCCATAGGGTCACGAAGAGTCGGACACGACTGAACGACTGAACTGGAACAGAAGTTCTGACGTCGCGCTTGGCCACCCGGCTTCAAGGGAACGGTTCCGGTGGTTGAACGGGCGCGGATCACCGAAAAAGAGAGAAATTGTGATAGAGCCGGCTTTCTCTCTTTCCAATAGAACCACTGCTCGGTCTTGAACTACCCAAACTTAAGTAAGCCGGTGAGCCGTTCAAAGGAGCCGGCTCACTTCGGGCAAAGTGGCTCACTTTAGTGAGCTGAGCCGTTCTGAGCCGCTCGCTAAAGTGAGCCATATTGTCCATCTCTAGTGGGATGCACACAGACACAGACACATACAAAACGATAGCTCTGTCTTGTTGTTAAGGTCGCATTCTGTTGTTAGTAATGAAACGGTCATAAAACAGCAGCTGCTAAAATCTGAATTGTAATTTTTCGCCCTTTACTGCCAGCAACCATGGCACTATTTCCTTCAGCAGTGTTCAACGCTGTTTCGGATTACTGTGAACGGAAATGGGATTAGGTCGGCAAAATCACTGTATGCAAAAATCAGCCAGCATCCAATATTCTGATAAAAATCTTGGCCATTGTTGGTAATGAAGGAAGCTCACATTCATTAGCTGGAATTTGACGAGTTCATACGGAGCGGAGAAAGCACTTTTTCCACGCTACAACCGTAGGAATTCTCAATGCTACCTCTACTTGCTGAAAACGCCGTTTATCACGCTATGCCTCTCTTAACACAGCTTTTTTGGAAATCAAAATGTAATGTACTGATTGGCCATCTATTGACGATATACGATACTTACGTAAACCGTAAACACGAAGTCTAGTGTAATTCATCTACTGCCGTGACAACTGTCTTAATTCACTCCTTCTCTACGAGTAGAATCTATCAATCCCTGTGGGACCTGCCGTTCCGCTGTCCCCATTCCACGGCTCTTGACATTTCTGCCCAAGAGTCAATCAGAACTCCCGTTGGCTCTCGCAAATTCTCTCTTCAATCTCCCCATTCTCGCTCACTCTGCGTCTTTTCAATTCTGTCACGCAATCCTCTCTCTACTAAAATTTTAAAGTTGGATACTTGGATACCTGTCTGTTCATTCTGTTTTTCTCATAACCTCCACGATTAAAATCAAATGCCTGATAATGTTGCAATAATGCTTCTTGTATTGTTCAGGCATGAGATGGGCTCTGATGATCGCTCTTTAGAACTCTTAACATTTAGTCTTCTACTCTTTCCGACTGCCTAGCTCAAATGTTTAAGTTTATTTTTTTGTTCTATTACTTGCGAGTCACAGCAGAGAAAAGCTGCTTGTTAATGCCTGCTGTGAAATTTTGCAGTATCAGTTTCCTGGTTTACAGTATCAATTTTTTTCAGAGGCCGCATCGAGACAACGCAATTTCTTAAATAATTACCTTTTTCAGATTTAGCTGCGATCATCGGTACTTGCACAAACTGGCGTTTGGACCATTTGCTGTCAATCATTTATAAACTACACAGCCTCGCATTGACGAATTTTGATGCCAGACATTACAGGGTTACCTCGCGTGCAACCTGCGAGTGCCTAGTCTTTGTAGTCGCTTCCATAACATAGATGATAATGTCGCATTTGGTCGCATTGTTTTTAGGATTCATAGCATATTGAATATCACGAGCGTTGTAGTCACAATTATGCGATTTTATATTTTTTGTGTACACATGAAAATATGTAGCAAGCGCAGTGTGGGACATTTTCTATAAACGAATCGTGCTCTTGAAATAATCGTTACCTTGTCAATACAAATTCATAGCTGTTGCAAATGCTATGGAACTGCCAGTACATCATATTCTGGACAGAATGCTGCAGCGTAATCTGACCAATATTTTTGTTGAATCAGATATTAAATTTCAACACATGTGCCTAATTTCTCAATAAACAAGGCTTGAAGATCCTGCAGGCGAATAGAGGCATAAACGTGGTATAGTGGGGAATATTCATTCAAAAATTTACTGTAACCTCAGTCGATGCGTTGAGCAGTTTTTCAGGTGGACGGCATAGTCTATGTCAAGTGGCCTTAATAAAACAGCAGAAAGAAGCGCACATCCAGAGAGATTTGCATTTCCAAATTCCTTTCGTGATAACACGAAAAGACATGCGTGCTACTGCAGCCTTGTTCAATTTTCAACGCTCTGCTTTGCTTACCTGTTTTCTTCTCTTTAAAGGTGTGGCAGCATTGCAGGGTACACGAAATTTTCTTTTTCAGGTGACCCGTTTCCCTTTACGCCTGTAGAAGATAGTGAAGAAAGCGAAGAAAAATCTCCCAGAACAACTCCTATAATTAGAGAGCCACGTTCACTAGACGACGATAGTATGTATGAAGACTCTACTCTGCGTTCTGTTTTTGGCTGGTAACACTCGTGTAGAAGCAAGGTGTTGCATCATGACCGCTACTACAAATATACAATATTTTAACAATTTGTAACAATCAAGGTTCTTAAATTCTATACAAAAGCAAGATACGTCATGAAATGTTCTGCCGAAAATAATAAATTCATGTAAATTAAATATTACGTTCGTTGCCCTGAACAATTTGACGAGACATTACAATGTCAGCGAGTGCTAAATCTCTCTAAACATGCTAAAATGTAAATACAGGTAACATTGCGTGAGATGTGTCGGCCTTTAGTTGGCTGGAAAAAATCATATGGTATGAGAAATTAGGAATTTTGTGTTAGTAGTTTTTGGAGCGCATAGTTGACGCGAACGCAAAAAGGGGCTCAACAAGAAGGTGGTATAACAACAGGAAGCGACAGCTAGAAAAATTTAGATCGAAATTTTTACCTCAGATTGGAAGCTTAAGGCATTCAGGAAAACATGTGCATGAAAGAATTCTGGACCTGTGTAATTATTCTGTTGCGAATAATTTTCTGCATTATCTAACTAAAAAATCATACAGCAGTAATATTTATTACACGACATGAACGTTTTCCATGTTCGTATTTGCTTTAGGTCGCTCATCAAAAAGAACCACATAACCTTTCACCAATAAAGGCTCTCTGAATAAGTACAAATAGCCCAACTGTGAAACCCTAGACGTTTATAATCACCCAGGGACATTCCATTGACCTCGTAAGCTGTGCAGGCTAGAAAACCTGTACACTGAATAATAATTATCTGTAACTTGTTAGGTGCTCCAGTGCAATGCATGCGTTGATGACATGGGCTTGGAATGGGTTTAATGTCCTACGTCAAAAAAGCTTCCGCTATAAAATGGTTACAAGAGGTACTGTTATCTAATGAAAACAATGACTTTTATCTGCATTCTGGAATATTTTTACTCGAACTTTCAAGCTTATATATACTTTTTTTTCTCAAGTGGCTAAAGCACTGCCAAGAATGACGAGGATATGAATTTGTGACTCGCAACTTTCGTTTTAGAAGTCATCTCTCAAGAATATTGTGGCGGGATAGCGTGAAAGTTTGGCTACGGTAAAATTGAAAATAAGCGTCTCTCTCTCTTTCTTTCTTTCTTTCATTCTTTATTTCTTTCTTTCTTTCATTTACCAAAATTAAAAACAAAAACGTGAAATACCCGGAAATGTGGCGCAACAACACAAACACATGCGAAGAGGCACAACACACGCGCACACTACCAACTGTAATATGGATCTGAACACACTTCCTCTTCACCACTCCTCTTCTACTACTATCTCCTTGGCAAAAAAGAGGATGATGAGAAGATGCACTTGGGTGTAGAAGAGGAGTGGTGAAGAGGAAATGTGTTCAGATCCATATTGCAGTTAGTAGTGTGCGCGTGTGTTGTGTCTCTTCGCATGTGGTTGTGTTGCGCCACATTTCTGGGTATTATGCAGCACCAACTAGCCCCTCAAGCTGTTATTTTAAAACACGTGGAAAATGTTTTCATTCATTTCATTTCATTTATTAATACTGTCAGCCACCATAAGTGGCTGTAACAGGAGTGGAAAATACAAAACGAAAAATGAGCAATATAGAACACGATGAAAATCAATAGTCAATCAAAAATTGTCTCTGAATGCACACACAAACAAAACTAAAATGAATTACACAGAAATCGGAACAACAGCCATCCTACACAACAGCAATAGAACCTCATCATCCTGTGGTTGTGCCATAGATGAAATTTTCTAAATGGCGTACAAATTCAGATAATGATGATGATCGAACAGCAGAATCTGGAAGAGAGTTCCAGTCCTTACAAGTTCGCGGGAAATAACTAAACTTGAAGCAATTATTTTTTATAGCCGGCAATGGAATGAACCTACTATGACGATGCCTTGATGTCTCATTAGTTTTGATCTCAAAGTAGTCCGATTTATTAATTTTTAGATAATTATTGATAATGAGGTAAAGAGTTTTTAATCTTTCATACCTGGTTCTGCTTTCTAACATTGGTAGTTGGGCTTGTTGGCAGAGGTCTGTTGAAGAATGGTTACGGCGGTATTTATTATATATAAACCTTGCAGCGAGCCACTGAATCCTATCTAGCTTGTGAATGTTAGTGGCTGTGTGAGGATCCCATACTACTTTGGCATATTCAATAATTGGTCTGAGTAGGGTTTTGTCCGTTTCAATATCTTGCAAGCCGGCGTGGTAATTTGCGGTCTACATTTTGTAGGTTGAATTTTCGGGAAACATTTTTATAATAATGTTTTCAGCAAACAGTAATGGTGCAACCAGAATTTTAAAAATGTAGGTGTCAATCCTTCCTTAGAGTTATCGGGCCAGCCGTACAATTATTTTTCATGAACCCAGCTAGGGGAGAAAACTGTGAAAAGGAAAACTGATATAAAGTATGCCTTAAAAGAAATATTATTTAGTCTGATGCGGGTTTGAGAAACGTGCATTTATTTTAGTCGACTTATGTTAGGTGCAGCCGCTAGTACGCATTTCTAACAGTTACTGTATTGAGAGTCTAAACCGTTATCAACTCTATTCATGCATTGAAGTTAAACCACACTTTGAGTCATTCATGTGGAGCTAAGTAAAGTTACGAATTGAAAAATTGGTGGGTGCAACGACTTTCTAGTTTCAAGGATAGGTTGAGATGTTGAAATAAATTTAGATATGAAACTGTCTATAGGAGGGAAGAGATCTCTGCAGATTTCATGTTTAGGATCTTCAGTCTCCCATATGGCGCATTTTCTTTCTTTTTCTGCGTTCCACTGATCAAGCCAAACTCTACGTAAACCAAGTGGAATGGTTTCCTGTTACATACGCTACCGGGAGATGCGTGCTACTGGGTAAGGACCTCTTTTCAATGCTCTTGTTTTACAATAAAACACGAAAATTCTCATTATTATGCTAAAAGCTACTCCGTTCTTAGTTCTCCTAAAACTACCGCTTTCATTAACGCTCGTTTATTGTAAGTGCGCGAAGCGGGCATTGCATCAAGGCAGGTTTAAGTATTTTCAATATGCACGGCTGTATACTGAAAGGAGACGTTACCAAGATTCTTTCAATTTTGCAAAAAAATATTGAAACAAATTGTCCATATTACCGACACTGCAAGGAATGCTGCAAAATATCGATGTCTAGATCGCATATTAACTCAGGAGAAATTTGTAAACCCTAATGTAAACTCTCCCACTAGTAGCGTTTTGCCTTGAAGGTTTGTTTCTACCACACATCAATATGTGTGGTTCTTAGCTGTGGAGCCATACACTATATCGAAGATAATTTAATTGCTCCTGTCATATGAGCAATACTAACACGCATTAAAAGGCCCCAAAACAGCTTGAATTGTACTTCTTTCAATCAATACGGTGCCCAGCATAATAAAAGTGTCGCTCCCGGATTTTGCAGTACACAATTAACAATATTGTCATTAGCCCTCCAGTGCCCAGCATACTGCCCGGATAGCATCTGCTGGATTCAAAGGCTGGTGCAGAGTAAGTACGTGTTCGCCCGAAGACGTACCAGACGTGTTGGGAAGCCGGTCAAAATGGGGAGTAATTCGACGGTGTTTGGTTTGATCAAACTGCCAGCAAAGCTGAAGGACAGGCTCACCGGTGGTGCAATCTTTGCACAGCAAGAGAGTAAATGCGTCGTCCGCAATTCCCTTCAGGATATAGCCCGCCTTGTTACTCTCAGATATGGCTGTCTACTTTACGGTACAGTGCTAGGACATCTTGAATCTATTGCACGTACGACTCGGTAGTTGACTGCGCTCGACAAGCAAGATCTCTTTTTAAGCTTAGCTTGCGTCCAATTGATTTTCCGAAAAAAATACTTCGGCTTCTGTTTGAAAATGTCCCATGACGTTATGTCTTACTAGTAGTCTCGTACCAGACGTGTGCCGTTCCCGCCAGGTAGACCGTAGCATTGGAAAGCATCACAGGAGCTTCCCAGCTATTGAGCGTGCCTAGTCGTTCATACATTGAGAGCCTGTGGTCAACATCGAATTTGCCGGTGCCACAAAAAGTGCCGGTTCCCGAGGCTGTGTCATGACAGCCGTTTGAGCTGTTATTTCCGCTGTGGATGGGGATGTGTCGAGAGGCGTAGTTAAAGACCGAAGCTGGCAGCCACTTCGAAGCTCCAGGTTGTGGGTCTGGGATAATATGAGCCCACACACTCCACCAAAATGTTACGGGGCACTCCTGAGCAAAGAGTCCCTTAAATGTCAGGAGGGCGACAGAGACACCAGTGCACAAACACACAACAGCTCCAGCCTCAGCCTAGTCGTCCTTCCAGCCAGTGTTCAAGAGATCTTGCCATCAAAAAATATTGTTTTTTTTTTCCTCAAGCACTAGTCATCCTTGTACTTTAATGCATACTGTGCCTCCAAGCACAGTATTTTGGATTCTGGAACTTGAAGAAAGTGATATCCCTTATGCCATGCCTATCGGCAATGCAGGAAAATGGTGGTTCAAACGGCGCTTTGTGCCTTACATAATAATGGTTGAATTGAAGCAATTGCCATATGGATATGATTCCCTCAGGAAATATACTATGAATACAAGTACAATGAATTATTAACTACTTTGACGGCGTCCCGTATGGGAACAAAATTGGGATGGCGTTCGGCTACAGCTTTTTTCTTACACATCTTTGGATTATTATGGGTGTAAATAGGCGGCACCCTGCTTTTGCAGGTGCCGCCTCCATCGATTGTCGTGAAGCGGCATCGCGTAGTCACTGCTGCATTCACTGAGCCTTAGATAGCAGACGACACGTCGCAAGCTAGGCAGTCGTGCGCTGGAGGAGGAGGAAAGCCTTTTATATTTCCTTATCTTCCTGAGTGGAGCCCTCACTCCAGGGCCTCAATCCTGCACGCCGCCAGAACAGCTGTCGCTGATCATGCGGGTTGGGGCTTATAACGGTCTCAGGAAGGAATAAATGCATGCCAGTCCATAAGTTCATTAGCCACTGCAATTACCTCGGCCCGCTCGATTAGCCGGCGTTGTTCGGTCAGCTCCGTACGGGACAATGAATCATCCCAAGAGGAGAGGGTGGGGTGAGGTAGAGGAGGAATGCCGCCTGGTGGTTTTGGGCAGGCCCAAACAGAGTGATGTTGTGTAAGTCTGTGCTGGCATGTGTGGCATTTTTCTTGGTAGCAGTTGGGGAAGACCAAATGTTTGCGATACAGATTTGTATACGTGTAAGTCTGCAGTTTTCGGCATGCCACAGTTTCGGCCTTGGTGAGTGTTGGGTGCGGTGGTGGCAGTCTTCTTCTTTGTGTACGGTTATTTACTGCAAGATGGGTGGAAGACTTTAGAACTGTGCTGGCGTCCTCTCTGTCTACTTCCCGCTCCGCTTCCGTCTACAGCGCCCGGAAGGTTGCTGCTCGGGCGAGCGCGTGCGCACTCTCGTTGCTTGTAAGGCAAGGAGGGATCAGGGGTCCAAACGACTTTAACAATTGGAAAGGTATTATAGTGTATAGGTGAGAGCATGCCTCAAGCCTCCAGACATACTGTATTCTTCGCGAAAGCACGACAGGCAGCTTGTGAATTTGTGATTATTGTATATGTCGGACTGGTGTGATGTTTGTCATGTGTGCTCACGTGGTGTATGAAGGCGACTGCTACCACTATGGCGGTCTCCTTAGCCGTCGTGCTCGAGGTTCTACCACGAACGGAGCCCGTAATCTTAATTGAGCCACTGGCGTCCGCAATAGCTAAACCCATAGCGTCTGTGCACAATGGATATTTTGCCGCGTCGACAAATAAAACAGTTGGGACACTTCTGTACTGGCACAGGAATGTCTTGACTCTAGCAATCCTACGACCAGCGTGGAGTTCGTTGCGGATATTCTTCAGGACTGGCGCGATCCTGATATTTGCTGCCAGTTTGGACGAGATGGCGGGGTACCTCTGTTGCAGCGGTGTTGTCAGCTACGGGTAGCCTAGTCTACGCAGAACAATCCGGCCCACTCTAGTGTCTCGAAGGCGCGTGAGCTGGCCGGCCCTTTGGGTATCTGTCAGGTCTTACGCGGTGTTGTGGTCGCCAAGCTTAAGCAGGTGATGCGTCGAGTTCTGGTTTCTCACTCATGCTTGTAAGCCCGCTCTCAGTTGCGTAGCGTTGTGTTATTTCAATTTATTCTTGAACGTTGTCTTGGATTTGGCCGTCAGAGCAGTTGGTGACCCATAACGTGATGTCGTCTGCATAGAGCGCATGATGCAGATCAGGAATTGTTGACAGCAGCGGAGGAAGACCAGCAATCACCACTTTGAACAACATGGGCAACAACACCGAACCCTGTGAGAGGCCTCTATCAGTGAGACGTATCGGTTCAGAGCGTACGTCTCCGATATACAGGGTAGCAGTTCAATCCATGAGGAAAGCCCTCACGTAATGTGACCTCAAGGCCCGCCAAGATGGTATCATGCGACACGTTCACGTGTGGAGAATCAGCTGGCCCGTTGCAGTTTTGAGTTTTTTCTGAAGCACCAAAATGCTGATATTTTAGATTTCTTATAGGATTATAAACCTGAAAAGGCTATCTCTGCTGTTTAGAGTAGGTTACTTCAAGAAAAAAGTATCATGCCTAAAAGAATCAGCACATTACCACTGCTGGCCATGCTTAATTTCAGATACATTTTTGTGAAAGCACTATTTAAGAAATTGCCTTTGACGCTTGTGGTCTTCGATATAACAGTTTTGTTTATTTTTACTAATATGACCCTTTCTATGTCAAATCAGGCGATGATTCATTACAGTTCTACCAGGAGTGTTGTATTACTGCAGTTATTGCCATGTGTGTTAAATACTATATCCAACTGACATACAAGGACGATAAACAGAAAGTCCACAGAGTGACGGCTTCGTGCACAGTATTAGTAATTTAGCTTCTAATTAGGTGGTGACAGCAGGTACAAGCGTGAAGTACAAAAAAAAGGTACTCCGCGTGTAGGCATCGAGCTCATCTGATCTGATGGCAACAGCAACAGCTTCGTGTGCTTCCATCATGGCATGAAGTAAACCATTGCTCCTACAGATTCGTCCCTTAGACAATAAAATATTTTAGTCATTCAAACGCTGATATAGACTGCGGCATCATTAGCAAAGAAAACAGTCGGCAGAAAAGATTTTGCTCACTTCATGATAATGTAAGGGAGCAGCTGTGTCTTATGATGAACCTTGGAATACTTGCTTTTCCGATGTCGGTTGCAGGCCTGAGCACATGTCATGCATTGATTAGTAAACTCCATTCATTGTTTCATCAAATGCTGAATACTTTTTCTATGTTAAACATGAAGTATCTAATAAACATATCACTGGCTTCAACTCATACATTGCCGAGAATTCAATCAGCCACTACCAAGCATGTCTGACCAACTTTAGATAACCTGCGTCTAATCTGCGGCCCCAAGCAACCACCGGTCATTCCCGTCTGGCCCCCATGATTGACGCGTATAAAAAATCGCCGCTCTGAGTCGTCCACACCGAACTTTGCCAGGCCCGCCTAAATGTACTTCCTGCGTCAGAAGATCGTTGTGTCATCACACATCAATCAAAAGATTTTCTCGTCATCTTTTCTGGAATAAGGCAATAGTAGAAACAACAGGAAAATATGAGAGCATTAAACTAAGCCTAGCTTTTCGCAGCTCTAGCTGGATCGAAAATAAGGCGCGGATGGTGTAACACACCCTAACAGTCCTGCTGTCGCCTCGTGTTCAAAGCAACTGTAAAACAATTGCTATAGTTTATATTCGACTAAACCTAGTGTGAAGCAATAGCTGCAACATGGTTACACATGGTAAAGCTCTTCATTGAGAAACTAGAAAGAGGACATTTATGTGTTTAACACGGCTACCATCCCGTCCTTAGGGGATTAGACCCCGAGGGGAGACTATCGCCTTAGTTGTTGGCTGGTAGTTCTTCAATCCTGGTAGCATGTTCGGCCAGCCGAAATATTTCTCTTTGGGCTCTTGATCCTGAGCTTCGCAGAGGAGTCGCCGAAGTGCCTTTTGGTATATTTTCACTCTGCCTGTGAACTAGTGATCCCCCTGTGAACCCAAAAACAAAACGGTCCTCTTCCTTCCGTTTCTCCCGAATTGCGCTGTCCGGCCGTTTTTTCAAATGTCTTAAGAGAGCGAAACCATCTCTGCGTTGCCATTTAACATGTGTGCTCTGACCAATAACAGGCGAACGGTTTTTGTTTTAACTTTCTTGCTCACCGCATTACCAATGGGACGGCACGGATGCAACCGTAAGCTGGCAAAACAAAACGCGAAAAGGGACGGTCGCTCAGGAAGCGTAACGTTTACACTCAAGGGGTCCCCTGTTTATGTCTTCGCTCGTGCGTGCCAGGGGTGCCGTTTCCAATGCGATTCCTTCTTTGGGTTCGTACACTCAACCGGCCAGTAATGTACGTTTTCGGCGAGTGCAGGAGAAGGGGGGGGGGGGAGGGGTACGGCGCAGGCACGAGACAGTTCTCGCGAAAACTCTGTTGAAACAAGGAGCATGCACTGTGACAGGAGCGAGTTCAAGTTTTCATAGTGATATATTTCCTCTGTTATAAATATGCTTACATGCACACATGAGGCGCTGGCCGACAAGACAACATATTTCGCCGAAACGTGACAACCTTGGGCTTGGTGACTCTACAAACGCGTTCTTCTCGCCCTCTACTTCGCCGATCTCTATTCACCAGAAGCCGCTCATTACAAAAATAGTTTACCTTACAAGGCCAGTCTAGTTTTTCCTCGATGCGGCGGAGGGCTATGCATCCTTCTGTATAGTGTTCAAGCGGCGGTAATTTAAAATATTATTTGTGGTTTAGATCTTGTTAACAATAGATCAATTACGAAAGCAACGGCGTAAGCTTCCTTTGCCTGCTACATAATTCCTCTATCACGCCCTATCAGCGTGAGGGGCTACGTTATTGGAGACACTTTAGCTAATCTGTTAAAGGTATGACGCGAAAGCCTAAGCTACCAGCCCAAGTATAAAGTCATACTACAATCAAGCCGTATTAAACTTGGTTGCATGTCGTAGTGATAACGAGAATGCAAACGGGTCTGGCAAGCTGATTTTGATATCACCTACCCATTTGAAAGGAGCGACTGAGTTGGCAGCTCCTGCCCGTGGCATAGGGGTAACGTAAATTGAAATGTCCTGGCAGGCTGATTTTTAATTGAGGAGACCGTAGCTACTCCTTTTCACAATATAGCTGCGGCCGCCCGAGGCCTTGAAACCCTTACCGCAGTGTAGATTTCGCTAGAAAAAGAGCGAAGTGGGCCGATTCCTTCAGCAGAACGACTGGTATGACCCAGGATCTATTAGATTGCCGGATCCTGTCATCATGAATCACTTTGTCCAGTTCATCGCGAATGCCCTGGTTTTCTTGGGGCCACACACGGTAGGGGCTTTGGCGTAGAGGACGGGCGTCTTTGTCCGGTGTAAGTCGCTGCTTCTTAATGCTGAAAACCGTACCGGGTGTAGCTTTAAAGGAGGATGTTGAGGTGTTTGGCTACAGTGCTGAGTGAAGTCAACTGTGGACAGATATATCTCGATAGCTGCATTATATGCTGCTAGGTGAGGGAGGATGAAAACCTATCAGATGCATCCTAGCTTGTTGAGGGACACAATCCTCTTGCATTTGTTAACATGTCAATACTCGTTCGAAGCAGTTGAGCTTGTCCATTGAGAAAATGGGTCACACCACTCCTGAAACAGAGTCCTGCTGCTGAACCAATTCGGTCTTTCTCGACGACATCATCTGACCGGATTAGATATCTCGAGTACATGTGTAAATATACAATGACACTTGATAGAGGTGCTGAATACGTTTTCCATCGGCAGTGTGGATCAGCGGGGAAATCCTAAGAGGTCTTCAGCGCGTTGAGCTCGGCGAATAACCATCTTCCTATAAATCAGTACTCAGCTGCCGTGTTGTCTAATACAGTAATCGTGCGACTTTCCGCCGTTACTACCAGGTCCCTTTTTGCCTCCTTCCATTGCATGGCGCCCTTCGTGTCCTATCTTCACGTGGTCATGTATTCAATTAGCATCTGAGGCATGCAATTGACGTTTGACTTGGACGCAGTGTAACTTTGAAGAGTAGATGTGTCATCTTCGAGGGCTTGTTATGGAACGTCGGTGGAATGTCGTGATACGTCGGCACTCGTCGCAGTCGGCGGAATATCTACGTTTTTCTCTGTTAAACAGTCTCACCTCTTAATGAGGCTCTGTTTATTTCTCCGCTTTGAGGGCTAGGATGCTTCTTCGCACATGGATTTGACTCTGCGACAAAAATCTGTCCCTGAATAATGGTGGGGATTGGGACAGGCATCTCGGCGAAGCGTGGTCTCCCCTGCTCAGGAAGCCGTCGCTTTCCTGCGGACGCCCATCAGGACTGGTGTTTAGGGCACAGATGACGAGCCTGCGGAGGCCAATTTGTATGTACGGGCTGTAATGAAGACTGTACGTCCCAATCGCAGTGGAGGCACAGCAGTCAGTAGCTCAAAGCATTCCAGGCGTCGCACTCTCTTGGGGCACTAGGCCCGGACCGCTCATATGTCGGGGGGGCTGGAACATACGGAGTCCCATGGCATCAAGCGTAGGTCACCGCCAGTGTTCCAAAACTTTAGTTATAATGAGAATAAAGCTCAGCAGATATTAGCCCTTAACAATTCAGCTCAGTATTCTATTACAATTACCCCGGTTATAGCTTCAAGACTATTCAGGCAAATACCACCAACGCCGTGTGCGTGCGACACATTTTAGATATTGAGATGATAAAAGGAAGGATGTAGAATACCGCTACAGATCTCGGCGCCTGGCTCCGCCTCAGTGCTTTGAGGAACGTTTTTTTCTATTTATCATGATATGATTGTTGGAGAGAGGAAAGGGAATAGGTTTCCTGTTACGTAATGACTTCTTCAGAATGGGAACAGGCTGCTGTGGTTGCATTGTGAGGAGTGGGGGCGGCATATGTGTGTTAAGCTTGAGATGCATACAGTCACGTGGTTCTGTGTCTTTTATTTCCTCAAAGTTGAGCAGCTTGAGCGCATAGAAATGGCTCTGTAGACATACCTACATTAGGCAGCGTACCAGGTGCTGCCTAAAACGTATGCTAAATGTATTTTTCTCAAAGGCAGCGCTGCGTAGTGATTGCTTGTGCGAACCTCCATGTTTACAAAAGTCTTGTATAACATATCCGGTGCTTTGTTGAAAAGGCCTTGAGATTTGTTAGACTGGCGATTTCCAATAGCAGGGTACTTTATTCACTGCTGTCGGCCACTGGCAATGATTTTGGAAGATATCACGTATATTGGCAATTGTACAACAGAATATGGGACAAGGACGCGCGGATGTTCTTTGACAGTTGCGAGGTAGTAAATAAATTCTGGCACTGAGAATATGTCTTCTATTTAGGCTCTTATGCGTCCTGGTACCCCTACATTGGGTCTCAGTTTAAGCCTGGTCAGAGGTTTCAATGCAGTCAGCATAATACGCACTGAGACAATGGGTCTCGGGATTGCACGGGATTTATTTAATTGTGCATTGGAGGGGTGTGCACTCAAAAGCACCGCTTCAAGGTGCCCGGTAAAATGGCAGGCTGCCCACAATTGTTTAATACAATACATGGCTGTATGAACCACCTTTATAACGGTAACAATAACAATGAACGCGCGACTTTGTTTTTGCGGATAACATGGGACGAATAAAGTTACTATAAGCTCAATGCAGTGTTGACAGTAATACCGAAAGAGATTCACATGGCTGGAAGACTACTTGAGGTTTGACTCAAAGATTTCTTTTGTGGTAGCTGCAATAGGTAGCGCTACTATTTAGTTTTGTAGTAAAGGTAACTGAGGCCACTGGCATAGAGTATTCAGGGAGTTTGATAAGCGAGGGTGTGAAGGAGTAACGGATGTCACACCGATGTTATAGCCTCCAAAGATATACATGGATGCGATTCGAGGAGGCTGATAGTTGCATTGCTGTGCAAATAGGAATGGGGCATTCGTCGACATTAAATTCGTGCTACAGTCAGATAGGGCGGCATCTCGGCAGTGACCAGCAAAGCATAAATCTCAAATAAAAATTACACCTCTAATGAACACTGGGAAAGTGAGGTCGTCAAATTTAAGGTAATTGTTGCAAGAAGTCCATATCATTTGACTCTTTTAAATATATTATATGTGCATGAACACTTTAACCAAAGACGAGTTTTTTTGCTCATGGGAATGGTTTCTGATTTAAAACAGTAGCTGTCGTGTAAAAGGCCCGATAAATTGATAAGACTAACCAACGCCTCCGTGCCCCATTTGGTCTATTTCACATCACCATAGAAGATATCAATATTTTAATGTTTCAGGTGCAATTTCAGACGCCTTGTGGCAAATGTTTCGAAAAAAAAAATTGCAGCACACTACCCTTACTTCGTATGTCAGACACATTACTTACCTAAGTATGGAAGGAAGCATACACTTTCAGGGAACAAACCAAGAATATTAAGGAAAATTATGCCAGGTTTCATGCTTCAAGCAATGTTGTATCTCGCCGCTGTATGCCAATCAGTGCGATCTATGCGTGTAATTATAGCGGACCGCACGCCTCTAATATGTTTGCGATCATCCTTGAAGGCTTCGCTTCAGCATCCACATTGTCCTTCAAAGTTAGACTTAACCAATTTGGTATTGTATAATAAATGTACTAGAACGTTGCCTTATATTTCTGTTTATGCGCAAGGAAATAATTACGGGTGAAGTCGAATATTGTGTTCTCTATCTCTATATGGTTAGAACTACACACAAATGCTTAAATGTTTATTTATTCAGACGTGATAACATATTAAAACTTCCTTGTTCCCAAGTAGCTGGAACTGGCCTAAGCATATACTAAATGAATGTCTTAGACTCTGCACTAAAGCGCATCCATTCATAGGAACCAAAAGGCTAAAATTCTCTAGTCTGGTAGCTAACTCATATTTAGTAACACATATCCAGATTTCAAGCTTAGTGAAATGGGTGTAATTACTAGTTTTGGGTTTTACACACAAGTAGCAAACTTGAGATTTTTTCAAGGATCATTACTGTTTTCTATTTCAGGAAAGAGTTGAGATCTTAAAAATTAGATTTCAAAAAAAGTATAAATTTTAAATTTGGGAGTAGACATTTATTTTTGTCACGCGCCTTAATATTTTGCGCATGTTCATTGCACAAGCTAGTATATAATATATATAACAAAATGGGGGGGGGGGGGGCTCTGTGCGACAAAAGGGCAAAATACAAGACTTCGGTAGCTAAAAAATCTATTTTGCTCTTGTTATGCTAGAAAAGTGTCCGAATAGCGTTCAAGCACAGTTCTAGCATGAAGCAAGTTCCAGATAAATGTGTTTAATATTACGCGCGATTTTTCTCTTATTGCAGGAGATGGAGAGTGCACACTTTGGATTACCGCAGAGAATGTGCACAATCCTCCAAACGAGTGCCTTTTTGCAATGTTAGCATTATGTGGGAAGGTGGCATACAACGCCTACTTGCACGAGCTGGACACGTGCAGAGGATATGGAGATCTCTTCAAGGACCCATATCCGTCGACAACGTTAAATGGGAAGAAATCATGAATAAATTACATTTATGAAATCCTAGCATGTAATGGCAACATTCAATCAGATTCGACTAGATATTGGTCACAACTAGCTTGCCATTGTCCCTAGATTGGTCTCCTGTATATTAACTACGTTGAGCCCTAGCCGCCGAGCCGACAAAAGAGCTGTTCATATAGTGTTTTTCTAAATTGTCGTAAGTGTTTTGTTCGAAGGTATTTATCAGCAAAGCTAGTCAGCCAATAATAAAATTATTTTTCTGATAAACGGTCGCTGCGAAAACAACAGATCTCTTTTTTTTTCGAACAGCTACGTTGCTTTTCAATCAGTCTTCTACTCCATAGTTTTATTTTAAAGCATTCAAATAAAAGCTAACATTCAACGGCAACTGCATATGTACAATAGTCTACTGCGCACACAAAGCTTTATCGAATGGAGGATCGTGAAGAAAAGCAGATTTTGTCAGGACGCGCGTCTGCACTATAATGTGGCGTTTCTGTCTTCCAGGAAGCTTTTTTCATCGCGCGAAGTTCCGCAAGGTATCATTCTTACACTGTATGAAAGAAAATAGCTCTTTACGTTAAAGCTAGCTTGACAGAATGAACGGAGATTATATTGTTTGACCGAGATCTACAGCACTCTCTCTCAAGCATTGTTCTATTAATATGTGAGCTAATTACTATTTGCTCTATAATAATTTTCCTCGAACAAAAAGAGAACGAAAGTGCCCTACAGGTCAGCCGGATCAGCACAACTCTTAGTGGCATTTCGTGGCCAAAGACTCATTGCATGTTTTAAAAATCGGTTTATGCTTAGCTGTGACACCCTGCAGATAGCACACAGAGATAGAAGCACCTCGCTGCAAGGTGGTATGTACAAATGAAGCGAATTACACTCATAACTCACAACGTTGTTTCATTTTTTTCTTTTTTGAGGAAGTGCAAGAAGTGATGATTTTCAAGAAGGGTTTTCTGGCGGGCAACTTGGTGCTTGTCGTTTAGGAATAATCTGCGCGAAGAAACACGGACAGAGACAGAAAACCCGTACACACATAGGGCGCAAACATCCAACCTTTATTCGAAAAATGATTCGGGCATGCCTATTATACGCTCTAAACAACCACTAGGTACTTCAATGTACGTTGAATCTATTTTTGATTTGCCAAGCATTTTTTGGTGCTGGTCCCTGATGTTTGAGTGGCCACAATCACACACGCCCACACACAAAGGCAAAACCGACGTGGCAGTCAAGCGCTATGTAGTAGCCCTTACAGACGGCTAATACGTGCAAGGGAATAGCGCAGAACCGACCCAGTGGTGGCGAGAGGTAAACAAATAATCTGTACTGGATAATGGATGTTCGCGCTCGTACGATCAAAACACGAAAATGAAGTGCACGAAGTTTAAACTGGCAAGCCGGCCGCCATGGGACTGAGGCTTTGGAGCGAGCCCGTAAGTTTTGAAAGATGCAGATAAAGGCTTTTCCTACAGGCATTTGATTTATCCGATGGGAAATCGTAGCAAGCTCGATCAAGGAGATCTGTTGTGCTTGCCTAAAGTATGTCCATCGTCATCTGAAGTACATACCATACTTCGCTTTATCGCAGCTTCATTTCGGCCGTGGTGGCTGTAATGGTGTTATACTTTCAAGGTTAATTGCAGTTTTTAAGTTTTTACTGACGTTAATCAGAAGGGACTTCCAATTCAATGCCAACTCTCTTGTTCGGGTTGGGGGCAGGGTGATAGTACGTTTTTTTTGGATTAGGTAGTTTACAAAGAGAAATGTGATTTGTGTTTTCGTCGAGGAGATGAGACAAGTGAGAATGTGTAGGAGAGGCTATTGAGCTCTTAGTTAAGGCAGAGGGGCGGATTTCCTCCTCACAGGGTGTAAGGCCGCATTAAAAAGCGACTCGCACGTGGAGTCGCGCTGGCGGTTGATGCGTTGTTTTTTTTTTTCTCCTCCTTTTCCCCCAAGGCATCGCTAAGACGCGAACGCAGCCGGGATCAACAGTGGCACGCTTCTGCGAACCAGCTTACGGTCAGCAGAGGGCGACAATAGGCGCGACACTTGCCCCCCCCCTCCCCCCGAAGTAGGCAATCAGCCCAGCGTTCTCCCGCTGTGCCCGGGACATTCCGAGCGACGGCGACTGTACACTGCTCTGTCCCCCACCCCTTTTCCTCGAACGGGACGGCTGAGTGACCTCGTCTCGTGATCCCCCGCGGCGTTTCTTTCACAAAGGCGCAGCTGCAAGGTCGCGTCGTAAACACGCTGAGGAGTGGAGGCAAAGACAGGCGCCGTGTGAGAGGGTTTGGGGACCGGCGAGTGGAAAGAGTGTGTGTTTTGAATGTTGTATTTTTATTTGAAGTAATTAAGGACCTTTGTCCGAGATTATTCCCAACCCAGGGGGGTTGTGGCATGTTTTTGAATAATTTGATTGGCTGCTTTATTTTCGGGGCGGATCACCGAAGGTGACCGCCCTCGGGCCTTTGTTGATGTTTGTCATCAAAAAGCGATCCTCGGACCATGTTTGTCAGTCAAGATTGAGGCTCCGTGCTTAGCACGTATTTACAGTCCCTAGGCTTTAACCGAGATTCTCGGTAGAAAAGGGCTTGTAGTGACTTCTCTGTGAGAGAGTCTATTTTGTCTTAAGTTGCAGTTGTCTGTGTGACTTGTTACTGTAACTGTTTGCCAATGTAAATTATATTTTTCATCTGTAAATATATATCTTCTCCTGACCATCATCAGATCATCGTCTACTGTTCTCGTCTTCTGCTTCTATACCTGCCAAACAACGAACATAACATCACTCACTCAGTCCGGAGCTACAAAACTCTAGGGTCTATGATCTTCAGGTCAGAGATAAGGAGCGATTTCTTTGAAAAAAAGCGTGTTTATTTATTTGCTTATACCTTACAAGCCTCCAGAGAAGCATTGTGCAAGGGGGAACAAATACAAAGATATTTGCAAAGGGGGTTAAACAACAAAAGCATCGCAAGTACAGGAAAACAGTGGTAATTATATAGATCTGTGAACATAATAAGCAATATATTGCCATGCAGAGAGTTGTAAGAAGTATTAGGCAACAAATCATATAACGCAATCGAGACGATTGCAAAGTATTACAGATGCAAAAAAATGCCCACGATTACGTTACTTCCTAATGCGAAATTTGAGCGCAGCCTAGCTTCTTCACCTTTTCGATATATTGAGGCAAAGATTTCGAGCAAGACACGTATGTATAATTACAGACAACTTTTTAATTTTTCATGCGTATTCGATCAAGAAACGCTCCACAAACAGTTGTTGGCTGTCATGAAAGAAGATTTGTGGTCGGAGAAAGGAAGAGAGCAATTGAGTTATTGGAAGGTTACAGGAAGCAGCGCGTGAGCCCATAGGAAAGTTGCGCGACGAACAGATAGCGGCGATGACGCCTCTACCGAGTGAAGCGAGTAAAAATAGGATGCACGCTCCGTGATCCGCTGACAGCCAGCTGGCGTTTCGGGAACCGGAGAGCACCCTCACCGCCACGCAGGGAGAGATGGGACCCCATCCATCACTTTCTGCATGGCGGCGACGGTGTTCGGCGCAGTCAGGTTGTCTTGACTCGCTAGCGGCGGCAGCGGCATCAGTCAGTATCAGTCAGTCGCTCCTAGCGCTGCCTCCGGCGACTTCCCCCCCCCCATTTCTTGTGTTCTCCGGTTGCTGCGCGCGCTCATGCCCACATGGTTCGCCGCTGAGTGTACCCCCCTCCCCTCTTCCTGCGAGGCTCCGGTTGCCGAAGCGCCGGCTCGAACTGGAGGGATGCAAAGACGACGGAGCTGGAATTACGAGGCCGAAGTGGTCGACGACGACGACTCGAAACCCAAGAATGGGCGCCAAAGAGCTGCGCTCTAAAAAAAATATTTTGTAGATTTAACTATACCACAGAACTACTGCGCACCACCAAAGCCCCTTCAACGAATATTACTTAAATGACGGAAACATACATGATATGCTAAGCGTTAGAAATTAAGTGCTTCAGTAGATCTTCACGAGATGCATCGTGATTGTGGAGCGATGCGATGCTGTTCGGAAGATCGTTTCACAGACGGATGGCGCGTGGGAATGATGAGTATTTAAAAGCGTTAGAACTGCCGTAAATGCGAGCATAGCTGTAGTCTTTATGCAATCTATGCGATAGGTAGGAGGGATGTTGTAGATGACTTAGGGATGATCGAGTGCAATGGGCGTATTTATGAAAAAGAGATAGAAGGACGATATCTCGACGGACTTTTAACGGAGGAAGTGAAAGTTCAAGCTTGAGTTCGGTTACGCTTACCTGGAAATTATAATTACGCGAGATGAAACGACAAGCTCCTTTTTGTATTGCTTCCAACTTCTATAGAAAATATTTCTGATGAGTTGACCAGATGGAGGAGCTGTACTCTAAGAGCGAACAAACAAAAGTTATGTAGGGAAATTACGAACGTGAAATGTGTTTTGTAGGTTGCGGCGAAGAAATCCTAATAGCCTGGAAGCGTGAACAGAAATATTCGTTATATGATCTGCCCAACAAAGATTTGGAGTGAGGGGGACGCCTAGATACTTGTACCGTGTAGTCCGAGCCACTGTAACGTTATTAATGTGGTATACTAATTCAAATTGCTGATTTTTGTGACAAAGAAATTGTATTACATTTGGGAGTGTTTAAGGTCATAAGCCACGTTTCACACCAGTCGTTAACATGGTTCTGATCATTTTAAATTAAAATGTGTTCTTTAGTGTTTTTATTGCACGATAGATGATGCAGACATCAGCAAATAGGCGTGTGCAAGAGGAGATGTTATTAAGCAGGTCATTAAGAAAAATCATGAAGAGTAATGGGCCAAGGACGCTTCCTTGCGGCACACCTGATTTGACGTAGGAGGGAGGATAGGAACAATTATTAACAATGGTGAACTGCTGGCGACTGGCAAGAAAATTACGGAGTTATGATCAATTTAGTGAATCTAGTTTGACGGCAGAAAGTTTAGCTATAAATCGCAGTGCGCTACACGATCAAACACCATAGAAAAGTTCGAAAAGATGCAGTCTCTCTGTAAGTTACTGTTCATGTTCAAATGTAGGTCAGTGGTGAATTCAAATATCTGCCACTTACAGAAAAAACCCTTCCTAAATCCATGCTGCCCGGGGAAAAAGAATTTATTAGATTCTAAGTGATTGTAGATATTCGATGCGTTAATGTACTCAATCATCTTGCAGTATTGAGATTGGGCGATAATTTTCGCATGAATGTTTATTGCCACTTTTGAATACCGGTAGTACCTTTCCTATTTTCCATTCGGAGTGGAGCTCACTTGTTGACAAAGACTGCCTAAATATATGAAGTAAGGTGGTGCTGGAGGCTGAAATGGTAATTTGAGTATTTTTGAATTACAGTTACAGGCACCAGAGGAGTAGGAAACCTTATGTTTATTAATCAGGTGTACTATGTCATCAAGTGTAATGTCAACTGATGCCATATGAGGGTAATCAAAAACTGGTGCGTGCGGGATGTTAGAAATATCTTCTTTGGTGAAAAGAGAGGTGAAAAACGAGTTAAAGACTTTAGGACAGTAAGTGTTGGAGTAGGGGGTGTTGTTTACGCCGTCTATTGAAATATCGTTACACAGGCTAGGATTACCTATTGTTTTCCACAATTTGCTTGGATTATTTTTCAGTACTATAGGAAGGAGTTCTCAGAAATATTTATTTTTTTCTTCACACAGAGCAGAGCAATACAGTTTTAGGTAGTTTTTATACTTATCCCAAGCACATAGCGTACACTGGCGTTTTGCGATTCGATAAAGTATTTTTTTCGTATTTTACAGACGGTGGTGCTGTCCTGTAAACCAAGGGTTTGAATTATTATTTGATATTGAGATACGTGGGACGTGTTTTTCTCTAAGTTAATGAAGCTTGTCTCGATAAAGAACCCAATTATTTCGAACTGACCGGTGGTGAAACAAATATGATTGGACGTTATCTGAAAGCTTTTCAAGTTCGGCATTAATGAGAGCGTAGTTAGCACTGTTATAACCCCGTATCTGTTTTCGCGCAACGCCAGTGAATTGAAGCGGAATATTAAGTGTTCCTTGGAGTAACTTATGATCGCTAAGCCCATTGAAATAAGCACTGTTATAAACTATATCAGGAGTGGTAGTAACGATGAGATCTAATATATTAGGACCACGGGTGGGTTCGGTAACTACTTGAAATAGGTTGAAGTCTAAAGTTAAGATTATCAAGCTTGTTGAAGGAGAACAAGGGGATGAAGCCCTTGCCAGGTAATTTGTGGAAAATTAAAATAGCCGTGTAAATAAGTGGCGTGAGGCTGGAAGAGATCAAATGCCCTAGCAATGCTTTCACGCAGTTCATCTAAAAAAGAGCGGTCGGAGTTTGGTGCGCGGTAACAATTGCCTATCAATGGTTTTTTCGAAGATGCAATGCATGCCGTCTAGATTATTTCAATTTCTAAAGTGGCATTGATAGCAAATGATGTGACCTATATTTTAAGGCCTGAGAGGACACCTCCCCCTCGCCTATCGGTGCGAACGCCTGTATATATTGAAAAGATTGGAGCCAGAAAGAACTTCGCAGTCGCCGATATCAGAATGTAACCATGTTTGTGTAAAAGTTATTACACCGGAATCACTGTCTTTAAGAAAAGATGAAATTAGGGCGCACTTTGATAGCATACTATGAATATTAGTAAATGATAGTGATAACTGTGTAGAGGTAGACGATTTCGGTTTTTTGTGTATGCGCGCGCAATTGCCTCTTACCAGCTATTGATCTAACTGCTCGATCGAATTAGTAGTGACATTGTAGACATACGTTTTTGAGTCCATGCGCAGTTTGCCAACTGATAGCTTATACTTTTTGATAAATCGGTTTTGATAATTCTATCAGCTTTGCCCTCGCTTTCCACGCGGCAAGGAAAAAATCTTCGCGGAAAGCAAAATATCTGTCCTTAAGTTTTGGCCCAGCAGATAGGATGAGCGCTTTGTCCTTGAAATAGGTCAGCTTTACGATTATTAGTCTCTGCTTGTAAGCGCTATATTTCTGCAGTCAATGAACCCGCTCAAATTGTTGGGTAGTGGTGGTAATACCCAAACTTTCTGTGCAGAAGGTTATAATCGCTTCCTCAGGTTTTGCCCAGTCTTCAACAGCCACATACCACATTCCAAGAAAAAAAAAGAAGTTTAGAGCGCCTCATCCTATTTTCCGCATTGTCACACCATGATACCATGGCAGTCAGCTGTGTCGAAAGGCACACAACTTCAGTATTATTTCCTTACTCCGTTGTACTATGTGAGTTAATCTATATTCGCGACTTTAGCACTAGGCAGACGAACTTCATTTTCACTTGCTGCCAGCTTTTCTTTGTCGTCTTTTATCTCCTGCAGTAAGGACGCATCACCTCTTCAAGTATACGGATAGTTCTGAGAGCCGTGGCAAATGCATCAGATTCACATTTCGACATCGGACCAGGGTTAGATTCGATATCACCCTACAGCATAAGTAAATGTTGCACAAGATAGAACAACTCGCAGACGAAAACGCCATCAAACGCTTAAACAAGTGTTCGAGAGCGGGTAGGCACGACACCGCGACAAGACAGTAGTTGTAAACTTTTAACGCACATCGCATTGTTAAGGTAGCTAACCTGCCACATTAAGCAGAATGAGCGCATCTTCCTTGGTGCGAAGTGGTGCCAGAATTCCTAGCTTGCTCGATGGTTTTTATGCTCCTTGCCGGCCGCCTCGAACGCTGGTGTCGTAGCTTCTGGTAGCCATACAAACGGATAAGCTTCATCCAAAACCGGTGAAGGGATGGTCGAACTGAGCGAGGACAGTGCAAGATACAAAGGTGGTATCTCGCCAGGTTCGAAGAGCCGTGAATAAGCCGTCCAAGTGATAGTAGCCTGCAACCTTAAACAAAATGAGCACATCGTCCTTGGGGAGATGTCGTGCCCCTTCGCAATTGCTTGGCTATTTGGCTAATAATTCCAGAACGCACGACTATCAATCAAAATCAGGACAAGGTATAAAATGCACAGAACCAATGCTGGTTGGTTGGTTGGTTTGTGGGGTTTAACGTCCCAAAGCAACTCAGGCTATGAGAGACGCCGTAGTGGAAGACTCCGGAAATTTCGACCACCTGGGGTTCTTTAACGTGCACTGACATCGCACAGCACACGGACGCCTTGCTTTTCGCCTCCACCGAAAAGCTGCCGCCGAGGCCGGGATTCGATCCCGCGTCCTTGGGAACAGTAGTCGAGCGTCGTAACCACTGCGCCACCCCGGCGGGGTAGAACCAATGCTGTTTTATTACAATATATTGCAAATATATGCTTTCTTGCGCATGCGCACGCTCTGAATAAAATTACTACATGATGAAAGGCTGATGATAAAAGAAAAACATATTTTCGAAAGCTGTATGAAGTACTGACGTATGTCAGTACTTCAACCACTTTTCACAGCTCTTCCTCACATTTTTATTTCCCCTTACCGACCAAAAATAATAGCGTCGAAAACCACGGAGAAACAGTGCAAGTCTTTGAGATGGAACGCTGAGTTTGTTTCTAAGGGCGTACCCAAAATGCAATTGTACTGCTTAAAAATTAGTTTAGGCCAGCACAGTTTGGTGAGTACTGATTTTTCTTCGAGGCCATGAGATGCAATAAAGCACAGCCACTGTATATGTGGTGAACGTCGTCTTGTGTTCGACTGTGTCTGAGGAAGTTTGCGGCAGTTTACCATTGATTTAGATGGACACACCGACTCAAGTTTCAAGCTTCAGAAATTACGATAGAGACACAAATGTTTCATCCTGTTTTGGTTTAGCCCGAGAAAATCCTTGTGATAATCAGGGAGCATTAATGTATATTTTTTCAGTCCTGTTCAGAAGGTTTCAAATTTGTAGGGAACGTATTTTTTTCTCTAAGAATGCAGCAAAATCAGCATTACTTAAGTGGTGAACACTTCATTTGATGAAACTAACTCCTTCGACATAGTCTGCTGGATGACATACGAACAGTTTCTTTTTAACACACAGGTAAATCTAAAATTAAAAATAATTTACTTCCCCAACTTCGAAAATACCGTTTCATAGTGCAATACTCTAATAAAACCTAATTGCATGTTTCCAGTCTAACTGACAAGTAAGAGAGATGTCTACATTTTGCAACCTAATGCTCTTGCTACATAATAACTATTAGGTAAAAGCCCCGTTTGCCTAATTAAACCTAAGATAAAAGTCAAAATTCTGTAACGGCAAACAGGTGCTTAACCATTTCAAATTTTTCATACCATAAAGGAAGTTTGTAAGTGGCTATAAAATTTGGAGGTGCAATATTTTGGCGCCATATATAAAACCCTCGAGAGGTGCATCTTGAAGTTAGCCTTGTAGATTGAAATCTACCTTTGCTAAAATTATGTTACCCACAAAAGGTGCAGAAAAAACAATATTGATGCATGGGCTTTTACATCGCAGTCCTAATCCCCTTCTAAAATAGCTGAATTCAGATGTAACTACGAAACATGAAGAAAATATTCCCAAGGGATCGCGAGCTACTACGACTTCAATTTTCCAAGATCTTTGTAATAATTTATGAGTTGCAATACAGTTTTCATTGTGCGTAGCTTGAAACGTCCTTAATGTCCACCAAACATTTTTCATTCCAATATTAGTAGTGGGAAAGAGCAGTTAAGTCCTCGACAAGATAGAGCCTTTTTGGCACGAGACACTCAAAAGAGTTTTCTGAAACGGAAAAACCACGCTCTGGAAGTTGTCGTTTCGGTTGCAATTGCCCTAAAAGATGACCAGGCTTATTTGCATTTGCGATGAAGAACTCCTGCAGCAAATCCTCATGGCGTATACGAAATACATTTTCCACACAGCTACAGCACAGGAGATTGGGAAGACTGTAGATTTTCACACTTGCGAGTCGCGAAGGACGCGCGACTGTCTGTCGCATGCGACCAGAGAGCCGCGCAGAGCGACCGATGTTCACATTTGCGAATGCTTCCTAACGATTGCTTTTCAAACCGTGCCTACCTTGACTGCATGTTCACCACAACTTACGTTCACGTCAGCTGAGCCGCTGATTGATTTAACGGTGTGCGACGAGCAGTCGCACGGCTGGAAAATCCAGCACTGCCTGAACGGCCCGCGACTGTCGCCTTTCGACCGATGCAACCATTTGCGGCAGCTGCTCTTCGACCAAAACAGTCGCACGACCTCAGCGACCCGCGCAAGTGTGAACGGGCCTTAATTAATTAGCCATATGTGGTCTAAAGCCTGAATTTTCGAAGACCTCGATAGCCTCTGCCGTAATTGAAGAGAAAATAGGAATGTATAATGGACCTACATTCCTTGTTCGCTTTCCAGTAGCTCTGGCTCTCGCGATAAGACTCGGATCTTTACTAATTTTGTGGCTGCCAGTGCATTTTGTGGCTGCCAACATCCTACTTTAGTGGTAGGTTGATGATGAAATAATTAGAGCACCAAAATAAGAAAATTGTTTTTCAAGATATCTTCCTTCTGGCATGACTAACAGGTTCCTAGATTCGGAATAACGTTACAACAGACAGGATAATTATTTGAAATCTGCTGTTAGGGCGAAATGGCGCTTTGCAGTATGAATCGGAATATTTATGTTGGCAAAGTGCAATAATGCGAGTTCGTGTTTTTTGGACGATAAAAAGTAAATCGTAGTACATGTTACTAAACGAAGTTTAGGGAGGCCGTTGACATACCGAACTATGCCTAGTCTTTATTGTCCCTCTATAATATCTTTGTGTAACACAAATCATATGAATGACGAATCTCAAGGCCTTAAAACGAGGAAGGCAGTGGTATGAGCCGACTGCTTGTCGAGAGTACAGACATAATTTAGGCGTATAACCATCCTCGAGCACCCAGTGAGGCGTTCATTGAGATTTATTCATGGTTAGCTGCAGCCGAATTCAGTCCTCGTTAGCGCTCTTTACAGAGGTATTTTCACCAGTGTGTGAGGAATTGCCTTACTAAAATCACTACCATCACGTGGTAGCCTACGATCCTGAGGTTTTCCCCGGGGTTCAAGAGATGCAAGTGACACAGGTGCAGACGGCGCATTGAAAAAAGCGGCCTCTCAGGTGGGGAATTTTTGGTGGTTTGACGGCCATCAACAGCCTTGTTTTCAAGCCGTTACAGTCAACATTGGTAGCATAATAATTTTCCAATATATATTATAGAGGGAAAATATTACTATCCTCTAGGAGGTACTTCGTTTTGTAACACAATGAAGTACCAATACATAGTTGAATAGTCTGAGGCTGCTCGAGCCAGGAAAAAAGTAGGCCTTGCGGGCAGTTTAACCAGGGGGACAGAATGATTACGAATTCGAAATGAGAGTGATAGCAGCAGAAAAAGGTGTCAAGATCTGCAGCTTGCATGTTGTGATGACGGAAATGTCGAGACCGTCACTTCAAAGTGTACCTTAGATCAGACGCCCGAGTGTAGGGGGAACAGAGCTCCATACTACCCTGAAATATTAGAAGCTTAAAGTTGCCCCACTTAAACAGTGCTTCAGAGGGAAGTGAGGTTTTGTCTGATTGGCTTCAGATGCTAGAGCAATGCATGTCCTTGCTATCGTTTTAGTCCTGGTCTATGTCAAAATATTTCTTCTGGATGCACTGGGTGATTCCTGCGTAAATATTCTATCCATGTTGTCCCTTTGTCTAGACTGCTCAATTTTTGAAGAGTAAGAAAGAATAAAAATGGTTTAGATGGAAACAAGAATAAAGGCGCGTGATTCGAACGTCGTCAACATTAAGGCAGCAAGTCAGCCAGAGCTTGTGCCTTCGCCCTTTGGCAGGACGAAGGGAACCTAGTTTGTCGCTCCCAACCTGCCGTTTGTCTTGTGCGGATGTGCACATAATGCTGTTCCGAATTCCGTCCACGAAAGATGCGTTGACGGGGAAGTGAGAGGCCTGGTGTCCTTCACTTTTCAGCTGGTTGTTCCCAGCTTCGTCGTATCATCTTCATGTGCTGTTCATTGCAACGGAGGGGAAGAGAGGGGCGGGAAGGCCTTTGCACCTTCTACGTGGTGAGCCGCAGGAACGACAAGCGCAAAACTACGTCTCATGTCGTCGTTGTGGCCAAGACATATGATGCGCAAGGTGAGAATGCCAATCGCTCTTCTGTGGCGAAGAAAACTGCAATTTCCCATGACAAGCAACGCAAGACTTTTTGCAGTTGCACACCCGAAGCCTATAAATGTGGAGATATTCCCGAGTATTGCAGGAGAATCCGACGCATTCGATCGGAAGACGAAGGCCCAAAGGTTGAGAAGTGTGTGAATTGAAACTCGCTCAGTCTGGCAGTGGCAAAAAATGGTAGGCCCATAGTCAATACCAAATTTATGTATAACAAACATTCACGACACCATATGTTGTGACGGCCACCAAGCTAATGAGCGTGGATAAAATAACCCTAGCTGTCGGGTTTAGTAATTCCGTTATATGTATAACATTTGCGGTATACTTGCGCAAATACACGAGGCGAAAGAGTTCACTTCTTAATATTTTACGCGATGTCTACTAATGTAAGAAATAATTTTTTTTTAATCTTGTAGTCGTGTGGGTTAAGGGGGCGCGGAAACAAAATTAATGTTTATAAGGATGCTAATTCTCTTGAGCACAGTATCGCTGTGATGCTTTTGTGCACATGACGTACCATCAAAACCTTGAGAGAATAAATACAGACTTCTATAAATGCCACAGGAGGAAAGGGAATAAAAAACAGCTTCAATTTCTACAGAAATTGTGCATAGATTTCAAATGATGCTGTGTATACAAGTAGCGAGCTGTTCTCTATAATACATTTATCAAATAATATATTGTGCATGTAGGTTTGAAACCTCCATGTGAAATCAGTGTATCTATCGCGAAATGTTTCCTGACAACGAAGCGCAATTCCAGCTTGATACAAAAACACCCACTTTTTTCGGTTTGTGTTACTTAAAGCCGATTTCAAAATCAAATGCATCTCTTATCTCTTTCAAGGTTTTACCGAATAATACTTTACAAGATATACTCCTTGAAAAAATTACAAATCACGTTTTACGGCAATGCCGTTTATTGTGCTATGCTGGACAGTTTACTAGGATGCCCGCAAAACCGGTGTTTTGGGGCACGCTCATTTAAACAAGCAAATAAAATATCTCTGTTTTGTTCTACATATCAAGAAGGCGTCAGTTTAAATATTTTTTTTATTTCTAAACTTATATTAAGCTTTCTTCCCCCTGTATTTCGTGATCGTTTTAAAGTGACAACGCTTTTAAATTCTCTAACCTCTAGCAGCTGCGTGGACGGGCACGCTGCTGACCGCCTATGGCCAACTTCAAACGCCTGTTAATCAACAACCCAGTAGCAAGCAAAAGGGAGGTGTCTCCTGGATATTTTTTATATCTAGGGCTCATGTTCTCCATAGTCTGCATTTTTTGAAAACTTCCGATTCGGTTCACCCCGCACTATATATTTTTGGCGACACTTTATTTTGCTCTTAATTGCCCTGCTATATTGTTTCGCTTGTTTAATTCGCATATAATTGGACGTCTAGTCAGTTAAAGGTTGCCGCTAATAAAGCGCAGGCCCACTTTATACTTTTGATTGTTTAAGCCGTCAACTACGTCTTATTCCCGAACACAGGTACACACTCACACACACACACGCACGCACGCACGCGCGCGCGCACGCACACACACACACACACACACACACACACACACACACACACACACACACACACACACACACACACACACACACACACACACACACACACACACACACACACACACACACACACACACACACACACACACACACACACACACACACACACACACACATGTATTGTTACGCCGCATAGCTGCTTATTGAGAAGCAGCCGAAGCGGAAGAAGAATAAGCAGAGGAAGCGAGGCGTGCGCAGACTGATCCGGGTTTCTGAGCTGTGTGCGTCCGTCCTTCATTCGACATTCACCGCTATTAAAATAATTTCGTCCGCTACAAAAGCGTTCTGAATCCGCCAGTACCTCGTCGCAGCCGTCGTGTACCAGGTTTGCCACCTTTATCTCCTCAACAGTACCTTTCAGTGGATTCCACCCGCCCGACGCAGACTCGTAAACAGTGATCTGAAGAGACGACGACCTTTCCCCACCAGCGAGAGCCGCGTATGTTCCATGGTGAGCCCGAAGATGACGTTGAAGAATCGCTGCGACATTACGAAAGATGCAGCAAGTACAGCCGCTGGAACTCAATCGCACGTCTGTACAATGTTGTTTTCTTCCTCGCTGGCATGGCTCTGACTTGGTTTGACAACCACGAGGGAATCCTGACGACCTGGGACCGATTCGTTGAAGAAATTACGGAGTCGGTTGGGGGATACCCTTGCAAAGAAGGAACGCGCTGAGCATCACCTTTCTCAGAGAGCCCAGCTGGCCGGTGAGACATCCACATGTTACATCGAGGAAATATTGAAACGGTCGCATTGTAAACTGGCAGAAGTCAGAAGAAGACAAGGTAGGG
Organism: Amblyomma maculatum; assembly: GCF_055883805.1. Lineage (NCBI taxonomy): Eukaryota > Metazoa > Arthropoda > Arachnida > Ixodida > Ixodidae > Amblyomma > Amblyomma maculatum. Next base: position 204,898 of record NW_028146753.1, on the reverse strand, counting down.
CACCTTTTCCAGGATATTGCTGAGGATGTGTACAACTTCCTTATTTCGCAGGACACCCTTGCCACAGTAGCAGATGTCATCAAGCAGTGCCGAGCATTTGAGACAAAGGCACGTCGGATAGCGCCCAAATTTGGCCGGCTTTCTAATGTGACAACTGTTGCTGGTATCGGCATTTCGGAGACTGAAGACATCGCTTCTATGGGGGTCAGGAGGATTATACGCGAGGAGATGGGTACTGTCATGTGGTGGTGTAGGTCGGTGACACAAATGAAGAGTCGGCGTTTGCATTGAAGAAACTCTTTAATAGGCTGACTTGCGCCCGCAAAAGAACTAAGCAACTAGGCGGCGGCGATAGCAACAAACGTGCACGTCGATCTTCGAACAAAGAATCCCCGTCACACTCGTGAACGCTCAATTTAAAGGCTGCTCACAACAATCTAGATAAGTAGCAAACTGCTACTAGCACAACCTGCGCAATCTTCGAGACAGATCTCGGCGCGTTTTTTGTGACCAAGAAAATCATAACGCGTCGTATGACGACAAAGAACATGAACAAACACGGGATACACAATTGATACGCGTGCCAGGATCACAGTGATAAGCCCGCATGCCGGCGGCCGTTTAAAAAGCTGTTTAAAAAACAACAAATAACGTTTTGAAGGTTTCGCGGGAATATTCATCGGCGACGTATAAATTTCGATGTACCTTACCACCCGACATTGAAGTCCGTATCATCATGGAAACAGCACACGCCATGGGCTGCACAAAATAGCAGCAAACCATCTTACAACAACGGCGTGGAGCGGACCCTGCAACCAACATCGTGCACTCATTTCTAGCAGCGTCCATCCCATCCGGATTAAGTGCCTCGTGGTGCTCCTCGTCGCGCTTCTGTCGCCCCATATCGGCCTCCAAGGGATCCCGAAATGAACTACCAATGCCGCCAGCAACCCGCATGTTACGGCTCTGGGGACACCGGACATATCTTCCGCTTTTGCCCGCGTCGTCAAATTACCCGACCCCCGGTCCAACGTGCACCGCGCTTCACGAATGGTGCCCAGTGGGAGCAGCAACCACCCGCTACCTTCTATCGGCCCTCTTCGCCTCAACACTATGCACGGAATGACTCCCCTGTGTCCGATCGCAGCATCACTCCCCCGCCGCAGCGACAACCCCGTTTGCCATCCCCACGTCGCCGCTTTGTTTCTCCACCGTTGGGAAACTAGGTGGTGCGACCGATGGAGGCAAGGTCACCGGACGGTCAATTTCACGCATACCTCTACCTATCGTCATGCTAAAGAACAAAGTGTGAGTGTATGTAGACAATGTTAAAACGGATGTTTTGGTGGACACTGGTACGGCTGTGTCAGTTATGAGCCTTTCGTTTAAGAAGCGCCTTCCACTGAGCGTTATGTTTGTGGGGGACAAAAAAAAAACTACGCTTTGTGAAGTTGGGGGTGAAACTTTATTTCCGGTTGACCTGTGCTCAGTTTCAGTTGTAATTGGTGACGAGTGCTATAGGACAGAATTCGTTGTATTGAGACGTGCCACACATGATGTGATCTTGGGTTTTGACGTTTTGCACGGGTGTGGTGCGACTTTAGACTTTTGTGCCGGTAAAATTTTTTAGCAGCCGAACATTGTCCCCGCATTAGTAGATAACATGCCTCAGAGTCATCAAGGAGTTCTCGCCCTGAAGGAAGATGTACTGCTGCCTGCGACGATGGCGACGTTTCTCCCCGTGAAGACATCTGAATCCTTCATAGGTTAACATTCAATAGTCGTCGAGCCAGATGTCTCGAATGGAGCGAAAAAAAAATATTTTGGTGCCACGCTCCTTCGTGGAGGCCGAGGATGGTGGCGCATACCTCTAGGCTGTGAACTTGAAAGACGAGCCTGTTCGTCTTCCTTCTGGTTTGACACTCGCGAGGTTTGAGAATTATGTGCATCATACAGTTGGAATTATTTCCTATTGCAGAAGAGCCGCGAAAGACAAGTCTGTATATTGGGCTGAGTTTGAGGGCATGCATGGTCAACAAATAGCTTCCATCTAGTGAACGTCGTATGCTGCAAGACATTTTAACAACTCATGCCCAGGTGTTCGACTTTGCCTCAAACGGATCGGGTAGCCATTTCCCAGCTTCTCGGCTACAGCACAAAATTAACACAGGAAACGCACCACCTAGTCGCCAAAAACCTTACAGAGTCTCCCCGGCAGAGCGCAAGATAATTCAAGAACAGGTGGACGAAATGCTGCACAAAGGAATCATCCCAGAATCGACCAGTCCATGGGCCGCACCTGTGACCCTAGTGCGAAAAACGACAATTCTTGGTGATTTTGTTAGACTACCGTCGTTTGAATGCGGTAACAAAGAAATGTGATTATCTGTTACCTCGCATTGATGACGCTGTCGATTATCTGCTTTTGGCGTCATATTTTTCCTATGTTGATTTGCGATCTGGCCATTAAAAAATTCCTCTACATCCATCCGACCGTGAGAAGACTGCTTTTGCAACTTCACATGATTTACACGAATTTAATGTCATGCCCTTTGGATTATGCAACTGTCCCGCGATGTTCGAGTGATCTATGGACACTATCCTTCGTGGCCTCAAATGGGAAATATGCATATGTTACCTTGATGGTGGTATCATTTTTGGAAAGACTTCCCAAGAGCACAATGAGAGGCTCCATCCTGTTCTTGAATGCATTGGCAAAGCGGGCCTCATTTTGAATTCGAAGAAGTGCCATTGTGGAGAGAGACAAACTTTAGTTCTTGGATTCCTCGTCGACAAGGATGGTATCAGGCCGGATCCACAGAAGATTGCTGCAGTGCGCGACTTCGAGACTCCACGCACCCTGAAAAGTCTTCGGAGCTTTCTTGGCCTCTCCCTATTTTCGTCGCTTCGTTGGTGGTTTTGCGCAACTTGCCCACCCTCTTACTTCTCTACTGCACAACGATTCGCAATTTGTGTGGACCCGAGAGTGCGAATCTTCTTTCAATCTGCTCAAGTCTTCTCTAACTTTAGCACCACTGCTGCGCCACTTCGACCCTTCCGCTGTGACGGGGTACACACTGACGCCAGTGGCGTCGGTCTTCGGGTCGTGCTTGTGCAGCTGAATAGTGGGGCTGAACACGTTGTTGCATATGCCAGCCGCACCATGACAAAATGTGAACTGAACTACAAAGTTACCGAATTGGAGTGCCTCGCAGGTGTATTCGCTGTGCACAAGTTCCGACTATACCTATATTCACGCTACGTCACCATAGTTACTGACTACCATTCGCTATGCTGGCTCATCGGACTTCGCAATCCATTGTTTGGACAAAGAATGGGCAAATTCTGGCCAGAAAAACTGAAACATCGACGATTGTGCGTATCTGCTTTATCCAAGACCTGGATAAGATAGCTTAAGTGCTGCGCTTCTAATACATAGCCACAAGCCGCTGTCGAAAAGATGTGCAAATTCTTGCTGCCTTCCGACCTATGTGCCAAATCTGCTCAGAAAAAGAAAGCTGTCTATTTCTTTCACCTTAACGCGCAATCCCTGCGAAGCAAAGGTGATGAGTTGTAAGCGTTTTCCTGCACACTGAATTTCCGTTTTGACGTTATAATGATAACAGAGACTTCGTATCGAAATGGTAGCGAAGCTATGCACCTGTCTGATCACAACACATACCTGCAGAACCGCACAGATAAACGAGGAGGCGGTGTTATGATAGCGTTGGCAAAATCTTTCAAATGCAGCATTCTGGATGACTTTACTGTAACACAGGAAGATTACGAAGTGCTTTCGCTACAAAGTGGCCGAAACGTTTCCTCTGTTATTTACCGGCCTCCCAGAGGAAACGTCTCGAATTTCGCTGTCTTCCTTAATGACTACCTGCAATGGATAACAGTAAACAAGCTCAACCTAGTTCTAGGTGGGACCCTTAACATAGATTTTTTATCTTCTTGTGCAAGTAAACGTGAGGTTGACTACATATTGCGGAGCAATGGATTTACCAATGCCATAAATAAACCAACACGGCTTCAGACAGCGACGGCAATTGATGTCTTCATTAGTAATTCTCCAGTTGACTGTGTTCACTCAGGAGTCATTAATACCCAGTTAAGTGATCACCTGCCCACATTCATGTTTGTAGACCGCTTATCCCCTCAAAAACAGCGCACGGTTCCTGCTGTACAATATCGGCGTATAAACGATGACACATTATACTCCTTTAGGGAAACACTCGCGGCCGTGAATTGGAGTGTTGTGCTCAGCGAAGATGACCCAGTAAATGCTTATAATACACTTATTACTACAGTTAGGTCTATTTATGAACGCAGCTTTCCACTTGTCACTTTCAAAGGACTTTCCAAAGCACGTAAGCCCTGGATAACAACTGAATGTCTTCGGATGATAAAACGAAAAACAGATCTTTATAATGGTTTCATCCAAAGCAGAAATCTGGATGATCTAGCGAGCTTTAAGACGTATCGAAACCGAGTAACGTCCTTTCTTCGTCAAGCAAAGCAAGAATATATGGAAAAATTATTTAATCCAGCTGTACTAGAAAGGAGTGACCTTGTGTGGAAAACTATAAATGAAGTTTTAAACCGTGGTCGACAAGCTGACGGCATGCTGGATATCTTAGTAGACAAGGAACGACTGAGCGGAAAAAAACTAGCAGATAAATTTAATGAATACTTTGTGTCCCTGGTAGATGATAATCCTTGCCCGCAGAATGTGAAGTGCCTTGACTCGCGGGTTCCTTCCACAGCATACTTGATGCCAACAGATGCCACTGAAATTAAGAACTGCCTGTTGGCTCTGCGCAACAGCAGATCACGGGACATAGATGACCTTAAAATTCTGCCTGTAAAATATGTAGTCGATATAATTAGTCCAGTATTGGAATACATCTTTAATTGCTGCCTCGAATATGCAGTCTTTCCCGAAGGAATGAAGATTGCCAAGGTAACCATTCTCTTCAAAGGTGGAGACCAAAATCAATTGTCAAATTATCGTCCAATATCTACTCTGCCCATATTTTCGAAGTGTTTTGAGAAAATTCTGTATAGGCGAATGTCCACTTTTTGTGATAAATATAACATACTAACACCTTTTCAACATGGCTTTAGGAAAAACTTTTCGACCGAGACCGCACTTTAACCCAAAAAGAATTAATTTTAGAGTCATTTGAACAGCAACTTCTTACACTCGGCAGTTTTGTTGACTTTTCAAAAGCGTTTGATAGAATCAATTACAAAACAATGTTAGCCAAACTTGAACATTATGGTTTTCGCGGGAAATTTCTTGAAATGATTACTTCCTACCTTAGTTCCCGTGCGCAGCAAGTGACCATAAACAATGAATTATCAACTTTCAAACGCGTCTCTTGTGGCGTTCCGCAGGGTAGCGTTTTAGGACCGTTGCTTTTCCTCATTAATGTCAATGACATCCTATGCATAAGATTCCAAGCTTTGTAATTTATGCTGATGACACAACTCTATTCTTTAAAGCCGCACACATACAAGACCTTGAACAGCAAGCCATAGCTTGTCTGCACCTTCTTTATGAATGGTCTGAATGCAATTCGCTAATTATAAACACCGAAAAAAACAAGGCTGTACACTTTAGGCCTCGAAATAAACTGATTTCTTGTCCGCAGTGTCTCACACTCCACTTAAACACTGATTCATCGCTGATTCAAATAGTCCATTCGGTCAAAAGCTTAGCCGTTATTTTTCATGAAAACATGTCATGGGATGAGCACGTCGAAATGGTTGGGGACTAATTGTCGAAGGTTGCTGGTGTTGTATCCAGAATGCGATTTTTATTGCTGCAGCGTATTAAACAGATGTTGTACAATGCACTATTTTCTTCTGTTCTTAATTATTGTTTTTTGGTGTGGGGCACCACGTCATTTACCAATATTAAACGGATGGATCTCATTCAGAAGAAAATCGTTCGTAGTATTACCAATTCTTCGCGATTTGATCACACTAAACCGATATTTGGGGCATTTGGCATTATCTCCATTCACCAGCTGTATGACACCATACTTTTTAGGAGGTACAAGACTAATATTTTAAAACAAAGCTCATTCATGGCGCAGCTGTCTCTTTTAAAAGTAAAAGACCAGAATTATTCTACTCGCGCTCGTTTCACATGGACTGTGCCAAAACTAGAACCAGTTATGGTCGCCAAATGTTGCGCTATACTCTTCCTTATTTGCTAAACAATGTACAAGTAAACTAATGTATACAAAACACTATCAACAATGTTGCATCACTGTGATTTCTACTTGTTTTTTTTTTGTATTATTGGTAATGTAAGTCTTTCACGTTCTGTTTTATACACTATTCATATACACCTAGCTGCTATTATTGTATTGTAGAGATTTTACTTATTATGTAACTAATGCTTGTCTGTGCATACTGCTGCCAACTCTTTGTAGGGTGCGTCGACCTCTGTCAAGTCTTTTTCTGGCTTTTTTTCGGCGCACCCACGGTGTTGAATAAATTGAATTTAATTGAATTGAATCAGGTTGTCTGGTGCGCAGGGCAGTACGCCTACATGAATACAACTTTGGTACAAGAGTGGATGATTTCACAATGATGCTGACTGCTTGTCACAGCCCCCATTGCCGACTTCTGTTAACGATGAAGACGTCTTCGACGGGTGTTTAGCCTGAATTGCGTCGACGTTTTCTAGTATGGCGTCTTTTAGGCGAGAGCAACGCAACGACCAGTTACTACAGCCTCTTATACAAGAGGCAGAAGGAAGAGCACAGTCAACGCAGTTTACTATCGAAGACGGTGTTTTGTTCAAGAACTACTCAGTTGACGGTGCTGCCCTCCTTTTCATCTTCCTAGAAAGTCTCCGTACACAAGTTTTGCATGCCATGCACGATGACATTACCTCTGGACATCTACGCTTCTGTCGTACCCTGCACCGAATTCGCCAGTGTTTTTATTGGCCACAAATTTATAAGACAACCAAGCAATACGTTGCGACATGTGAGCAATGCCAACGACTTACGGCACGCACCACCACACTGGTCGGACCTTTACAACTCATCAAGCCACCTACCTCACCTTTTGAAAAGACTGCAATTAGCCTGCTCGGTTCTTTTCCAAAAACAATAGAGGGCTGCCGCTGGGTTATCGTCTGCGTTGACTATCTTACCAGAGACCGCTGCTCTCGCTACCGCAAAGGCTGCTGATGTTTCGTCGTTTCTTTTGCATTCCGTTATTCTTCGCCATGATGCACCCCTTGTTACTATAAGTTATCGTGGTCTGCAATTCACTGTTGATGTCGTGGAAGAAATTCTCCGACTTTGTGGTTCACACTACCGACACTCGACACCGTATCATCCTCGTACCAACGGTCTCACCGAGCGCTCCAACCGCGCCTTGACAACCATGCTGTCTGACTGTCGCAACTGGGATGCAGTGCTACCGTATGTGACGTACGCTTATAGCACTGCAAATCATGAAGTTACCGGCTATTCGCCTTTCTATTTACTCTTTGCAAGAACTCCCACATTTTCCTAGCTACCATATTACCCTTTTCCCCCAAATACGATGCATCTGTTTCCCAGATACTATGCCGTGCCGAAGAAGCCCGTCATATAGCCCGCTTACACACACTGGCTTCTCAACGCCGCTCGAAAGAACACTACGATCTGCATCATCGTGCAGTTGCTTACTCCTCTGGAGACTACGTCTGGCTTTGGTCGCCTATTCCCAAGCGAGGATTATATGAGAAGTTTCTCGGCAAGTACGATGGCCCCTTCGTCGTGTTGGACCGGCTGAATGACTTGAATTACGTCATCGCCGATCCCGCAAGACACAAGTTGTTCACGTGGCTCGCCTGAAGCGCTGCCATCTTCGATCTGCCTAATTTTCTCGAGGACGAGAATCGTTCGCCCGGGGGGAATTGTTACGCCGCGTACCGGCTTTGTGAGAAGCAGCAGAAGAAGAAGAAGCAGAGGAAGCGAGGCGCTCGCAGACTGATCCGGGTTTCTGAGCAGTCTGCGTCCGTCCTTCATTCGACGTTCACCTGTATTAGAACCCTTTCATCCGTTACATTATATATATTGCCATGGACTGTCCAAATACCTAGAATAGCGGCGCAACGAGGAAAACTCGAAGAGATAAACACAACACAGGCGCACACTACCAACTGTAATACAAACAACGGAACACGAACTTCCTCTTTCATAGCTAAGCACAACATCATCCACTACGCCCAAGCACATCAAACTCGCAAAACTCTTCTTTCTAAAACAGATATTTCTGGCCAACAATAAATGTTGGTAACCCAGAAATACAAGGTAGTGTTCAACCAACGGACTCAAACCCTAGTCCATCATTCACATCGTCGAAAGAAGGACTCTAGGAAACTGAAAAACCATGAAAATGAAATGAAATTTCATTTTTGTGTAAAGTAAGAGATGAATCACTGACAAAACGCGGCCTTTCTTTTTTGTCCAATACACTTCTACAACTTAGCGGGCAATCTGGCTAAGACCTAAGCCTACCAAGCAATGGCTCATATTTGTATTTTCGACAATGGGGAGAAGCATTCGACCTGTCTTCATTCCCTAAAGACTTCTCATGGCGTATAATTGATACACCGCCCAGTCCGCCGGATATATTTCTCCACACGTTATTGAAACCCATCCACCCTTCCCACTAATTTACACCCTACGAAACGCTTGCAATGCCTCTTCTCATACTGCATTTTCTTATTACATATTCTTGCACGCAATCCGCACTCAATTCTTTGGGCGCACAAAACACTAGCGGGTCATCATACCTGCCTGCCACATCCTTTAGGCAATGCGCCACTCTATGTTTGTGAGGGACTTCTTTACGGCACTTATTTGCCAACTTTGCTATATATGCCTTCTTTCGCCTTGCATTTTTTGAAGCATCTCTGCCCCCCCCCCCCCCCGAATAACAGCGCAGGCGAATCCAGCGCCTCAACCTCCCATGGCATACACCATTGCAAAGCCATTATTCATGATCACTAAAAAGTCATCAATATACCTAAAATGTTTATGCCTTGACCATTAAGGGAACCAGAAATCGCTTTCCCAACTGAAGGACTACCAGTGACTGACAGACTGTAGTTCTTAGATTTAAATATCCAAATTTTGGATGAGAAAGCGTGTCAAAAGTATCCTGCCTCCCCCTCCCCCCACCCCCTGTCCTAAAAAAGCTTCTTCCGTATGGGTCCGCCCAAACAAAATGCTAAATGGCTATTCCTTCTCTTTGCCTGTTTTTAGCACTGTTAAAATCCCATTATCATATGGCTGAGGCTAACCTTGGTAATCAGTTGCAAGTGCTGCAAGGGACTGATTTCCCCGGTGCTGTTATGTTTAGGGTTGCAAAGACTTATCTTCAAAAAATGAAGGGCAAGAGAAGGGTTGTATAGCAAAGTTGGTAAATGAGCGCCCACAAAAAGTCTCTTACAAACAGAGTGGCGCATTGCCTGAAGAAGATGGCAGGCAGGTAGAATGTACTGGTAGTGCTTTCTGCACCCCCAAAACTAAGCATATTGTGTACAAGAATAGGTAATAATATGAAAGTACAGTGTGTGAAGAGACATAGCAAGCGTTGTGTAGGCTGTGAAGTGGAATCGCTGTACGAGATTCAATTTACATGTGGCAAAGTATATATAAGGCTGACTAGGCGGTGCAATGAAATACGTACTCTGGATAATGTCACGAACTTTAAAAGGCATTTATTAGGTCCTAAATATTACAAAATAAATATTCAAATAGTTTTTACAAAATGATTTCACTTTATGAGCCCTCAAAAAAATTGCAATTAATTAGAACTGATTGCAAATTTTTCATCAATAATTTGTAACATATATTTTTATGAACAGGTGCTTTATGATAATAACTGCCTATATTAATATCGTTTATATACAGAACACTCTCGACTTTAGATTGTTACTCTGTTCAGTCTTGTTTCTTCGGAGCAACAGTTATATATTCTCGAAAACTACGTGAATACATGGTTAATTGCTCATTCGGGCTGACCGCGACTCTCTAAGCTGAAAATAAACTTGCAATAGACTCTTTATGTTGTGTTTCCACATTGTAGTGAGATGGATAATTTTTCATTCTAGATCAGCTGCCATAATATTCGCTTTAATCCGTTTCTGTTTACAAATTGGTAGGTGTACTAGGAAAGTACAAATTGAAAGCCACGATTATACCTACATCTTTCGTAGTTTTGTATACATGAGATTTGGGGCACAGCTGCCTTAAATGTCAAATACACTTTAAATATTTCGTTTTATTTGTTTTACTGCATTTTAACTTGAGGCACTATTAAAGAGAAAAGCACAGTCTCAAGGTGCTGCAAAAAGCGCACTGTGCTTATTTGAAGGTTTAAATTCATTTGAACCTATGTAGCCATTTTTCCGCAAGAATATTATGCACAAGTGTAGCAACAAACAGCCTAGTTTCAAAAATAATAATTTCCAAATCAATCTTTTGGATAATGGCACAGAAATATCTCTTAGTTAATTGTATATTTATTACATCAACACTCAAACGATGGGCAGATTCCGCAGCTTCTTTGTCGCCTACAAAGCTTAAATGCTAGTGTAATAACTGACATCCTGATTTATTTCCCCCGAAATCTGTTCACGCTTCTCTTTTAAGCCACTTGTAATACACGTTTTCTATTTAAATTATGTTATGCGCGCTATTAACCAATGTTCGTTTCAGTTTTTCTCCGACGGGCTGCATGTAAAGAATGCAGTTACTAGCTTTTGTGCTTCATAGGTTATTGGTTGCTCTTATATTGCCTGTACATTTTGTTTAAATTTTTCTATTTAATAATGAGCATCAATGTAATAGATATCGCAAATTAGTAATTCAAATATCAATTTACTTTTGTCCCGCCACCTTATATGAACCTAATCTGAATTGTTGACCTTAAGGGAATATATCAGGCACTTAGGCAACTAGTCGGTAGATAAATGAAGCAGTTCCAGATTTCACGAGCCGCCCACGTAGGCCGACATTCCTGAAGTGCACAGCTTGAAAAACGAACACAAACAAAGGGTGAACACATCACAAAGCACTGAAATACCAAACCCCACTGCGCAAGTGAACATACACATAAAAAAAGAAACATGTATAACTCAAATTTGGGAAACAACTATGCGAGGAATTTGAAGCAAACTTTATGAAGTAAAGTAGGTTATGTTGAAAGTATCCGTTTAAAAAATAGCTAAGTTGTGAAACCTAAAATACCTCGGAATTGCAGCTTTAAACTAGGCGTTTCGTTATTTGAGCTATTTTGTCATAGCATCAAATACGCAGCCACGTGGGCTACACATTACAACCAGACATGATAGTAATTGAATTACAGCAATGACATTACTGTAATTTAATTATTTTTCCGATAATTTTTAATGTATTGAATTATGATTTAGGGTTGGTAATTTAGTAATGTAATGAGTTACTTTTTGACTGTACTTTCGCAGCAAAATTAATCAGTTCCTTTCGAAATTACTTTTACTAAAGTGCGCCACTGCTCCTTCAATAAACAACAAAGTAGTGTGGCACGAAAGCAGAAATGTTGTGCGGCAAACCGAAGCCTACGTAACGGATCGGTAAAAGGCGACAAATTGAGCAGAAAAGTGCATCTGAGACTTTCTTTGCAGCAGAAACACTTAGTGCGGTTTTCCTATGGCAGCCATTCTCCAAAACGTAGGTTACCAGGGAGTGAGGGAGAGTATAGGGGGGGGGGGGGGGGTGACAGACGGTAGGGTCCATGACGTGAGCCGCGTGCCGATGTCGATTCTTAGCACTGCGGAAGCAATAGATAACCTAGCTTCTTCGGGCCTTTCAAATGGCGAAGACAGCTACGGGCCAGCAAGACGCTGGGTTCACCGCTTATTTCACGACAGTTAGATCATATTTCAGCTTTTGTTGCTGCTCTTTTTTTTTTTGCAGTTGTCTTATTTTTGCAATGGCAAGCACTTTAGAAAATAGGGAAGGAATAGCTTTCCTAGACGGGATTTCACGAGAAGATGAAAGAATCTGCTTGTTTCGCGTCTGGAAACAAGGTAGTTTTAGTTTACTAGCTTTACTTAGTTTTTGCAAGGATGGAAAATAAAAAGTAATTTAAAATTAATTGAATCACTCAGCAGAAGTAATTGTTACCTAATTTCATTACTTTTTGGAAGCAGTAATGAGTAATGTAATTTAATTACTATTTTGCGATTCAAAAGTGTTTTGCCATGTATGATTACAACTGCTGCCGGTTAAACTACTCATACTTGATCTGTGTAGATCTCAAACAGTTCTCAAGCCGCGCAGCAAGCAAACGCGGCATAGTCACTGGGAACAAACAGCATGTTCACTTGAAGAGGCGACGCTCACTGAGCCCAAAGGGGCTTGGCTGTTTCGCCTCTGACGTCGTCTGTAAACAATGGTTCTTATTTCAGTTCTTGTATGTCTCTTGTTAATGGCTCCTTATGGAAAGCTGGTCAGATATAGAATGCGAGCGCCCATGAACAAATAAAAAGTACTAAGACCCGCTGAAACACCTAACGAGCTCGAAATATACTCAAAATCGCAGCACAAATTTGGCGTCTTCTTGGCAAATGTAGTCCTTCATGATACATATATATAAGGGAATTTTAACTAATATTGATATTTCAAATGAAAAACATTGTTTTTCATTTTTTTATGGAAAACAATCTTATGCGTTATAAAATAGTGCTTTGCATATATACTCGGTGAGACATAATTTAGACTTGTTTCTTAATATTTTGCTGACGTGCATTGAGGTCGAGCGCTCGCCTCGCGCGAACCAAGAGTAGTGCATGGCAGCCATGCAGACCTTTCTTGGTTTAAAAAATACTACTTCTGGAATGAAGTTTATTGTTGCGTAATCATTTCTAAAACTTACTGCTTCGTTTTCTATGCAGAGAAAACATCACTCCTAATCTGAAGACATCTTTGCAATCATTCAAATAAATGGTCTGATACTGACATTAAGCCTTTTTTCACTCGCAGATAGTAAGTGCAGGAGAGCTCCCTTTTTAGAGATAGTGCGGCTCTCAATATATTTGTACATTGGTATTTACACAATTGTCCACCAAACTGACCCTCCACTCTTTACTCCTCCCTTCACCGAATGCCATTTTGGACAGCGGTATTTGTGCTCGGCTCTGTATTCATGCATGGCTAACTGCGAGTGCATAATTGCAAATAGTTGGCAACCCATTCGGGCCACGCAGGTTACGGCCAATGGCAATATATTGACAATGCAGTGGCAGTCGAGCATGACGTCAACAATGATACAACTTGCGATTATCTATGGCTGTACACCCAGAAAATTCGGCTTCAAATCTAATTGGCTTAATCCAAAAATTCGTGCAAAACTTACAGCGGAACAGAAATTAGATAGGAATTTCCCAAGCGGCTGCCACAAGCTTTCTCTAGAGTTTGAGTATGAACTTCCGGCGCACCTGATCTAGGGGGTGTATAGTTCAGACGTAAGAAATTGGGCGCTCAAGTGCCAGCAAAATGGATTGTTTTTTCTGGTATTTATTAGTGCTTCTCTCGACTGGAAAATAAAAGCACCGATAAACGACAATTTTATTTTACTTTCTACTCAGTGCGAACCTCGCTGGAAAAACATGCATATGTGCATAATATTTTCAACAATTATTAACAGCACCATCTGAGTTTCAGTTTTGGTTTCGTTGTAGGCTTCCTCTTAGAAGTGCTCATTAATATACCAAGATTGGAAGTAGGTATTTTATATCGCAGGTATCATTGCTTCAGTTAAACATTTTTGAATGACCTGTGAGTAAATATGGATACAATTTCAAGACAGTGTTAAAGACGCATCTGAATCATAAATATTTTCTAAGTGCCCTAAAAATCACCTATTTAAAATCTTTTCTTGCAGTGAACACTTTGCATTGCCACGAAACCATAATCGGCGGTGGCTTTGCAATAATTGGTAACAAATCTACAATATAAAAGGCATATTGTTAAAAATACTGATGAAAATAGTATAAAATGTTGATCCATTACAAATTTTCGCTTATGAATGTTTCCTGTGCCTGCCGTAAATGACTGAGGTTGCATTATAAAACTATTTGAACGCCTTTGGTTCATAAATACCAGCAAAATGCTAACCTGCAGATGGGTAAATCCTTGAATGTGTAATTAGCCTATATTTGAAAATTTATGTGAAATAAACTTTCGTTCCAAAGTTCGCTGTGAATTTGTCCAAACCGATGACATATCTATGTTCTCTTTTATAGGCGGAATGAAGGTAATTATTCGTACAAACGTTTAGGGGTTGTATATGTGAGAAACTGAGAAACCACATTTTTAAAGCTAGGATTCACATATAACCATGCCTACATAATCACAGTCTTAGTTTCCTTGAGAAAAATTTTCAACAAAATCAAACACCATTAAATGCAATTTAGATATAATGTTTACCATTTTGGAAGCATAAACATCTTTCTCTGAACGTTCATGCTCCAATGGCTAGATGTGACGCGAATTTTGCAAACAAATTGCAAAAAAAATGTGCCGCATCAAACAGCAAACTAACAAAGCGAAACACCAAACTAGACATTCGAGACCCCGCATTACTCTGCAGTTTTAGTGGTAAATCTTTTTATCCTTCTTTTTCCCAAACCTTTTCACAGTATACAGAGCCAAACTAAAGAGCCGAATAAGGATGTAACGTTGGCAGACGTTTTTTCTGACTGAACTGAAAGCATGATTTATGTCATAATGAAAACTTGGCTGTTAACACTACATATATGTTGTAGTGATCCCGATCGCCATCAGCTCGCGCGCCAACACGAAGAGGTACACGATGTGGAGCCGGAGACTTGTTGGCACTGCATTGTTGGTTCGAACGCTACCCCCATCGCTTTGGTTTTCGGACGTTGCATACGGTCTTGGTGCTCCAATAAACACCTTACACTTGGTGGAGGTGTCTTGGTCGTCGCCCCAGTCCTCCACGCAAATTTCACCATGGAACTTCGGAACCGCACGCTACCGCCTTCGGTCATAACCATGCAGGACGTTCGCAGCCAACCATCGGCGCCCATCCCTGCCATTCCTGCCACCATCTTCTGTCCCGGGGCACAACGCCCCCGTGACCCACCTTTCTTCAGTGGTACCGACGACGATGACGTTGACGACTGGCTGGCCTCTTTCGAGCACTTCAGCACATATAACCGCTGGAAGATTCCATAAAACTGAGCAACGTCCTCTTCTACCTCACGGACGTGGCAAATCTGTGGTTTCGAAACCAAGAAGCCGATCCTTCGACGTGGTCTGTCTTCAAGAAGAACTTCGCGAATGTCTTCGGCCGTCCTGCGGTACGCAGACTCCGCGCCCAACAGCGCCTACATGTACGGCTTCAACTTCCCGAGGAAACGTTTACCAGCTACATTGAGGACGTGGATGACCTCTGCAAGCGGGTCAATCCGTCCATGCCTTAGCCCGAAAGAGTCACACATGTTCTAAAAGGTCTCACTGACAATGCGTACTATATGATGTCGGCCAGGGACCCTACTTCCGTATCCGACATTATAACCCTGTGCCAGAGGTTTGACGAGCTACGAAAGCAACGCGCTTCTACGCGGCGGGCTGCGGCACCTGCCGGCATTGCTGGCTTGGCACTGGCTACGTCGTCTGCGGAACATTCCTAATTTATGCAGAATATCCAAGACTTCATCCGCGAAGAAGTTGCACGCCAGCTGTCCCTCCTCCATCCAGTTCAGCCAACCGTCTGCACTTCGTAATTAGCGCCGGCCAAAGAGCCATTCATCTCGCCGGCTATCCGCCAAGTTATCGAGGAGAAAGTCGCCAAAGCGCTGCCTTATAGTGTTCCCATCACTCCTGTGCAAGCCCCACTCACTTACGCTCAAGTAACCGCTTGAACGCACGGTCCGCTTCCTACATCTTCTTACCAGAACGGCCCTACATTTTATGCTCCACCTCGTTTCATGGCCCCTCAATCTCCGATCCCTCGACCGCGATGCCGCATTACGAACCCATGGCAAACCGCCGACAATCGCCCAATTTGCTATGCTTGCGGGCTCCCGGGTCACGTCGCTCGCCTTTGCCGTCAGCGCCCGCTTCATCCTGAGAATGCAGTCCGCCAGTGCCACTACGATCCCGAGCCGCCCTTGAGCGACGTCTCTTCTGGATCCTCTCCACCTCGGGCTCAGTACTCGACACGCCGTTCGCCTTCGCCTCGCCGACGTTCCATTTCGCCGATGCTCCGGCGACAGGGCCCTAAGCAAGGGGAAAACTAAATGCCGCAGTTCCGGAGGCAAGAACTTCGCGTTTGACGAACTCGATAAGTCCTCAGCCTTCTCTGAAGTGTTATTGAAGTGTTCGTAGAAGGTTTTCCCGTTCTTGCGCTGGTGGATACAGGTGCTGCCGTTTCCGTAATTAGTGATGCCCTTCGGCGCAAAATTCGCAAGGTCACGACGCCGCTTGCTGCCTTTTCGCTTCGTACGGCCAGTTCAGAGCGCATCACCCCTGTGGCAGCGTGTACGGTACGAGTTTGCATCAAATACATTACGTATCTCGTCGAGCTGGTGATGCTTTACGCCTGCTCCCACGACATCATCCTCGACTACGACTTTCTGTCGACTCACAGTTCTGTGATTGATTGTGCCCGTGCTGAAGTTGAGCTTTCCCTTGTGTGTAATGTTTCCCTGTGTGACCCGCCTGGGCGCCCTGCTAAACTACTTGTAGCTGCAGACACCGACATTCCTCCCTTTTCTTCTGTTCTCGTTCCCCTTATTTCGACATCTGCCATCCCTAGTACTGTTCTCTTTACACCCAAACTCGCCCCCGCCCGTCATAACCACCTCCTTCTTCCTTTCGCCGTTCTAACAATTTCTGATGGCAGCTGTGTCATTTATGCTTCCAACCCTTTTCCCTGCCCAAAGGTTGTTCTTCGAGGGGAGTGCCTCAGCTACATTGAGGAGCTGGACCCTGATCGCAATTACATCTTCTCCGAGCCTGATGTTTTTCCTCACGTCGCTGACCTGACGTCTTATGCTGCTACGAGTGATGAGCTCCTTGTCGACGTCCTTCATCGAGCTATCGCGACCGACCTTCCGTCCGCCCAACGGGACCAATAGTCGCCCTCCTTCAGCGCTTCAGTGCTTCTTTTGACGTGTCCCAGCCTTCCTTGGGCCGCGCACTGACCGTTTCTCATGCAATCGACACTGGTCCTCATGCTCCCCTGCGGCAACGACCATATCGCGTGTCGCCCACTGAGCTCCGCGTCATTCGTGACAATGTCGCCGATATGCTTCAACGGGGCATCATACGACCATCTTCGTCACCCGTAGTGTTGGTGACGAAGAAAGATGGCACGATCCGCTTCTGTGTAGACTCCCGGCGTCTGAATAAGATAACCCGCAGAGAGGTTTACCCACTACCACGAATTTACGACGCGCTAGATTGTTTGCAAGGAGCGGAGTTTTTTTTTTGTCGCTAGATTTGCGCTCTGGCTATTCGCAAGAACCGATGGCTTCCGCTGACTGCCCGAAAACAGCCTTCATCACTCCCGATGGCTTGTATGAATTCAATGTGATGCCGTTCGGACTGTGCAACGCCCCCGCCACCTTCGAGAGAATTATGGATAACATTCTCAGTGGGCTCAAATGGGAAAGATGTATTTGTTATCTAGATGACATTGGCGTTTTCTCGAAAAATTTCCCTTCCCGCCTTCTGCGCCTTCAGCGTGTCCTTACGTGCCTTACTAAGCTGGTCTACAGCTCAACTTGAAGAAATGTCAATATGCCGCTACCAAGCTCACAATACTTGGTCATGTCATATCCGAGGATGGCGTTCTACCGGATCCTACCAAACTTCGTGCCGTCGCAGACTTCCCCAAGCCCACAACCTTGAAAGAACTTCGCAGTTTTGTCGGTCTATGTTCCTATTTCCGCCGTTTTATTCGCAACATCGCCAGTATCATCGCCCCTTTAACGCAACTTCTCGCCGGAGGCCCGAGCCTCTCCTCTTGGTCCTCAGCCTGTGATGCTGCGTTCAGTACACTACGCCATCTACTGGTCTCTCCCCCTATACTCCGCCATTTTGACCCTGCCTGCTCGACCGAAATACACACTGATACAAGCGGCGTGGGTCTGGGCGCTGTTCTTGCTCAACGGAAACCTGGATATTCCGAGTATGTCGTCGCGTACGCTAGTCGTACCCTCTAGAAAGCGGAATCGAACAATTCTGTGACCGCAAAGGAATGTCTGGCCATCATATGGGCCATTACCAGGTTTCGCCCTCATATTTACGGTCGCCCATTCTACGTTGTTACCGACCACCACGCGCTCTGTTGGCTATCCTCCCTCAAAGACCCTGCGGCCGCCTCGCCCGTTGGGCTTTACGTCTTCAAGAGTACGATATCCACGCCATCTATCGATCTGGACGCAAGCACACTGACGCTGATGCCCCTTCCCGTCCACCGCTTAATAACGACTCGACGGCTGGCTTCGTTTGTGCCTACGATATGTCGCCGCTCAACATTACCAACATGAAATCTGAGCAGCAGTAGGATCCATGGATATCCTCCCTCTTAACATTCCTGTCTACGCCCGCTGAGCTGTTTTCGTCACGTGCACTTCGACGTCAGGCCCACCACATCGCCACTCGTGATGGGCTTTTATACCGCCGCAATTACCATCCTACAGGGCGAAAGGGGCTTCTCGTGATTCCGCGACATCTCCGTGCATAAATCTGCACCTCTTTCCACGCCCATCCCCAATGCTGACACGTAGGTGTCATGAAAACCTATTCTAGACTGCGTATGAGATATTACTGGCACGGCATCTTCCGCTTCATTCGTCAATACATCCGATCCTGTACCGCCTGCCAACATCGCAAGAATCCACCCCCTCAGCCAGCCGCTCCGTTGCAGCCATTGCCTTGCCCCGCCGCCCTTTTGACCGTGTCGGTATCGGTCTGTATGACCCGTTTCCGACCACTTCGGCTAACAACCGCTAGGTCATCGTAGCCGTTGACCACCTAACCCATTACGTGGAAACATCAGCCTTGCAGTCTGCCACCGCACGTGATGCTGCTTGGTTCATTCTGCATCTCCTCGTTCTTCGTCACGGCGCACCGAAAGAATTGATCAGTGACCGCGGATTTGCGTTTCTTTCCGACACTATCGAAGCTCTCCTAAAACAGTGCCAGATCATTCACCGATGCACCACAGCGTATCACCCCCAAACAAACGGCATGACTTTGAGATTTAATCGCACTCTTAGTGACATGCTAGCCATGTACGTTGATAGCGCTCACTCTAATTGGGACCAAGTACTGCCTTTCGTAACGTACGCCTACAATATGGCTACGCGGACTACGACTGGGTTATCCCCCTTCTTTCTTTTATATGGTCGTGAACCCACGTCCACCATGGATACTATCCTGCCCTACCAACCCGACGCTTCAGAGACCACTCTACTGTCTGAAGCGCACACATTTGCAGAAGAATGCCGACAATTGGCGCGCTCCTTCACAATGGAGAACCAGGCTCGACAAAAGCATAACCGGGACCCTACAAATCCAGCGCCTTCATATCTCTCAGGTGCCCTCGTTTGGCTCTGGGTGCCTTCCTCTGCACCGGCCTCTCATCCAAACTCTTATCGCGCTATCATGGACCTTACCGCATTCTCGAACAATCTTCTCCCGCCAATTACGTAGTAGATCCCTTGAACCCATCTCCAGATCATCGCCGCCGCGGCCGAGAAACTGTACATGTCGACCGCCTCAAGCCGTATTATGATCCCCCTACCTTTCCTCACCATTAGTCGCCAGGATGGCTCCTTTTCCGCCGGAGGGTATTGTAGTAATCCCGATCGCCATCAGCTCGCGCGCCAACCCGAAGAGGTAGACGAAGTGGAGCCGGAGCCTTGTTGGCACTGCACTGTTGGTTCGAGCGCTACATCGTCGCTTTGGTTTGCGGACGTTGCTTACGGTCTTGGTGCTCCAATAAACACCTTATAATGTTTTTATTCGTTGGTCAAACATGTTTATGAATGAAAAAGCGAAAGAGTGAGCACAATATCGAAGCACAACCAAACACTGATCGCGTTAGCGCGGTACGCGAGCCTCACATCCCTGTGGCCTCATCATAAATATTCCCGTCTACGCTCACTGCACGGTAAAGCCCCGAAGGTTCACGCCCAAGTTTTTGTCGCCACCATAGATGAGCCAACGTATCTACGCTGTTGTCTCATAGGCCCGGCCAATTTTACTTCAAATTGTTTCCTAACCAAAAAGATAATCGATTACCTTTTATTTACACTACACGCCCTACCGAAGTCCATCGCCTGTTGTCAAGGTATCCATAACGTGCAGGCCTTATTTTGTTCCTGTAGTTAGCTGCGGCAGCACTTCTACTACAGTGACACTTTTTTTACCACAGCGCCTCTTTCATTATAGCGCTGACTGCAAGAATAACTATTGGTTACCGACAAATGATTTTCGTTGATGTGTTATGAGTCCCGCTGCTTCGATAGACATCCTTTTAAGAAATGTATATTGGACGTCGTTGCATTTCGCTGATAAGTTATTTTTTATAATATACGTTAACGTATATCTCAAAGAAGTCGAGATTTCGTTGACCAACCGAAAGCGTCGACATATTATGAAAAGACAGTGCTGATGTGCAGAGAGGTACACAAAGTCTCTCCTTTTGGAGCCTTCATAGAGGTTCGGTGTCTGTTACAAATTCACTGTGCTTTTATTCCTTTTAAGAGGATTATACTTTTATAACATATATAAGGGTGCCCTAGATATGTAGGGAATGCACATTTTACGTCTCTCTATTGACGTCAAACTATTGCTATAATTAAATGCCAAGCGGGAAAAGTTAGGAACTCCTAGAAGGTTTTCAATGAAATAAGAATATTTTCTCAGTCGAAAAATTCATTTTATACGCCTTCTATCATGAAGGCTTCTATAACACGTTAAACTAAACTTCTTCTTAGACAATTTCGGGTAATACTGTAGACGTTATCGCAATTATCGCTGGTTTAATACCTGGAAATTGTTTTTTATAAAAGGAACACGTATCTTTTCCTCTCGATACGCTTCAGCGTTGCTTGCTCAGTATTATCAAAACCCCAAAATATAAGAGTCGAATGTTTCCATGTCTAAAAATACATATCTGGTAGCGCATATACCTCCCAAATATTTTGACCAAAGCATATTTGTAACATGGGGACCGATAATATTTCGTCATTTTATCCGCAAATGCTACAGGAATGTTTCACGACATTGTTTTAGCAGCCACGACATCAGTCTTTTAAACGGCTGTGAAAAGGCTGAGCTCTAATGGCAATGCACTATCAAGAATAACACTCCTAAGGGGTCAAAAATGCATCAATTATCTTCTGCAAGAATTTAGAACAAAATTGAGAGATCAGAAGGTTTATATTATGCAGAATTGTTTACATGCAGACATATATCTCCTAAATAATATTGCCGCATAGAAGACGACGACAAAGATGGATAACGCTGGATAACGTCGTCTGTAAGCATTTCGGCCGAACTTTTGGAGACCGTTCTCCGCCTCAGTGGTACCAGTCACCATAAAACTACAGCCTATCACCCCCAAACCAATGGGTTGACAGAACGCCTCAATAAAACCATCGCAGACATGCTTTGCATGTACGTTGACGTGAACCACAAGAATTGGTACGAAATTCTTCCCTACGTCACGTTCGCCTGCAATACGGCACGCCAAGACACCACTCGTATGACACCATTCAGCCTCCTTCACGGGCGACCAGTAACAACTATGCTGGATGCAATGTTGCTCCCGAATTCCGACACCGACGATCTCGATCAGGACGCCGAGGAAATCGCTCAGCGTGCAGAGGAAGCCCGCCAACTAGCGCGTGTGCGGATCAAGAATCAAAAAGAGCATGATGCACGACGCTACAATCATAGACACCGACATGTCATGTACGAACCTTGCGACAAAGTGTGGGTCTGGACGCCAATTCGCCGCTGTGGACTCTCCGAAAAACTATTGCGGCGATATTTCGGGCCATATGTTGTTCAGCGACGTTTAACCGACGTCACTTACGAGGTGGTGCCAGACGGGGTGTCGACCTCAATGCGACGCCAGCAACAAGCCTACGTCGTCCACGTTGTACGCATGAAGCCGTACAATTCGGACTGACCTTGACCTCCTACTCCCTTTTATGCTCATTGGGACGATGCTTCTTGAGGAGGGGGGCAAATGCCGCATAGAAGACGACGCCAAAGATGATGACTGGCCCCACAAGCGCGAGCCTGGAAGAGAAGGAAGTTGGAGCGCAAGACTCGTCCAGGTTGATTATTAAACCCGTCCTATCTTTGGGTCCTCCTTGGCGTTCTATCGAGACGTGACAATATGATTACCATGCGTTTTACGATTATGATGAACAAGTTGACATGCGGCGTCTTTGCAGAATAACTGCCAAAATACCCCTCCATATTATTGAAAGTATAGCAGATTGCTCTTGCGCTGCCTTCATACCTTGTTGTTCTAACATGCATTCGAGAATTGCGATTCCAAGATTTTGTTCTTGTTTCAAAGGCCCACAGTTCTAGAAAAGTGTAATATAAATTATTTAGCGAATGCTAGACAATGGACTCCGCAGCCGAATTGAACTTTGTAACGACTGCCATTAGCTGTTTCGGCCTTTCGGCCAGCGAGGGTTACCTTCTCTCGGAGGTAGCCTTAAGCATAGAACTTTCATCTTTAAGCCTTATACCTGTTCACTGTATGACACTGTGACAAATATATGTTAAATTTCATGTTTGACACTAATGCGCGTTGTAGCCGTTGAGACATATTTGATGGAGCCTAGGGCATCCTTCTGACAACCTTCCCTCACCAGCCGATAATACAAGTGACTTAGAGCGGGCGGTTAAGCGAAAAGCTGATAATGTATGTGGTTCAGTTACAACGGCAATGCTTTTTAATCTTTCAGCAGCAAAATCACTCTGACATTTTTATTCTTGCAAATATACAGTTGTCCGCGGAAGCATTTTTGGAAAAGGCGGCAAGCGAATATATTTGCAACGTATGTGTGCCGACTAATTTTAGCGCATGAAGTTAAGTTACGACAAGACCGAATTTCGCGTAGCTAAACTCATCGACCTTTTCTTTATGTTGTAACCTTACCAAGGTCGTGTTGCCTACTAAGAATGCAGTTTTGCTTAATGGGACTGGTCTGAAGGCGGCTTTTGATTGTAAGAATGTGAATATCTGCAGAGAAGGAGCTGTTTTTTAGTGACCCGATAAATAATTAGTTTACCAGCATAATTTATGTACAGCTACTACCATTTTGTAGGTTCTCTGCTTAGCTAAAACCAGGGGTGGGAAAAATTATTAAACAAACAAAACAAAATTTAAGACATTTTTCCAGTGTGATAAGTCTTTTGTTGTTGGAATCTTACTTTCTGCCTCGGCTGTGACACTACCAAGCTCTTCTTCAGTATTCAGTAGAAGATTGGAGGACGACTAGCCGTGGCGCAGCTATACAAAGAGTATATTGAAGCGATGTGAGGATACAAAATTATTTTTGAGTCACACGTCATGGGAAACAATGACCTCACCATTAGGCTGATATCGTGCGGTTTAATACTGAAGTCGCGCGGCCAAATTTCAGCTCGCAATAATAGAAAAGCAGGACGCAGAATATAAGCATTAAAAGAAAATGGAAAATAAGTCAAGCTGCGATTCAGAACAAAGGTTCATTCACAATACATTAAAGAAATAAAATAAATAGGAATTTAAACGAATAAAATATTGGCAGCCTTGGCGGCCTAATCCGTGGTATGCCTAGATTATTACACTCCTAGAATGTACACGTGCTTGCCAATGCTGTGCAGGCATAAATAAAATAGGGATTGTGAGGAAGTTTAGTTTTAATCACCAGTCTGCAGCTGTGCAGTGAGCAGGACAGCTAGTAGAAGTCCATGGTAAGTGACGTAAAACGCATAGGACATTCTGGTGAACTTCTGGTCCTCTGCGCCTGACACTTCCTTGGTCTGCCGCGCCCTCTAGTTAGCGTTCTCGCCTGCCGCTTCTGAAGGCGAGCAGCCCCCTTGGATGATTGCGCCGAAGACGATGCCATTATGTAAAGTCACAGCGTCTTAATAACACAGGTGGTAGCTGACGAGTGGGATATCCAAAACGGAAAGGTCATCGAAGCACGAGCACCAAATCAACCGAGCATGGGGCGAATCTGCTCACTGACAGTGCCAGATAATTGCACGTGAGTGCGCGTGCTACACTTGTCGGGAACTAGGGACCGGTTCACAGCAATAGGAGGGGTCTGTGCGGCTATCGCTTGCTCTTGTCTTGTCTTCCTGATATCCTGAAGACTATTTATTTGTACCACAGCTCACCCTGCCTGTTTTCTTCACAGCTTGAATACTATTTCGGCTCTACTCTCTTTTTTTCTTTCCAGGTGGCAATTTTCTTAGCGCGTGAAGATGACCGAGCCAATTACTAAAGGTGAACAATCATTCTACTTTTCGATGCCTGACGGGTCGCTGATGTCAGCAGCTCGTAGAAAGTGTTTCAGAGTCTCCCATAAACAATGTCGGGCCTTCGCAATGCGTTGTTGGATGTTCACGCTGATCATTGTTTACCTGACGTTTTTTTTTATGTTACACGTACTGCAACATACACGCGCCAGAATTTCTGAAACTGCTGCGATAATCATCGGGTCACATCGGAATATGTATCTGCCATAAGTGGACATAATGTTGGCAGACAACAGAAGCTGAAAATGTAGCCGTAAATGTATATCTCAGCCGTTTACCATAAAAGAGAAATATAAGTGGTTGTAGTTTGTGGGGTTTAACGTCCTAAAGCGACTCAGGTTATGAGAGATGCCAAAGTGGAGGACTCCGCAAATTTCGACCACCTGGGATTCTTTAACGTGCACTGACATCGCACAGCCCACGGGTGCCTTGCTTATCGCCTCCATCGAAAAGCGGCCGCCGAAGCCGGAATTAGATCCCGCATCCTTGGGCACAGTAGCCGAGCTCCATAACCACTGCGCCAACCCCGCAGGATAGAAATATAAGCAAATATATTATTATAATTAGAAATACAAGAAATATAAGTTAAGATGTAGTACGCTGCAAGAATCAAGACAAATGTATATATGTATATATATATATATATATATATATATATATATATATATATATATATATATATATATATATATATATATATATATAAGAGAGTATTTAATATCTACTAAACATCTGCGTTTTTCTGCGATAAAATATGATTCAGCCACTGCGTGGGAGTTCTGGACATTATCATTAATCAACACATTTGAGTGACGCAACAATGCGGCTTCGTTTTGTTCTTAATAATTCTTATTACCTTTCATAGTGTGTTGCCAGAATAACTGGTTATAGCTGTTTGCTAAATCGGGTTTTGCTTTTTTAAAGCTTGTTTAGCAAAGGCCCCTCTGTCCGATGTATCGGGATATAAAGCCGAGAGCTATTTCTTACACTACCCGGTAAGCAGGTGAAGAAAGGTAGTGGTCTTTTCTTGCATTATGATGAATTAGTGACTAAAACAACCATGACGAAAACTGATGAATTTAGTGCTTATTATATGCATACATATTAGAAGAATTTCAGACAATACATCTTGTTTAGGAGCACTGCATCCTTCCATATGCTAGAGAAGAAGGAAATTAGTGCATCGTCTGCTAGGAGCTGATGGGATAGAATAAACGTTAATGTAGGAATGTGTAAAGTTTGTTAGTTTCTGGAGTGTTCTGCTTCCAAATAAGGTGTACAGTATAATACCCTCATTTCAGACCATTGATACTTCGGTATGGGTCCAATTGTGCTTACGAAGGTCACTTCAAACATTACTCAAGAAAAATATTCCTGATGTTTACGTGATTGCCATTCCTCAGTCAATGTTTTCCAATGTTTAGTTCGAATTTACTTGATTTACCTATGATGCTTGCCATTTTACGATTAGTTTTATTAGTAAGAATTTCATTATATCCTTGTTGGGCATATTTGCTTTTTAAAATTTTGCTTTATTTGGCAGCTGTAGCACATGCATCACATACATACAGCATGCACGCGCTCTCATTTCCGTTAGTTCCTTTGCGTGTTGGTATCCAGCAGATCCTTGTGTTCCAGCAGCAGTAGTACTATGGTGAAAAGAAAACAGTCACTCACGAAGTGAACATGCAAAAAAGACGTTTCGTAACCCGTACGAGTTCCTTGATCTCAGTCTCTTACATTCCGAAACTTTTGGATCCATGGCCTCTTTCTCAAGCATTTCACCCCAGAAGAGCTGAGCACCAGGCCGGGGGAAATCTTGGACTCGTTGAAAAACGGTAGGTGTTCGGCAGTACCCAGAATCCCGGTATGTGTAAAACCTCCTAATGAGGGCGCAACTGGATTTATGGAGTTTAGAGCTGTTAATATACTGAAGTGATCTATAGACTGCACTAATTTTAAAGTTAGCCTTCTATGCACTCATATAAAATTGCATATTTTGGCAAGGCAATCAGGAGAACATTGAGGCCGTATTACTCGATTTACTCGTTTGTCTACTACAATAATTCTTCGTACATAGTTTGCTGTCTTTGAACGCAGTTTGAAATTAAGTCGCACAAAAAAAGTTGAACTCTACCAGAGTGGAATGAAGCTCGTCTCGGCAAATTAGGAACCCTATCCAGTAGTCCTATATAGTTGCATTTTTCTGCGAAGTTGAGGAATAAATATCTAGTAGATTGCGTAATAATTTGCAACAGCGTTCCGGAAGTTCACTATATAAATATGCTATAGCATATAACTATTGGTAGAAACTACATTTTTATGACGTATAAGCATTTTAGCGTGATCCTGTTGCATTAGAGCAAAGGTTCATTTAGAGGTTTTGCATCGACAAGTTGAGAGACGCAAACTGTGTCTAAATGTTTCAAATTAGGCGCTCTTGCACACCCTTAGGCTTAACTCCCATACTGTAAGAAAGACCGTAAAATAGAGGTAAATGTGTAAAAGTATCTTGATCAGAATGCGATTCTTGCCTTTAGAGTAGAATATATGGTGAGGGATCGGGAAACTTTTTTTTTTCAGAGCCTGTGTTCCCAAAGTCATTTGTCTCTGTCTTTGCGACTATGACATGAGTCTGAACCCGCGGTCACGCCTGGCCACAGCACAACAATCATCTTTGTATTCCACCTCCGTAGCAGTAACGAGCTCAAATGGCTTCTATATTTGTTATCCCTTTAAGAGCATCGACTCAACTTCCCTATGTCTTCCAAGGCCATTAATCTCAGTCGTGTGGTTTTCAGCTCACACGGAGCGCGAGTCTGGCACGCGTGTGACGTCATGCTGCGCTATCACGTGACATGCTATCGGGAGGATAACAGCTGCTTCGCGGCGCTTGTTTTTAAGGCTCTTTATTGAGGCGGCGCCAGCTGGCGCTCTCTCTTCGGCTGAAGCGTCAGCTGTAATCCGTTTATCCGACTACTTTGTTGTATAGGCGAACTATAGTACGGTATAGGCAATCAGGCGCTATATATACATTGTTTTCGCGCGCATTTTATGTGCAATATACAGGGCTCATTGCGCTGAAAAGCCGTCGCGACATGTCTGGATGAGAAGGAGCGCTCAACAAGGAGTTAAGTTTCTTCTGGCGCAGATATGAGTTGCACCGTACACCAAATATTTATGTTACTGAGCAATTACCGAGGATATGTAGGTTTTTCAGTGCAGTGTTCTAGCTGTACGACGAATATACCGGGATCGTATCTCAGAGATGTCTACTGCACATGATAATATTTTATTGCTGTGCGCATGGCATTTTCATATCTTGTGGATGTATCTGCGCCACATGAAGGCGTCGTGCGAATCCTGCCCCCAATTCAAAAAGAAAACATCAGTTCCTATCTCCGACGGAACATTTTCATATGAGACAAACACTGACGTTCGAAGCACAGCACGACAATTAGGAACTTTACCAGGCGAAGAAACTGCCTACCTACTAATTGCGAAAACAATGCACCGTATTCTGTAGCGAAGCTTGTCTGTTTGCTTCAGTTTGGGTTAGAATGACGCTGATAAAAATCACAACAGCTTCGAAATCACACGGAGCATTGGTAATTTTTGGAGAGTCCCGCAGCAGCTGTAATGGACATAAATATGGCAGGTCTGCAGAATTTAAGTGGGGAGGATTAACGTTAGGAGGCCACATAATCACGTTCTTAGACTTAGTGCTTGATCAGAGTAAAATGTGTGCATTCAAGGAGACAATATAGAAATATTTGTCTCTTCTGCCGACAACAATTTTTGGGTTGCTTCCGTGCTATTTTTTTTTTTGTAATGTGTTTCAGTTCATTGAAGCATCCAGGAGCGACCTCGACTAGAGGGACCATTTAGAATGGACGCTGAAAGCAAAGAGGCGGGGAATTGATGTACGACCTGAAAACGCAAAAAATGTCTTCAAGCAGTCTTATTATTTCGACATCCTCCTACAGAGTGTACCTTTTCCTCTGTAATCTTCTAACCCCTGTTTCTTGCTATCTTTACAGGCGCTGTTTAGGTATGCACTAATATTTAAGAACATTACTGCACTTTTTTTTCCCGACTAGCAATTTATTGGAAGTGTGCCAATACCTTTCAAAGCAGAATCACACTATCGTATGTCCAGAAAAATGTGTTCGTTTTCAACATATGTAACGTGTATTTCTAATTGAAGTAAAAAATTGGAAAACCCTTAAGCTTTGCTTCAAGAGTAGCTGCAAAGCGCTTTTTACCACGACTTTTCATTGCGGTTATTTTATATTGCTTTTAGTTGAAATTAGTTTGTATTTTAAAATTAATATTATTATTGTAATATCCATACACATCAAAACACACGTTAGAAAGTTATACATGCGACTACGGGTAACTAGATGCAAATGTAACACGATCGGTACAAATGAATTTTCTTCGGCTTTTTGGTGCATGCCCGACAGGCATGTAGAGGACCTGAGCTTGAACTCGAATGGGGACAGATTTATTTGACTGAAGTAAACTTAATTTATGAGAACGTAAACCTAATTTATGAAAACGTAGATTGCAGGTACCTCCACGCTAGTTGTTATTTATTTGGACACTTTCCTAATTCCTTATATAGCTTTGTTTTGAAAGCGGGATGTTTGAAATTTCTACTCAAGTTCGTGTGGTTGTGGCGTCATAACTCAGGAGATCAATTAGTATCTTTACGCAAGAAAATCAGCAACACACTTTGGCGCCTATTACTACACTACTGGCTTTTCGACCCAACGTGTGACGATGGCTCGCTTAATATGCCATACATTCCTATTACAGCACTAGAAAGTGAGTCGCAGGCTAATATTGTGTATGAAAATGATCAATGAAGCGGTGAAAATAAAACTAAGATTTTATCGAACCTGGCCCTCTTCTTCGGTTGCGCTTCAGTGATGCTACTACAACACCTTCGGTGCACTTACCTTTCCTCGGTTTTGTAAAAGGGTGCTGTTTTGTCCCTTCTTTGTCTTCATCAAAACCGCATCAGCACCAGCAGCAGCAGCAGCATGTTTATACCCTCTTCAGGGTGAATACTTTTGTCATTATTCTAACTCAATCCTGTGCTAGTTGCATCTCCACTTGACCCCTGTGAACTTCTGAACCTCATCCGCCCACCTAACTTTCTGCCTCCCTTTTTTTCGCCCTCACGGGACCATAAAAATAAAAGTAATGCCCATACCTGTACAGTGCCACGTAGAGGACCCTACGCCTTATTAGGATTTATTTTAAGCTCAAGTGATTTCGAATTTCCACTTTCGTTTGGTAGCTGCAGACATATAGCACGCTACCTATACTCTCAGCACGAGAAACAATGTGGACATGATCACGACGCAAACGGAAATACAATCATGTGTAGGAATGCATCTTGTCATAGCGGACGTCATTGATGCCACTGTCCTCTTCGTTGGAATCTTCCTCTGCACGTCTGCTAATGATGCTGCTTAGACTCTTTTTTTTTCGATCAGAAGCTCGAGTAAGTAAAGCGGACACCTGCAAAACACAGCTAAAAGCAAGCATTGCAGACAAGCGCAGCGCTAAATCAGCGGTTTTCATCGACAACTAAGGCTCGGGTGACGTACTTGGTTGTAGCACATTATGCTTTCCTGCCCGATATGGTACAGATGTATCTAAAATAAAAAAGAAACGATAGAGCCAGAAATTTGCAACCAATATTATTTCTAAGAAGGTTACAGTTTCAGGAGTTGCAATGTATAGATGTTATGGAGCCTACGTTACATAATATTTGTCCCGGGTTGAAGTTTGTTCTTTATGGTATTTTGTGGATAGGCTACTTGAGATGATTTTAGGCAGCTCTGTGAAGTATTAAAAATGCTGTTACAGTAGGAGTAATGGTACTGTAGGTGCTGCCAACAGGCGCAAAGCTCTGTGCAAAAAATTGGTAAAGTTCCTTTTTGTGTGCTTTCTTCGAAGGCAAAAACATTACCTTATGCAAGTTCGCACTAAATTATATCAAGAAATCAAAAATAAATTTTACTTAACGAACAACAATTGTCAGTATATATTTTCTCTAGAAAGCAGTAGTCACTGGAAGCAAAAAATTATAAAGAAGCCTCACAACGCCAAATTTTGTTAAAGATACTGTAATAGGCTGCCGTGTAGCATTATGGTCCGCACACCATCATGTAGCTGGTGACCTAGCTGCGTGGTAGAGAAAAATAATCCCCTGTGTATGTCGCTGAATGTGAAGACATGCTATGACATATGGTGGTAGTACTGTTACAATGTCTCACAATTTGCCATGTGTGTGCAATAGCGGTGACATTGCGCTTGAGAATGTGTTGTTTCGCGTTGATGTAGTGGTGCGGTCGCCCTATTGTAATTTACATGTGTGTAGAAATATTTACCATTGTTTTTCACTATACTCGAGTCAGGGTCACTATGCTTCAGGTATGCTCTCATCACGTCATTCCCTTGTTTGCTTCTTGGCAGCAGACTCTACCTTCAGTAACATCTACACATCTTTGTTTGAATTGTACCTTCTGCTCTTCTCTCAAGATATCCCCACCTCACCTCACCATCGCTTAGTCACGTTTTCCTGCCTTTGCCATGAAAGATGGCTATAAAAATGAAAATATCAGCCTACAGAAAGTAGAGAAAACAAATAATCTGACTGTATGGACTCCCTACTTTGTGCATAATTATTACGCCATAACGCTACATCCCGCTGACTTGAAAAGGCGTCTCTGCCAGCGTAATCCAAAATTTAAACAAGTCCCTCGAACAATATGGTTACCTGCGGTATTGCAACTGGGCAGGCAACGCATAAGCCACGAAAGGGTGTTGCTGCCAATTGTGTTGGAGGGTAATCTAATGAACACATTGTGCCACGTACGACGTACTGACGTGTGTATGGAATTTATACTTGTGTCACAGAAATATTTTGAAAGAAAGATTATAATTTAGGTGACGACAAAAACGCGGGTTGATTACGCTGTTTTATGGCACCATCATGTCTACTCATGAGCAGTAGCTTTATCGTCCTATAGTACTTGTTTTTGTGTGCTTGGTATGACCTGCTTCGAACGTGGCCATCGTTCTGAATGATCCATTTCGGTATGCGTATGGTACCCCTATACAAAATATTGAAATGATAAAATGTTACATTTTGAGATCTTGTCTTCTGCAAAACACAGAAAGTAAAAACAGGAGACAGCCAGATGCATTGTGCCTAGAGCACACCGATTTGCACTTCTAACACTCTGCCATAAAAACCACTAGAAAGTCTCTCTTATGATTACTAGCAGAATAAACTTATACCGTCATGTAGAAGCAGAAGAAGGAACTGTTTAGGATTCCAGCAATGAAAATATTATAGCTTTCAATCTGGTTGTCGCAGCTTTAGCCACATCCCGTTCGGCTTTCCCTTTTACTCTAAATCTACTCTGATGTGTGTTTTGAAGTCTTGGTTGAATATTCGGAAATAGAAACGTTGCAAATACGCTCAAAAGAAGCAATATTTTTTTCGGCGAGGATATAAGAATTTTGACATTATTATTGAGTATGTAGATTCACGAGCTAGAATCAAAAATGCTTGAAAAAGGCAAATGGTTATGAATAAAGCAGCCATAATATTATTATAATAGTACTGCAGGCAAGTTCATAACACGATTCATTTCGGTGCATTGCAAGCACTCAGTTAACTTTTAAACAGGAGTACAGTACATAGAGCTTTTTTGAAGATCGGGTGGTGTTTTAATAAAGAGCTAACATTTATTCTATGCTCACAAGAACAGGGTTAATCAGAAAGGGGTTCTCAATGCACACTAAAATTCCCAGGTGATCAGTCTCGCTTGAGAACTCCTCGTATTTTTATGCTTTTTAATTCACAATATATAGAAAGGAGGATGTATGTGCGTATGCGCAGAACAAATGTTTTAATCTATGCAGCAACGAATGAGAAATGAAAATGGGTAGCAAAATTATTTTTATTTTCGCAAGCTGAGTAACGTTAAAATAACAAATAATGGATAGAATTATTGAGTGCGACAGACGTGTTTTGTGCGGTATATGCTATAAGGAGCTATTCCGTGACGCTATACATCCAGTTCTTATACGCGTCCATACTATCATTTCAACAAACCTTTAAGAATTTTCACGCGAGGTGATTTTACTGTACTGAAAACACTGTCGATAGGGCCTTGTTAGGCTTCTACAATGCATTGTATAAAATGAATGGCATTTAAAGCAGCTCTGTCATGGAAGTTTGCCGTGCGTCGGCAAGGCGTTTGCCTACGCGGACCAATGAAAGCGATAATTCTATTTCAGGTTCACACCTCCCTCTAGTCATGACGTCGAGGACAATAAACTCGAAGTAACACGACCTTAACGTATCCTTCCTACACGAAGAAGCAACAGCCTGCAGTCAAGACGCCGCAGACGGCGCTTCGGGGAAAATAAAATCAACTTGCATTCAACTCTTCAAAAGCAACTCTTGCATTCATCTATCTCGCAGTTAACTCGCTGCCTTCTCGCCAAACAGCTCAACGACCGTTTACATGATGCTGTACTGAGCTACATTATGATACCCGAAGGCAAGTAGGCTTTCCTTTTCAAACTGTATTTTGTCGATTCGAGCTTTCCGCGATGCTAATGCTAAGTGCCCCCAGTCAAACGCGAGGAAGGAAATTACGTGGGTGTGAGATTGGGGAGCATACTGCGCAGCAAGGTGCCTTACCGGCAGCACCAAGATTACTTACATGTCCGCCGATGCTTATTGGGGTCCACGAAGTACAGTAAACAGTAAGTACCGTCAGAAATTCCGATGCGCCTATATATTTCTACAGAGAGGACAGCAAATTGATATTAAGCCACAATGACTCTCAGTTAAAAAAAAAAAAAAACTAATGTCCGATGACTGCAATACGGTTTAGTTAGCGAGCTGGCTTTCTGGGTCTGGGGAGTAAGGATAGTTTAGTGACCCTGCTCTGCGTGTTCAATATTTAAGCATGTAAAGTATTGATACAGGTAGGAAATTATTTTCGTTTCCTGCTTTGTTATGTGAACAAAATACATATCAAGCGTTAGGGCACAGGAAATTTGCAAATATGCATGCAAGTGTATCTAGTTTGCATCAATTCTTCGCGATTTCTTCTTGTTCGTAAGAGTTATGTGCGTGGCCAATCTTCCCAGCGTAATTACGGTGCTGTGCGTGCTAAAGTTTGTGCGCTCAGTACTAGGTGTAAAGGTCGTGATTTTACCGTATTGGGTATAGCGTTATTGATGTGCAACAATGTGTAAAAGAACTTAGCAAGACGCATTTTATTGCCCATACATTGTGGTATTTGTGGTATTTTGTTTTTCGCCAATATGCATGTATATTCTTCAGCCATGCTCACTTCTTTGGCGGCCAGCTAAAGTTTTCATAACGTGCTCAAACATGGCACGACCTATATACAATGCATTTTAAAAGTAACATGATAGTCGCAGGAAATGATATTCTGCTTTTTACCTATGGATACACAAAACATGTCATTATACTTCCTTTTGAGTTAGAAGTATAAATCTCATGCCTAGACACCAACCATCCTCCCCTTGGCGCCATAAGGTGGCATATTTTATGCTAACTTAAGTGCGTGCATAATATTAACGTGATTATCTCGTTTTGTGGCCCAACTACATGATACCTTAACATCCGCAAATGCCACCTAAACGCAACCCTCAATAACATGAACAACGTTCTTCATTTTGAGGCTACCAAATCTATTCATTTGGTAGCCCTTGCAAACATTCGAAAGTATTGTCCATGCGAAGACGAAGATAGACGTTTTTCACAGGAAACTTATTACAGTGGCGCTCTTCACACTGAATCGGATAGAGCCATATTTCAATTCGACAAGACAACAGGGGACGCCCAAGGACAGCTTAAGGGCTCAGTCTAAAACAATTCGTCTACCGGCTCCTTATTAGCTGTGCACTCCGTTTTGGACACGCGATACGAAACTGCCGGGGCGGCACGAGACTTTTGGAGTAGATGTGATGGAAAACATCAGAAGCTTGAGGGAGGGAGCATCATGCGAGTCGAAGGAGGAGCGGAATTGGTCAAGCACATTAAGGTGCTTGTTTCGTGATGGTTTAGAAAGATCGGCCCTGAAGAATCGGAAGAAGGAGAGTCTGTAGAGGCGGGAGCGTGCGCTGGTGGCCCAATGATTATTTCCGTAGTCACAAATACATAAACCTAGCTGTTGCAGTACAGGCCTTCACGTTGCCTAATTTCATATATAAAAATTTCAACAGCTTTTAAGCAGACGTTTACGACGTGAAAAACTCGGCAGGCGATATCAAAGCATGAATCTGCACTTTCACCTGTAGATGTGGTGCCATCTGGAAGCCTTCGCGTCAAACATCGGGGATTTTATCGTGTCCTACGTGATCAGCTGCGATCCAACCGCAGGCTAGATCTTGGAGTCCGGGAGCCTAACTATAATGGATGCGCAGTTAAATGACGGAAAAATAGGTCCGGTTAAAACAGACCGAAGCAGCCGCTATGGCTCAGTGGTTCAAACGCTGGTCTGAAAACTCCAAATCCAGTTCAACACTTTTTTTTTCAGTTTTGAAACATTCAAATATTTCTCAGTGCCTGAGATGCTGTAGGACGTTATATCCGATAACCTATCAAATCACTAGAAGAGGACAGGGTAAGACAATATAGTCTTAGACTCCATACCGCTCTCTGTTGGCTGGGAATATTGCGCGTGCTTCAAATACTTGCGCATTCGAAGCACTAGATAGAAGTGAATTTGAATTTACCGCGCTATGCCACGTTCCTTTAACCTCAGGAAAAAGCGTAGGCTACCAGATTGATAGCTAAATCAAGATCGGGCAAGATAGTTGTCGGTGGTAAAGAGCGTGTTGTTACTTCTTGCACTAGTGTTAACATGCCTACATTTTTATCAAAGAAATTTGGAGGTATGTTGGATTCACAATGTATTTTGTCGTTTTCCTCACATATGTTTTCTCCTTTTTAGTTGCTTTCAAACATGGTGTGGTTGCCCTACTTGTACGTCGGTATGTGTACCGCCTCGTCACACTCTACTGTGCTGCTCTGTGGCAAATAGTTCAGTGCTTCTTAAGCTGCTTTTACAACTTTTGACCTGACCGGCACGCAAACACGTTTTTGTATGAAATAAAGTACAATTCAATTGAACATTTCAATTCTACAATGTCAACTTTGCAGATGTGATATGGCACTGGAATTCTATCTGCAATACTCAGTGGTCATCGGATGTGCTGTTTTAGCCTTTCCTACAATTAACCCGGGGCCAATGTATTCAAGACAAGTGGATATATACAACTATCAGGACCCAACAGAAGTAAGGCTTTCGAAAATGATACTGTTTTGTTTTAGTTTTAGCGGCTCCAGTAATGTACTCAAAACCCTAATTTCCGTGGTGCTAAAATTAGGTGGTTTAAAAACATTACATTAATATTTTTGCTACATGAATCGGTCGCTAAAATATATAATTTAGATTTAGCTGTCATACCAAATTGATTTTTTGTCATTCCTAAGCTAAGGAAAATTATAACTTATTGCTGAGACCTCAAAATATTAGGACACGTATATATTGCGCCCACTGAAAGGAATATTTCACTGTCAAAACGTTTTGACACATGAAGTGACAGTCACGCGAACGCAAAACTTTGGCAGCTGCATAGCCTTATATTTGGCATTTGTGATAATACTTGCCGTACACATAACTTAAGTTTACTTGCCATTAAGGAGCAAGCCAAGACAGTGTCTAAATTAATCCCAGAAGAATAAATAAGAAAACAAAGCAGTTAAAACCTATGCCTAGCATCGAAGATGACCGATACATTACGCTTCGATGACGCTACTATAAAAAAATAATGAGGAGCCCATAGCATTCTAATCCGCTCTGTTCGAGTTCGTGAATTTTCGGTGGCCACAGACAAATTTTTAGTCTCGCGCAGAACTTTGGTGCTACTATTAACCTCTGCTCTATAATTTTCACTTTCAAGCCCTTTTTGGTTTCAAATGCTATAATTCAATTTTCGAAAGAATGCATTCAAATTTTGTTGATAGCTTCGCCAAAATGTGGGTCCTGCTATCGAGGTGTCCGTGGTTTGCGGTACTTCTTTATCAATATTAGTACTATTTTGTCAATGTCACTTTTCGGGTGACCTGTAATAATGTTTAGGATGGTCCAGGCCAAGTGCGGATTCATCCGATGCCTTAGTGCAGCCCGGTGTACTTTGGTATAAATTATGGATCAATTAGCGGAGGTCTATTTGTGTAGGATCTAGGCAATTTTTTAGGTATATTATCCGTAGCAGTGGAGCTAGAAGCGGTCAAAGCCCAATAGGCTTCGGACGATTTGGCCGGCATAAAGGTTTGGGTGACACATGCTACATTTTGGGGTCCATGGTCAGACGCATCATAGTAGACAGTAGTTACTATGCTGGCTTTTGGGCAAACATGTGACACCTAATGCCCTTATTTTACCTTTAAAACATGCTGTTTTTATGTTATGCAGGGTTTCCAGATGCGTGCATTGTTTGGCCGTACGATTGAGATTCCGCTGCAAAAATGACGGCTAAGCTCGTACAATCTGGGTTCAAATGCTCCATACGACATGTAGCAATGCGATAATAGATATATGAGTTTATTAAATAGAAATGCATTGAGGTCGGACAGAAAGTTTAGCATCTGTCCCGGTGCTTTGTCCTCTGTAAGGCGATAATGAGAAGAATGTAGGTCGTGAGGAGTGACGATATGAGCAGAAGAGGTATGAAGCAACGACGTAAGCATGATAAATTTCTTCACCAGCGCATACAAAGTACTGTGTCGCTCAAGAAGGGGTAAAATGTCCGCACAGACCCGTTAATTTTTCGTTTGTCCGCACAAGTGCCGAGTAGGAATTCCTTCATGAGAGGTCTGCTGTCTAAACTCTTCAAGCGTTCAAGTGGCTAGGATTATTCTTTCGTGCGCATACAAAGGACACACCTCCTAAACATACGCCCCATTATCCGTAATGTCATCGTTAGAAGCGAGTTCGCCTGTCCTAATAAATTCAACTATTTGCGCGTGAATGCAGCGTTTAAACGCAGTGTATAGATCATGTATGCATGGTGGTGTTCATACCTTAACTCACGACACAATGTAATGGCTCAACACATTTAGCTCAGTCTCAACGCAAGATATTCTTGAGCGCATTTGGCCGCTTATCAGAAGTTGTGAAAGACTCTAGCCTGTGGCACCTGGCAAGTTACGTTAATTAAGATAGAAAATAGAGGGGCTGTTTGCTTTATTTAAAGTAGCTTTATCGTTCTCGCCATGTGGTGAGCTTCGCCCTTGGCTTGCGAGAAGCGAGGGGAAGGTAATACGTGCCTAAACCAATCAAGTTTGAAAAATTATTATATGGTAACAAGAAGCTGTGGTACGATATCCGATACCATAGTATTTGAAATGCCCGGTCTTGTGGACATGATTTTCAGATGGTTGATGACCGCTTCTGCTGACTTGCCTTCCTTCGCTAAAGCCCAGCTCTGGATATCTGGAACAAAAACTGCAAACAGAAATATACACCACACGTTTTATGGCGAACAAATCAGCGCCGACTTTTTGACGTAGCGGTGCAGTCATTTAAAGGGCATAAATGGTTGCGCAAACTGCACATCTTCGGTCGCCTTCATCAGCAACAACCTAGCAAAGCAAAATGGTTTATCTCTACCAGAAGAGAAAGCAGATCTGATATTTTCTGCGCTTTCGGAATCCTGGAGGGCGTGTACAAAAACAAAAACATATTCCTTGAATTTTGCTATTTTGCTCTACAATAGGCAACTTTCGCGTATTGGTATGAATCATTTTCTTTCTGAAGACTTCACGCAATATGAATTACAGCATCTTTTAGCCATATATCATATGACGGAGCTTCTGCTGAGACTATCGTAAAAAGGGGCAGTACCTAGAGGCACCTGTCTAGCTTGTGGCACTCTTTTTCTTCCAGAATGCTTTATCTTGTTCGGTCCCCAAGACTAGCCACTGTCATTGAACACAGGACGTCTCAGAGGTGCGCCAATCGAAGCTGCATTCTGAAGAAATAGCAAAATGGTTTATCACTACCAGAAGCGAAAGCACATCTGATATTTTCTGCCGTTTCGGAATTTCCTAGTTGGCGCGCACGCTTTTAGGGTGTCGCCACAGGGCACCAGTACCAAAAATATATCTAGAAATAATATTTCTTGGACCGAACAAGAGTATTTTACTTGTTTAGCCTCACCGATTCTCGCTGTATTCTCTCGAGCTCCTTATGAATGGCGAAAGTCGTGTTCTGCCTCATTGTCCCGTACAACGACATAATCGAGCCTTCCAGTAGCCCCTGGGCATCCCCTGTCGTGTTGGTCAAGAAGAAGGATAACAGCTGGAAATTCTGCGTTGACTACCGTCATTTGAATAAGATAACCAAAAAAGATGTATATCCTCTTCCGCGCATCGACGACGCGCTTGATAGTTTGCACGGAGCTAGCTACTTTTCATCCATCGACCTTCGTTCCGGACACTGGAAGATTTCTGTCGACGAGAGAGACCATGAAAAAACAGCGTTCATCACCCGTGACGGCCTTTATCAATTCAAAGTCATGACTTTTGGCCTATGTAACGCCCCTGCAACTTTCGAACGGATGATGGACTCATTGCTGCGCGGCTTCAAGTGGACGACTTGTCTTTGTTACTTAGACGACGTCATTGTTTCCTCGTCCACTTTTGACAACCACCTCTCTCGCCTTTCTACCATTCTCGAGCTATTCCGCCGCGCCGGCCTTCAACTTAACTTAAAGAAATGCAGTTTCCGCCATCGGGAAATCAAAGTGCTTGGTCGCTAGGTTAATGCTTCCGGTGTTCAGCCTGACACTGAGAAGATACGTGCCGTCAGAGATTTTCCCACTCCGCCTTAATCCAGCGATGTCCGAAGCTTTATTGGCCTATGTTCTTATTTCCAACGATTCGCCCCGAACTTCGCAGTCCTAGCTCGCCCCTCACCCAACTGCTCAAGAAAGATGTTTCATTCTATTGGGGCTTGAACAAGTTGCAGCTTTCTTAGAGCTTATTGCTGCACTAACTATGCCACCAGTCTTGGCCCACTTCAACCCTTCCGCCAATACTGAACTCTGTACCGACGCAAGTGGCCATGGAATAGGAGCTATACTCGCTCAGCGACAACAGGGCCGTACAAGGGTTATTGCGTATGCCAGCCGCCTCCTCTCAACACCGGAACAAAATTATTCTATTACAGAGCAAGAGTGCCTGGCGCTTGGCTGGGCTATTACGAAATTCCGCCCTTATTTGTTTGGCCGCTATTTTACAGACCATCATGCCTTGTGCTGGCTTTCCTCTCTCAAAGATCCTACTGGCCTTTTGGGGCGCTGGGCGCTACGATTACAAGAATACATCTTCTCCGTCGTCTACAAGTCCGGCCGGCTTCACCAAGATGCAGATTGTTTGTCACGTCATCCCGTCGACTACCCTAGTCCTACAGACTCTGACGATGATGCATATGTCTTGTCTGTCTCCGCCTTTGCCAACATTGCCAAGGAACAGCACTTCGATCCTTCTCTGCATCCCATTATCCTCCGTCTTACCTCCGACCGCTCTGACCCATCTCTCGCCTTATTTGTGCTCCACGAGAACACCCTACACCGACGTAATATGCGACCAGATGGCACAGACCTTTTGCTCGTCGTTCGTTCCCCAACACCTGCGTTCCATCATCCTTGAACAGTTCCATGATGCTCCCACGGCTGGCCACTTGGGTGTTTCTCGCACATACGACAGCCTGCGCCGACGTTTCTACTGGCCGGGGCTCTACTGCTCTGTACAGCATTACATTGCCGCATGTGAACTGTGTCAGCGTCGGAAGAAGCCCACAACTTCGCCTTCAGGTCATATGCAGCCGATACCCATACCAACTGACCCGTTTTCCCGTATAGGCGTTGACCTCCTTGGCCCCTTTCCAGTTTCCACCTCGGGGAACAAATGGATCGCCGTAGCCACCGATTACGCTACACGGTACGCTATTACCCGAGCCATCCCGACCAGCTGCGTCACAGACGTCGCTGACTTCCTTCTAGAAAACGTAATTCTTCATCATGGTGCTCTTCGCGAACTACTAACTGACCGTGGCCGCTGTTTCCTGTCGCGAGTGGTTGACGAAATTCTCCGTTCGTGCTCCGTCCGCCACAAATTCACCACCTGCATATCACTCCCAGACCAACGGCCTCACGGAACGTCAAAACCGTACCCTCACAGACATGCTGGCCATGTATGTGTCTGACGACCATCGAGATTGGGACGTTCATCTCCCCTTTGTCACATTCGCCTACAACTCATCTGTCCATTCTACCGCTGGATACTCCCCATTTTATTTATTATTTGGCCGACACCCGTTACTACCCTTCGACACCTATCTTCCCGCGGCAGACACCCCCAGTACTTACACCAGTGATGCCGTCACCCGCGCTCATGATGCCCGCCGGATAGCTCATGCCAGGCTCTCTGCATCCCAAGACTCTCAAAAGATCCGGTACGAGAGCCGCCACCGTGATGTCCACTACACTCCTGGATCTTTTGCTGTGGCTCCCGTGCCGTCGAGTGGGCTTGTG
Source organism: Amblyomma maculatum (assembly GCF_055883805.1). NCBI lineage: Eukaryota > Metazoa > Arthropoda > Arachnida > Ixodida > Ixodidae > Amblyomma > Amblyomma maculatum. Next base: position 163,616 of record NW_028146753.1, on the reverse strand, counting down.
TGAAAAACTTTTGCACCGTTACACTGGCCCTTACCGTGTTTTGCGCCCCGTGACCGACGTCACCTACGAAGTGGAATCTGTGGTTCCGAAGTCCCCGCCCACAGCTCCAACCTCGGAAATAGTGCATGTGTCCCGTCTAAAGCCCTATCATCAACGTTTTATTTCGCTAACATAGACCGCACCGGGACTGTGCTTTTCCCGCGGGGGGGGGGGGGGGGGGGGAGGGGGGTAGTGTTACTTAGCTGTATTCGCTGTTCGTGATGAGGATGAAGAAGTGCAACGGACTCGGAGAAGACGACGACGCTGAGTGTTGTGAAATCGGTGCCCTCATCAACGTTAGTTGTGCGGACAGCTTTGGGACTGCAAATCTTCCACGTAACAATATTATGGAAATAGTTCAAAACGTCACTTAATGCTTCCAAAACTCACGCGAACGTATCTAAAAAAATGTAGTCGCCAGTGGAAGTACTTTCATATGGCGTTATTGAAGCGGTGAAGTTTTTGCACAACCCTGCAATTTGAATTTGGAAAATCCTCAACTCGCGTCTAAGTTTGAGAACACTAAGGCCCCCTGGATCGTTCCCACGAGCTGCTTTAAGGCCAGCAGCTAGAGGTGCTCTGTTGTCACTGACCGGTTAAGTTCAATGATTCAATGAGGTGGGCACAAATCCTCGATATGCAGGAAGGCTTCATAACCGGTAGAATTGGCGCAGGCCATTCTGTCCAATATTTATTTTCGAAATTACTATTCCTGCCCTCTCAAGCCTGTCAAAAGAATCCTTAACCGCTTCCTTAATCTAAATGAGAATACTGCGCGAGGTTTACTCTGCGTAGGCAGTTGCGTTTAGCACGACCCGTACTGTGTGTTTGGGTGCCGAAAATTCAATTCTGTGGAACAGCTCCGGGAACTCTTTGAAAATGCCTCAGCATATGGCAGCAAAACATTTCTGATGCTTCTCTCTGCGGCTTGCCCTTAGGCGTATCGACCTCCGCAATAAGTGCTGCTTTTTGGCAGAAGCTACCTTCCTATAACAGGCAAGCTTTGTATCCCCTTCATTTCTCTACTCTTTTTATCTGCCCATTTTTTAGGGCTGCCACGTATGCTGAGGCATTCACGCCAGCAGTAATGGAAGGCTGAAGTTAACGTGAGCAATAAAAAAATAAATGAAAATAAACTTGAAAATGCCACGTCACCGGTGCGACACCCTATGTCCAATCTGAAACTTGCAAGGCCACTGTAAAAATTCGGACCAAGGAACGCCATCGACAGAAGCAATGGTGTACCATCGAATCCCACTATTGCCGAAGAAATGCCGCGTACGCGCTCAAAGGAAATGAAATTTCGACTGTGCGGCACGAGCCCTGGCGTTGGTAGTAAACGTTTGAAATGGGAGTGCGGTGTACCGCCGAAAGCAGCAACATTCATACTTTCGCATTTCTCCAGCGCAAATCCTGCAGCGCTATCGGACCTTTTTCACCATATTTCTTTTTTGAAGAAGATTTTATTGGGTTTATATAGCTATGAGACAAGTGGGTTTTAGAGAATACCTGTAGACGTATGGCTCAATTCAGATTTTAAACACTTAAATTCGGGCACTATTCACACTCAGCCGTGCAGAACTTGTCTCTGAGCTACTCGGAACATTCAGATAGGTAATCAAGCTACAGAGAGCTCGTCCCTCTATTAGGCTGTGATTAGGCCCTGTGGGCATGCAGCGCAGCACAGACATCACAAGCGGCCGCAAAGGCTACATGAAGCCCTCTCTGTGAAAAGAGTCTGAGTACAGGTTGAATAAAGAAAATTAAAATGAAGTAATATGAATATGCGGTCATCTAAAAAGACCATGCCTCGCTCTTTTGTCATATGCGTACTAATACCAAACCATAAGCAAGGTGGCGAAGAAGTGTGGTATACCTACGAAACTTTCAGTTCCACTAAAGACCACTAGCAAGGTGATGTTAAAAATCCTGCAAGGTAGGCTGCAGCAGTATGTGGATCGGGGGCTTCCGGACGTGCAAGCTCGGTTTCGCAAGGGAAGAGGAACTAGAGACCAAATTGCCAACCTTCGCTGGATCATGGAAAAAGCAAGAGAGTTCCAGAAACCCATTTACTTCTGCTTTATTGATTATGCGAAAGCGTTTGACTGCGTAGATCGCAGCAGATTGTGGCAAGCTCTCCAAGAGATGGGAGTTCCAATTCACCTCATCTGTCTCCTCAGGAACCTTTATGAAGGGCAAGAGGCCACAGTCAGAACTGGGCATGGTCTTACTGACTGGTTTCCGATTGAGAAGGGGGTGAGGCAAGGCTGCATACTGTCGCCCTGCCTATTTAACCTATATGCAGAGTGCATCATGAGGAAGGCCGGTCTGGACGAGTCTTCAGCTGGAGTGAAGATTGCTGGAAAACGTATCAACAACCTTAGATATGCGGATGATACCACTTTAATGGCAGAAAGTGAAGTGGAACTCAAGAGACTTCTGATGCACGTACAAAAAGAGAGTGAAAAGTTTGGGCTTAAACTGAACATTAAAAAGACGAAGATCATGGCGTCTTGCCCTATCAAGTCCTGAAGCATCAATGGACAAGAAGTGGAAGCTGTGACAGATTTTCTGTTCTTGGGCGCCAAGATTACCTCGGAAGGAGACTGCAGCCATGAAATTAGGAGACGCCTGCTTCTGGGAAAGAGAGCTATAGTTAGCCTTGACCGCCTAGCTAAGAGCAGAGACATTAGTCTGCCAACCAAGATCCGTATAACCCGTGCTATGGTCTTTCCAGTTGTGAAGTATGGATGCGAGAGTTGGACTGTGAAAAAGGCTGACCGCCGAAGAATTGACGCGTTTAATTGTGGTGCTGGCGAAGACTCTTAAGAGTTCCTTGGACTGCCAGAAGGTCAAATCAGCCGATATTGTCGACCATAAACCCTGACTGCTCATTGGAGGGTCAAATTCTAAAGTTAAAGCTCAGCTACTTTGGTCATCTGATTAGAAGAGAGGAGTCGCTGGAGAAAGATTTGATGTTGGGAAAGGTTGAGGGTCGCCGGAGAAGGGGTAGGCAGCGACCGCGATGGTTAGATGGCATTCTCGCGGCATTGCAGATGAAGCTATGTGATGTTAAGAAGATAGTGAGAGACCGGAAAGCGTGGCGTGACATGGTCCATAGGGTCACGAAGAGTCAGACACGACTGAACGCCTGAACTGAACTGAAAGACCACTGGGCAATGTCGAAGCATTATTGCTGACAAAGAATGCCTATACGGATGCTGTAAAAAACCTGCAGAAAATTTCTGTGGCTTTGACGGATGTTGCTCACATTGTAACGCTGAACTGAGGAAGCGTGTGGAAAGACACATGACCACTTTGTCAATGATCGCTTTACAATAAATAAAAATATGGAACAAGTGAACTGGCCCGCTCAATGGATTCCAGGCCGATGTTGGGAGCTACTACGCAGGAACAGAGCACAGTACCAAGTGAACTGTAGGAAGCTTGCCACATCACGAGCGTCATAATGCTTGTGTTAGCGATACCTCGGTTTTTCTGCATATTTGTAAAATAAAACTTTCCGCCGTATATATACATGGCATGCACACAGGCTTCACTTATTTACTTGTTTGGTTTAGTTTGGGGGTGTTAGGTCCCAAAAAAAGCTCAGGCTATGACAGACGCAGTAGTGGAAGACTCCGAAAATTTCGACCTCCTGGGGGTCTTTACGTGCACTCACATTGAACAGCGCACGGGCGCCTAGCTTTTCGCCTGCATGAAAATGAGGCCGCCGAGCCCGGGAATCGCTCCCGTGTCCTTGGGAACAGTAGTCGAGCGCCGTTACCACTGCGCCATCAGGGCGTGGCAATTGTATTAGAAAAAATGCTATAAGCTATTATCGTGACCCATGTAAGGTTTTGTACAAGGTCATCAACTTGGGCTAGCAGCTTGCGCCTGCTCCATCCCCCTTTATATCTGTATCGGTCGTTATGTCTCCGCAGTTTGTTTTTAGGTGGTGAATGCTCGATCGTCAGCAGCGGTCAAAGAGGAATCTACAATTACTGGTGCAGTCGGTGGCCAACGTTGGGGCCTTCTCTGCTTCAAGTTTTCATGAAACGGATATGAAGTTTAGAGCGAAAGGAAATAATAGTCTGTTAGTTTAATCGCTGGCGGTTTTCTCAGGAATTATTAAGCACGCCATAGTGGTGTATTCGATGTCATCCAGTGGACGGCAGTGTTTCTATTGGACCGTGAGCGCCCCTTACATTCATTCAGAGTGCATGCCACAAGTAGCCTCTGTTCGTGTTTATTTATTTTGCTGCGTTGTCCACAGAATAATACGCATTGATATTATCCAATACTTGCAGGTGCTTGCCAGTGAGAATGAACTTGTCCTCTACCAAATATCAACAAATGGATACCGACCGCCATATTTGTGCATGACATCGACATTTCTCACGAAGGAGGACACTTGCTATATAAGAAGCGTCACGTATTATACAGTAAATGTGCTGTAAGTGACATATCTTATCTAAGCAGTCAGAAAGGTCAAATTACAACGCTAACAGTTCCTTTCAATGAAGCCGAAAATATATTTTTTTCAGACTTGGCCGAACACCTATCACCTTTGCTGCACTTAAATCACTTTATAAAGCTGCAGCCGCTTTCCATCAGGAAGTGAAAATGATGACACTGAACTAGTTACGATGAAAATGACGCTACGGTACACTTCATAAAAGACGCCGCAGCACATACACGGTGACATTTTTTGGCTGAAAATAATTTACTTTGTACGCTCCAGTTTAAAATAGCGTCTGCATTTCGACTTCAGCTATAGAAATTTTTACCCAACCGGAGGGCTTTCAAAACTGCGTGCAGTAAAGGAGGTGGTGGCTAAGCTATACTTTTTGCACATTAATAATAAAGACCTCTAAACTCATACCTAAAGAAGCTATTATACCCTTTAACACTTAGGTTGAAAGTTTGCTTCAAAAAATGCACTGAAAAAGAGGAATGTATCAAGAGCAAACTTTTTAAGGACTTGAGTGGTGCCTTCAAACGATGCTCACGAGTCACAATAACTCTATACTAACTCATGTTACTTCTTTCGGAAAAATGTTCTGCGTATACCAATATAGACATATAAAACGCGAAGGTGGAGAAAGAAATTTAATTAGAACATGCGCCACAAAAGTAGTCAATGGTACTTATGTACATAAATTATACCAGTATGCCTAGTTGGTGCAAGGCTTTCTCCCAGTGTGGTCAAAACAATGCTTTTTGGCCGAGCCATTTAGCCAAAAAAAAATATCTAGCCTCGCGCATTGGCAGAGCTCTTATTGACAACTAAAGTTTGCCTTCATTCTTTATTCGCTATCAAGTTCAGTGCCACTGATGTTTCCTGCTCCATATGACTTCTGTTCGTCTAATAGAATAAGAAGGCATTTGTTTCCGAGTGTAATGCTACGACACTTCTTGTGATGTCCGGAGCTGTTTGTGATGTTTCTGGGTATCTCTCTCTTCCTCAGGCCAGTCCTTTGTCTACGCTACAAAGAATACTAAGTTTAGATGGTCCGATTGTTACAATGAGCCAAAACTGTTAACTATATATAGAGGAAACGTACAAATATTTCCTTCAGCTTGTGAGAAACAGCGCACATACAAGCGCTCGAAACAGAAGCGATTACAGAGCTTACCAGCAACTGATTGGTATTCGTTTTCTTCTCCTTCTTAAATTCAAATAATAAAAACGCAATAAAACAAATCGCAAGAAAAACAAGACTGGATAAAATTAGCTGGGAAAAAAATTCCTCAAAAAGATAATATATATACAACTATCAAGGAATCACCTCATACTTTTTTCATATAAGAGAAAATCTATATACAATGTAACAGAAACCTGTATGTTAACTACTATCGTACTGCTCAACATTTGTACGCAGCGGCTTTCTGTGAGGCAGTAAATATCGGCTCCAGATTTCTCCATATAGTTTATATTAGCTTCGTTATTGCACCTGTGTTTCAAACGCTAATTACCGTCCATAACATTAGGAGTTTAGTATATTATGATTGCAATGAGCATATCATGCAGTAAGGATTCCTCCATTGTAACACCAACACGAGGAAGTATACGTAGGTGAGTGAAGCAGGATGCTGCCTCCGATGTTGACTTCACTGTTGTCCAAGTGAAAAGTTTCCCATTCTTAAAACTGATTTTGTTTTTATTTGGCACCGGAAATACAAGCTAACCGGAATATATGGAATGTGGGATTAATGTTACTCCATGGTGTTTCAGCAAAATTGTAACCAGTAGTGTAACAGCATAAGGAAACAAGTTCAAAAAGCGCAATCAATCCTCCTTTGTTATTTTTTACGGTGTCCATTTCCGATTTCCTCAGCGAATGTGAATCGGCTGGGGCATTTCGAATAAGTAATTATGCCGCAGAAGAGTGTCTGCGTCATATCCTCAGTGTGTCTGAAATTACAGTGGGTCAAATCGAATGGCTCCGCAATAATATACGCATTAAAATAACACTTCCATGAGTTTTAATTACGGGCATAATGTTTAGACTATTCTCGGTGTTGACACCATGTGACTAAATCCATTTCCAGAATTAAATTTCGCCACTCGAATCTAATTTTTTGCAGCCACTCAGTATGAATTACTAGTTACCCCAAGCTTTCATTCGAAAGTGATACGATTGAGATTAATAATCTGAGTACACTCTGAAGCCTTGCATATAATCCCGGCAGTGAGGTGTAGCATTCCGGACGAGGATATCTGTCTTGCTGTGAACTTATAGTTGATCACTCCCCTTAGCACAGTCGAAGAATATGTATACACCACGCGAAACAGCTATTGATTCATCACTCTGGCCGGTATAGTACGTAATATCAATCTTAAACCACGAACGAGAACTGGAATGAGCATACTCAGGTAGTGCTAAGCTACTTGCAAATTACTTGTTTCACAGGCAACTGTGCAACAAATAAGATCTTCGCAAATCTGCCGGCAGAACGTCACTGTGATTCGGTCGAATCTTGGTGGTGCGGTAAAAAAAAAAAAAAACTGTTAATAAGGGACAGACGACATAGAACCTATTATACAATCGAAATTCATCTCAGTTTTCAGAAGCAATAAGCGCTTGTAAACGTTGCGAATATTGCACTTGAACCTGCAGTCTTCTGTAAGTAAAGTGCATCAATTGGTAGGCTTGTTTAGAGCCTTATATATACTGGTCATATATATGCTGTTCTAAAATTATATCGCTTATACAATGATGTAATTCAGGTTCCAGGACAACATACATTTTTGTTAACCGTAGCTCAAAACATTGTGGGTCGTCCCACTTTAAGTGAAAGGAATCTTTTCGGCAATAGCAGCTTGATATTTAGTGTTTACGCAAGCGAAATCGCTTTTATCTCAAATCACTTCCACCTATGTGTACGATAGGACTTGCACATAAACATAAGTGCCACCTCTTCTGCACGGCAAAATTTCCAGTAGTATATAAAGCCGCTAGTTTTCAGGTCTCTATATATAGCCCACCTTGCATAACTACTACCTCTTCTACCATTATTACCCTCTATATCACGAATTATATTGCTCCCCGCACGCAGGGCGTTTAACATTTCACATCGGCAACCATCTGTTTTTCTGCATACAGATGCAAACTTCCGCCACGCGTATGCTCAGTAAAGTGATAAAATAATTTCTTTAACCATATCACCAAAATTGCCGGAAAGGAAAAGCTTAGAACCGCGAAAACCGTGCGAAAATTCAGAGGGATTTTTTTTCTTTAAGGTTTGATATGAACCACGGCTCCTCACATTGTAACTGTGAGCCCTCTATTGCTTTTTTAAAGGAAATACATCTGGAATTAAAGATCTAGTATTTGCGATGTATTGCAAAATTTATTGCACATCGCATTTTCCCCCGTTTAGACCACTGCTTTAAAGTGCAACCCAAGGTTGTTCCCACCCAACTTACGCGGCATTCACCGATGTTCTTTTCAATTTACCATTGGAATAAACTACCAGCAGGTATTGTTTGTGAAAAACACTACGACGCATTTGTTAGCGAACTGAACTGCTTACTCCAAGCCGATATATAAAAGATTGTTGTCAGAATCGTATTCTTTTATACTTTACACCCAGCATTGTGTTACAGGTGTGTATGTATCATATACTTTTTTTAGTTCAGTTATGCTTTTTGCTTCTCTCAGCGCATGTGTCTTTATGGTTTAATATTTTACATTTCACTGTTATGTAATAAAACGAATTTATGCACTTTTAAAAGCTATATTTAATGCCGGTAAAAGGCCTTTAGGATATGTTAATAAAATAAAGTAACATACTGTGCGGTTTTCTTCTTTTCAGGGTACCAGGGCGCATGGTTGACTACAAGTGCGTAATCACTTTCTTCCTATCTAATGAATAATATCCGCAGCGCTTGCTCCATATATTAGTAGAAGTGGAAATATTGAAGATAGCACGCCATTTTTTAATGCAAGTTTTGGCAGCAACTGATAAATTAGGCTAATACGTTTGCGGTGCCTTTTATACTGTACATTTATTTGCTGTACCGCAAAATGATTGAAATGATTCTCAACTGATTTTACAAGAATGCATGCAAGAAAATGCATCTATTAATATGACTATTCGCTGAATTCGGGGCTCCAACCGAATCTAAACAATTTCACATTGGACCTAGCCGTCGTTAGTAAGCTAGTAAGTAAAAACATTCGAAGATATTAACGCACGTTTGAGCTACACAACCCTTGAATGATTATAGAAAAAAGCAGGCTTCTAGACCTGTGCAGTGATTTCCAACATTCTGCTCGCTATTTCGAATCAATCACACCTCTGACGAAACGGCAGTAAAATTGGTACAATTATCCCATCTTGCACCGTCTGGTTGCATCATAACAGACACTTAGGTGCCTTGATTCAATTTCTGTTATAAAAATCCAGAACAAGAGCCAAACAGGGTTTCAGAACAATGTCTACAAAACAGGGCAAAATTGTATTGCTCTGATTACGGAATATCCTGAGTTGCCGGCGGTCCTCCCTTCCGGAGGAATAAGCGGCGCTGACCTTGAAAAGGCATGCAGAGGTATAAAATACGCGTCCACATTATCAAAGCGTACAAATGTAAAACTTGTGGGGCTCCGCAGCCCCTTTAGGTGTTTTAAACCGCGCGCGCGTCTTTCTATTTGTATTGTGTTTGCACGGGCAGCGCGAGTGCGCATGAGCAAGCAGATAATCTTGGGGGGCGTGATGTTAGCGGCGACAGACGAGGGTAGATAAGCGCGTGCAGAAGCGAGGCGCGGGGGCTTTTTGCGCCGGGGGAAAGGCCGGCGCGGGGCAACCGGGAGCGTCATGGGCCAGCAGGGTGTGAACGGACTACCGAAAGAAGATCGCCGACGCGAAGATTGAAGCAGTGCCTGCAGGAACAGCCTAGCCGTATTTCTGTGAGTTGCTGTGCCGCGAGGGGCAATCTTTCTCGTGTCGCCGTTAGCGCTTTGGCCCCATTGCTCGTTTTATTCGCTCCGCAGTGCGTGTTGTTTCGCCGCGGTAAGGCCCTGACATTCTTGCCGCTTTCCGTTGTTCTATTGTTGCGCGCATGAACAGCCTGTTCACAGCGCAGTAGCGCCTTATGTTTCTCTGTTTTGCCTTTTTTTGTTTATCCGGAATAAACCGGTGTTTATTAAGAGACTGGATTTGTCACTTGTCGGGCGAGACCATGGCTCGCGGACCCGTTTTTTGAAGGCGAGGCCTTCATCTGGCGCCCAACGTGATTTTTGCTCGAGTTTGGTTCGCCCCGCGAGTGTTGCAACTTCAGTGAGAACTTTCCATGTTTTCATGCGTGGCTATGGCGGATAATCTCAACTTACCTGGCGCAAGCGCCCAGTTGAAAGCTGAAGTTCCACCTCCCACCCATGCGGGTTCTATGCATGAGCAATTAGGAGACCAAAAAGTGAACCATCAGATTTTCAAAGCGGAATTATTGCCCTACTGTCTCAGCTACTTGCGTCAAAGGCACAGTTTAGAGAAGTGATAGGAAACGAGCCAGTTTCGTTAACGCCCACTCCCTTGTATCGCGATAACCATCTGCCGCTAAATTTGCCCGTGCCAAGGTTTGAAGGATACGCCGACACGAAATCTGTTTGCGATTTTCTTCATGAACTCGATGACTATCAGATGGCAATGGCAATTTCGGACAGTGCTCTGATCACACGTGTGATTACTGTAGCTTTAGTAGGTTCCGCAGCAACCTGGAGGCGTAGACAGCGGCCATTCACAACAAAACAGAACTTTGTACAGCGTTTTCGGGAAGAGTTTTTGCCGCCTGACTACGTCATCCGCATGAAAGATTACCTTTGTACCAGGACGCAAGGCGAACACGAGGGTTTGCTCGAGTTTTTGCGCAGTTTTCAAGAGCTGCACGAGCGGGCAGATCCTGGAGCTCCGGAACCAGAGAAGGTGGCTCATGCCATACATCGGTGCCATCCGAGGTACCAGCCATACCTCCGGCGCCGCCAGTTCATGGACTTTGAGGACATGGCCAGGGAGGCCTCCCGCATCGAGGCATCTTTTCTGGCGGAGCTCAACTACAAGCCACCTCCCCCAGCGGAGACCTGCCTCGAGCCGTCCTGCGCTTGGCTCGGATCATTGGCAGCCCGCAGCGTGATGACCCCGAGCTGCCGTATGGGGGCAGGTGACTTCCACGAGGTCACAATCCCTGGTGGGCCTCCTCTAGCGACTGGCCGCCTGCAGGGGGTGGCAGGCCGAGCCAGGCCTCCTCCAGTGACTGATCAAGAGAAAGGGGTGGCAGGCCGGACCGGGTCTCCTCCGATGACTGGCCGAGAGCGAGGGGTGGCAGGCCGGACCGGGCCTCCTCCGGTGACTGACCGAGAGCGAGGGGTGGCAGGCCGGACCGGGCCTCCTCCGGTGACTGACCGAGAGCGAGGGGTGGCAGGCCGGACTGGGCCTCCTCCGGTGATTGACCGAGCGCAAGGGGTGGCAGGCCGGACTGGGCCTCCTCTGATGAGTGACCGAGCGCAAGGGGTGGCAGGCCGGACTGGGCCTCCTCCGATGAGTGACCGAGCGCAAGGGGTGGTAGGCCGGACTGGGCCTCCTCCGATGAGTGACCGAGCGCAAGGGGTGGCAGGCCGGACTGGGCCTCCTCCGATGAGTGACCGAGCGCAAGGGGTGGCAGGCCGGACTGGGCCTCCTCCGATGAGTGACCAAGCGCAAGGGGTGGCAGGCCGGACTGGGCCTCCTCCGATGAATGAGCGAGTGCAAGGGGTGGCAGACCGGACTGGGCCTCCTCCGATGAGTGGCCGAGCGCAAGGGGTGGCAGACCGGACTGGGCCTCCTCCGATGAGTGGCCGAGCGCAAGGGGTGGCAGGCCGGACTGGGCCTCCTCTGATGAGTGGCCGAGCGCAAGGGGTGGCAGGCCGGACTGGGCCTCCTCCGGTGAGTGACCGAGCGCCAGGGGTGGCAGGCCGGACCGGGCCTCCTCCGGTGACTGGCAGACTGCCGGCTGTGACAGGCCGGACCGGGCCTCTCCTGGCTGCCGCCTGCTACAATGCGGGCGAAGGAGCGTGGCCAACACAGAGCCTGGTGTTTTGGTAATCTCATCACCCGGCGGCCAGGGTATGGGGCTGCTGCAGACGTCAGCCTAAGCGACGTAAGGGACGAGGAAAGAAGTCGTCTCCTCTGGCCCAGACAGCCCCGGCACCAGAGGTGATTGGCGGCCCCTTGGAACGTGAATCTGAGTCTTGAGTCTAGCCTAGAGAATTGAGTCTAGCCCGCTGGGCGCTCGCTCTTCAGAAATATAATTACAGGGTGGAGTACAAGAAAGGCACCTTCAACAAGGCAGCCGACACCCTGTCCCGAGCTCCGTTACCTGCAGATGGCGAGCTAGCACCGCAAGTCCTGGTGATCGCAGAAGCCGCTGATGCCTGGGGAAAGCTGGTTTCTCGTCAACAGCTGCTCAATGCTCAGCTAAGTGATCCTCAGTGCATCCAAATACGAAAGGACCTGGACAGCGCCAACCCTGCAGGAAGCACAGCGCCTACCGGCAGCTATGACTGCTACCTGGAAGCAGAGGATGGACTTCTCCTGAGATATATACCCGCTGCCGACACAAATGGTGGTGAGTCCCCATTTCGTGTTGTCGTACCTAACAGCCTCCGCAAGCTCTTTTTAGAGTATTTTCACGACACACGCCTTGCAGGCCACAGCGATGGCAAGAAAACATATGAAAAGTTGGGTCGCATCGTGACTTGGCCCCGCATGAGAAAGGATGTCGTAGCATACGTCCGTACTTGTCTTACATGCCAGACAGCGAAGGCAAGGGGAGGTAAACCACCGGGCTTCTTGCAACCTGTGGAGAGCCGTTACCCGTGAGAAATTGTTGCCTGCGACGTAATGGGGCCTTATCCTAGATCTGTGAAAGGAAATCGCTACTTGCTAGTGGTCACTGATCATTTTTCTAAATGGGTTGAATTATACCCGCTGCGTAAACTGGACTCAAAAGTAGTCTGGGATAAACTCCTAGACGCATTCACTCGGTTCAGCTTCCGGGCGCAGCTAATCACTGATAATGCGACGTATTTCACGGGCAGAATATTTGCTGACACCTGCAAAGCTCTTGGCGTGCAGCACAAAAAGACTACGCCCTACCATCCTCAGGCCAACATCACAGAGCGGGTAAACAGAAACCTGAAAAACATGCTCGTGGCTTTCACGGAACGTCACAAAGACTGGGATTTGCGAGTGCAGGAGATGGCTTTCTCCACAAGAACCACAGTAAACCGGTCGACTGGTTTTACGCCGGCAGCTATTCTTGGCCGTGAGCTTCGATTTCCCATTGAACATGCTCTTACCCATGACTCTGATTTACAGGCTCCCAGTTATTCCAGGTTCACCCAGGATCTCTCCAGTCGTCTCGCCGGAACTCTAAAGGAGGCCAGGGAGAACTTGGACCTCGCCCGCCTGGAGCACTGCGGCCAGTACAACAAGGGCAGGCGTCCTTTGCAGTTCGACGTTGGGGATAAAGTACTCCGCCGCTCGCACCCGCTAAGTGATGCTACAAAAGGATTTGCCGCCACTCTCGCTCCTCGATGGACTGGTCCTTTTGTAGTAATAAAGCGTCTTTCGCGTCTGGCTTACATGCTTCGTCATGTGCAGGGCGGCCGGGAGATCGGACCAGTCAACGTCGCCGACCTGAGAAAGTACTACGAGCAGCCAGAAAGTACGTAACGGCACTCGGGTCTACCAGATGTGAACCACCTGGACCATCGTCTGATGAATGCCACCAATCCAGCGGATTGCTTCAAGCGGGCAGCTCGTCAGAACCAGCATTGTTTTTGTACTCCTCCCAGTGCCCTTTGTTTCGTTCTTAGAAACATCGGGAGGTGTCCCGTCTTGAGAGGGGGGGAGTGTGGGGCTCCGCAGCCCCTTTAGGTGTTTTAAACCGCGCGCGCGTCTTTCTATTTGTATTGTGTTTGCACGGGCAGCGCGAGTGCGCATGAGCAAGCAGATAATCTTGGGGGGCGTGATGTTAGCGGCGACAGACGAGGGTAGATAAGCGCGTGCAGAAGCGAGGCGCGGGGGCTTTTTGCGCCGGGGGAAAGGCCGGCGCGGGGCAACCGGGAGCGTCATGGGCCAGCAGGGTGTGCACGGACGACCGAAAGAAGATCGCCGACGCGAAGATTGAAGCAGTGCCTGCAGGAACAGCCTAGCCGTATTTCTGTGAGTTGCTGTGCCGCGAGGGGCAATCTTTCTCGTGTCGCCGTTAGCGCTTTGGCCCCATTGCTCGTTTTATTCGCTCCGCAGAGTCTGTTGTTTCGCCGCGGTAAGGCCCTGACATTCTTGCCGCTTTCCGTTGTTCTATTGTCGCGCGCATGAGCAGCCTGTTCTCAGCGCAGTAGCGCCTTATGTTTCTCTGTTTTGCCTTTTTTTGTTTATCCGGAATAAACCGGTGTTTATTAAGAGACTGGATTTGTCACTCGTCGGGCGAGACCATGGCTCGCGGACCCGTTTTTTGAAGGCGAGGCCTTCAAACTATAGAAGAAAACTGCGAGCAGAGGCTGGGACTCATTCGAACTGTGACCGCCTGGCGCCACAGCCCAGCACTGTAGCACTGCTTCCGGTTATGGTGTTTTATTCCTCTTTATCTAGCGATCTTTGCTGGGTCACACTATACTTTTCTCGGTTATAGAGTTTGTGATCTTAAATTGTGCGGCGTAATCTTTAGTTCGAGAACGACAAAGGCCCGAACTTTCTCCTTCGGTGCAAATAAATGGTGGAACAATAAATTTCCCTGGCAGTAAATAGAATGCAAATAGATGTTTTGGCTCCTATAAAATTTCATTTCTCTTCGCTGGATAATTCTTGAGGAATATCAGAAAAAACACGCTTGCACAGTCGAATCTACTTAAGGGAACGATATGGACAACAGAACGGTAGCCTCCCGGAAGCATCAACATGTAAATGCTTAACAGAATTGCCAGCTCCATACGAGAGCAGGTCACGTGCCGTGTTGCTCCTGAAGACTACCATTTGAAATGGTTTTTAACTGCTTGTTCCAGGTGAAATATAATTATTTGGGTGGTAGCATTTATCATCACTTGCATCTTGAATTTGAATAAGAGTATTTTGGAATGAAATTGGTGAACTCTTTGCGTGGTTCATTTTTTCAGACGGATTGCATTTGTACTCTACTCTTTGTAATATCCTGTGTCTCCTCTACGCAGTGATTATGGAAATGAAGTAATAAACTATAAAAGATCTTTCAATTATAACCCTTAAAAGAAATTTGTGCTCTCTGACTAGCAAGCACTCTTAAACGCTTTCCTAATTCAGCAATAATACTAAAGGTAGAATAGTGCGCCTTTTTTCTCGTTTGAAATTGCAGATTATTGGTCTTGAAATTGCGTTCAGAGGATTTAAATCACCTGTCGCTTACGCTTATATTGCGAGCTTCCAATAAATAAAACTCTTCTAAAAATCCTTTATAGCTGCAAAAAGGAGTATGGAATCGACGCTCTTGAGTGCATATCAAAGTCTAAGCAGGCACTATGGTTACATATAAATATAACATCATTCTCGTACCAATCGTATCTCGTACACATCGTACCAATCGCGGAATCTGCATCGCGTTCGGAGACATCTGAGCTGCGGTAGAGGCAAGAAAGAGAAAGCGGCAGAGAGTAAGGGCGAACCAAAAGAGGGTAGCGAGGAAAAGAGGGAAAGTGGAGGGTAGCGTTATGGTGGAAATATTCTTTGGACGATTACATGCTCCCTAACGCGGGATTTATGTGCTGCTAGTTTAGCAGCGGCTACAGAAGAACAATTGCTATCGGTCGCATCGCTTATTCTTCTTGGATGATAACACTTAGTGGTTTGAATAGGGCGGACTAACTCTTGCACAAAGTAACCCGTGCGGCAGCTTTAGGCTTACACTTGTAGGCCTTCCTGTGTCCCCCAATTTTTCACAAAACTAAAACGGGAACGAATACTGTGGTTTCGGAGAGTCATAGAGAAAGCAACTAAGAGAGTGTTTTTATAGTGCTTGTAGCAGCCGGCATCAGCGCAGCCCACATATTGCCCGTCGGGCCGTTTGCGATGTCCGATGTTCTTGTCTTTGTGCTCTTAGATATTGGCATATGCCGACGACGAAAAATGGTCACACATAAATCCAGCAGAAATGGGTAATCTGCTGTTCATTATCAGATTTAAGAAAATTGTGTGGTACTTTGGACCACTAAATTGCGATAAAGCGAAAGTCTTCGAAGCTTCGCGGATTCCCGGTTTTTCTGCGTCAAGTTCTGTAGGCTGTGTAGTGCGGCGTTCGATGAAGCACCAAATGAAAGGGTACACGGACGCCTGGATCGGTACGACGCGATAGCTTAAGCTACCAGCCAACATATAAAGCTTCGCTTTAACCGAGCCGTATGAACGTGCCTGCGTGGCCTATGGATAACGTGAATGCAAGGGTCTCGGCAGGCGGATTCTGATGTCACCCTTCCATATGAAAGGAGAGGCCCCAGTAGGACGCGCCTGCCGAACGTAATGTCAGGAAGCCTTATGTAGTTAGTGCTCGGCCATGTCAGCATCCAGCTACCGCCTCCCACGTAACGAAATCAAACTCAGACTTACGCCTTAATTCTTCCCCATTTGAATGGCATGGGGCCAGAGTGGCCCATCTTGACCTATAGTAGCGGTCATCTTGGATGGCATGACGTGATCTAGCGTGAACGCAAAGTGTGACACCTTCTGCGAACGACCGTATGAGCCATTAAAGGCTTTCGCCTCAAAAATGGTGGGTTTGGATTAATATATATGTACGTATAGTACAACCTTTATCAAACGCTTACAGCTCAGAGGGTTTGCTTTTAAGCCGTATATTATGACTTCTGTAATAATTGTCGAAGTCCTAGCCACTGGATAGGGTAGGACGAAAAATCTTCTTGTTTTCAGAAGTATGGAAACCTGGAAATGCCTTACGAGCCACACAGTATCTCTCAGAAGTAGACCGCCTGGGCTGTAAACTTTTTATAATTGCTGTACGTTCAAAGAGCCACTTTGGAAAACCTAAAACACATTTATTTCGACCTTTCGGTAGTAGCAGGAATTTTCTCAAGAACGGTTTCACAGTGCGCTTAGGCGCCCTTTCAAAGGTTTTAAAATCACAGTGACAGAAGGCAAAGAAAGGAGAGATGACGGGGAAAATTGACGAGAGGTATGGAAAAGTAAACAAGAAAACGTTAAGAACTTCGTCGCTATGCGCACACACGCACACACAAAAAAGAGGGGGGGGAGGCAAACACAACGCAGAAGCGGATGCGCACGAAAAGGGGGGGGGGGGGGGGGGGGGGGGGACGAGCGAACAACATCCAGGGTGGGTTGTCAGCAGTTCACATTTGCGTTGAGCGCAGGGATTTGTGGCGCCTTAGTGCTTGTTGGGTGCAGCAACAAGACAGAGGTGTATCAAAAGGCATATAAAGCCGGTAAAAGGCAACCAGGGAGTAAAACAAAGAAGGAGAACAAGGAGAAAAAGGCTGAAGAAATATCGTAAGCTACCTGCCAAAATATAAAGCCGCGCTTTAACCAAGCCGTATGAGCGTGCCTACGTGGTCTAGGGATTACATTACAAACGGATTACATTACTAATTTATGTGATTACCAATGTAAAAATAAAAAAGAGACAAAGTACAATGCTCAATTGTTTCCTTTGCCTCGCAGACTGCTGGCGTCTTTCCTTCATATATATATATATATATATATATATATATATATATATATATATATATATATGTATGTATGTACGGGAATAGTCATCGTTGGGCATGGTCAATTGTTGCAAAAACAAATACCAACATTGAAAAGAATGTATTGACGTTTCGGCTGTGGAACAGCCTTAGTAAGAATGACGGAATTGCAGCTCTACGAACGTCATAGGTGCATGGAAGGATGCAGAAAATATGCTTGCTTTTTGCTTTAGGTGTTGTGTTCAGTACATTTTGGTAATCAGTGCGTAACGTTTCTGTTTATTTTATGGTATTTGCTCTTAAATTCTGACACTTCATTTGCATGTCCCACACAAACTATACACCTGCGTAAAAGAGCGGGTGAGTTATTAGAATAAACATTTAAATATCAATTTTGTGCCTTCAAACTGCTCTTTATGGTTTGCTGTTGACAGCTTGTACTAATTTTGACATTCAACTTTCACGATTTATTTTTCAGCAATATAACATTTAGGATGACACCAAATGCTACAAAGGACTCACAACCCTTTATTCACCTTGAACCTATTGGGGATCTTCCAGCAGGCAAGGCTAATTTTCTTATACCATGTATAATGCCTTGCTCTGATTTGGAAATCGATATTTGTGAGTCATCATGATTCCAACTTGGATTTTTTTTTCAAATGTATTTAATTTCCTCTTAGAACTATTAGATAGGCTTCGAGCTGGTCTTTCGAAATTAAAGCATCACAAACGAAGTGCTTCGGCGATCTCGGCTGTTGTCACCTGCCTAATCAATCATGAAAGAATCACCTGAAGAATAAAGAAGGCAGCGCAGTAAGAGTCCAGCCCATATCTGGGTTCCAAAAAGCAGCTGAAAGAAAATTTTCTTATTGTTAAAGTATGCCGCTTTATTATGTTTGCACTCTTTACGCTTTAATATGCAGAATATTCTGAAGATGTTCATTGGGTCAATGGTCTGGGCGGTATTTTAATTCAGCTCTTTTGAGGTGAAGCCCCACAGTGTTCTGACTAATATCAGATAAAACTGGTATCAATACCTGTACTATATCCCAGAACTGCATATAAGTTAGATGATATTTACTTCCTTTCGTATTACTTTGGAGGTAATAGTTCACTGAAGAACAGCTCTTTTTAATCTTATCTGTTCACCACAGATATTCCTTCAGAAGGCTCTGAAAAATAAAGCTTTGCCTCGTGCTTGTACCAAGTTGAGCTATCAAACTATTCGCGCTATCTCCTCCGATCGGTCTAGGAAGCTGTGTTAGCAATGTTTTGCATCTAGTCATATTGGTTGGATTTCAATAATAATTGAGTTGAACAAGAATGTTTACTAGTTCTTGGTGCAATATAGCTGTAATAAGCTCTTGAAAGCCGGTAAAAGACTGATGCGTATAGTTCACCCGCTGCCTTTTAGAGGGAAGGATGGGGTATGGGGGTTGGGGGGGGGAGGTGTCTTCGCTTTCGTAGCGCTTTTACAGAGTTAAATTTAAAGACCCTGCAGTTGACGAAAAGTGGTTCATTCAAAGAGAAATTGGGTTTGGCTACATATCCCCAGGCGTAAATGTTGGCGAAAAAAATGTCTGGCGCATTACTCTACGTTTGTATAATTTTGTACACCGGGAAAAGTGGTTCATACAAAGAGAAATTGGGTTTGGCTACATATCCCCAGGCGTAAATGTTGGCGAAAAAAATGTTGGACGCATTACTCTACGTTTGTATAATTTTGTACACCGGGAGTTCAAAAGAATGTGTATGCGGTGAGGGAATCAGGTCACTTTAAAGGAAGTGCATTCTGAATAGGGGAAAGCATTACCTCGTCCAGATAGCTCCTTTTGTCCCCTTTTATTGCCCATTTCAATATTCTCGTGCTATTTTTACTTCTTTTATATTTTTATTATTTTTGAGTTATACTGTTGATTAACGAGGTAGCGTTAGAAGCCTCGTCCATTGAACATCTGGCGGCGGCGTTGGCGTTGCGAGCGAAAATGGACGAGCTTGGCGCCGGCAGCTGTTAACTGACAGCTATCGTGGCCGCGATACGACTGGACGTAAAGTTCCCTGACATTACATATGGCAGGAGCTGCGAACGTAGACCTCTCCTTTGATAACAAAGAACGTTATCAAAATCAGCTTGCCAGGACTGTTCAACTCACATTACTCGTAGGCCACGCAAACTCGTTTATAGTGTTTGGATGGCGGCAGGCCATATATGTATGTTGGTAGCCTAGATATCTAGTCATATCCGTAAAATCGGATCTTAAGTGTCGACAATATTTTTGCTTATTTTTCAGTTTTATGATTTATTTTGTAGTTATATGCTTGTTATCTTTATATGCTTTGGAAATTTGAGAATCTTTTCTTAAGCAGCAAATAGTAATCATTGTTATCCTTAACTGTAATATTTTCTTATCTGCTGTTATAATTGGCCTTACATCAGTAATGATAAGATTTTCTTATATTTGTGAACCTGATTATCGTCATTAATTAATAATGACCTGATAGTAATTCAATGTGTTAACACGAATACTCATAACTAAGTTCCTTCATAAATGCTGATGGCACCGGCTCATGACGTCATACCCGGCGAGACAGAGGACACAGCATAGCTTAATATGGCTTTAGACTTAGTAACAGAACAGCATTGAATCTTTGTCGCAATAGATACGCATTTAAATACGACGCCGGGCAAACCGACCATGTACTTTGAAATGCCTGTACATGTAAACAATGGGAATAAAGATAGCCGACTATCTCATCCGTTTGGGGATGAAATTTTCAGACAGCTAAATACAGCACCCGCCGACCCGATGCCGCACTGCGAAGTTCACGCCTAAAGAACGTAATATAGGTAATGAAGTGAAACGTCATTGTCCTGCCTTCTTCCTCTTCGCTGTCTTATGCGCTGGTTAATGTAGGAAAGAAGAACTGCATAGACAAGAAGAAAGCTTTGCCGATGTGCCACTTGATAAGACATGTTTGTGAAAGCACCGAAACTTCCAAGTTTTTTATCCCGCAAAATACTTTAAAATTTCCCTTTGATATTAATCCCCCTTCAGTCTGAAGATAGTAATCCACATTCTCCTAGACGATCTCCGACATCGCCGGACAATGACATAAAGTGGGCTAGACCTCATCCCAATGATAACGTAGACAATTTTGTGGTATTACGTGATGCCGAAATTTGGGACGTCTGGGGTTAGATAAAATTTGTGGGTACAATAAAAATTGCTTCAAAAAGCATGATGATTGTAGAATATGAGTTTCCACGTCGGGAAGCGCACTCACTACACCTAGTTAGGGTAGACCAAATCGCGCAGCAGTAATAAAGAAAAACAGAACAACAGTTTGCCTACCGTGAAGTCCGATGTTGGTGAATCCGCGCACTCTTCAAGATATGCTCCTTTATTCGACGTTATCATTGTGTTTTCAATTCACTGAAATATTAAAGAAAATTGCCAACTGAGAGAACAAGTAGCAAAGTTCTTGCAGTCAGCAAGTGCGAAAATCAGGAACTTCATAAGTGCCTCTCACTATGTACCTTTAATGTGTCCCCTAAGGAAATTATTCTAAGTTATTAAAGTGGTTAGGAATCACTTTAATAAGACAAACAATATTGCGACGTGCCTCCTAGCTACTATGTAGCTCAATTCTCACGGTTAGAGACAAGTTCAAGCATCTCATAATACGGAGCATTTCATGCTGCGGAAGACCCAGCGCGCTATCGCCATTTGGCCGTACACTTATTTGAAGTATCATAGAGCAAATTTTCGTAGGGGTCAAAAGCGTTTACTCCTATCGACTGAATTTTGACGAGCTCTAAAAAAAATCATTGAGCATTTAGTTTTCAGAGTTTCTAGAATTTTTCAGCTCCTACGCTAAAACTGCAGATTAACTATGAATAAAAATCCATCTTTCCTGACCTATTGATCTAGTGGTGAAGACTTTTTAAGGTCAGTGCTGAGCGTGGCTATTGCTTACGGGAGATTTGCATGGATATATTTCATGCACATGCGAATTTCTTCTATAAATATATCATTTTACAGGCTATTTTTCTACGTTTGATGTTCCTGACATTTTCTAAACCTTTAGAACAAATGTCTAAATAGTGTATTTTTAATTTCAATATTGCGGAATTCACACGACCAAGGGAGTGTTCTGAATTCTCAGTTTTCTGTACTAAGTTCAATTATTTAACATCAGTTGGTCATGCATAGTGACAATCTATTGCTAAAACTCACAATATACAACAGAAGCATTGCACGAAATTTTAAAATAATCTGTAAACAAGACATCTTTTTATAGCATGCCTCAAGGTCAGTGTAGTGTCTAAGAGGTCAGTTCGCGATGTTTTAATAGTTAACTGCTATCAATTTGAGCGAAATGTTCCCCGTATTAGATGTTAGGCTAAATGTAAAGTTAAGCTTAGCCTATTTTCTAATTCTCTGCGCAGACGCGCGCACCTGGCTGGCCTACAAAAGTGCTCTTGATCAAGCAGTTCTTTTTGCAAATAAAGAGTGCATTGTACTGGGAACCTACTTCGCTGAAGGAGGTAAGGACCAATCTTCTTTGTTTACAAGTATTGAACTTCATGCTGAGAACCATTTCTATCTTTATTTGTTGCTTATTTAACAATCGCCGAAGTGTGGCCTTATCCCCGGGACTATAGTGCGCGAATCGGTTTTGTATTCTTTGTTTGTTCAAGCTCATTGTCGCAAGACGCGGGTTTGTCATTTCGATTGTTGCGGAAGATGCTTCGAGATACAGTTCAACGAATTCCAGCCACGTGCTTGTATTTCTACAATATTTCAGGTTATGCTAGTCATTTTTGGCTGTTTATCTATTTGTTTCTTCGCCTCCAGTAATTTTATGCTCGTTCGTTGCCAATCTTCGGAGCGGCTGAAGCCTCTCCAAACGTGGTCATTCGGCACTGAAGAAGCAGTAGACGGCCTCGAATATCTGAGGCCGCGTACTGCTGTCATGCCTACACGAATTTTGAGAGGCCCACCTGCGTACTCCTTGCTACTACTGTGCGGTAGTTTAGAGCGTTCGCTCTCTTGACCAGAGATATCAAACTGGCCAGAATTCGTTACTGCGCCTTCTGTATCAAATGGAGCGGGCGCCCTCACCCTAAGCTCAGCCTCGACACCTGTTGCTCGTGGATCCACACACGGGGCGCACTCCGTCTCCGTCGGCTAATCAGCTCGCACTTCGGAAGCGAAATTTTTGTGCGCGGGATCCGCGCCGCTGCTGTCGGGCTCCGACGGCTGATTGTCGCTATTCCGCACCGAGCGATATGCTAAGCCTGGTAACTTCTGCTGGTCCCCGTTCATTTGGATTAGCTCCGTGTCAAGGTCTTTTCGAACGGACTCACCAGACTCAGCCATAGCTGATACTGCCAAGGAGTCGTCAGCTTCTTCGCGAATTTCTATCCGCGCCACGACACTGCTCGTGCAGTTCGTCTCGCCCCCTAACGCAAGGTCCTCTAGCTGAGCCTGCGGGGCTGCACTATCAATTGCCGCCGCTCAATGCCCTGAACTAGCAACTCTTTGCTCGTCCTGGCTATCCGCATTCGTCGAATGCCGGGAGGGGCAGCTCTCAACTGAACTAATGCTTTCTTCCACGGGGCTAACGTCTAACTGTCGCTGCTCCGTTGCTTCGGACGCAGTTTTAGCCTTTCCGCCACCGGCTAACGGCTCGTCCGTTTTTTCGCGAATTTCCAATCGCGCCACGACACTGCTCGTGCAGTTCGTCTCGCCCCCTAACGCTAGCTCCTTTAGCTGCGCCTGTGAGGCTGCAATAGCAGTTTCCGCCGCTCCCTGCCCTGAGCTAGCAACGCTTCGCTCGTCCAGGCTATCTGTATTCGTCGAATACCGGGAGAGGCGGCCCTCAACTGCACTAGTGCTTTCTGCCACGGGGCCAAGGTCTAACTGTCGCTGCTCCGTTGCTTCGGACGCAGTTTTAGCCTTTCCGCCGCCGGCATGCTCACGCATCAGCGCTCTAATCAATCTCTCTTCCTCTCTCAGAATTTCCCGTTTTTTTCGCTCAAAATCCAATTCAAGTTGCCGAATTACCACGCGTTCTTCCTCCGTCAGGGGATACGCGTAAGCCTTGCTTTCAATCATATCTGGCGTCCTTACTGCTTAGCACCTCACTTTCCCTAGCACAAGCCAAGCCAACCTCGACCAGACGCGAGAAATCCCACTCACCTGTCACCAGCGTCGCTGCGGGTAGTAGCACCAAGCCCAGGAGTCACGCCTTGGCTGGTCGTCCTCGGCAGGTAGCTTGCAAAGTCGTCCTTTGGCTGCCTCTGCTGCTGCCCGAGGCCTTGCTGCTTGCTGCTATGTGGTAGGGTGCCGAATCCTGTCGTAGTGCGCCAGTAATTTTAGCTCGTTCGTTGCCAATCTTCGGAGCGGCTGAAGCCTCTCCAAACGTGGTCATTCGGCACTGAAGAAGCAGTAGACGATGATCAGATGATGGTCAGAAGGATAATTATATTTACAGAAGAAAAAAATAGTATACATTGGCAAACTAAGTTAGAGCAACAAAAGTCACACAGACAACTGCAACTTAAAACAAAATAGACTCACACAGAGAAGCCACTCTACAAGCCTCTACTTTTCTACCGAGCATTTCGGTTAAAGCCTAGGGACTGTAAATACGTGCAAAGCACGGAGCTTCAGTCTTGACTGCCAAACATGGTCCGAAGACCGCTTTTTGATGACACACATCAACAAATACCCGAGGGCGGTCACCTTAGGTGATCCGCCCCGAAAATAACCCAGCCAATAAAATTATTGAAAAATATGCCACAACCCCCGTGTATTGGGAATAATCTTGGACCCAGGTGCTTAGTTACGCCAAATAAAAATACAACATTCAAAACACACACTCTCTCCACTCGCCGGTCCCCAAACCTTCTCACACGGCGCCTGTCTTTCCTTCCTCTCCCCGGTGTCTTTGCGACGCGACCTTGCAGCTGACGCCTTTGTGAAAGAAACGCCGCGGGGGATCTGGAGACTAGGCCACCCAGCCGTCCCGTTCGAGCAAAAAGGGGGGGTGGGGGGCACCGTCCCAGAGCAGTGTACAGTCGCCGTTGCTCGCATCCGATGTCTGGCGACACAGCGGGAGGCCGCTGGGCTGATTCCCTACTTGGGAGGGCCAAGGGTCGCGCCTATTGTCGCCTTCTGCAGGACATTTATTGAGCGCTTGTGGCAGTGCAAAAGGCTTCATTAATGGCGTCTCCCTGCACCCATGCTTGGCGCCACGACGGGAGATCGCTGGACGAGCTGGCCTTAAAGTGGTTCGCAGAAGCGTGCCACTGTTGTTCCCGGCTGATAATTAGATGCGTCTGCCGTTCGCTTCTTGGCGACGCCTCGGGGCGAAGGGACGAAACAAACGAAGCCTCGCGCGCGCCCTCCCAAGAAGATGGGAGAAAAGGAAAAAAAAACAACAGCGCTCGCTCCTTGGCCTCGGCGCGTGGGGGGTCCGACCGCCAGCTTGACTCCGCGTGCGAGTCGCTTTTCACTGCGGCCTTACACCTCCTATATATTGAGCGCCTGCGAGTGAAACAGGCATTCTCTGTTCGACGATCAGTGGCCACATTTGCAGTTATCACCGCCTTCGAATCGCTTAGTTCTTTTGCCTGCGCAAGTCAGCCCAATAAAGATATATATAGTACACTCCCAGGCTCTTTATTTGTTATCATAGGCCTTGTCGCAACGACGTGACAATATACTTTAGCGAATGGAAAGGTTTTAATGCAGGTGAAAACTTCAGGAGAGAGTGCTTATAAAAAGCGGCTCAGAGCACTCCATGCGCGTCATTCCCTTCTTCCCCCAACTCCTAAGGAAGCCGCTACGCTCCGCTTGCCAATATTATTCTAAGAACGTTAGGGTAATTCCAAAAAATATTTTCTTCAGGGACACTAATACTAAATGTGAATATGCCCTTCTTCAAGTAAGCAAGAATTCTTTAGGCAACATCCATAGAGCTCTAAGTCAGATCCCAAAATAGTACTTCTATATACGGCAAGAGATACGCGGAATTCTCCACGTAAGCATTAAACCAATATATTTCTCAACCCAAAAAATAAAATAAAGTCTTTTGAGAAAGACAAGTTTGTTTAAGAAGTCATGAAAACGATCATGGTTTGCATTAGTGTAGCCGCAAAACATTAGGTCGCTGTGGATTGTTTTTCAAGTTTATATATGACTTGAATTCTGAAACGACGTTATGACCTGGAAAATTAAACATTTTAAAACACATGTTCTTTTTAAATACAAGAACCTTTGCTGTGATAGAATGATGAAACATATTAGTGGCAACCTAGCTTGTATATTATAGTAGTAAAAATCAGAATATTTTAGCGCTACAATTTTAAGAAATCAGGTATGACATGCATGAGATTTACATTCGCGGCACTAGATATCAAAAGCTACATTTCTTTTCGCTGTGTGCTCGTTGGTAAATAAGGTCATTTTTTTGCAGCATCGAGAGTAGTTAGAGAAAAATTACCGTTGCTGTATACTGGTTAAAACGGAGAGTTGATTGATGGCTAATTTAGTAACAATATCTTGACAGAAATTGTAATTGCTGCCGTTTCTGTTGAAAATTTCCAGCAGCTGTGTAATGTTTAACTTATAGTTGCGAGACTATAAAAAAAACATGCAGGGCAAATGTGATTTTGTTTGCTTGAAAATAGTCACAGCACTAATATAGAGACCTGCATGAAATGCTACAAAAGTGTAATAACTATAATTATACCCTCATTCTGAAATTTGATTTCTCCGAAACAGACATCTATGAGGAGCGTATAAATTTTTATTTGAAAGGCCACAACTTTTAAGGACAAACGTCTATGTAAGCAATGACTATAGGCAACATACTTCTGCCTAATGAGTTCTTCCAAAGTAGTCTTACTCCTTCAAAGCATGGCCGATGAATATTTTTATTCCGTTATAAAGTGTCAAAATTGATGTTTGAATGGCTTTCGCTAACGACTGCAGTGAAATGTAAGTCTTGCTTCCAACTTGAAGTTTTTCTCCGCTAATGAGGTGTTGTTTTTAGGTGACCGCTCCTTGTTGCTATTCAATTTTTAGGCTCTTTGTACGACGCTATTTTTAGGAACGCATATCCTGAAGGATATGCTGGAAAGGGAATCAAGTGTGTAATAGATATTCTTGTTTTCTCTTAGGACGTCTATTTCGGGAGGCATTAGGAATGAAAGTAGTTGCTGGTTGTTGCTCTACATGGAAATAATTATTTCAAACCAGTAGTCAGCGGGCCCATTAAATGCGTTTCTCTAGTAATAGCTGCGAGAGTTTAGTAACCTCATGCGTTTCGGTACTGCACTTCAGCTTTGTTAGAAAAGGCGCTAAAGAAAAAAATGTTCATGTCATGCATGCATCCTGTAGCTTATATAAGAAGCTAAACATGGACAACGATTAAAAAGGCAGACTTTCTTTCCATTGCCATGCAATTAAGAAATGTAAAAAATACGAAGAAAGCTTCTCTTGGGTGGGAACGTCCACTAGGCAGTTAAACAGGGAATAAAGCAAATGTTTTATTTTTTTTTCATACATACCACTGGATTGTTCTTTGCGAGCAGAAGTTCGTCCTTCATTACTACTCAGATAGTTTAGAACAGTAGCAGCAGCAATAGTCAAAATATATGCGCCTAAATATATTTCCTAATATTTTTTTAGTTGTTACTTTCTGCCTTTTTAAGGGTTTAGATATTGTTCTTAATTGAAAAAACATTTCGGTTTACTGTTAGTTATGACAAAATGTTAAATAGCCACACATTACCAGATTGTTTGAAGCTATACATTGAGTACCCCGTAGCTTAGTAAGTTGGAACAAAATAAAGCTCAGTAAACCAAGCCATGTAGTTTCCAGTAGACAATTACAGTGTTGTTTGCTGCTTCGACGCGACTAGGTTCGACCAATAATCATAAATAAATATTAAAAGAAGTATTTCGTTTACAGGGAGGACATTTTGCTTACTCTGGATAAAGAAGGAAGACGTGCAAAAACCGCCAAAGTGCTGCGAGTTTATAATGCTTGCATTGTGTACAGGCCC
Source organism: Amblyomma maculatum (assembly GCF_055883805.1). Lineage (NCBI taxonomy): Eukaryota > Metazoa > Arthropoda > Arachnida > Ixodida > Ixodidae > Amblyomma > Amblyomma maculatum. The sequence goes on along the minus strand of NW_028146753.1, from coordinate 136,265 downwards.
CATATACAACGCATTTCAGACCGAGGAGAAGCTATGCAATATTCTACGCACTCAACCACGCTTCCCAACACCAGTAAGGAGGGAACGCAGACATTATTATCCGTTCAGGGGTGGCGCCGGTCCTATTGCGACTGTGCCGCCGCGTTGACTTCCAAGGGTCAGTTTACTTAATTAAGAGAAAGTTTATCGTATTTAAACATCATCGAACGGCCTCATTTTTGGCCGTTGCTGTAGCAAGTTAGTGAGATAAATAAATAGGGAAATAAATAATTGTGTCTTTTCTACCTTTTCACGACAAGAAACCGGTAGCAGAGCGGAGCGTGTTATATCAGCTATACACATGATATGCACTTCACCACATAAGTATACAGGAAGAACTTGAGCGTTTCAAAATACTGAAAAGCTTATCACAGTAACCAAAGCCTGAGCATACAGAGGAATACATTTTTGTATATTATCTTCAATGCTACACGAACCTGTAGCTTATGTCAGCACACCCTCTCTTATGGTTGTTTCCAATTGCCAAAATTACCTAGTTCAGTTCAGTCGTTTAGTCGTCGCCGACTCTTCGTGACCCTATGGTACACGTCACGCCACGCTTTCCGGTCTCTCACTTTCTTCCTAACATCACATAACTTCATCTGCAGCGCCTCGAGGATGCCATCTAACCATCGCGTTCACTGCCTACCCCTTCTGCGGTGACCCTCAACCTTTCCCAACATCAAATTTCTCCAGCTACTCCTATCTTCTCATCACATGACCAAAGTAGCTGAGCTTTAACTTTAGAATTTGACCCTCCAATGAGCAGTCAGGGTTTATGGTCGACAATATCGACTGATATGATCTTCTGGCAGTCCAAGGAACTCTCAAGAGTCTCCGCCAGTACCACAATTCACATGCGTCAATTCTTCGGCGGTCAGCCTTTTTCACAGTCCAACTCTCTAATTCAAACATCACAACTGGAAAGACCATAGCACGAGTTATACGGATCTTGGTTGGCAGACTAATGTCGCTGCTCTTTACTAGGCGGTCAAGGCTAACCATTGCTCTCTTTCCCAGAAGCAGGCGTCTCCTAATTGCATGGCTGCAGTCTCCTTCCGGGGTAATCTTGGAGCCCCAGAAGAGAAAATCTGCCACAGTTTCCACTTCTTGTCCATTGATGCTCCAGGACTTGATAGGGCAAGACGCCATAATCATTGTCTTTTTATTGTTCAGTTTAAGCCCAAACTTCTCACTCTCTTCTTGTACGCGCATCAGAAGTCTCTTGAGTTGCACTTCACTTTCTGCCACTAAGTGGTATCATCCGCATATCTAAGGTTGTTGACACGTTTCCCAGCAATCTTCACTCCAGCTGAAGACTCGTCCAGACCGGCCTTCCTCATGATGTACTCAGCATATAGGTTAAATTGGCAGGGCGACAGTATGCAGCCTTGTCTCACTCCTTTCTCAATCGGAAACCAATCAGTAAGACCATGCCTAGTATTGACTGTGGCCCCTTGTCCTTCATACAGGTTCCTGACGAGACAGATGAGGTGAATTGGAACTCCCATCTCTTGGAGAGCTTGCCACAGTCTGCTGTGACCTACGCAGTCAAACGCTTTCGCATAATCAATAAAGCAGAAGTCGATGGGTTTCTGGAACTCTCTTCCTTTTTCCATGATCCAGCGAAGGTTGGCAATCTGGTCTCTAGTTCCTCTGCCCTTGCGAAACCCAGCTTGCTCGTTCGGAAGCTCCCGATCCATATACTGCTGCAGCCTACCTTGGAGGATTTTCAACATTACCTTGCCAGCATACGAAATAAGCGCGGCGTGCGGTAGTTGGAACAATATTTAGCGCTGCCTTTCTTTGGAATGGGGATGTAAACTGACCTCCTCCAATCCTGTGGCCACAGCAGGGTATTCCAAATTTTCTGACAAAATGTATACAGAGCGTTAACAGCGTCGTCATGGTTGAGGTTTTGAAGCAACTCAGCTGGAATGCCATCAATTCCGCTAGCTTTGTTCTTAGCAAGGCTGGCTAGGGCCCATTCAACATCACTCTTCAGGATGCACGGCTCTAGATCAGTAGTCAAAACCTTGTTAAGTTGGGTTTGCACATCCGGGTCCTTGTACAGTTCTTCTGTGTATTCCTGCCACCTCTTCTTTATCTTTGAGGCTTCAGTGAGGTCCCTGCCTCGTTTGTCCTTTATCACGCCCATCTTAGCACAGAAGCTTCCTTTGATATCCTACCTACCTACTTCACTCTAATTGTCTTGTTCTGTGTTGTCAAGATACAGGGTTCATGATCAGGTATACATCGAAACATAACCTTACTCGATGTTCTAATTTTACCTCAACTCTATCACGTAAAAAGCGCTATGGAAAGAACTGGCAAAAAGTCTTGGCTTGATGCTTCATTTAAGATTATCAAGTGACTACATTCTACACACCTCCGAGTAGCGACAACAATACATATTAGTACCCCTGCCCAGCCACGAGAAAGCGCCCGAGTGGTTTAATAGTAAATATGTGCGCTATTGCTGGTGAATAATTATTCAATAATTGCATACGTTTGTTTTTATGAACGGTTTTTCCTTACAGTAATATTTCAGGTAATTAGTCTGGTTATTATTTAGTTCATTAGCGGTAAGAAATTACTATTTTCCAAAGAGCTCAAAGAAAATCTTCACTGACTGCGACTGTGTAGAAATGTTCAGCAGCACGAGAATATTCATGGCGGTTTCAATATGTGCATCTTCAACGGACGTCATGCGCTCCGCTAGTATTCTGCAGAAGTAGAGCGGCGTCAGTTCCATTACACGCCACAAACTGCGTATGAAGGTTCCAAACGTCTAAAATACATTTTAAGATTTTTGCGAACTTTGACAGCGCCAAGAACAAAGCGGGGCGTGTCTTGGAGAATGTAAGAGCTCGCATCATATATATCATGTCGCAACTGAAATCGTACGCCCGAGGGTTTTCTATGGTGTACGAATGACCAATATTTCACTGTTTACATTGAAAAAAGGTTGCCTGTAATCGCTGATGCTTCCTCGAGTACGATGAGAAATCAGCGACGACAAGTTCGGAAAACCGCTGTGTTTAAATTAGGTAGTAAAATGTTTTCACGCAAGCTGCGCTTGGTAAAGTAATTTGAATGAGTTTATGTTATGTAGAAAGCTCGATAAAACGTGATAATATCTGAAGAATGGTTTAATACTTTCTCAGTCGCGCTCTTAGAGCTACGATTGACAGCTGTAATCAGTTCTGTCAGATAGACTCTGGGTAAAAGTAATCAGTTACTGAATATATCAACCAATTTAGAAATGTTGTGGTGCTGCTTAACCATTAGTTTTAGAAAGATCGTTTTTGGAATTTGTTACCGCCCGCCTGACTCAAACAGCTCTTTTTGCGAAGATCTTCATGACATCTTAAACCAAGTACTGGTACGATTACTCGGTACACCAGTTTTCCTTCTGGGCGATTTCAACTTCCCTTCAATTCAATGGACTCATTTTTGTCCGCTTGCAAAGCCGGCTTCCGCTGAAACTACTAGCTTTCTTAACACTTGCTTAGATTTCAATCTATCTCGACTGGTTCATCATCCTACACGTGTTTCTTCTACCACATCTTCTTTACTTGATTTGATACTAACGTCATCACCTGATATTACATCCCCAGTGATCCACTTGCCCGGACTCAGTGATCATGACGTGTTGCATTTTTCTGTTTTCGTACCAGCCTCTAAAAGGAACAAGCGCCTGAAACTTATCAGAGATTATAATAGAGCTGACTTTGCCGCTATCAATGCCGATCTTTCTTCTTTTCTCGACAGCATCTTATTAAATCCTAATGCATCAGTCCATGACCTATGGGCATCTTTTAAAAGTAAAGCGTTACACCTAATAAAAGCATACATTCCCCTAAGGAAGTCTATCAATCATCTAACGCGCCATGGTACACAAGACACCTTAACCGTTTATCAAACACCAAAGGTAGGCGTTTCCGAGCAGCGAAAAAATCGCCGACTGCTGACAAATGGTCCGCTTACGCCATTGCAGCAAAAGAATACACCAGAGCTTTGAAGGAAGCAAAATTTAATTTCTTTAACACCACCCTCCCATCGTTACTTAAAACAAACCCAAAGCGCTTTTGGAATGTCGTGAAAAGCCACGATAATCAAACTATAACCCTCACTAACGAATCAGGTGATGTAATACCAAGCAGTCATTGTGCTTCTGTACTTAACCTTGCTTTCACCCATTCATTTAGCTCCGCATCCTCTAGCAGCTTTCCCCCATTCAATTCAACTAATTTATTTACAATGGACCCGTTCATATTTGATTCATCTGGTATACACTCGATTATTAACAATCTAAAAAGATCTTCTTCGTGCGGCATTGATGGCATTACGTCCAAACTCTTGCAGGGCACTGCAGAATATAGTTCCATTATCCTAAGCATAATTTTCACGAACTCCCTTAACAATAGCTATTTACCGAAGGACTGGAAAACAGGCAAGGTGGTTCCTCTTCACAAGTCCGGTGACAAACATAACCCCTCCAACTATAGACCTATTTCATTGACATCAGTTCCATGTAAAATCTTTGAACACGTCATTTTCTCACATCTCGCTAACTTCTTGGAATCAAATAATTTTTTTCATAGCAGTCAGCATGGGTTCCGAAAGTCCTTTTCTTGCGAAACTCAATTATTAACATTCTGCAATGATCTTAATACATTTCTGGACACTGGCTTTATTACCGACTGTATATTTCTGGATTTTTCGAAAGCATTTGACAGAATTAACCACCACCTACTCTTATTAAAACTCGGCAGACTAAACATTGATCCTTTGGTTTTAAACTGGATTCGTGAGTTTCTTTCTAACCGCACGCAGTATGTTACCACTAATGACAGTGACTCTTCTGAGGTACCAGTCGGTTCAGGGGTACCTCAAGGATCCGTTTTAGCACCGTTGCTTTTCTTAATTTACATCAATGACCTTCCTAATCAAATCTCAAGTTCCATCTGTTTATTTGCTGACGATTGTGTCATATACCACAAGATCGAAAGCAGTGACGATACCATAACACTCCAGCATGATCTGAATAACATTGTAAACTGGTGCGCGATCTCGCTAATGGAATTAAACACTTCAAAATGTAAAACAATGAGAATCTCTCGAAATCAGTCAACTTGCTCCACTTACGTACTTAATAATACTCCACTTGACCAGGTTAATTCATTCAAATATTTTGGCGTGCCTATTACTAACAATCTCGCATGGAATCAACACATTGAATATATTACATCGAAAGCTAACCGCGTTCTTGGCTATCTCAAACGTAACTTTTCTCTAGCCCCAGCACCTCTAAAAAAACAACTCTACATCACAAATGTCAGGCCTATCCTCGAATATGCATGTTCAATATGGGACCCAGGATATGCCACTCTAATAAAAGTCCTTGAAAGCGTACAAAATCGTTCTGTCCGTTTTATACTTAACAATTATAATCGTACTGCTAGCGTTACTGATATGAAGATTGCGCTTAACCTTCCCCTTCTTTCTTCCCGTAGAAAACTATCACGTCTTTCCCTTTTTCACAAAATCTACTATCATAACCAGATACTTAAGTCACGTTTCATTACACCAGCGTCCTATATCTCCCCACGTGTGGATCGCGGTTTCAAAATTCATGTACCTTCGCAGAGCACAGTCACCTACTCATATTCATTCCTGCCAAGGACCTGTCACGACTGGAACCACCTGCCTGCGTCTTTAGTTGCTATCACCGGCAGCGATCATTTTCGCAAAGCACTAACAAATATTTCAGAAAGTGATTTTATTCCTATATGAAAACGTTTTTTTTTAGGTTTTGTTCCTTAATTCCTTTTCTTTCGCATACTGTAAGCTATCTGTTTTTGTTTATCTATTTTGTTCAGTTGCCATATTACTCATTTGTCTCTATTTTGCCGATGCAATTATGTTCTTCATCTTGTTTGTATTTAATTTATATAATGATGTGCAAAAGCCCCTCCCCTCTATAACGCTTCTTGTAAGCCCTGAGGGTACAAATAAATAAATAAATAAATGTTTCTAACGTGTCCTACACTGCGCAGGACTTGCATGTCTGTCTGACTGGCCATCAAAGGACTCCGACGAATTCAATGCTCATCCTATGTTCTGATATCAAATAGTATAACGCGGCCAACAGCTTCTACTATAGCGGCAATGCCATGTGGTTTCATGACGTCGCACAACCCGCCTCTATGTCGCTGTGGCACCTCCCAAGCAACGCCTGCAAAATATAAGCCCGTAATTTTTCTCCAACATTTAAGAATGGAGAGAATGTAAGACCACCTGAAGATGAAATAATGCTTCTAGTATAGTCGCATGCAGATCCTAAGCAAATTTTTAGCATGTTAAAAACCTAAGGGGGAACATTGGCAGCCTAAAGTACGCTAGGCGAAAGCCTTTGTCGCGCTGCTTCGACTTCTAATGACTGCATATGTTTGTTACTACTCAGACCACACCATTGTGTTTCTTTGTGAATGTTTTATTTATTGGACTGAGCTTTAGCACTAGGCGAAGGGGCTTGACGCCATTTACGCCTTCGTTCAGCCTCTCATGCTTTCCTAACCGGTGGCGCTTTCAGCCGCCGCTGGCCCATACGTACATTAATATTTCACCGTTTCGTGTTCAGAGAGTCGCTCTTCGTCTGCTGAGCCGAACCACGTGACACGGAACGGCTGCACTAGTTGGGAGCCACCCTCCTCCATTAGCTGCCGCACTAGGACTGACGACGGAGCCTGACGGAGTAGTGCTCGACACCGCCGCATCGACAGCTCTACCTGTTGACAAAGGTGACTCACCTTTTGGCAGTTGCGATCCCCGATGAGTCACCCAGGCGCTGATGTAACATAGGAATGATGGGAGAATGAGCCATTAACGGCTTTCACTTTAAGATGACGCATCAATTAAACTGCACCGACGCCACGCCTAACTACGCAAGCTCTATAGGGGACCCAAGTATTGTAGCGTGGCGGTGCGGGCGCCAATGAACAGCTAAAGTATTTACATATCTATACCTAACCAGCGGTAACTCACAATGAAGGAAAAGAACTAGGAAATTAGCCATTTAGTATGCCGGTCACAAGGACGAAGAAATAAGGAGCGTTAAGCAACAGGTGAAAAACACAGAAGGTAAAAATTGGATAAATTCGATGGAAAAGAAAGAGAGTGTGGAATTATACCGAAAGTGGAAAAGGCAGATCAGTTAGGAAGCTTTCTTTGATAACTCAAGAGGCAGTGCCCTACTTTTTGAAGCTAGATTAGGGTGCCAGAGAACACGCAGCTACCAAAAGAAATTCAACAATGAAGATGACGCATATCCTGTATGTGGTAACTCAAGTGAAACAATTGACCATGCTATACTCGAATGTACGGCATCCATCCGGAAATCGATACAGGCGCAGTGACTCTTCCTTAAGTTGTGGTGTGTAGAGATACCAGTGGCCGGGTGAAAAAACCGGCGGTGGAAGCTAGCAAAAAAAGACTGGAAGATTCGTGGCTTAAAACCAGAAAAGTGTCATAATGTTAATAATGTAGAAACAAAAATTCAGCAAATAGAATGATGGTATAGTTAAAAAAACAATAATTAAGATATGGGGAGAAACATGAAAAGGATAGTTACTGCTACCACTCCGTTCCGAAGGGGATGATCCATCCATCCATCCATCCACCTACCCACCCAGCCACCTACCCATCTACCCACTTACCCACCCGTCCGTCCGTCCGTCCCTCCATCCATCCATCCATCCATCCATCCACCCACCCATCCATCCATCCATCCATCCATCCATCCATCCATCCATCCATCCATCCATCCATCCAACAGCGCCTTCCCCGGGCAACGCCATATATTTGGCCGGGCCGACCGAATGGCTCGCCTGTAGACTTTCGTGTATTAGCACCGTCTGGACGAGGAAGCAGCTCGCTTTAAGAGCGCTCGCGTTCTTTCACGCTCGCTTTATTGAAAACTACTCGCTTAACGCGCGCTTTTGGCGCTTGCTCTTCGATGTCCGTCCTGAACAAAAAAACTGCCTTGCGCTCGCGCACATTCCTGATCTTGAACTAGCGCTTGGACGAAGTGGTGCTTGAAGTGCGCAGCAGTGTACAAATGTCGATGCGTTATTAGAAAATAGGCGACAGCAGTGGCCATTTTTGCACTCCAAGTACAAAAGAGGGTGAGAAGTTAATCAGAGGTCAACGACCACATCATGGACGACGTGAGATTTGAGCCAAGTGTTTCATTGTTACTCTACCCATTTGACTAAGGCCCAGATTTGTAAGGCGCATGAAACCATTCGATGCGCTGTTTGATTGTGAACTTAAAATAAAAATGAGGGGTTCCTTTGAGTCGTAGGCCCGCCTTTCCATATATGCCGAAATGTCAATTTTGATGACTATGCTGTTGGGCAATTGCATACTCAGAACAATTTACACGTAGCGTCCACCGCAATACAATGTGCATTCACATGTATACCAAGAAAGCTCCACCTTTCTTTCGCGTTTTAATATTCGTGAATTGCATCCAGCTTCTAATACTCGTTCCAAAATTTATCGAGAGAGAGAGAGAGACAAAACTTTAAATGAGCATAATAATCAGTAAAAATTCGCAGGAGCTAGGTGGTCTGTGCCCCTAGTCTAAGGCTCCGCTGGCAGCAGCTGACTTGCGGACTAGCTGGATAATCCAGGCTTGCTGGTCGAGGTTGTCGCTGGTCAGGGCCGCCTCCCACTGCTCGTGTGTCGGGCATGGCACTAGTAACGTTGGGTCAGGTTTGTCCTGGCATTCCCAAGAGATGTGATAGTGTGTGTGGCTTGCACCGCATCAAGGACAGTAACTCGTGTATTTGTTGGGCCTATCTTATTTAAAATAGACTGGAGAAAAATACGAAATTTACCGAGTAATTCAATCCCACAAAGTAAAAGAGAAAGTTCTGGACAATATGAAGAAAAATAAATTTTCGCTCAGTAGTTAATATTTGATTGTTCCTATAGGACATATATTGGTATATAAATGTTTTATTTGTTGAGTCGCCCTGCCATGGTGGCTCAGAACTTAGACATCTAGATTACTGGTCATGACGACGCGGGTTTTATTTCGGCCTCCGCTGCCGCATTTTGATGGATGTGAACTGCAAAGCGATCATGTACTAAAAATAAAAATATAACTGCCCGATAAATATCTACGGGAGGGGGCGGAGAGAGGGGGTTGAATTTTAACAGGCCTCCTCAACAGCGTCATCCATAACCATGTCGCGTTGAGGAGTACTTAAACACTACAAAACTCAACGAACATGATCACTCACTTGCATCCTTATTTACCCATGACATTTTATATAGTCTTCCTCGAAGGTAGTGTCTGCTTTCTAATTATAATAATGCATCTGCTTCTGACCATGTGTTGCCAGGCAACATCTTTGTTCTCTTTTGTTAGTTTTTCTCCTTACGTCATTGGTTCGAAATTAGCCAACCGGCCCGTCTCTGTAATGTGACATATTTCTTTGCAGCTCGCATGGCCATACCCTGAAAACCATTAGCTTGCTGTTTACCGTGCCAAGTGCACCTCAAAGGCAGGGATTCAGGGCTCTGCAAGTGTGCTGCTGCTGTGTGCTATTTCATAACCGCCTACGAATGTTCTTTTGTAACCTCTGAATTTAATGTTGCTCATATTTTAATGTTACTCGCTCATTCTGTTGATTTTCCGCGTTCAGTAATTATATTGAATTTTTCCACTGATTGCATGACCGTTAAGAAATGCCGTTCTAGTAACTCTTATGTGAGATCATCTTCGGCATTTTTTCACTAACACCTCGCTATTATGTAATGGGGCCCGAGCGACATCAAGCGAATTAGCGCCCACTTTTTGTCTCGGGTCCCTCATTTCTTTTTGAAATGAAATAAACTCAAACTTCAGTAAGATAATCAAACAATTGGGTCAGCATTAGGCACTCCGGCCAATGGCTAGGCCGATTACCTGCACAGTCACTGTAGATTATCAGAAAAAGCAGCATAACTTGGCGGAGATTTCACCAACTTGTACTTTTTAGAGGTTTGTTTTAGGCTGACAGTTGGGCGCCTTACCCGGTACTGTAATATTAGAAATAAGCTATTTTAAATACAAAAGTCAAATTCTAAAGTTAAAGCTCACCTACTTTGGTCATCTGATGAGAATAGATGAGTCGCTGGAGAAAGATTTGATGTTGGGAAAGGTTGAGGGTCACTGGAGAAGGGGTAGGCAGCGAAAGCGATGGTTAGATGGCATTTTCGGGGCGCTGCAGATGACGTTATGTGACGTTAGGAAGATAGTGAGAGACCGGAAAGCGTGGCGTGATATGGTCAATAGGGTCACGAAGAGTTGGACACGACTGAATGACTGAACTGAACTGAACATGAAAAAGAGAAAACATGGTGTTCTGTTTGAAAAACAGTACTAGATATGTAATCTGAGGTTGAAATATAGCAGAAGGTTTCTCAGGAGATAAATATCTCTAAAATTTATGCTTTATTTGTACATACGAGATCGGAAAATGTTATACAAATGGCAAGGATAATTCAGATTCAAAACACTCGACTACCAATGTTCAATGACAATAACATAGGAATATTGAAGTTCCAAATAAACAATCCGGCTGTGAAAAGGCACTTCTCATCTCAATAAGATAATGCATGCCACTTGGAGACGTCCATATTCATTGAGCGTAGTACTCCAAAGTTTGCCCATTTGTCGCAGAATTTTCCAGAATGTTGTCAGTACTCTGCCACAGCTACATGCCGAGTCCGCTGAGAAAACCGGGGGTAGAAATACAAGGCTCTAGATGTGTTGCATCACAGAGTATTTTGTTTTTCATTCCACGTGGGTTTTTCAGCGTAGTTACAGAACTTTTCCCCCGTCAGCATAATCAGTAGGACTATACCCACTGCTGGGCGCAACCATCTCTCATATTAACTAACGCGGCCCTGCTAACACAGTCCTACACCAGCTGCATTTTCTTGATCTATACGTACTTCATCCGTCCAATCATTTTCATGATCCCTGCGTAACCTCATCTGTCCAACTAACCTTCTGCCGCCACCTGCTGTCCTTTCCTTTACTTGAAATTCAATTTGTTACCCTTGGCCACTATTTGTCATCCTCTCTTCGTACTACATGCCATGCCCATGCCGATTTAGTTCTGATTTAGACTAGAATGGGAGGGTGGGGGGGGTTCTATTTTCGATTAATTTCTCTCGCACACTCTGCACGCTTCCTTTCTTTAACCCTACACTTACCAGCTTCTGTTCCATACTCTACTGCGTTGGCATCAACTTGACGAAAACCCTTTAAGTTAACCGCGTCATTTGAACTCTACAGGTAGGACAGGTAAGACGTAACAGTTATACACTTTCCTTTTGTACGATACCGACAAGCTGCTGATGTTGATTTGCGGTTGCTTGCCAAAAGCGGTAAATTACAATATCTGCCTCTCAGTTATTTCTTTGTCATGGTAGGTAACTGCGGTTATTACAGTCCCTAACTAGGAATATTCACCTACTACGTCCAGCGCTACAGCTGCTGCACCATTCCGATGCTATTGAATGCCAACTTGAAATCCTCCATAATAATACACTGCATCGCGCATATTTTGTCTTTCACTCAAATACATATTTACAATTTTAGCCTGGTCTTACGGTTCACTTCCACACTTTGTAATTTCTATTGTAATTTCTTGTCAGAAATGTTCTGAATTTTCTGGTTGTTACCAAGTTTATTCTCGGAGAGAAATCGCCCGCCAAATATTCAGTAAAACCACCGTCCTTGAATATATCACCGCACATAGACTCCCACTGTACAACTGATGCTGCTTAGTCATTGTTCTCAAGGGTTAAATATTAATACATATATCCTTTATGCACAACTTTCAGCCACCTCTTTGCGAAATTCACCCTTTACATTACCCCTTACTTGTTAGCTATTTCACACTGTGCGGAAAAATCTTAAGGTTATAGCTGTGCTGTAACCGCCCTTCGACGGCGACATGTATCTGGTACGCTATTGTACGGCACACCTCAGAAGACGAAAATGACTTAAATTCAAACTTTTTCTGAAGGTACGAGCCGTACCATAACCGCACTGTGATGGCTCTGAGTTGCAGCAGGTTGTCACTGGTATATTTCAATACGTTTTTAATGTGCTGATGTTCTGACATTTTGTCGGAACCAAGAGAGGGCATAGGCAGGACATGTAGAGCGAAGGCAGGACAAGCGATCGTCGCTAAGACTAACCAGTTGGATTCCAAGGGAAGAAACGCATACAGGGGCGGCAAACATTAGGTGAGTGGTGAGGTGAAGAAGTTCGCATGTGTCAGTATATGCACAGAGTACCAAACCGAGTTAATTGACGCCTTCGCCCTACAGTGGGTATATTCCGGCTGATGATGATGATGTTTTAAAGCACAGGAGTGATATACTGATAAACATGTTCCATGCAGTTTGATCTAATGCAGGATATTTGCCGCTTGGCTGTATGTCATTTTCTTCTCTGATACAAATTTCGTTGGCGAACGCATACAGCTGAAAATATGACAAATTTTGAAAGGACAATAGTTGCTTTAAGGGCTGTGGGAAAGCTAAATAAAGTGAAAGCAGAACACTCCTCTATAGGTAGTAAATTTAAGAAAATTATAACGACCATAGTTACGCATTCAAAGCACTGAGAAAAAGTTACAAACCCCATTCGTGCCCGCAATAGGCGAAGTTAAAACAGCATGCTGTCAGCAATCTTACATAATGCATGCACAGATACTTGTAATGAGGTGGCATTATTCATCAGCTGTGAGATTCTGAAGTCATCTTCATAACCGTTCATAATAAAGCTGTTTCATTTTCGCACATCAGACCGATATCTAAAGCATTCTGTAACGGGGATGAAACACATCGTCCTGAGCGGCCTTCAGAACTAAATAGACGAGCTTAGCCTATACCTCCACGCCATAATTCGTTTTTGGCCTGAATTGTCCACATAAAACGTAATTCCTTCAATTGTAGGTGAAAACATAATTCTGCTATCAAATACCATACCTGACACTGGACCTAGCGAATGCGCGTTTGACATTGAAAACTATTAAGATTCAAAACACAATTCCTATCCAAACTGTGAGTAGGACTCCCCCTCATGCAGTGCAGTACTTCACTATATTTTCCTTCGACAGAATAACCCAGTTATTCATAGTACCAAAACAATCTAACCCTTTTTCAGAAAAGAAGAAAAGGCACTCCATCTAAGCTTTGTTGTTAATCTACCTTTCTATCATTACTCTGCCTACCTCATAAAATAAAATTTAGTGGACCGAGAGGAATAAAATGAATAAACAGTATAAAGGAAAAACAAAAAGTTCATGGTCAGCACCAATTCGCAGTTCAAGAAGCGTTTAGGCAGGGTCCCCTCTTCGGCCTTTCAGCGCAATACCCACTGCCAGCGGTAATGTACGATTTTTCTTCCGAAGCTGAAAGCCTAGAAAAATATATGTTTTTCAGAAAAGGGAGCCCTAATACTATAATTATATATCACACCTAAGAGAACTTCCATCCATTCCTACCTTACATCCATCTACATCTGTCGTGTACTTTTCATTTTTCTTCTTCAGAAGCTAAGATATATAACAAACCTGCGAACGATCACCGCGCGTCCGAGATCAAGACAATGCCCTTGTCGATACTTTGGCCGAGGTTTCAACCTTCCTTTCGGCTAAAATATGCCATGGTATCTATGCCGACGACATTGCACTTAAATAAAAATATCGATGAAGGCAAAATTTAAATGACTCAAAAACGTGCGGCTATCACAGTGCACGAGGATGCAGAAAGCATTATTAACCTCATTTTGCAAATATTACGCAATGCTCATATTCTTACCTCGCCCAGATAACAAAAACCTACCCCTCATCCTCATCTCAATAAGCTATCGATCAGATGAGAAGTCAAAGCGTTTAATGTGTTTGGTCTCTATTGCTTGTCGACTTAGCACTCACACTGCCAGTATGAAATCCATCTAAACTCGATGACACCGCCTGTGTCCATTTTCACCTCTCATGCTGCAGAGGAGCCGCTGCAGTATTTGCCATTACTCACAATGCCGTGCTGCACATTTACTACGATTCAAAAACTTTCATGGAAAATTCTTCCAATGAAGAAATCACTAAGTTACTTTTTGCCATCCCCCAATCTTCATGACTTACCTCGGATAGACATATTTATCTTATTTGAGTTCTAGCATCCCGGTGAATGCAGAGAATACGTCAACCTGCAAGCACGGCCGAAGATCAAAGATACTGGAATGGCTAACTTCAATCCGATTCGGTTTGCGCATGCATAACAATTTTTCACGACCTCATACTTCGTTCCAAGGAAAAAAAGAATCGTATACTCAAATCTAGATACAAATATATTTAAAGAGCACCATATCACCTAGTGGCGACTCCAGTCCTAATTCTTACCCAACCACTATACTCCCTTTCTATTATGAATCGGAGAGAACAGTGCCAAAACCCCAACATGCAAAGAATCTGACATGGCATATACCACTCTCCGATCCTCCTCTGAGGGACATCAGTATGTGTACCTGTTAACAACGGGAGATAACATTACACGGCCCTTCTCCGGACTGCCAGCCTAGGCCCTGGGGCACGATTAAGACGTCGTTGGTCGTGCACCACTCCAATGGCAGCATGCAGATCCTTGAAGGACAAAGATTTTGATGTAATTTACGGTGTAAATCTGTGTCTTGGCCTCCTTAGATTTTTTTAAGGCCCGTTCATGTGACTTTGAGGTGGTTACTGTGAAAGTAGTTGTATTCGTGAAAGTCGAATCATTCTTGTACTGTGAAAAAACTGCGCCAAACTAAACACACCACAAGAAAGAAGACGAGACAAAGGCGCTACTCACAACTTCTTTCTTGTGGTGTGTTTAGTTCGGCGCAGTTTTTTCACAGTACTAGTATGAACCAACTAGCCCAAGAAACGTATTATTCGAACCATTCTATGGAAACGTTTTCTTATCTAGGTAAGCACTGCTTATAATACTGCATCAATATAACACGTTTCGTACGTAGATACTAACTTTATGACTCTGCACACCGTCATGACTTGCAAACATCCCTAGCATAAAATTTTGGATGTGCGCGCGCTTCCATCCTTATTGCAATGGCCACCGCAGGCTGAAAGGCATTGTTCACTGATAAGTGCTGTCTAACGTCCACTGAAATGAATTAGTGGCTAGTTTCGTTATATGCTCTGAAATTAGCGAATCGCTCTCTTTCTCACACATGGGCATAAAAAACTGCTTTAGTAGCGTTGACACTAACTGTCACTATTCCAAGGAGAAGCAGTGAGACTTGGAGCAATTGTTTCTTAATTTTAAGCAATGCTTTGAATCTTCTTCGACGATTTGTCAAACGCCCATCAGGCAACACCGCATAATTACTTATGAAGGCGATTGCACTATAAGATAGCAGCCTTGTCATGTGTCCGACAAAGTGTGGGAATTGATCCAAACGCAAGTTCATGAGATGCTTGATGACGGTGTTGTGCAGCCTTCTAAAAGTCCGCGGTCTTGGCCAGTCGTCCTTGTCCAAAAGAAGGAGGACGACATCTTTCGTTTCTGTGTCGGCTATTGGTAACTGAATAATAAAAAAGACGTATACCCGTTGCCGCGCATCGGTGACGTATTGAACAGATTGCAGCGTGCTAAGTACTTTTCATCTTTTGACTTAAGTGGATATTGGCAAATTGACGTGGCTGAAAAGGACCTCAAAAATACCGCCTTTGTTACTCCACGTTATCTATATGAATTTAGGTTCCTCTCATTTGACTTGCTCTTTGCCCCCCTCTGCATTCCAACAGATGATGAACGTTGTTTTTATGGGCCACAAGTTGCAAAGTATTCATGTGTGCCCGTCTGACATTGTAGTTCGTTTTCAGAAAATTTCAAACAATATCTTTAACGCCTTTGAGCAATCCTTGAACCCTGCGTTCGACTCAACTCACACTTAAACTTTAAAAATGCCACTTCAGCTATACTGAGCTCTAGCTTCTTGGCCATTTTGTGAGTGGTGAAGGAGAATGCCTGAACCGCGATAAGACTGCCATTGTCGGAGTCGGAAGGTTTCCTGTTCTAAATATTGAGGTCATTTTTCACCGCTTTCTGGATCCCTGTGCGTACTACTGGAGGTTCATTTATGAATTTTCCGATCCTGAAACCTGTCACGCGCCTTACAAAGAAGGGCACCTCCAATGTGCAGTCATTAGAGCAGCAGAGAGCTTTTTCTTTGCTTCGCCAGCGCGTTCAAACCTCACAGGTTCTGACGCACTTGGACGAAGTAGTTGACACCGACACCTAATAGTATAGGTCATGGCATGGTGCTCGTCTAATATCAAAATGATATTGAAAGAGTGACAGCATATACTAGCCTCAGCCTTGTGTCAAATAAATTACTCCATATCGGAAATGGAATGACCAGCGCTCGTGTGTGCCACCATGAAGGATTGGCCCTAACTTTACGGTAGATCATTGAAATTCGTCAGGAACCATTATTGTTCTTGCAGGTTGGCATGACCCATATGAACGTCTCGCAGGCTGAAGTCCACGCTTTCAGTAGTTTGCCATAACTATTATTTATAAGTAAGGTCGCAAACATGAGGGTGCCGACTGCAGCTGGGTACGGCAGCAACTTTCTAGGTACCCTAAATGCATCCGAGCTCACGGAACAGCTGATAACTAATCCAGACATCCTCCCACTCATTGGCTATTTTGAATGGCGTCATACGACCATCTAACATTAGCAAGTGACGCATGACTGAATGTAGAACTACGACGAAGCGACGCTTGCACTTGCGCGTCTGCCTGTTCCTGCCGTTCCATCTTGGGTGACTCCCTAACAAAAGCTACATGCAAAGCTGCTTGGCATTCCATGCTACCGAGAATGTGGAAATCCGCTATAAGCTAGATTGTTTTCGCTTGCGAAGTCGCCATGGGCCAGAACGGAATGGCGGGCGCAACACAAATGTTTTTCAAGCATAAGCTTTGCTGCGAACATTCGTTGATTTTTCCGGACCAGGTAATGTTGACCCGGAACCAGGGAGAAACCGTACAACAATCATGACGTCCTCACCAGCAGCTTATCCGAGGCCGCGCCGTCTCCGTCATAAGCGGACATTCGCCTCTGCATAATGATGTGATAGATAACCACGAAGTTACTCAGCCGCAGCTGCGCCAACGCCGCGCCGTCGCCTTCGAAAGCGGACATTCGCTTCTGCATAATGACGTGATAGCGCTGACGTCAGTCAGTCACAGCTGCACCGAGGCAAAGCACCGTCGGCATAATAAGCAGATACTCGCCTCTGAATAGTGACGTGATAGCCATAACGTCACACAGCCGCATCTGCACCGTAGCCTCACCGTCGCCGTAGTAAGCGGATATTCTCCCCGGCCTAATGACGTAATAACCATGACATTACTGAGCCGCAGCTGTAAGAAGGCGGCGCTGTCTCAGTCTTAAGCAGACATTCGCCTGTGCATAGGGACGTGAGAGCCATGAAGTCACTCAGCAGCACAATAGACGAGGCCGCTCCGTCGCCGTCTTAGGCACACACTCGCCTTTGCATAGTGATGAGATTGTCATGACTCGACTCAGCATAACCGACGCCGCAGCCGCCTCCTCTCTACCTCTACCGCCCCATTGCAACAACTCTCAACTTTGTGGCCCTGTTAACAGTACTGTTGTCAACCTGTAAACCTACCTTGCCGAAGCTGCCGCACATAGGCCAAGGGAGGCTGGCTAAGCGAAACGGGCAGCTTTGGTTTTGGGTACTTAGGTTAAGCTAGTTTAAACGTTTGACAGAAAATTTGACCGAATAATCTTGCGGAGAGAAGCGTGCGTTCCCCGCCGTGGAGGTGGAGTGATTATGGCACTAGACTATTGTGCGAAGAAATGTGGGATTGAATATCGGCCACTGTAGTCGCTTGTCCATGGAGGTGAAACGCAAGGCACGCTTATGATGGGTTAAGGTGTCCATTTGAACGAAATATCCGGATCTCTTCACTACGACGTCTCTAATAGTCTCAGTCGCTTTGAAACGTTGAGCCATAAAAAAAAGAAAAGAGAAGTGCGCTCCTGACAGAACAGTTGATGAAGCCACTGCCGCAGAACGTTTGTAAAGGGCGATTCAGCGGCCTTGACGGAGCGAAGCTCGCACCGCCTCGGCGACTAACGTGAACCGCTCTAGCGACAAGCGCTGCCCACTCGGGCGGAGTGAGTAGCTGACATGAAGTTTTCGACATGAGTGGTCTCTTCTCATGAATACCTGTTGAAAAACTCCACTTTTGCGTACTTGAATGAGGCGTAATCCCCTATTCAGAATATCGTCCAGTAATAATGCCCATGTGCCCTGACATGCGGTGAAGAATCGTTAAGGAAGAAAAATGTTGCGACCACTCAGCTTCAGATGTCATTTTCTCGCTTTAAAAAGAGTATGACGAAGAAAATTTCAGAAATGGAAAACAATACCCTGACCTTGTTATCCACTGTTGCTTACTTAGACCACCTCATGGTGAAATGACAGGTCTTAAAACTCGCTTTTACTGCCATTTTAATTAGGGGGTTGAAACTTCCTCTATCTCCAAGCAGCCACGAATTACAGATGCTAGCTCCAAATTCCTCTCCGAACCGGGAGGGAGAGCATCAAAGATGGACTTGACGGGGGAGGCCATATTACGGAGCGGTTCGAAACAGCGGTGTGTTAAAGGGGGTTCGGAAGGTTGTTTCAAATGGCGCGGGCCGCGCAATCGCGTGGGCTCGCGCCCGGGAGGGCGCTGTGCCGGCGCATGTTCTAACGCACCTTAACGTTCCTGCTGTGGCGCGACCGGTTCGCGGCAGGAACTGTATGGAGGAAAGAAAAACCATACGCATAGCGCTGCCGAGGGCGCAGGCACCTGCGAGCAGGCGCGCCCAACCGCCAGAAGAAATGACACAGAGAACAGATATTGTTTTCTTTTTTGTATAAAGTGCATGAGAAATATAGAATAGAAAGATGCGACGGAGTATCGCTCACACACCCAGACGCTATACATGGCCAAAATATTACAGTAGCTTGCTTCGCTAACATTGCAATCTTACATGCTTGCTTTATCAATACAAAATAATCCAGTTTGCCACACCGCTTGTTTCAGCATGGACCCAGTTGATATGAAATTAAATAAATTATACCCATATTCATTCCACGCATTCCATAACAACAAAGCCTGCAGAAATATAGAGTAAATACACGCGTTCTAAACACCTAGTGGTTGGTATTTGATGCAAGTAATCGCATGTGACCATGCTATACACAGCCAAAATACATGTGTAAATATTTATTATACCCTTCCTTGAAGCACTTTCGTCTTCTAAATGCACTCACGCCTCTCCACAGCACATGTGACAAGTTAAACAACACCGACCACAGAGGCTGTCGTCTACTGCAATGTGAAGAGCAATCAGCAGAAGAGACGGCTCTATGGAAATGTAGCTGTACGCATACAAGTCTGTCGTCTCACGAAGGGACGGAGAGAGAGATACACAGCGTACAAAAATCACAGACAACAATCGCAACTTTGGCCGGCAAGACAGCACGCTGAGAAATCTCAACGCTAGACTACACAGGCGACTGATGCAGACGTCGATTCGCATTCAAAACGAGCGAAATCTAAACGGTTTCACCGGTTAGCGCGAGGTGGCAGCCACACAGCGGAGTCAGCGGAGCTGTACGTCCGAGCGGAAAATTTAAGCGCCAGAGAGAAGTGCTCCCATGGTTTGACCTATCGTTTTCTCCCTCGTGTGCAATAAGGTGCGGCAAAATAGACGGGATGGAAGTGCCGCTAGGTTTCGGCTGGTTTTAATCAACTGTAATTACAGCTGTAATAAAAAATTTAAATTTATTCTTATAATTTCAAGTTCACTTACCTTGTTTCTCGTAATTTGGGGCACAATATTTATTCTGCAAAATACGTAAGGTTCAATTGGCACATAGGATAAACTTGCATAATATTTTATAGGAGATAGTTAAGTGCAACATGAGATATGTATGTCATGAAATTAGCCAATGGTGAAAAACAAATAACCGAACCTAGCGGCTCTGTGAAATTTGTATCGGCGCTTTGCAGCAGTTTCACAGGACATCTGGAAATCTTCATTAACCACCACAAGAAAATATCTTAACATTTACACATGACCGCTTGAACCATTCAACACGTGTCGCATTAAAAATATCCCCTCGCCTACTTCGTACGACTGCAAGGTCTCTACGCGTTACTTGCTGACAATTTAGTGTAGCAGGTACAAAAATACTACGACACTATCTGCAAATATTCTTATAGGACAGTATCTCATGTTTGAATATGAAGATACATTGAAAACTATACAATGTCTACAACATGCTATTCTGCGCGAAAGCAAGGACTTTTCTGCTTTTTGAACAGTTGTATATATAACTTTCTAAAATCATGTATGACTGAACTGAGGCGCATACATGGTAACTGATTCACTTTGCTGTCTTATGTAAGGGACATGCAAAAAAGGTTTTGTCTCGGATCAGACCCTCCGTAATACTGCTGGGTAGAAGATGGTGAGCATATGGTGCCATGGAACGGAACGACCGCTCGCGCTACATACATAATATAGGCGTATATGCACATAGGTTGTGCAGCTTCTCAGCCCCTATAAGTGTTTTAAACCGCACGCGCGTTTTCCTAGTTGTGTTTTCGCGGGCAGCAGGAGTGCGCATGAGCGAGCAGCCAATCCTGGGGGCGGGATGTTAGCGGCGAACAGACTGGGATAGATAAGCGCGTAGGAAGCACGGCGCGGGGCCTTTTGCCCCGGCTGGGAGGCCAGCGCGGAGCCGCCATCAAGCATCATGGGCCAGCGGGGTGCGCACGAACGACGGAAAGAAGACCGGCGACACGAAGATGGAAGGAGTGCCTGCAGAAATGGCCTAGGCGTTGTTGCATGTGTTGCTGCCACGCAAGGAGCAACGTTTCTTGTGCCGCCGTTAGCGCGTTAGCCCTATTGCTCGCCCTATTCGCTCCGCAATGTGTTTGTCTCTCAGCGGTAAAGCCCTGACACTATTTCCGCTTTTCTTTGGTGTTCTATTGTCGTGCGCATGAACAGCATGTTCTCAGCGCAGTAGCGCCTGATGTTGTTTCTTTTTATTTAATGCGTTTCCGTTTATCGGTGATAAACCGGTGTTTTCATGAGACTCGATATGCCCCTCTTCGGGTGGCCTTGACTCGCGGACCCGTTTTTTGATGGCGATTTCTTTACTTGGCACCCAACGTGAATTTTGCTCGAGCATTGATTTGCCGGCGAGTGTCGCAAAATTTACTGACAACATTCCATGCTTTCTTGCGTAGCTGTGATGGATGATCGCAACTTATCTGGCGCAAGTGCCCAGTCGACAACTGAATTTCCGTCTTCCACCCGTACGGGTTCTGTGCATGAGCAGTTAGGAGACCGGAAAAGCGAACCGTCGGATTTCGATAGCGGAATACTTGGCCTACTGTCCCAGCTGCTTGAATCAAAGGCATATTTGAGAAAATGGTGGAAAGTGAGACAAATACCGTTAGCGGCCAATCCTTCGTATCGTGAAGCACGGTCGTACTTGTCTTACATGCCAGACAGCGATGGCAAGGGGAGGTAAACCTCCGGGCTTCTTGCAACCTGTGGAAAGCCGTTACCCATGGCAAATTGTTGCTTGTGACGTAATGGGCCTTTTTCCTAAATCTTTGAAAGGGACCCGCTACTTTATAGTGTAACAGAGCATTTCTCTAAATGGGTAGAATTACTCCCGCTGCATAATCTGGACATGAAGATAATCTGGGATAAACTCCTGACGTATTCACCAGCTTCGGATTCCCGACGCAGCTGATCACTGATAATGCGAAGTATTTTACGCACAGAGTTCCTCAGGACAGCTGTGCAACAGTTTTTAATGATTTTTTCACATCTGTTTTCACTAACGAAGACCATTCCAACCTACCTAGCCCACAAGAAACCGATTTCCCTTTCATGAGTGCAATAGACATCACTATAGAAGGCATTGCATCTCTAATCAAAAGTCTCAAAATATCTACTTCTTCAGGATTAGACGGAATAAATACCAAAATTCTAAAACACACTGTAGATGCCTCTAGCCTCATTCTCTGTAATATTTTCAAACAGTCATTAGAAACTGGCGAAATTCCGCATGACTGGAAGATTGGTCAAATAATCCCCGTGTATAAATCTGGTAACAAACACTCTGTCAGTAACTACCGCCCCATATCGCTAACAAGTGTTCCATGCAAATTACTAGAACACATCATTGCATCTAACGTTGCCTTCCACCTGGAGCGAAACGGTTTCTTCGCACACCAACACGGTTTCAGAAAAGGGTTTTCCTGTGATACACAATTATTAGAATTTACTACTGACCTCTTTAAGAACATGGACGAAAATTACCAGACTGACTGCATATTCATTGATTTCTCTCGTGCATTCGACCGCGTCGCCCACTGTCGCCTCATAGCTAAATTGTCACTGCTTAATTTAGACAACCTAACACTCTCTTGGATTAGAAACTTTATATCATTTCGCAAGCAGTTCACTGTTTTCAATAACTTTTCATCTCCCCTTAGCGACGTCACATCTGGCGTTCCTCAAGGTAGCGTCCTCGGTCCTTTATTATTTTTAATATACTATAATGACCTCCCATTTCACATAAGATCATCAGTTTGACTGTTCGCCGATGACTGCATAATTTATCGTAAAATCCGTTCTCTCACTGACCATGTCATCCTTCAGCAGGACTTGAAGTACGTAACTAACTGGTGCAGATCTTGGCAAATGACACTTAACACGGAAAAAGAAAATGCAAAATAATGACAGTCAGTAGGAAGCATTCCCTCTCAACCTACGATTATTCACTCAACAGGATTTCACTAACCCGCACATCTTCTTATAAATATCTCGGCGTTCATCTTACCAAAAATCTTTCATGGGCGACGCATATTGAAAATATAACCGCCAAAGCATCGCGCACGCTCGGCTATCTAAAGCGAAATCTACATAGCGCACCTATTTCTACTCGTAAGCTCTCATTTCTAACTTTCGTTCGTCCTCAACTAGAATATGCATCAGCCATCTGGTCACCACATCAAGAGTACCTAATCAAATCCCTAGAAGCTATTCAACTAGAATATGCATCAGCCATCTGGTCACCACATCAAGAGTACCTAATCAAATCCCTAGAAGCTATTCAAAACCGTGCTGCACGTTTTATTTCCCATGATTACAGCCGCCATACCAGCGTGACTAACATCAAGTTGTCCTTATCGCTCACAAGTTTACAATCACGTCGGGATATCGCGCTTATCTGCTTGCTACATAAACTAATCTACAGTCACCATGCATCAACAGTGCCACTTACTAGACCGACTCGCACCTCCCACCGCCTGAATAATAAAATAAGTTTTCAACGTCTATTCGGCCGAACACATGCATTTAACTTCTGTGCCTTGCCACGGGCTATAAAGGGTTGGAATGGTCTTCCCGAACGCATCGCTAACATATCTGACCCACTAAAATTCAAAAACGAATTGAGTACCTTTTTGCAGTCAGAATAACTTTTATATTGCGTTCACTGTGTGCAGGTTGATTTCGTCCAATGCCGCGAACTATTGTATAATGTCATAATCCTCTGTTTATTACTTCCCATGCATACTCTAATACTTATTTGCAGTTCCAGTCCTGTATTACTGTTAACTTTTGTATTTTAAACTATGTATCATTGTTCCTTTTGATACACTGTAACCCCTCCCCCTCACACAATGTCTGAGGTTTGGAACCTGTGAGGTATTTCTATAAATAAATAAATAAAAAAAGAATATTTGCTGACACCTGCAAAGCTCTTGGAGTACAGCACAAAAAGGCTACGCCCTACCATTCTCAGGCCAACATACAGAGCGGGTCAACAAAAAATTACCGACCATTACGTTACTTCCTAATGCGAAATTTGAGCGCAGCAAATAAGCTGTTTCACCTTTTCGATAGATTGAGGCAAAGAAATCGAGCAACACATGTATGCGCTATCACAGAATTTTTTATTTTTCAGACGTATTCCTTTAACAAAGACTCCCCAGGCAGCACATTTCATCGGCCCAATAATGGGGATTGATTGGGGATTACTGGCCCACAAGTGGCCCAATGGTGCCATTGAGCTACCAATAATGTGCTGCCACGCTATACCATAATCATTATTGGCCCAGTGAACTTCACCCATATCCGTTATTGGCATTCAACCGGCTAAGAGCGGTCAATAATGCCAATTCATATTGAACAGTTTGCCATTATTGTATACACAATGAGGCAGCCTGGTCATTATTGGCCAACCAGCTGCAATTGTTTGCCAATACCTTCCACACCATGGTATAACCTGGTAAATATTGTCCGGTCAATAACAACCATCTTTGGCGGCTTCCTAACATTGTAATATCTTGGTTTCTAGTGGTCGATATTGTCTAATGAGCCTTGATGGCTGACCAGCATTGCACATATCATGTCATAGCTTGGCTAATATTGTCCGGCCGTTATGGTTGCCTCGTCAACATTGAATATATCTTGGTATACATTGGTCAATATTGCCCCACCAGCTTTGGTGGCATCCTAACATTGTATATATCTTGGATTATAGCGGTCAATGTTGCCTAATGAGGTCTGATGGTTGGCCAGCATTGCACATATAATGGCATAAATAGGTTAATATTGTCCGGCCATTATGGTTGTCTTGTCAGCAATAAATAAATCATGGCATATATTGGTCAATAGTGACCCGCCTGTCATGGCGGCCTGCCAACAATGTATACATATGCATTATATTGTTCAATATTGTTCGATGGACTGTGATGGCTAGCCAGCATTGCACCCTAATGGCATAGATTGGGCAATATTGTTCTGCCAATATGGATGGCTTGTCAACATTGCATATATCTTGACATGGATTGGTCAATATTGTCCCATCAGCTTTGATGGCATCCCAACATTGTATATATCATGGTTTCTAGTGGTCGATATTGTCTAACGAGCTTTGATGGCTGGCCACCTTTGCACATTTCAGGCTGCGGCGGCGCTAAAAAAACAGCAGAAGCAGCTCTGACTGACAGAGACATTTCTAATGCTTGCATCTCAATATGACAGTGTGTTGGGGCTAATTTTGTCGCAACTAAATTTTTCGCTGGCCCGGACGTCAGTTTACGTTCAACTGTAGAAGATATTCATACGCCATACGTAATTTGGGCCAGCATATATATATATATATATATATATATATATATATATATATATATAATGTTTATTGAGATTAATGTATAGATTGTCCTAAAATTGTTTGACTGAGCTGACCAGAAAAAATGAACAGAAGTGACCATCACGGAAAATGTAGAATATATTTTTCGGAATACATTTTTCGTGATTCGCTAATTGTTGTGGATGACCTGCGATTATACTTGACAATTTTGGTAGAGAACTCTTTTATTTACGACTTTAGGCACGATTAATTGTTATGCAAAATTCTGCATATAATATCTTCGAGACAATTCCTGCAGACTAGAGGCCCGGATGTCGATCACGCGTGGACGTAGCTAACACAGATAGTGTTCCAAACTTTAGCCAAGTGTTGAAAAAATTCTCACAGCACGTGGAATCTCGACTGCAGAAATTAGCGAAGGAGAGATTAATGCTACTGCATACGGTGCATTACGTATCATTATCGTTATCAACTAAACGCAGCGTCATTACCATTGATTCTGTCATCATTGTCATTATCACTAATTGCAGCGTCATTCTCGTCGCTATCCTCACGGTAGACAATGAGAATTACGTATGGTGCTAGTTTCGCGATCCAGGGTTTAGCGCAGTTGGTTAAAGCGTTAACTAGGCTAGGAATTCGATTCCCGGTGGAGACGATTTGTTTGTCTGATCTCGTCAAATCAGGATGATTGAAAGTGATTGACACATCAATGTACAGATCCGATGCACAGATATATCCATGCACAGATCTTGAACACATCTCGCGCACAACTCTCGCGCACGGGATTTCGTTCCATGGGCCTATTTATACGCATACGAGTACAAGCATACGCGCACGCTCGAGCACACATCTGATCTGACAAGCAAATGTTTCATAGATGCGTGTCCGCGAAAAAAATCCTGCGCAGTCAAGAAACGCAAGGTACTCAAATGCAAAGAACGCAACAGAACGTGTGTGTCGCTTGAAGAAACACCAGGGGTTACATTTGGATAGTAAACGCAGAAACGATCGAATATATCCGGTGAATCCACATCATGTAAACGTTTGTCCATGATTGGAAACACGCACGCGTAGCATCATTATTTCCGCCTTTTTTTTTACGTGATGGAAAGAAACCCAACATGTTCAAGCTAAGCAGAGGTGGGAGAGATCGATCGAGCTAGCCAATCAAACACGCACTGCATGATTCGCCATTACCCTAGCTGTTTCCGGCATTCAGCATAAGCACCGACTATACCACGCCTCAGTACTAGCTATTCTTATAGACAGATATGTTGGGCTGCTTTCAGGGCCTTCGAGTTCTAATATCTACTAAACACAAATCTGTACTGTACTCTTTTGCGCTCTGCTGTGGGCTTCAGCAACAGACAAAGACTGAACGACTTTGGCCATCGGTGCAGCAGCGCGTAAAATATTTCAGCTCAAAGAAAAAATACAAGCAACATATATTCTACGTTATGTCTAGCTAATTCACTTGACAAGAAAACAAATCTGAACTATCCTGGATTGGTTCGTATTCTAATGCGATGTAAATCGCACACTGCCAAAAAGTAGCGTACATGTAAAAGATAATAAAAAAAATCCACAGCACTGCATGGGGCAAGGCAAACGAAAAAAAAATAAAAATTTAAAACAATTACCTACAGTGTAATGAATGCGCGCACATGTGTCGCCAGCATATATGGCAACAAAATTGAAATTGCATAATAACGATGTTCTTTACGGAAGATATATTTGTTCGAAAGCTGTAATATATGGCTCATAATGATGCATTTGACCACAGCGTTTGACAGCGCTCTCCTAAGCATTGTTCAGAAACTATTCTTCAAAAATTCATTGCCTTATTATCCAACCATATAATCACCACACCGAAGGCGTTTCCCTTCAGAGAACTAAATAATTCTATCCCATTATGTTAACCAGGTAGCTAATTGCAATTCATATATATTAAAAGTAATGCGAGTGCGTTACTTTAGCAGTTTTGAGGCATTTTTAGAGAACACCATTCTCGAAGAATTTAACACATGATTGAGAATTAGGGTTCCTTTGTGAAATATTCTGCCGCTTTCACAAGCACTGCTTCCGCGGGCTGAAAGATGATTATACCGCGCTTCTTTTTGAGGACAACCCTGTCCCAAGTTCGTAGATATAGTTTCTATGTTGACCCTTGCTTTCTTTCTATTTTTTCTTTACTGCAAATTTAGTTCTTCAGATCTTAGCTCGTCGAGTATTTTGTATTTCTTGATATGCCCACGCTTAGTTCTACGCGGATTTTTTCTCGCTTAGATGTCCACCTGATTTGAAAAAAAAAAATAAAAATGAATAACATGGGAATTTTTAACCTTGAAGTACTCGTAGTTATGGTCGTTTTCGCTTTTCTTTTCCTTAATAGGAATACAGCAAGTATACGGGCTGTTGCATCGCTCAGTTGCGCGTGATGACGTTTCAAGAGCACTCCGTCATGAACAGCGACCTGTGTGCCATCTTTAATAAAAAAAATATGTCCATTTGTTCGAACCGAGGACGATTCCGTGAAAACTGAAGATTGTTTTACGTATGTGATTATTATTTGAAACCATGAGGTAAAACGTATTTTGCATTAACAAAAAAAAATATAGCGAAATTATCATTCCACAGAAAATGTTACCGAGCCAACAGTCGAGGCGACCAAAGAGCTCCGAACGCACTCCTCGTTGTTTTAGCGAAGCCAAGGGCAAAACTCTGCGCATTCCTCCTCACACGCTTGGCGCAAAGAACATATGGTTTCCATTCTCTCGTCCTTTTGTCGCCTCTCCGCCCGAGGGCCTTGACTAAAGCAATTCTCAAAACCGCTTTCAACTTCCCGTCTTGTAGCCCTTTCTCCCCTTAAAGCAGTCATCGCGGAAGGGCAGCGACCTTCACTGCCCTCTCTTTCCTCCCGGCTAGGCAGGCGTTGCTCACAATGCCCCCCACTCTACTCCCCCTCACTCTTCCCTTCCTTCCCGCCAACTTTCCTGGCCGGCAGCCTTCTGGGCTCACGTGGTCCAGCGGGACCTCTTTCATTTCTCTCACCCCCTTTCGAGCTTTATGCCTACTCTTTCGACAGATCTCAAGAAAAAAAAAAAAAGAGGGAGAGAAAACACAACCATCCTTCTGCCCCCTTCCAACCGTGCCTCAAAACTCGACACAAGCCGCTGATTCAGAGGCGTCTGGTCGGCCACACAATCCCCACCCGCTCGAGCTGTTCGAGCTCCCGCAGCTTTGGACAGCAGAACCGAAAAACCAAGCCTTGTGAAAGTTCCGATTCGTTTTAATGGCCATGCCTAAAAAAAAGGATATTTGTGAGTACCACCAGCATTTTAAGTTGTTTGTTCATAACTGAGCTCTCTGAGATTATTTCTTGCTTTGTCTCCTTGTAAGATCGCTACTTTTTTTTACCAGGTGTACAAAGCATCAGATCCCTGGGATGTACTTTGCGTGGCAGCATTCACTTTGGATTGTTGCAACTGAGGTCTGCAAATCTGCCCTAGCCGTATGGTAAGATACTTTTTTTTTGCATTATTTGGTGCAGTATGTTGTCAGCCTTGATCATCATGTCAATAACCGATATGCTTGCGAGAACGGAAAGTCATTTATTTCGACCGCAGTCAGTTCTGAACTGTATGTTCAGCGCACTATTTTGTATGCATAAACTCTGGTTATAATGACAAAATTTACGGCGCAGAGGTGGCCAATTTGTATTGCAAAAGAAAAACGTGGTCCTGTAAAACATGACGCGTGTTTTGTGTGATTTTCAGGTTACAACTTCATCGAGCGTGTGTTGTGTGTCTGAAGTGGTCAGTTTCTTTTACAAACTATATTCAACACTCAGAGTTAAGTCTAGCTTTCTGGGACATGATTATTAGTTGCGAGCGAATATTTAATATCGTAATTTGCCGTTATGAATGCGCTATTGGAATGGTCTAAACGACGCGTAGCTTATTCACGTGTTCGATCTTTCTCTTGCGCTAATTCCGAGTAGTAGAAGTGTCATAAAATAGCCGCTTAAAATAGGTTATTTACAGTTGCTACCATAGTTCTTATACTTTACCACACGTACAAACTTGTTCCCACAACAAACGTGATGCTAAGTTACGGATTTCTTTATTTTTTCAGTTCGAGTGTATCATACAAACCCCAAAGCATCTGTGTCGTACGTTGTTTTGGCTGCAGCTTTGACAACTTTTAAAACGTTCTGTTTGCAGTAATGATGCGGTGCACACTAAATTTAGCAGCCGCGGTCGGAGTGCGACTGCCATTTTTTGTCTGTTTTTTCCTTTGTAGTTTCTTTTTAGTTCTTGCGGCAATCTATTCAAAGGAAAGCTATTGATTTGAAGCTTCCAGTTATGACGACATCTTTCTTCTACAGGTGTTCGATCACAAAGGCACTACAAGTATAAGGGGGCAAGCATTGACTACCGTTTAACGAATAGATAACGGCCAATATCATTTTGTTTTATGTTTCCAGCGTCAACAACACATCCACATGGGAAGCCGTGCGCTGCCAGATGTCGCAACCAATGTAACCAAGTTAATATGGCCGGCCTCACTGAGCATGCAGCTTATTTCAACCTGAGTAAATCAGACAAGAAATTTGCCTGAGGGCCAGCAGGTAGTGCTTTATTTTGCATTTTTACTCCACGGTCTAGCTGCACTTCCACTTTCCAAATGTTTTCTGTCTTAGTGGGATTTATGAATGTTGCTTTTATTTCCAGGTGCTATCTGCGAAAGGAAATGCATTGTTATGCACGCTGCTCAAGTCCATATCTTTAAAGGCTGCATAGAGCTGCTGCCCCTACAACCGACCGCAAAAGAAGCTGCGATGGACGCAGCGCCTTCCTCCAACCTGGGACCTGAGAACAACTTGCCAAGGGACGCAAAGACAGGAGGAGCACTGAAGTCTAAGAGTTCTGCCTAAATGTTTCCATGCCCTGTAACATGTGCACACCTAATAAATCACCATGCAGTGAACCTTTCAGCTGTATTATTTTCTGTGCATGGATATCCTCAGCATGCTTTATTTAAATAAAAAGCTGCATGAAAAATATCTGCGCTGCATAAGTAGGGGATGGCTTTGCAGGTGCATATTAGTCATAGCATGAAAAAGCAACTAGCCGGATTGCCAATTGCTCTGGCTGGATGCCAATAATGCAAAACCACTGGGCAAGATTGGATTGGAAATATTGGGTAGCCGATAAATCTGGCTGGATGCCAGTTGTGAATATCCAACGAATAAGCATGGATACAAGATATTGGATGGCCAGTGAGCTTTGCGGGATGGCCGTGATATAACAACCAGTGAGTGAGCTTGGGTGGAAGATATTCAGTAGCCAATGAGTGCCGTTGAATGCCAGTAAACAAGGTAGTATGCCAATACTGGTTTTGATAGGAGAGCCGATCAAATTGGTTGGCATATATCTTGGCTCTTTGTGTGCCCCAATCAGACGCCAATATTGACCAATATTGGGACCAATATATCCCAATATTGGACCATTGGCGGCCCATTGACGGCGTGCTGCTTGGGTCCCTTCTCGGCGGCGGCGATGAGCTTCTGCTTCAGCCTCGCTTACAGCTGGTTGCCCTCGACGGTGGCGATGAGACTCCGCTTCGGCGGTGCGAACGGCAGGGTCTTCTCGACGGCGGAGATGAGCTTCTGCTTCAGCCTCTGCGGCGACGGCGCTGGGCCTCTGCTCTGGCGGCGGCGGCGGCGGCGGCGGCGGCGGCGGCAGCAGCAGCAGCAGCAGCAGCGGCGGTCGTCTCGCTCATGGCTCAGAAAGAACTGGCAGATAATTTCGCAGTGGCGAACGGCAGCGGCAATTTCGGCTCGGGCGGTGCACATATACAGATCCGCCGCTGCCACCGCACAGGGGTTGCATTGGAGAAGGAGCGCAGAAAGGAATTAAGCTCGAGCCGGCGCTTTGACAACCGGAGACTCGCAGGAAGAGGGGGGAGGGGGGCGGCGTGTACACCCAGCGGCAAACGATGGGGGCAGAAGCGCGCGCAGCAAGCGGACAACGCGATAAAGGGAGGAGGGAAGAGATAGCAGCGACGGACTGATGCTGCAGACGCCGATAGTGAGTCAATCCCAGCTGCGGAGTTGGTTTCAGGGACAATGCCGCCGATGCCGACGCAAACAATATGATACCCTCGCTTCCGCAGTGTCAAGAACCAGGTCTAGCAGTGGGAAGGTGGTCACGTATTCGTCGACGTGCCGGGGCCTACGTGAAATAACCGGCGCGTCGGCAACTGAAGAGCACCCTATTCGCCACACAGGAACAGGGGGGGGGACCCTCCCCTCCTTTTTCTGCATGACGGCGACGGTGTTCTATGATGTCACGTTATCTTGACTCTAGCGGCGTCAGCGGCATCCAGCGGTATCAGTCGGTCGCTGCTAGCGCTGGGGGGATGAAAGGGGGGCGGAGCTGGTTACGAGGCCGACGACGACGCCGACGCCGACGCGAAACCCAGGAACGGACGCCAAAGAGCTGCACTCTAAAAGCTGAGACATTGGCAGTGGCTTAGCTCTGGGTTAGCAATGGCTGCATGGCTATCTTGGTTGTTCGCTGGTGACGTAGCTTGTGTGGTTCGATAGTTTGGCTATAGAGTAACACACGACACACAATGGTAACGACTGCTCTTCCGGCGATTCTTCAGCGCTGTCTTCGCTTGGTGGCATTGCGGCGTTCCTCCGCAGTCATGTGTTTATCAGTAGCCGACGACGTGGAAGCACTAGGAGAGCTAGAACGTAGTCGCCGAGCTTCATCTTGTGCACGACGTCCTTCCCGTTTATCCACTGTCTCTTGGCAGCTGATGGGCTCCAGCGACCAATAAAAATTGGGGGGCCATGACGTCAAATGACGTCATGCAAATGTTCACTTTGGCGCGATTTATAAACAACTTTAAAAAATAACCGCCGCGTTGCATTGACTAGCGTGCATTTTTTGAAGGTTGTTGCCTTTCAGCGCGCACTAACCTTTGCCATCTAAACAAACAGTAGTTTGTGTTGTTTACGCCCTTGTTTATAAGCAGTTGCTCTAGCAAAATAAAACTGATTGTCAAAGGTGATGGCGTAGAAAGGCAGCAGCACTTCCAAACATAGACCAAGCATGCAAATTCATAATGCAAATACTGCTGCAATCGGCCATGTATTTTCTCCTTCAGAACAGTAAGGTGTGGTTCAGAAACACTGGTGCAATCGGGCAGTGTGCCCAGTCCGCAATAGAGTGTAACAAGTAAACAATTATGATTTTCATATTCACTGTTTATTGCATCAACCAAGCAAATACAGCAATAAAGCACAATAAAAATGTATGTCGCAGACAGCACAAACAGTACAGGTCATTAAGTGGGCTAATCATCTCAATGATCGCATCCGAGGCATGGAAAAGGCTTGAACTGCCTGCCATAAAACATTACTTCAGTTCAGTCGTTCAGTCGTGTCCGACTCTTCGTGACCCTATGGACCATATCACGCCACGCTTTCCGGTCTCTCACTATCTTCCTAACATCACATCACCAGATAAGAAATATGCATGTACAGAAAACAAAGCTATGACAGTTTCAATTGAAATAAAAATGTCGTGAAAGTAGGTGCGTCAAAACACACGTGAAGCATAGAGCACTGGATTACTCTTCACATTTAAATTCTTCGGCAGAAAGTATACAGCAGTTTTCAAGGCAGTTTAAAGGTTTCACCAGTCCACACAGCTTTAGCATCAACAAATATGCTTAAAACCGCAGCATTAGAGCATGCTTTGAGTCTTTGTGCGAGCTCCAGATCTGCTAATCTGTGAAAGTCAGCCAGAAAACGGTGTAATAAGACACAGACGGTTGAGACCACGCTGTCGCAACGTGCCACAGAGCATCGCTTCTACACTTTGTGTGGGCTAATCTTGCAATAAAACGCGAAGCGCATTACAATGCTGGAAAAAGACTTCGCACTGCCCGAACAACGAAGGGGACGAAACTAAAAAAACACGGCTGCAGGGGGATACCAAATCACAACAAATGGCGACAAAGCAGCGACCAGCATAACTGATAATCTTTGCAAAAGGGGCATTTTCAGACCTGCGAACTAATTTATACGCTTTCCCGGGCGCACTGAGGTCCGCACCACAGCAGACGAGCAGGAGACAGCGATAAGAAATAGTTTCGTGCATCGTCAGCTTCGTTATCGTCTTGGCTACCTTTTGTTGCCCACTTCGCAAGAGCCTAACAAGACCTGAAAAGTGTTGTAAAGATCGATGCAACATCACGGGGGTGCGAAGAGAGTGCTGCACGATTTAAAAATATTTAAGAATGTCTTAGTAAAACATCTTACCGCAATCACAAGCGAAGTGATCAAAACGTCTACTTTTTTGTTCAATAATACTTTTTAATTTGTAGTAGTATAATTTCTTAATCTGAGTGACTGGCCCCCGATCTGTGGCTATGCTGCGGTACCGCTGAACCGTTTTGGACCCAGACTCTACTTCCGCCATAGCACCGTTGCCGCGCTCGGGGCTTTAGCACGGCGCGCCGACGGTGCCGCCATCTGGCGGAGCTCGGCTGAAGCGGTAGCATGGCTCGGCTGTTCAGGGTCAAGCGTATCGTCCGCCGGGGATTCGCGACGGCTCGAAACCTGGCGCAGTATTGTTATCACAATAAACTATGCTCGTGGCTTTCACGGAGTGTCACAAAGGCTGCGATTCGCGTGTGCAGGAGATGGCCTGGACAACGGTAAACCGATCGACTGGTTTTACGCCGGCGGCTATACTTCTTGGTAGTGAGCTTCGATTTCCTATTGAACATGCCCTTAGCCATTGCTCTAAATTACAGGCTCCAAGGTATTCCAGGTTTACCCAGGATCTATTCAGTCGTCTCGCTAGAACCCTAAAGGTGGTCAGGGAGAATTTGGACCTCGCCAGCCTTGAGCACTGCGGCCAGTAGTACAACGGCAGGTGTATATTGCAGTTCGAGTTTGGTGATAAAGTACACCGCCGCTCGCACCCACTATGTGATGCCGCAAAAGAGTTTGCCGCTTCTTTTGCTCCACGGTGGATTGCTCCTTTTGTATTAATAAAGCGTCTTTCGCGGCTGGCTTACATGCTTCGTCATGCTCTCGGTGACCGGAAGACCGGGCCAGTCAACGTCGCCTACCTAAGAAAGTACTACGAGCGGGCAGAAAGTACGTAGAGGCACTCGGCCTACCAGGTGTGAGCCACTTGGCCCATCGTCGGATGAATGTCTGAAACCCAGCGGATGACTTCAAGCGGGCAGCTTGAAGGCATCCGGTTTTGGACAACCCTCCCCACTCCCTCCCTATTACTATTAATCAATCCCGCCAACCTGCCTCCTCTACCAAGCCCCTAAAGCGACACTGACCCATATCCTACTAACTTGCCCGGCGTCTCCTCCCTCCGGGCGGATCGGGGACACTCCGGACTTGGGAAGACTGGGAGACCACACTAAGCTCCAAGGACCCGGCGAAGCTAAAGGTCGCACTTCGTCTGGACAGATTGAACATGAACGTTTGAGTGCGGTGGGTAGTGCGGGGACCCAGGGGGCCAATGGGCCCCGAATACCCTTGCGAAAATAAATGTTTTGTCGTCCTTCTCCCAGTCTCCTTCTTTCTTTCGTTCATTCACATCTCGGGAGGTGTCCCGTCCTGAGAGGGGGGAGTGTGGGGCTCCGCAGCCCCTTCAAGTGTTTTAAACCACTGGTTAGTTTTACTACTTCTATTGTGTTAGCGCTGAGAGCACGATTGCGCATGCGCGAGCAGTCAATATTCGAGGCGGGATTTAGCGGCGCGAAGAGGAGGGTAGATAAGCGCGTTGGAAGCACGGCGCGGAGCCTTGTGCCCCGGTGGGGAGGCCAGTGCGGGGCAGCCAGCGAGCGTCATGGGCCAGCCGAGTGTGCATGGACGACGCAAAGACCGGCAACACGAAGATGGAAGCAATGCCTGCAGTAACGGCCTAGGCGTATTTGCGCGTGTTGCTGCCACGCGAGGAGCAATGTTTCTTGTGCCGTCGTTAGCGCGTTGGGCTCTATTGCTCGCCCTATTCGCTCCCCAGTGTTTGTCTCGCAGCGGTAAACCCTGACATTATTCCCGCTTTTCTTTGGTGTTCTATTGTGGAGCGCATGAACGGCATGTTCTCAGCGAAGTAGCGACTGATATTTCTTTTATTGAAAGCCTTTGCGTTAATCCAGAATAAACCGGTCTTTATAAAAGAGCCTGTATTTGTCACTAGCCGGGCGAAATCAGGACTTTCGATTCGGATTTCTGAGGGCGAGGCGTTCAGGGTAATGACTGAGGGCACTTAATGACACTCTGGAACGAATTCTTGCAAATTGCTGATTGCATGTCTCTTTTTTCTGTTTTAGGCGGAGTGCTCCGGTGGCATTTCCAATGGTTGTGCACCTGTGTTACAGTGCGAAAATCCGTATGTAAAGGAAGAGTTTTATTGCGCGATGCGTAGCGAGGCACAAGCGTTTTGTCATTTATATGATGGGGCGTAACTATGTTAACTTGGCTTCAAATGTGGTTTTGAAGAAGAAACTGACATACTTTAGTCCTTGAATTTGTTATTGTTTGAATGTTGCGTACATTTATTGGCTTATGAAAAAAAAGAACGTCTGTAATGTTTGGCTCGCAAAAGAAAATAAAAAGGAAGGCGTGTTTTTTAATTGGCAATGTCACCTCTATAAACATCTTCCTGCTTTTGTTTTGCGTGTGCGCGCTGCATTAGACTATAGCAGCAGTAACACCATATGTTTCGCGTCAAGAAATTTTCATTTACCTGCAAACGCATTTTCATTAGATTGTGTTAATTTCCATCTTCGGTGCAGTACATTGTAGTGTAGGGAAGATATAAGAGGTTTATAGAATGAAACTGAAATGCTCCAATCGACCTACGCTCAAGCAGGTTTTAAGATACTTTTTTTGTTGTTATAAGCGCCATTGGGAGATTTTCAAAAACAGTGGTTTTGCTGATTATCATTGTGCTTGTATTGCTAAGGTGAATAAAGTTGATAATATTCTTTTAAGGGATCTGTGGAATTTGTACTTCACGAGAGAATGCACCGTCGAGGCGACGCTAAATGTAGCGACCGGATGAAATCGAGAAAGAGAGAGCAGCGGTTTAAAAGCCAGGTCTCGCGCAATAAGAACAAAAACATCTTTCTCTTCCCTTGATTCTTATCACGAGAGGCGAGGATGAATGGATCAACGCAGCCGAGTCGTTTATGAAGCACACGGGAGTAAAGCGCACAGGAGCCGGAGTAAAGCACAAAGGCAAACAGATGGGATCGAAGAGTAAATCACTGCGCGGCCACTGAAGATTGGTAGAGCACCGAGCGGAAGCAGAACGATTTTGCGACGCATGTCAGGCTTCATCGGAGTGACAAAAAAGATGCCCTCAGAATTAGGACAGGGCAAAGAAAAGAAGGCGTAGAAAACGCTGAAATTACGGCGTCTTCCGCGACGAGCAGCTTGGGGAGGAGAAGAGGAATGTCGCACGAAGGTTGGTCAGAAAGCTGAGACAGCTGCAAAAGCGGCATGAGCAGAGTAATTTACAGCTTCGTAGGTCGAAAGAAAATCCCATCCTAAAATTACGTCATCATAACAGCGCGGGAGAAGAAACTCAGTGACATAGACAACATCCGGTATAGTCACGCGAACAATGCACGCGGCGAGGAGGTCGATTAACTGCAACCTAGTGGTGCGGACGAAACGTGGAAGAGAGAGCAGGGACCTTTATTCCCGAGAGTGTTTTGCTGATAACAGACTTGACCGCTCTTAAGTTGACGACCGCGGTAACTGCAATTACATCCACATATACAGGAAAAACGTGGACAGGAGAAGGTGTAGGGCTTCGAAAGTTCAACAAAGGTGCAGTACTTGCCACAGAGACTGCGGCATTTAGTTTCCCTCATGATGTTGAGTGGGGCGACCGACGATGAGATAAACAGATCAGCGGCGAGGCGAAGGTGTCCGGCGAGGTGCATGAGAGCCATGATACGAGGAATCAAACGCTAAAGGAGGGTGCGAAGGCGGCGGAGGCATAGAGTTGCCATAAGGCTGCACAAGAGAACGCAAGTATGACGTTGACATCGTTTGGCGACAGAGTCGGGCGATATGTCCCGGTGACCCACAGGCGCAGCATATGAGACAATTATTAGAGGCACGGCAACGTGCTGAAAGTGGGCGTGCACGATGCACTGGTCGCGGAGGTGCTGCCGGGTATGGAGTAAACGTAGGACAAGGAGAGTAAAGAGGTCGACTGAGCTGTATGCTGGACATATTGAAGGTTGACGCGGCTGTTGCAGAACAGCAGCTTACGTGAAAAGGGCGGTCACTTACATGACAGCAGAAAGAACAAGGAATAACCTCGGTGAACTGCTCCTGGATGGCACGGCGGATCGGTGGAGTAACCGGAAATGAAGTCCAATGGGCTGACGGCAAGAGGGATAACTGGCTGGCAACTTGTTTCTGAATTCAGTCCTTAAGCTTGGAAACCAATGAACACAGGTCGAAGATACTAACAAAAAACCCCGAAAGCGGCTCCATAGTGTTTCAGACGGTGTGTGAAAGTGCATTGGCTACACAGCGCGTCATAGCTGAGGCATAGAACGATGAGCTCCGCAACTGTGTGGGAAATCATCGCAAGGAGCATCTGGAAGGCATCGTCCTCGATACTCTTTATCATGCGATTTATTTTCTCTGCTTAAGACATGGACGAGCTCACACTACGACAAAGGTATAGCACGTCCCCAATATAGCAGGTGAACGTCTCACCGTTCTTCTGAGTGAGACAGCGGAGTCGTTCGGCGCAAGGCTTCTATATTGCTGGCCGGTCAGATGCTTCTGCGAAGCCGGCTCGGAATGCCGACCAAGTGCAAGGACAGCTTCATAGTTCCGATGCCAATACAGGGCAACATCTTCGAGCTATATGACGACGGCCGAAAGTTCCACGGTAACGTCCTGGTTGTTCTACCGACTGGCGCGGTTGTACAACGAAATCCAGTCCTCAACGTCTTGCACGGCGTTTCTGCCGAAGATAGGGGGATCGCGTTGCAGAGTAGCACCAGATCAGAAGACTACAGCCGCCAGTGAAGTAGTCGGACTCGGTTAATTACACAATCTACGCCGGTGGCACGGTTCTAGTCCGAATTTCTAGGTAGGGGATCTGGCAGCACTTCAAGCAAATTTAAGGGATCTGTAGAGTTCATGCTTCACACGCGAATTCACTGCGAGGCGACGGTAAATGCAGTGACCGGAGGACGTCATGAGAGAAAGAGCAGCCGTCCAAAGCCAGCTCTCGCGGGCTAGGAGAAACGTCATTTTCCTCTTATCCGGATTATTCTACAGGATTCGCGCTATCAGCATATTTATAATTTTATTATTAATATCTCAAAGTGCTCATAACAATGACAAAGTGTGATTAAGTACACACTTGTCACAGAAGAAGAAAACTGAAACAAATTGAAACAACCCACTTTGCTACCCAATTCTTGGCCGATCCCCCTCGGTGGGTATGTGCCATAACTTATATGGACCACAACAACAACACGCACATTTATAAGCCACGCAATCAAGAACGAAGAGAGAGCTGCAAAACTAAAGGGCTATTTGACTTGCATATGCACTGCATTTAATAAACCAATACCTTGTATAGCAGTCTTAAAGAGCAAATAATAAATTACCCTCCTTCAATTCATCATTATTTTGTAGTTTTTGATGCCGGAGTTTTAATGAGAAATCCCCAAAGTGTTAAAGCAGATTGCGCGATCCACTCAAATGCGCTTCCCCATTTGCGATGTCATTTAATCGAAAATTGCCTTTACCCGTGCTGTCCTTACTTCGGTGGCGTTAACAGGATAAATTCGCTGTTATCATGTAGGCACCAGGAAATCATGTTGCGGGCGCATTTTGGCGAACGGCTGTGTTCATTGCCCAAATTAGGCAAAGAAAACAATATATATATATATATCTATATATATATACACACCCTTCAGAAAAATCCGGTATAAAATTCGTACAGGAAATCGTATACAGGTGTACTGTACAGGATCTGGGATACAGGATTGGGGGCTATTTCAGCAAATTCCTGTACTGCCCTGGAAAGTCCGGAATGAAACCGCGCGGAGCTCTGATACGGGAATGGCCTGTATGGTTGATGGCCCTCGTTTCCGGAAAGAAACGCGTCGCCAGGGTGGAAAAAGCATGCAACAATATAAAATAAAACGACATTTAAAATAATATATAAAATAAAAATATGCAGCGAATGTGGAATCGAACCTTTGTCCTTAGGGTCTTCAGACGGGCACCTTAACCACTACTCTACTTTTTTTTCTTTATTTCCTGGCTTTGGTTCATACCATTTCACAAGAACACAACACGAATAACACAAAACAAAGTACATATTGGAAGGTCATCATCAGCCAATGTCAGGCTGGCTTCGTCTCAGTACATTAAAACTCCCGCAACGACAGCAAAGGCTCTACCCTTGAGAGCCATTCGGGATGTTCAGCAGCCACTTTCTGTATGGCGATAAACCAATTCACACTTTCTCGAAAGTATATTCTAGCGGGTCGAGCATCCCTGTCGCAGTGATAGCCCGCCATTCTGGAGCGCCATATAGAGTGGAGGCCCATGAGCATGATTAAATCATACGGAACGCCATCTTCATTATCAATGCTTAAATACCGGATGCCGTGGGAGTCTAGTGGAAATTCTTTCTTTATCGTACGTTGCAAAACATCCCAGAAATAAACCCCTTCCCAACAATGCAAAAAAACATGGTCTATTGTTTCCGGCTGCTTGCAGATTAAACAGTGCGCCCCCCACGGTAAAAAAAAAATCCCTTTCCTCCAAAAACTTCTTCACTGATAATGTTCCGGTGTGTAATTTAAAGAAAAATGTCTTAGCTCCTGGCGACACCTGCATTTTCTTTACTCTCTTCAAGACATCTCTGCCCGGACCTCCACTGTATAAGGTTCTGTACAAGGGTTGTGGCAAAACAATGTCACATAAATCGCGATACAGCTTTTTTCGTTTTACAGTGGACAAATATTCATTAGAAAAACGCACTGAAAGAAATCTTACACTAGCGACGACCTCCCTGTAATAACCAAAAATCCCACCCGTAGCTTCTTCGGTGGAGACAACAAACTCCGGCAGTAGGCGCCGTAGCCTAACTTGGCAGACGGTGCGTAAGAAAGGGTGCGAAGCATCCCGAAAAACAAAAACCGGTTGACCACCTGCCGTAAAAACAGATGGCCGAGTCCCAAACCGCCGTATTTTACCCGACGGAACAAATTCGTCCTGCTGCAGCGTTCCCATTTACCTGCCCAAACAAAAACGGCGAAAATCCTGTGTAACTTCTGTACGTTTACGCGCGAACAACTCAAAACTTGCATTGCGAACCAAAGTTTGCTGATAAAAAAAAGATTGCATACAGTAGCTCTGGCAAAAATCGACAGTGGAAAGGCGCCAACATGTCGACCTTAACCACTACTCTACGGCGGCTTATGGTTACAGAGGTTAATATTGAGTATATGTAGCTACTTTTGCTCTTTCGTACTTGTATATTTCAGTAGCATTTGCGGCCGTAATTCACCGATCGCCCTTTGAACACGCTGAATATCTTTGCAGGCTATCACGAGGGTTCACAAATGTGGCGTATCTTTATAATGCGTCGCTTTATTGAAGGCAAACCTCGAGATATCATAATTTACTAGTGCTGGGGCCGAATTACCGTTCTCGCTCTAAAGTTATAGAGCGTGACGTCAAAATGACGACGCCGTGACGTCTCGGCGAGACGTCAACGCGTGACGAAAATCGGAATCAACCAATGATCGCCAGGGTGCCGCCCCGGGCCGCTTATTTTCACGGCAAGAAATTTATGTGCACGTCAAGGGGCCGTATACTATTTTTTACATACATACGCAGTGAATAAAATATATAATGTGATTTGTATACGTTACGACTTGTGCACTCTGCTTATCTCACCCTAACTTTGACAGTACGTCTTTTGCTGGTACAAATTACGTCTTTATTGCACCCCAGTGCGAGTACTTCGATGGGTGCGGCGCAGTCTGTGGAAGCCTGTGCAGAGGAAGAGGATCTGCCTGGCCCCACAGCTTGTGAGTTGGCCTGCAATTATTCATACTCCACACTACACTTTGTTGTAAATGCATGAGGAGTAATAGTATTTGTAGCACTAGCAGTAAAAGTGAAGTGATAATGCATCATTATAGCTGTCTGTCTCTGACATTGTCACACTATACAATGAGGTTGTGATGGGCCATAACAATCCGTCGTATGTTGATATGAAATATGCTGCAGCAGCATTGTCTATTGGCCACCAATTGTGCCTTCTGTTGCTGGTGTTCAGTGGATTCGCATCAGCAGTAATGTAAGAAATTGCTCCACATTCCACTGCATAGAGCATTGCATCATGAGGACATTTCTTTCTCCAACAGCCACACCGCAGT
Source organism: Amblyomma maculatum (assembly GCF_055883805.1). Classification (NCBI taxonomy): domain Eukaryota; kingdom Metazoa; phylum Arthropoda; class Arachnida; order Ixodida; family Ixodidae; genus Amblyomma; species Amblyomma maculatum. The sequence continues at coordinate 94,374 of NW_028146753.1, read as the reverse complement.
ACTCGCCGTACCCGTCACCTCAGTACTCGCCTCACCCATCACCACAGCCCTCGCCGCAGCCTTCTCCTGCAGCAGAGCCCTCGCCGCAGCCTTCCCTGCAGCCTTCCCCACAGCCTTCCCCGCAGTCCTTGCCGCAGGACTTGCCGCAGCCCACGCCTAGGGCACCGCAGCCCAAGAGGAGGCGCAACAGGCTTGACAGCGGCGAGGATCTGATGCGGGAGGCGCTGCTAGAAACTCGGCGCCTGGATGATTTGGTGGAGGCCCGGAATGCACAAGATGCTGCATTCCAGCACAACGTGTTAGAGGTGTGTACTCACAGTACCGACCACATTTTGGGAAGTAGAAACCATTACTTTGAGCATAATGTACGTGGACTTATTTTTCAATTCCTCTACTTCTTTGAAATTGGTTGTGACAACTCGGCTTATAGCACTGCCATGAGTATTCTACAACCATATCCTGTCCAAGATGCCTGAATACCTAACATTTCACACAACAAACTATGGGTAGTTATTCAATGGTATAAACTTCTAATTGGAGCTTTTTTTATGTGCAGGCCATGCGGAACCTGACGGCTGCAGTTCAAGCATCCGGGGCGCAACAGGAACTGCTTGTGCAAACTGTTGGCCTGTTAACTTTAATTTTAAGGAATCAGATTCAACCACCAATGTAAATTTTAGGTTTGTTTTTATCTTTGTTTTCTTCTGCTGCAGACACAGCATACAGTTTTTTTTGTTTTTGAGTGAAATTTTATTTAGCTTTGCTATGTGCAGGCACAGCATATAGTTTTTTGCAATGACTTATTGTTAGCTCTGCCAGGCGCAGACGCAACATGCAGTTTTCTCACAGTTATATTTATAGCTCTGCAATGTGCAGACGCAGCATATAGTCACTCGCATTTATTTATTGTTAGCTCTGCTGTGTGCAAATGCAGCATATAGTTTTATACAATTATTTATTGTTAGCTTTGCCAGGTGCAGACACACACTTTTTGGTTTTTGTTTTCCTTGTCAATTCAGCTGTGTCAGGGGCCAAGATTTTTGGAGAATATCTTTTTCCAAACTTTTTTTACATTATTGGTCTTCAGGGACTGCAGAAGTTTGAGAAACAGTGTCATTTTTCTAATACTTCCAATTTTTACGCGCACTGCAGTTGCAATGTACCGCCTTATGTGAAAGACAGCTTGATTTAAGCTTGTTTTAACCAAGTTGTATGAACGTACTTGTGTGGCCGAGCAGTACCATGTTTGACTAACCAAGAGCCTCGGAAGGTTTCATTCCAATCTCAAAAGGGGCTGCTCGAGTTGACAGCTCCTTTCTACATGTGATGAATGCAGCACGCAATCAGGCTGCAATATTGAGCTTAGAACTGCTATACCACCTGATACTGTTCATTCCTTCAGACATAGCCTTGTTGGCGTCGTCATCTGTGATATTCATGTCTTGTACTAGTGACATGGTTTTCTAGTTTTGTAATATCCATGCACAGCAATGTTCAATGAAATACTTTATACATTCACTGCCTATGTAACTAATTTCAGTGCAGTTACGTGCAAAACTGAGGCTTCTGTATGTGCATACCATTCTGAACATCTTAATTTACTAGCATTCAAGGTTTCTGTCGAAAATGCGAGTGTTTTTGTGTAATCTCTGCATAGCAGGCTTTCTATTCTGTTGGTATTTATGGCACTCAGGGTTAAGCTGTTCCTGCTAAAAATTTTAAGTCAGAGTTTGTTGCAGAACGTCCCAGGGCATATGCTACTGTTTTATTTCCTTGGTGTGTTTTGCATTACGAACAGTGATATAAAATGCTACGGCCAAATCAGTTTATTTTTGCACAAATAAAGTAGGTGCAAAAAAATGTTTTCATATTTCTTGCGATCACACACATACACACACAGTTACCACACACAATTGTAAACATGAACAGGCTAGTCGACACCAGAAATGGCGAAGGACAGTGTACGGGAATGCATTCAACTTGCTGGATGAGCTGTTGCAGCACCTATTTCGACTTGAGAAGGACAAAGTGCAATGACGGAGCGGGAAACTTGGTGACGAACTGAGAGGCATGCTGGCGAACACCATTTTCCATGAAGAGGCAACTGCTAAGTGCATTACATTCCTTGCTACCGCTGGCTTTCAAGCACACATAGGAAAGTCATAATTTGAATACTAGGATGCAGCTGCTCTGTGCCAAGCGCACATCACACAGGTCTTCACACACCAACACTAGGCGATGTCCTCCACTGCTGTGACACAGTGGTTAGGGCGCTCCACTGCTGTACGAAAGATGCGCGAATGAATCCTGGCTATGACGGCTGCTTTTTCATGGAGATGAAAACCAAGGCCAGGTACTGTGCGATGTCAGTGCTTGTCGAAGAACCCTCAGGTGGTATGCAGCTTACTGCCGTTGACGTCGCTGTTGCCGCTGAAACTGCCGTCGCACCATCCGTAGGTGTGCCTTCCTCTGTGGACGCGTTGTGCCAAAGAGGCCAATGATGTTGTCCCGTACGGCTCTACCACGCAGGTAAGTCATTCGAAACCCTGTCCCTGTCAGGTACTCGGCAGGCAGAGGTGGCCCGTTGCTGTCATCTTCAGCATCGTCTACGTCGTCGGCAGCTGCGGACTCCCTCAGGCAGATGTTGTGCAACGCAGCACATGCTCCAATGATAAAAACCGCTCTCTCCGGTTCGTAGTGGAGAGCCCGGTACCTATGAAGGCACCGGAAGCGGCTTTTGAGAACGCCAATGCAGCGTTCGACGACATTTCGCATTGAAGCATGTGCTGCGTTGTACTGCCCCTCTGCTGAGTGAGATGCAGGATGTCCCGGCACCGGTGTCAGGAGCCAAGGCTCTAAGGGGTATCCACTGTCTCCTGCACAGACAAAATATGACGTGCAGTTAAGGATGTTGTTTGTTGTCACATATCTTTCAGTTATTTAGTATATTGTAACATCTAGCCCGGCTTAATCTTGAAGCTAGGTACGAGTCAGTGCGCAGCACTGTGGCTTAATATATGTCACTGAGGCAGCCTTACGAATAAAGGCGTTTTATGGCTCCTTACCCAAAAGAAACTCCCCGTCTTCCAGCAAGCCTTGCTCCACCTCGAGGCGCAGCCACGAGAAGCGCCAGGCAAAGGCGTCGTGACAGGATCCCGGGCAGCGTGGGTCAACCGCAAGGATCCTCATGTTGCCATCGCAGATCTAAAAAAAAACACCTTTTCAATCGAGAACTTGCTGCGTAGGGGCCACCGGTTACGAACGATCATATGAAGTCAAAGATGTAGGCTACTCACGATCATAGTGTTCATGGCGTAGAAACCCTTGCGGCTCCAAAATGCTGCCCGATTTCCAGCGTCACCCTTCGGCGCCTTAATCGCAATCAGCGTACCGTCCACGCAGCCGACGACGCCGGGGATGCTGCCTCGTTGAAAGGTGGATTTGGCCACCGCCTTTTCCTCCGGGTGCGCTGGGAACTGCACCCACCCTTTCTGCGCGCCGACTTTGCAGATGGCTTCGGAAACTCGGCGCACGCATTTTCTTACTGTAGGCTGTGCGAGGCCGCCGGTCTGCTCGTTCCCTACGCACACTTGAAAACCCCCGGAAGCAAAAAAACGGAGCGTGCACAACACTTGCCGCTGCACTGACAATGCGTGCGCCCGCTCGCCTCGCAGTTCGTCCGCTAGTTCACCACACAACCACTCTACTGTGTCCTTCTCAAGTCGAAATAGCTGCCGGAAAAGCTCGTCCGGCAAGTTGAACGCACCCTCGTACACTGTCCTTCGTCGTTGCTGGCGCCGACGCTGGCTCCGCCTCAACCACCAATACATCACTGCCACCGCCGCCATTTTCGCTCTATAACTTTGCACTAAAACGTTTTAGACCGTCTCATCGCGCTCTACAAAAATAGTCTAAAACCTCGGGCATAATTAGGTGCGCGACGTCATCTGTTTTTTCGTCTCCGCGACGCAATCGCAGCATCCCGTGACGCAACTTTTCAAGATGGCGACGGCGACCAATAGGAGCGGGCGTTTTAGAGCGCTCTCAATTATAGAGCGGTCCGTAATACGGCCCCTGATGGGTTTTTCATCGTCTACGAACGCTTGTAAGTTTTCCTACATAGAGATATCCGCTGCACTAATACTTGTAATACTGGGCGTTTTAGCTTCACGTGCTACCAATGGAGCATCGATGCCAAAGAATACACTTCCGACTGATCGGTTTCAATATGTAAACATTCGAGAACGCGTCGCCCGGTGTGCGGCTATCTGCGCATCTTTCGATGGTCAGCGATGTTTATTTTTTCGCGAACAGTTTTTTGTAATGGCTAGCGAAACGATACGTTCGTGCTTCTACTTTCGTGTTGTAGGCGGCAGATCTTCAGTCGCAGATATGAAGACGTACCGCAAGATCGTACGAGCTCCAGCGACAGTTGTACGCGCAAAAGCGACGCGACGCGCGTATATGCTTGCTAGCGCACACTTCGACGGCTTCGCATTTTCGAGGTATTTGGGAAACGAAGCGCGCCCTTTATATACAGAACAGTTGTATAACATATTTGGTATCATGCTTATTTAGTGCGCTGGCGTGTCCCGCATGGTCATTTTGAGCTTCGTCGATCGGCCCGGCTTCTGTTCAGAAGCGGAATACTCTGCCCGGTATCAGTTCCAGAACTGACGCGTTCGTCCGGTTTCTGGTTAATTGATACAGGCTGAATAATACATACCACTACTACATTTGAAAAAGAAAAAAAAGAAAAGAAAAAAAAGAAAAAGAAACAAAAAGAAAATAGAAAAGTAAAAAACATTACACGTGATTCGAACTTCGGTCTTTTAGGCCGGCAAGGACGCACTTTAACCACTACACCACGGCAGGACACAGGGTTGCTTTATATATCTACTTATGTAGTCGAGGTTGCTCTTTTGTAAATTGTGTATTTTTGTAGGGTGTAGAATTTGTGGTCGTAATTGAACGATCGCCCTTTAAACACGCTGCATCTTTTTCCTGGCTGTTACGAAGGGTTAACCGCGTCCCGCATCTTTACAATGTATCGCTTTCTTTCAGACAAACCTCCGAATGTCACAATTTAGTGGTGCTTATGTGTTTTGTCATCGTCTTCGAACGCATGCAATTTTTGCTACATATAGATATATGCGGTGCACCAACACTTGTAATACTGCTTGTTTTAGATTCACCTGCTGCCAGCGGAGCCGCGACGTCAATGAATTTACTTCTGACCAAGTGTTTTGCATGCGTAAACACTCGAGCAAGCGATTCCCGATATTCGGCTGACCTGTGCATATTTCGATGGTCAGCGATGTTTCATTTATTCTCGAGCGTATTTTATCCACGCTGACGAAACGCTACGTTCTTGCTTGCACTTTCGCGTTGAAGGTGGCAGATCTTTAGTCGCAGATTATGAAGATGCACCGCAAGATCGTACAAGCTGCAGTGATTGTTGCGCACGCAAAAACAAAACGCGATGCACGTATGCACTTGCTAGCGCACACATCCACGGCTTCATATCTTCTAGGTATGTACGAAACAACGCGTACTCCACATATACAGAAAAGTTTTAACGTATATTATGTATGGTTTCATGCTTATTTAGCGTGAAGGCATATTCCGACGTGGTCATCCTGGCTGAGCTTCACGATCCGCCCGAGTTGTACTGAGAAGCGGAAATACTCTGTCCCGTATCAGTTTCATTCATATCGGATTTGTCCGGTTTCTGTTAAACCGGACATGACCTGTCCTGTATATGAGCTCAATACAGGACATGTCCTGTATATGAGCAGAGCTGCCGTGCCATAGGGCACGGCAGCTCTGCAACTATGCAGTCTAATCCGTTTGTCTTCTTGGTACAGCTAATCGGAGTCTTGGTGCTGATACCGCCACGGACTGACGCGCCTGTCACGCCAGCTACGATCGTCGACGCAAAGAAACCGGATCATCGCGCATGCTGCTTGCCGGCTGCAGTGCGTTATGACGATGTGATACAGCATGGCCGCCCTGGAAAATCAACATCAGAAGCCCGGGCGATCTTCAGCGACACACTGGCGGCGCTGCAAGCTTCGTGGGCGAATATAAAGGCCGGACATCACGACCCGCGAGCCATAGGGCACGGCAGCTCTGCAACTATGCAGTCTAATCCGTTTGTCTTCTTGGTGCAGCTAATCGGAGTCTTGGTGCTGATACCGCCACGGACTGACGCGCCTGTCACGCCAGCTACGATCGTCGACGCAAAGAAAACGGATCATCGCGCATGCTGCTTGCCGGCTGCAGTGCTTCATGACGATGTGATACAGCATGGCCGCCCTGGAAAATCAACATCAGAAGCCCGGGCGATCTTCAGCGACACACTGGCGGCGCTGCAAGCTTCGTGGGCGAATATAAAGGCCGGACATCACGACCCGCGAGCCATAGGGCACGGCAGCTCTGCAACTATGCAGTCTAATCCGTTTGTCTTCTTCGTGCAGGTGAGCAAACATTATGGAAAATGTATCCGCTCGAATAACCCTTGTTTGATTGTGCTGCCGTGCCCTCGGCTTGCGTGTCCATTGCTTTATGATTTATCTGTCCATCTTGTACAACTGCTACTGCTTGCTGGAGACGTGGAAACTAACCCTGGTCCCGACATATCACAACTTTCTAGACAGTTGCAGCAAATTGCAGACGACCTGAAGGTTATTAAAGAGGAGCGGCTCACTTCAATAGACACCAAACTAGAAAGGCTAACGTCTCTTGATGATAAGGTTTCCACCTGCTTAAACCAAGTCGCTACGTTGCAGGAAACAGTGGCATTCCTTGAAAAGAAAATCGACCACCTGGAAAACTACTCGGGAAGAAATAACTTAATCGTTTATGGGGTCCCTGAGGACCCCGAGGAAAGTAACAGCTCACTTGAAAATTTAGTTAACGGCGAAATCTTCAGGGACACACTAAAGGTTGAACAGGTAGCCATAGAAAGAATACACCGGCTGGGCAAACCAGAAGCGACAAAATGCAGGCCTGTAATTCTAAAGCTGCGGGATTTTCGAGACAAATCTGCAATCTTAAGAACCTGTACAAAATTAAAAAACACTGATTACTCGATTGGTGAAGATTTTTCAGCAAGAGTGCGTGAAATTAGAAAAAAGCTCTGGAAAACTGGTAAGGAAATGAAAGATTCAGGGCAGAAAGCTTCCCTGGTTGTCGATAAGTTACGAATCAACAATGATCTGTACCGATGGGATGACGAGACACAAAGTATTGTTTTGCTTCGATCTTACACGCAGACGGCTAACCATAAAAACCAGAAAGACAGTGTCGCTTCAACTGAAACAGATTCCCGGACTGCTAACCAAAAAAACGACAGAGCCGAAACACGGTCGCTACGTTCCCGCCACCCGCCTCAGCCTCCGAAATAACATTTGCTAACATGAACGTTCGCAGCATAGTGAACAAAACAACTTACCTTGAATCATTCCTCCTCTGCATCAGCCCTGATTTTGTTGCCATCACAGAAACATGGTTAACAAACAATATAAAAGATTTCGAAGCAACTCTCCCCAACTATGCAATTGTGAGAAAGGATAGGCTGACACGTGGCGGGGGCGTTGCTATCCTAATAAAAAAGGAAATCCCATTCGAGGTTCTGCCTGACGTCGAAGATGTCGAAGCAATATTTTGCAAACTCCTGTATTCACCGCGACCAGTCTTTATCGGCTGCGTGTATCGCAGCCCGTCTTCAAACACCGATGTTCTGCATTCCTTGCACGCTTACATGCTTAGGCACTTGCTTGGATCGAGGTTAATCTTATTGGGCGATTTCAATTTACCCTGTGTTAACTGGAACATTATGCAACATCATTCTAAACACGCAGACATACTGTTTGATACCATGCTAACGTTTAATTTATGTCAAATAATAAATAAACCAACTCGTGTACAAGGTGGCAGTTCAAACATACTTGATATAGTTTTCCTTAGTGATCACTTCCCAACAGAAAAAGCAAAATTTCAGCTTCTAGATGGTATGTCAGATCACAAGATAACATTATGCAATGTACCTATTCATGACATTCTAACGCACTCGAAATCATTCGCAACATTTCCTGATTTCCAAAAAGCAGATGACACCAGCATACTCGATCACCTGTCTTTTGAATTCTCTTCTTTTGAACAACTCGCCTTAGACACTAATACCGACACAGAAAAATTGTGGCAAAGATTCAAACTCATTATATCGTTTTGCATAGGTAACTTTGTGCCAGTTAAAACTAAGAAAACAAATAAGCACAGCCCGTGGATCAACCGTGACATCATCCATGCCAAACGCAAAGTCAAGCGGCTGAGAAAATCTTTAAAAGCACAACCCAGTAGCACAAGAACTTCTATTCTCTCCGTTGCAATCAGGAATATGAAATCAAAAATAAAAGTCGCCAAAGCTGACTATTTTTCTTGCAAACTTGCTAGTTTTCTCAAGAGCTCTCCGCGAAAGTTTTGGCACTACTTAAACCCAAAACAACATAATACGACCATAATGAGTCCTGACGAAAGCAAAGCCAGAGCGAACTCACTGAATAATTACTTTCATTCGATCTTCACTACAGATGATGGCAACTTACCACACATAAAAGCTCCCAACATATGCCTTGAACCACTAACAATTGACGAGGCTGGCGTATTTAACCTCTTGCTAAATTTAGATACCAAAAAAGGACCCGGACCAGACAAAATACCAAACACATTTCTTAGAAGATATGCGGAATGGGTCGCAAAATACTTATGCCTTATTTTCAACAAATCTTTAGCCTCATCTTTCCTTCCCGCAGATTGGAAAATCACAAGGGTAATTCCTATCCATAAAAGTGGAAGTGAAAATCAAGCGTGTAACTATAGGCCCATTTCACTAACAAGTACTGCATGTAAACTACTGGAACACTTAATTCTAAAACATATAACAACATTCCTGGAAGATCAACGCATTATATCACCATTTCAGCACGGCTTCCGTAAAAACCTATCCACCGTCACTCAACTAGTAGAACTAATACATGATGCTTCTCTTAGCATCGACCACCAAAAGCAAATAGACCTGATTTTACTAGATTTCTCTAAAGCATTCGATCGTGTATCGCATAACAAATTAATTCTAAAGTTAGAATCCACACTAGGCAAAGGAACAATCATTAACTGGATCAAAAGCTATTTATCTGACCGGTTACAATTTGTAGAGCTTAACAGTGAAAAGTCCACAATAACTGAAGTCACGTCAGGTGTACCCCAGGGCAGCGTTCTAGCTCCTATTTTATTTCTAATCTTCATAAATGATTTACCTGCTAGCGTTCGTGTTAATATGAGGCTTTTTGCTGATGATTGTATATTATACCATGAAATAAATTCGCCAATTGATCATGTAGCACTTAATGATGCACTAAAATCAGTACGTGAATGGTGCGCTAAATGGTAGATGAGCATTAATACTGAAAAATCAGCCGTGTTACGAATTACCAGGAAACATAGTGTGTCCGAATTTTCATACACACTAAACAATATTCCGCTTCCCACAGTTACACAGCATAAATACCTAGGCCTAATTATATCAAATAATCTTAAATGGGACACTCACGTGAACTTCATTACATCATCAGCACTAAAACGACTTTTTTTTCTTAAGAGGCGCCTCCGAGACGCCCCATCAGACATTAAATTACTTTCGTATAATACTTTTGTCAGACCCGTACTTGAATACGCAAATGTAGCCTGGTTTCCGTTTACAGATAAACTAATAAAAAAACTAGAGGGCGTCCAGAGGAAAGCTGCTAGATTCATCTATAACAAGTACAGACAAACGGACTCACCCACAAAACTAATAAACAAAGCTGCAATACTCACGTTACAAAACCGCGCCAGGCTTGCACGGCAGAAACTGCTTTACCAACTCATTCATAAAATGATAAACATAGATACTTCGAGGTATATTGCAAAACCAGACACAAGAGCAACACGACATAGACATTCACAAACACTAGAAGAATATCGCTTTAACACAGACTGTTTTAAACATACATTTTTCCCGACAGCAATTAGAGAATGGAACAACCTACCATCATGTATAACACGTTCATCTTTAGAAACTTTTTTGCAGTCTTATGAAGCCCACCTACTCATTTTACAATGTCAGTTATAATCATAGTTCAAACTCATTCAGTGCTCTATGTTAATGTCAAGTGTGCTTCGTTGTGGTGCGTTTTCAGGCATTTTTTTAGTTACTCTCATGTTATTTGTAATCCGTTATTATCAAATACTTGCTATTAACTGTACTACTGTTTCAAACCGTTGTAACGCTGTATATTTTTGTACTTTTGTTGTGTATTTCCAAATTTGTGTGCCCTTCCTGCAATAATCCCGATTGGGATTGGCAGTATTTCCAAATAAATAAATAAATAAATAAATACAGGACTGGTCCGCCCTGTTTCATATCCATACCGTACTGGGATTTCGTGTATAAGATGCAAACGAGTGCTGGAAGATATATATATATATATAGTGGCTGCACAGCAACCATAGTTCTGCATAAGGAAAGTAACAAAATTCCCATAAAGAAAGGTGTTAGGCAAGGAGACACAATCTCCCCAGTACTATTCACAGCTTGTTTAGAGGAAGTATTCAGAGACTTGGAATGGGAGCAGTTAGGGATAAGGGTAGATGGAGAATACCTCAGTAATCTGCGATTTGCTGATGACATTGTCTTGCTAAGCAACTCGGGAGATGAGCTGCAAATAATGATTGATGACCTAGACAGGAAAAGTAGAAAGGTAGGCTTGAAAATCAATATGCAGAAGACTAAGGTGATGTTCAACAGCCTCGGGAAGGAACAGGAGTTTACATTAGGTAGCGAAATACTGGAAGTAGTAGGCGAATATATCTACTTAGGGCAGGTAGTAACCGCAGCTCCGGACCATGAAAAGGAAATAACAAGAAGAATAAGATTGGGATGGAGCGCATTTGGCAAGCACTCGCAGATTATGACTAGCAGCTTACCGGTATCGCTCAAGAGGAAAGTATACAACAGTTGCATCTTGCCTGTACTCACCTATGGGGCTGAAACGTGGAGGCTAACCAAGAGAGTTCTGCTTAAGTTGAGGACAACCCACAGGGCTATGGAACGAAAAATGATAGGGGTAACATTAGGAGATAGAAAGTGTGCAGAGTTGGTCAGAGAAATAACTCAAGTTAACAACATTCTAGTGGAAATTAAGAAGAAGAAATGGACATGGGCAGGACATGTAGTGCGAAGAGAGGATAACCGAATGTCGCTGAGGGTAACAAACTGGGTTCCAAGGGAAGGAAAGCGTAGCAGGGGGCGGCAGAAAGTTAGGTGGGCGGAGGAGATTAAGAAGTTCGCAGGGGTCAAGTGGATGCAGCTAGCACAGAAGCGGGTTAAGTGGAGAGATATAGGAGAGGCCTTCGCCCTGCAGTGGGTATAATCAGGCTGATGATGATGAAGTTGATGATGACGAGAATTGGTCTGCCCTGTATTACCTCGATACCGGACTGGATCGTCCGGATTGAGATTCATAACGGACATGACCTGCCCGATATAAACCCGACTAAGCTACATACAGGACTGGTCCGCCCTGTTTCACATCAATATCGGATTGGGATGTCATGTATAAGGTGCATACCGGGAATGGTCTGCCCTGTATTAACTCTATACCGGACTGGACCGTCCGGATTGAGATTCATACCGGACATGACCTGTCCGATATAAAACCGTTTAAGCTTCATACAGGACTGGTCACACCGGTATCAAATTTATACGGGATAATACATGACCGCTTCAGACCCGTTTGTCGCGATACGGGATTTTTCACTAGGGTATATGTATATCTATATATATATATATATATATATATATATATATATATATATATATATATATATATATATATATATATATATTGCAGATTCCCCAATGCTTCGCCCTCTGTTAAGAGGCGCGGCCCATGAGACAACCAGACCAGCCCAATGCATTTATTGCCGTAAGCCCAGTCGTCTCATGATATTTGTTCTTGCATCTCGAGAATGTATTTTGCTAAGGCCGCTGTGCACGCGGCTAGGCAACGAGGTGATCAAGTTAGCCGCCCATCTTTCCGCTCCTGCGCCCGTTGTTTTGCAGCAAGTTTTGAACAATACCCGACCAAATTTAACTACGGCACTCATTTCGTTATCGTTGAGGTAACAGGAACATGGTCTTAATATCGATATTTATATCAACGTCGAGGATGTCCTGGCTGCAAGGCAGAAAAGCATGAGGCAGATATTCAGCACTTGTGGGTTTGCCCGGCACTGAAGCCGACAAGACTTCATCCCCTGTCTGCAGTGGTCTTTCGCCGAACAACTCATCTTCGTGCATTGCTTGGACGCAAGGTCCTTATCATCGCTCTCTTGGACGTTACTAGAAAAGCCAACCTTTTTTCTTTCATTTATTACCTCTTTAAGAATGTTTTTTACATATTGTCACAGTCAAACAGCCAGAGCACCAATGTAGGTTAGATAACTAGATTTAACAACACTGACGCGGGACTGGGACGCGGCAATACTTGCGAGAGCTCGAGCGAGGAATACAAACAACGCCGGGGTCACTAGCATGGCTAAAACCTTGGTAATCCAGTCCGGCCGCATGACAGCGCCAAAAGAGTGATTAGGAATGCGGCATTACATCCCTTCTTTGAAAAACGCAGTCCTCGGCGCTAACCTTTGGCGATCCGAGCAACAAGGAACATCCGTAGTGTCGGATGGCTGGGGCGTACGAGCGGCTAACGGGCGTGGTAGGGCTTTTTTCGTGCAACGTGAACCACTTCTGATGTTGGCCGTCGAGAGGAATGAACTGTTCCCTGGGGAAGAACTTCATAATTCACGTCACTGAGTTGGCGAACGACCTCATAAGGGCCAAAGGATCGACGAAGGTGCTTTTCAGACCGCCCTCTCATGCGGATCAGGCTCCACAGCCAAACTCGTTCTCCGGGCTCGTAACTCGCATTTCTGTAGCGTAGATTATACCGGTAAGCGTCTTTTTCTTGCTGGCGTCGGATACGCTGTATGCATCCAGAACGAATTCACCATGCAGAACGGACTTAGCAGCACCATGACTGCGGGATTAAGACGATCAGGGAGGAGCATTGCGGCAAGCATAGTCATGGCTTCGCGGCCATGGACTAAACGAAACGGAGTGAAGTGCATCGTTTCTTGTTGCGCAGTGTTATGCGAAGGTGACATAAGGAGGTATTGCGTCCCAGTTGCGATGGTCCTCGTCGACATACATTGAAATCATGTCGGCGATTGCCTTAATAATCAGTTCGATGACTCCATTTGCTTGCGGGTGATAAACGGTTGTTCTCTGGTGACTTGTGCCCCTGAGTCGTATAACCTCCTCTGCAAGCGCTGGGAGGAAAGCCGTTCCCCTGTCAGTTAATCTCTGCATAAACAAGGTCGCAATTTCACCAGCGGTTCCACGGGGAAGATCTTTCGTTTCATAGTATCGGCTGAGATAGTCGGTGGCGACCACAATGTACCGATTACCGAGCGAGGGCGCCGGAAACGGGCCGAGTAAATCCATGCTGACTCTTTGGAACGGCTGTATTGGCGATTAAATAGGCTGTAGTCGTCCGGCCGGCTTAGTCGGCGGCGTCTTTCGACGTTGGCCCTCCTGGCAAGTTTTGATGTAGTGCTTGACCTCTGCAGTGAGCTTAGGCCAATAATACTTTCTTTGTATGCGTGCCAGTGTTCGCGAAAACCCCAGGTGACTAGAAGAAGGGTCGTCTTGGGACGCCTGCAGGACTTCGTCGCGAAAAGCCTGAGGTACGACGAGAAGATAAAGAGCTTCCGTCAGTCCGTAGTTTTTCTTTAACAGGATGCCGTCTCTTAAACAGAACGTTGACAATCCGCGCGAGAAGATTCGGGGCAGAGTCGGAATATTTCCTTCTAGATACTCAATGAAGGGCATTATTTCAAGGTCGTTTCTCTGTTTTTGAGCTGCATTATCCGTGGAGATAGCGCGAAGAAAAAGAGTATCGTCTTCTAACTCAGAGCTGTTATGCTCAAGAGGTGCGCGGGACAAACAGTCTGCATCACTGTGCTTCTTGCCTGATTTCTAGACGATGTTCACATCAAATTCTTGAAGTCGAAGAATCCAGCGTACTAGTCGCCCTGAGGGATCTTTGTGACTCGCCAACCAACAGAGTGAGTGGTGATCGCTCTCGGAAAGGCCGGCCATACAAGTAGGGACGAAACTTTGTCCCTGCACGCACAATAGCTAGACATTCTTTTTTGGTAGTGGAGTAGTTCACGGCTGACCGGGATAAGATGCGGCTTGCATATGCGATTACGCGTTCAACACCATCCTGTCATTGAACAAGGGCCGCTCCAAGGCCGGCGTTACTTGCGTCTGTGTGCAGTTATGTGTTGGCTTGGTCGTCGAAATGACCAAGTATAGGCGCACTTTATACAGGAGTTCGTAGTTTCTCAAAGGAGCGTTGTTGCTTTTGGTCCCAGTAGAACGGTTCGTTATTTCTGTGAGGCGAGTTAGAGGCTCAGCTATAGGCGAGAAGTTCTTCACAAAACGCCGATAGTAGGCACAAAAACCCAGAAAACGACATACGCTTCGCTTTTCGGTTGGCATGGGGAAATCAGCTACGGCGAATGTGTTTTCTTGGTCTGGGCTAACGCCCTTAGCGCTCACAATGTCGCCTAGAAACTTCAGGCCTTGAAAAACCAAATGGCACTCTTTTGGCTTAAGGGACAGATCGACTGAACGAATGGCTTCGAAAACGGCACGCAGGCGCCTCAGGTATTCCTAAGACGTATCGGAGGAAATAACGTCATCCAGGTACACCAAGCAAGACTGCCATTTCAGGTCAGAAAGCATAGAGTCCAGCATCCGCTGGAAGGTCGTAGGAGCCGAGCATAGACCGAAGTAAGCACCCTGTATTCGTACAAACCGTCAAGGGTTAATAAAGGCGGTCTTCTCCCTGTCGCGTTCATCCACATCTACCTGTCAATATCCACTGCGTAAATCGAGCGATGAAAAGTATTTGGCGTGGCGCAGACGGTCTAGGAAGTCATCGATGCGTGATAGAGGATACATGTTATTTTTGGTAACTTTGTTTAAAAGCCGATAATCAACGCAGAACCGTAGGGTCAGATCTTTCTCCGCCAAAAGGACACCAGACGACACCCATGGGCTCGTCGACGGCTTGATCACGTCGTCTTGGAGCGTTTCCTGAACTTGCCGGCGAATTGCATCCCGCTCCTTTGGAGGGACCCGATAAGGTGACTATAACAATGGTCTCTGGTTTTCGTCGACAATAATTCGGTGCTTTTTGAGCGGTGTCTCTCCTAACCTTGGATGTCGTTGCAAAACAGTCCAGGAAAGAGTCGATAATGAATTCTAAGCAGCGTTTTTTATTAGGCAGGAGGTCCGGGTTGACGTCGGTTTTAAGTGGAGTAGTTGACTTTTCTAATGACTTCGTGATTTCAGACAACGTATACTGTCCTGCGCATTCCTGTTCTTCAAAATACGTTGTCTTTTTTCTCGCCTAACATTGCGGTTTACAGCGGAAGTTCGTCAGCAAAAAGCTCGGTTCGCCTGTCTTTCAGTTCAGTAAGTCCTCGGGCTACACAGACTTGTCGACCCAGAAGCAGCTACATGTTTGCTTCGGGGATGCCACATGTTCAGGGGTTGCTATCGCACTCTACAGTCAAAAACATGCTGGATCTTTGCGGAATCACAACGTGTTCATCACAGACTCGCAGCTTCGTCATGTGTTGCTGGTGTTCGGCGTCAAGAGTACGGTGGGCGGCAAACGACACGAAATCGATCACAACGCTATACTCCCCAAAATCAGCCCCAATTTCTACGAGTGCATTCACGTTATGGTTGTCCACGATTACGGTAATTTCGGCGGAAACCAATTTTTCGCAGCTCGTTGGGTCAAGTCGCCGTCGGTCGGCATGTCGCGGTAAATTGTCGGGTGGAGGCTCTTGACTCTCTTCAGCTGCGGCGGCCCTACCCCCGCAGGACGCCGTCTTTAGTTTGTCCGCCGTGGGGACGTGCCTCTGAACTGGCCAGAGGCCGAAGGGCGGTTAGGAGACGAGAACCTTTTTGGAGATGGGGATCTAGACTGCGTTGTTGTGCAGTCGGGGGCTGCATGTTAGCGGCCAAGTAGTCCTCGATCTCCCGCGGTCGCTCTCCGTTGTGCAGTCGAGGTGCGTCGGGAGAAAAAACCCTGAGGCCCATCTGGCAGTAATGGCAGTCACACTGAACGTCCGGACTACCCGCAATAGTAGCACAATATTCGGTTGTTTTGCGTTCGCCACACCTATATTGTGCTGTATGAATGGCGGGTCGGAATTTCTGCTGTGGGACGAGCACAGTTGAGACTTGATACTGTACAGGAGCAACAGGAGGAGAGTCTTGTGGCTGGCGCAGGTTTTCGCAGCACGCTGCTGTAAGGCATTATATAGGCCTTTGGTTGCGGCGTTACCAGAGCTGGCTGCACCAGTCGCCGGATTTCATCCCGGACCATTTCCGCTACTGCAGTGACGCTTGCCTGTGGATCTTCAAAGCGTAGTTTCTAGAGCTCTTCGCACACAATGTTCCGCACAAACTCTCGAAGTTCATCAGTGGGCAGCGACGTATGCGGGCACTGATGGGCGGCTGCCACAAAAACAAGTCGGCTGTAATGCGCGCTCCGCTCTTGCAAGGAGCCCTCCATACCTATTGCCTCTTTTGTAAATTCCGTAAAAGTTGTCGGAGGGTTACGGAGAAGACCAGCAAACAATTGCTCCTTTACGCCCTGTATTAGGTGGTGCACCTTCTTGGCCTCCGGCAGAGCTGGAACAGCTCGATTGGAGAGTTGCGTCATGTCTTAAAAGAACATGGCAATGCTTTCATTTGGCTTCTGCGATCCTGAGTGCACCGCAGGTCTGCTTTCTCTTTCCTCTCGTCGGTACAAAATGTCGCCAACAACTATCGGCGAAAACCTTTCCAGGTGGCAAAAGAAGCTTCGTGATTTTAGTATCACGTTTTGGCCGAATCCAGCAATGCGAAGTAGACGTTTTGTAGCTTGCGCTCACCGTCCCACTGATTGAAGCCCGCCACACGGTCGAAACTGGCCAACCAATCTTTAACGGCGTCGAACCCATCACTATGGAACCAAGGTGTTGACCGATGTATGTGCAGGACAAATGGCGGCCTTACTGCAGTCTGCAGAGGAGGATGGCTACCCGAGGTAGACGTCATGGTTCTTGGAGGTGTTCTCACGCCGCTAAACTCAGGCTGTAGGCCTCGCAGACGACGACTCGCCTTGTGGATAGGTGTTGTATGCACGCACTTGGAACTGACTTCAAAGGTGCCTTCGAAGTCAGCGTACACAGGACGATACACCGCACGGCTCCACCAAATGTCCCCGTGATACAGCCAGAGCAACCAACGTATTTTAGAAAAGTAGGTTTAATAACACTGACGCGGGACTGGGACGCGGGAAGGCTGGCGAAAGGTCGAGCGAGGACATGAGCGAGGAAGACGAAGAACGCCGGGGTCCCTAGCATGACTAAAGCCAGCTAAAACGTCAGTAATCTAGTCCGGCCGCATGACGGCGCCACAAGAATGATTAAAAATGCGGCAATATTATATCATGCTCTGAGGTAAATAACCACGTTATTAAAAAACGAGAATGACTATAAGACACGCGGCCATACATGCTCGTTTTGCGAGGCAGTATTTCATTGAAATTGTCAGCAACCTGATCGCTATCTATAATACCCCAAGTGAGAAACCTTCATGGATGTCTTTTTTGAGCGAAGTGGCTAACCTAAAGCGTTTTTGAAATTTTGTGAAGGCTTTCTTTTTCAAGAGCTTTTCGTGGTATTATGCTTTCACTTTACCTCACTGTAAATATGATTGTTAATAGGAAATAAATAAAAAAAAGAAATGGGGGAAGAACGACGAAGACGCCGTATCGTTTGGTAGCGTTTCGCGATACTCTCCGCTACAAAGGTTCAGTTTGCCTCTGGCCGAGGTACGGCTCAGGTTAATGACAGCAGTAATGATTACCGTATTGTCCTTCTCCGTTTCCCAACTGTTAATCTTGTCGTCAACTCTGTTTTTCTGCATTTTGACCTCGCCGCACGCCTCTAACGTGCCCAACACTTCAGAGACGCCATTCGGAGGGATTCGCTTCCGCCGTTTAAGTGCTCAGATCTGCTTTTGTAAATATATCCTCTTTATTCGCTTCTCCCGATGTATCTCCTATTGTGTATACTGGCAGTTTGGAGACGTGAGAGCGTCATCTTCTGCACGAGAAAGCGTTCACCGCTTCTTTCAAGTAACCATTTGTTTTATGTGCAAATGGAATTGATCGGAACCGGCGTAGGCTTGAGCAGCCCTTTCTTCATTCCCTATGAAATTCCTCACTGACATATAGCGAGAACGCATATGTTCTGGAGCTAGGTTGCCGCTGGTTGCGTTTTCACTATCTCACCGCGAGGTATTGCTTAGCTACTGTTGCCAAATGTTTATGTTGGACAACAGGTAATTGGAAGTAAATAACGGGTTACTTGCAGCTGTTCAATTAGAACCTGCCACACATTATCTTTAGGTGCTCTTCAATAATATATTTTTCAGAATATAGAAGTGAATTTTCTTTGAAGCAATTTCGTTTTCTGCACACGTGCTCCTGCGCAGTAGAGTTAAAACAGGGACACTAAAAATTATTGAGGACAATTTAGCTCCGCCTATAAGGGTATGAGACGGTTGCGTGTTCTAGTGTCGCCAGACGTTCCAGCCTGGCCGAAGACCAGCTTGCCGGCCAAGCCGTCCATCAGTATTGAAAGGATGATTATTATTCCTCCTTCTCCCTTGTAATTAGCAAACTGTGTTCGCAACTCTTCTCATCTTTGCCGTATCGTGTCGTCTAGGCAAGCCGCATAAATCCACGAAGAATCATTACTGGAACATGTAACTTATAGACTACTACCTTCCAGTGCCATGCTAAAGTTTTTGCTGACAACACCATCGCCCGCAGCTGAGCTGGATGTTCTGCTATGTGACATTTAAATCTCTCGTTTTAATGAAAAAAAGGAAAAAGAGCTTTCGAACGTACAGTCAGGCTGGCCTCTCTAGGAAATTTTCGATGCCTGTCGCGCGTAGCTGTTTTAAGTGCACATTCAAAGGCATCGCGAGATCAGGGTGTATGTGAGCCATATCTGAAATTATTGGAAGATATCTATTTTGGCTGCATAGTACCCAAAGTTCTTCGTATTAAAGGCACTAAATTTTTGTCAAGTTGTTAGGCAGGGTGGCACGCTCTCGCAATAGAAGGCACAGCTTGCGTAGAGGATGTACTCAGATTATTGAAAAGAGAACAGTTAGGGATAAAGATTGCATAGAATACTCAAGTAATCAGCTCAGGGAACGAAGTTCAAAAAATGATTGTTAAGCTAAGCAGGACAGCCAGCAATGTAGGGGTAAAAGTAATATACAGAAAGATAAGACAATCTTCAACCACCTGCGAAAGGGACATTTTAATAGGTAACGACGGACTGTAGGTGGCAGCGAATATACTTTTAAAACAAAAGTGGTAGTAAATAACTGCATCACGCCCGCCACTCGACCACAGACATTCTACAGCCAGTAGAAAGCAACGTAAAGCAAGATATTCCTAAAGCATTTCGGCTGCTATCACATATTGGTGAGTATTTTCCTCATCATCGCGGCACCCAATATACAATCGTGACTATACTGTCGTTACTTCACTCTGTACTCTGCATAAAACATGTATTTTTCTTTCCTTTTTATATGTCTATTTTTTAAAATAAAACTATACAACCGAAGCATTTGTTTGTATGAGGTATAATGGTAGTTACTTTAAACATCCTTCATAAAATTAACTCTGTAGCCGCAGTTGATTTCATACGGGCGACGAATAAATCTAAGTTTCGATTGACGTATTCGCCTTCTCATGAGATGGCGTATAACTAACTTCTATTTGCATATCAAGTATGTCTTAATGAGAGATTTTTGCGACGAGAACAAGAAGACGTAGTAGACAAGTACCCTGGATTTTTTTACGAAGCACATTTCTTTCTTTATTATCAACTCTCTTGATTCTGCTACACCAGCTGCATCACTTCCCACGCGACTATTAGGGGGTTAGACGACATCCCTGAAACTTCATAAAGATAAGAATGGCGTGTTTAGTTATGTATACAGAGGTGAGGTTTTTTTCCATTTCCACTATAACATGCTTCCAATAAGTCATTCTCCTATTAAATTTACATGCGTGACGTCTGCTAGCACCTATTTAGCATTCACGTTTCGCATATAAGCATAATATTTATTCGTGATTCTAAAGGCAAATCTAGTTAGGGTAGAAATATTTTCATCACAGAAGGAACATGAGTGTGCAATTTACGTCGAGATTTCTGTTATACAGCGTGTTGCACGTAGTGTTAGCACAAGATCCCGGACCAAAGTATGCACTGCGTAGCGAAATATACACCTACCAGGACCCGAACGCAGTATGTTACCTAAAAAGTACCGTAATTTTAAGAGAAGAGTTGTTGGTGTGGTGCGAAACGCCAACTTTACATAGGAAGTGAATCTTATAGGACAAAGATTGAAAAATGTTCAGCAAGTTACCCACTTAGCGATCATAAAATGAGAGACAAAATTTGTTTGAATTTTTCTAAAGAAGGCAGTATAAGCTCTTTGATTGTTTGCAATGCCGACTGACCTAAATTCCCTTTCTAGCAAAAATCTGCCGTCCGCGTTGTACACAGTCATTGGGATGAAAGAATCATAAGCATGCTTGTTAAATGCAGCATTTCATAGGTTAAACAGCCGGGCATTGAGTCGCGGGAGCGTTATGTAACGTCACGAGGAAACATGATATGTCCTCGGCCGCAGGACCGTGCCAGGAGCGGCCCACTTGGCCAGCTGTCTTCATATGGAAGTCAGAAGCGCTGAGGCGCACTTAAGGGTACGCTAAGCAAGCGGGGTTTTGCAGCGTGGTGAACGCGGCGCTTAATATCTATGTCGCATGGTCATTCAATAGACCTTTGCTTCTGGCTTCATGCTAAGTAACTTGTGTGGTGTGTTAGAGCGACAAAATAGGGATTTTAGATCGACTGAGTTGTAAACTGTCGTACGCGAGCGTGGATCACAGTCGGAGCAAGAGACTGAAGCCAATACCACTGTCGCAACTGTATATTCACAGCATAGTTTGTTTATTTGCACATTTTGTGCCTTCTCTCTAAGCATAACAATGGTTAACTGCACCTTGTGCAGTGCAAATAGGCGTATCGAAATATATTGCCGCGACCTATAGTAACATTTATGGCTGCTAACAACTGATGGCGTGCGGCTTTACGATTTTTATTTTAGCTCCTGGAACAATATTATATTATTTCTTCATGCGCAGTTTGGCTGAGGCATGGCTATACCACTTTCTTTGTAGGCCAAGAGGTATCGAGGTGTATCTAGAACCATTTCACTAAAAAGCCCAGAACCTTTCACTCTGTTCCAGTTAGTTCTCATAAAGGTTTCCCAGTTTTTCTACATGTTTCCGTTCAGAGTTTGAATTCAGCTTCGACAAAAAAGCGGGTACTTGTAGTCCGACCACTAGCAAACCACGTTTGTTGCTATCTTCGCGTTTAATTTGCTTAGTTTATTTGCGGCCGCGACTCAGTCGAATATGCAGTCCATTTCAGTGCTATACTAGGCCTGTGTTTAGCTTGTATCCCCAGCATTGTCACGACCACGTTACATTACGTAAAAGTGCTTAATCCAGTTTACCTGACAATCCCCGAAGATTCCTCTAAACAGCTGTCCGCCGTCATTTTTGGTCAAGCCCGCCAGCTCGCTTTGGCGGCGTGTAAGAAAGTGAGGTCCACGTCTAAATGTTCTGGCACAGTGCAATCGCCCTAGTGTCACGCTTCAGTAACTCAGCGACATCAATAACTGCCACGCACGCCTTCTAGCCATTACCAATGTTCAGCAGAAACCCAATGTCAAATCGGTTGTTTTTGTCAATAACACTGACCTTTATTCGAAACCACCAGCATCGCCCAGAGTTCGCACTTCCAAAAGAGGCGAGTGTGACAGCTGCTGACAAAGATCAAGGAACAAAAACGAGTAAAAGAAAAAACAAAATAAAAAGTGCGTACTGTGCATTCTAAGTGAGCATCTTTAAAATAGGTACGGCCTACCCTTCATTCACGAAGTTTTTTTTTTTATGTTATCGATAATACACAATGTTTGAGTTTCCTTTTTTTTCCAGCGGTACATTGGCGGAGTGCTAGCTTTTGCCTTACTCTAGACTGCAGTTAGCTGTCCTGAAAGTGCTGATTCCGTTTATTCTTTCGCTGGCATGTGCGTTTTTATAATGTTGCCCTTGTAGCGCATCGCAAACTCTCTCGTTCATGTTCATTACCATCAAAGACTTTTAGAAACGTTTTTTCAACTGTTGTACAAAACACAATACATTCAAATTATTCTATACTTATCTGTACTTGTTTTACTTGGACATATATTTTCTTCTTCATAGATATATAATCTCTAAATATTTCTTAATACTTTTCGTGGAAGGAATTTCATATGCATATCAAAAGAGCAGCATGTGTAATGAAACCGTTCATGTTATCAAAAGAAATTCTGACTTCTCTGAAAAAAAAATGCTTTGCAGCCAAGCTCGAAATCTTTGACGATCGAGCAGGCCATAAATAAAGATCGGCACGCTTTTTTATTTTACGAGCTACCGACTACGCCAGTAGGAGCCAAAAGTTTACATTTCCTCTCTCACTGATATGTTTTAAGATGTTTCAAGTATACGCATTCAAAGGGGATCATGCTTACAGAACCTATTATTCTCCGAACGTGTTGAACATGTTACTAAAATAAACGATTAGCGCTATATATGTCATACTTAGGAGGTCAACGAGATTCCAGCCATTGGCCTCACGTGTTATTGTAGTGTGTTTTACGTATTATTTTTCTATTTCTACAATAAATTGTAATTATGACCATTTATGACAGATTCTGGCAAATGACAAACACCTTCACCTCTACCGAACAAGCACTGGATGGAGCCGAGTTCAAACCCTCTGTTTGAAGTCATCTCTTCTGGGTTATGAAGGCCACTCTTACCTAAGGGATATACAGTATTACGGTGTGTCTTTCAGGTAAGAGCAGCTAGCTATCTGTTATTTGTGTCGTTCGCTCCTCTTTATGAGATTTAATAGCTCTTTTTTGCGGAGCTTCGAGAAATCTCTGAGTAAGAGTAATTCATGGCAAAATATAATTAAACGTAAGAAGTAATATATATTTCTTTTTGTTCTTGTGCCAAATGTGAAATCATCACCTAAAAATGGAGATAAAAGGCAGTGGCAAAAAGTAAGGATTTATGCACAGCGCTTCTAATGTTCACGAATTTTACAGTATCAGTTATGTCACTAGCATGTGTACACTGGTGCATTTATATTAGGGTTGGCTTATTCGGTTTGTGGTTTTCAACATCACAAGAAAACAAGAAAACAGGAGGGCTTCGACGACCGGTATTTTGTAAAATACACTGACATCGTACAGCGCGCGAGCGCCTAATTTTTCGCCTCTATCAAAACATGGCAGCCACGGTCGGTATTCGATCCTGCATCCTTGGGCAGAGTAGTCGAGTGCCCTAGCCACTGCATTACGACGGCGGGTATTTTTAAAGTCAGTTTGAATGGTTCCGTCAAAATGCTTGATATAAAAAACATTGCAGCTGCTTTAACTAAGCTAGCAAAATATGAAGTGTGTGCAAAAGCATATCACAATAAGTTTTCATGTTGGTCAGAGAGAATAGGGGTTATGTGGTTAGTGGCAGCCCAGTCCTAATGTTTAAACTTCCTTGAAACAACTTAAAAGGGCAAAACCATATCACTACGCTTGGATCTATCGAACACGGATGCAAATTGATAACATGATAAGGAACCTGCAGTGCACTGACTGGTAGTTAAACAGGGTCGGGGGGGGGGGGGGAGATATGCTGCGGTGATATAGATAAGCTTCCATACTGACTTCAACCAGGAAACCTTGTGTTCAGTTCAACTTCGATGCCTTTCTTTTTGATCGGATGGTTCGATGCTGACATCGCACGGTTGTATTTAGTCCGAGAAGTACTGCTTCCACACTAGGAGCGGATTTCGATTGAAATATTGCAATTCACTTCACAGTTTGGTGGAATTGATATTGTCTTTGTCTGCCGTGATTTATTCATCAAGATGTCTCACATACAAGACAAAGAGGCGAGACGTGTTAATTTGTGATAGGCCATTGTCTTTCATTCAGTGTCTGACGTTCTGAAAAACTTCAACGTATCACACGAACTACACAAACATGCATGACATGCTCGACTGCATGAAAGCATGCTAGTATACCTATAATAGTATACTTATCTATTGCAAGCTATAATAAGTATATAATAGCTTGCAATAGATTGGTTTATTGCGAACAATTTGTCATCTGCTTCCAAAGTGATCTTTTCACGTAACGGCAACATTACTATTTTAAGAGGTAAGTATCTAACCTAATAAGAGCAGTAAAGCAATGTATGGGATGAAATGCACCGAGTCTGAGTATGCACGTCTTTTAATACCCAGAAATCTTTCACTAAGAAACTCTCACCGATTTAGTTTCGTTGCAAATCAATTGCTCGTAGTTTGAGGCAATGTGGGTAGATGGCTAGGGTTATACTTCAGTTATACGAGTCTTCAGCTGAAGCGAAGATTGCTGGAAAACGATCAACAACGTTAGATAGGTGGATGATACCACTTTAATCGCAGAACATGAAGTGGAACTCAAGAGACTTC
Organism: Amblyomma maculatum; assembly: GCF_055883805.1. Classification (NCBI taxonomy): domain Eukaryota; kingdom Metazoa; phylum Arthropoda; class Arachnida; order Ixodida; family Ixodidae; genus Amblyomma; species Amblyomma maculatum. The sequence goes on along the minus strand of NW_028146753.1, from coordinate 69,480 downwards.
TGATACGTGTACAAGAGAGTGAGAAGTTTGGACTTAAACTGAACATTAAAAAGACAAAGATCATGGCGTCTTGCCCTATCAAGTGCTGGAGCATCAAGGGACAAGAAGTGGAAGTTGTGACAGATTCTCTCTTCTTGGGTTGCAAGATTACCCCAGAAGGAGACTGCAGCCATGACATTAGGAGACGCCTGCTTCTGAGAAAGAGAGCCATGGTTAGCCTTGACCGCCTAGTAAAGAGCAGAGACATTACACTGCCAACCAAAATCTGTATAACTCGTGCTATGGTCTTTCCAGTTTTGATGTATGGGTGCGAGAGTTGGACTGTGAAGAAGGCTGACCGCCGAAGAATTGACGCGTGTGAATTGTGGTGCTCGCGGAGACTCTTTCGAGTTCCTTGGACTGCCAGAAGAACAAATCAGTCGATATTGTCTACCATAATCCCTGATTGCTCACTGGAGGGTCAAACTCTAAAGTTAAAGCTCAGCTACTTTTGTCATCTGATGAGAAGAGAGGAGTCGGTGGAGAAAGATTTCATGTTAGGAAAGGTTGAAGGTCGCCGGAGAAGGGGTAGGCAGCGAACGCGATGGTTAGATGGCATCCTCGAGGCGCTGTAGATGAAGTTATGTGATGTTAGGAAGATAGGGAGAGACCGGAAAGCGTGGCGTGACATGGCATATAGGGTCACTAAGAGTCGGACACGACTGAATGACTGAACTGAACTGAAAAATGAAAAGGAACTATGCACGCTCAACTACTATTCAATCAAGTTTCACACACTGCCACGGTGGCCAAGCGGTTAGGCCACTCGACTGCTGCACCTGGATTTGCGGAACAGAACCCGACAGCGGCGGCGGCTTCTCGTTGGAGGCGAAAAGCAAGGCGGCCGTGTGCTGTGCTAAGTCAGATCATGTTAAAAAACCCCAGGGGGTCAAGCTTGCGAAGCCTAATCTACGGCATTTATTACTGCCAGACTCAATTCGGAACCTTAAACACACTTAACCCAACTAAGTGCAACGAGCGTTAGCGAACTGACCTTGCTGCCGCGAGCGTTAAACTTCGCTGCAAAGGTCTAGTCCGACTTTTCTTTTGTCTGGCACAGTTGCTGTCACTCTCTTGGGCTTTTTCACTGATTTTATTTGTCCGACAGTTCGCACCAGGACCTTTCCCGATTCGACAAGGTGGCGCATGAAACTTCCTGAAACATATGAATTTACCTTCCTGCAGAGGCCGATCTTTACTGCTCAGCGGCAAAGTACGTTGTAGTTTGACAATAGGCGGCATCGCATGCTGCGATAGTTAATGCATTCCAGTCTGGGCGGTACGGGGAAGACGACATTGTTAGCTGCGCAACGCGAGATTGGAAGGTGGAAACATTTGAACAAGATGACCTTCTGTTTTGTATAAGAATTCTGGAGCTGAAGCAATAAAAAGCGTGTCCCCCTTTGATATTTTGACCAAAGGATATGAGCGTAAGCATAATATTACACTGCCACTGTTCTATTTCTTCGCTTGGGCATATTTACTTTCTGCATGCCACAAAAGCTTGAAAATAAAGGAGTTCGCGTTACCTCATCTCGTACGCTTATATTTTAGTCACGGAAAATCACCGAATTTATTTTGAGACACTGGCTATTGTATGCCGCTTGCGAATAATCTAAAAGCTATCTTCAGCCAAAATCCAACCCTACAGACTTATGCATAGAGTGTTAAATACAAAATAAATTATTTTTATGCGGGATCTAGAAGGGACACGGACTCAGTCAGGAAGTTACGGTAGGTCCTGCTGTCTCAAATTATAAAGAGCAAAATTATAGAAACCTACTGTGAGATGATTTGGGTTTATATTAATTGCCACTGGGCCATCTAAAGATATGACTAAAGGCGGGGATATAAAATACTTGCCGTACAAAGCATTCGTTCATCCGAATTTTATACGGAAGTATAATATTGGACTTTTATTTCTCACTTCCAGTTCCCTACTTCTGACATAATGTGAAAACAATTATGAATAATATATATTTCTCATGCTCTCGCTCCTGCTGTTTAATATCAAGTACGCTGTCTCGTGCTGAGCGGTGAGCGGTTAGAAATTCAAACTCGAATTCTTCACTTTGCAGGCGCAAACCACCTGGGATACAAAGATAGTACGTATTATAATGCTTTTTCTTTTTTCTTTTTCTAAATAAATAATGGAAGAAGCGAATCCCAGTGCGCTAGGTTTACTGTAATTAAACTGAACGTTTCGGCAGAACATGTGATATTTCAGGCTCCGTGCTTTCTAGCTGTTTCCCATTGCAAACTGAGACCTGGTCGGGCTGTTGTGCATATGATAACAGCAGGAAAAAAACTATAGGCTTCCTTCTTATTTGCTCTATTATAATGTTATCTACTGCGCTCAGTGTCCCTTTTGCAGTCGCGTGACTGTTGTTTATTCACTTCTGACGCAGCCATCATAGAGAAACATACTTAGGTAAAAAGCCGACACTCGAGCCATTTCGCGGACAAGCGCGTAAGGGTCTGACCACACGTGAGGCGGTGTACCGATGTGTGCTTCCATTTCCCTTAAAGGTTGACAGGTTATCATACCTACAACGGGTTATATCTAAGCGTCCTGTTTTTATAGATGCGCCACCGGTCATGTAACGTCGGGTACGCGCAGCTCACTGAGCTTTTGAAATGCCTTACCTCGTTGTGCTGAAAATTTCTTTTATTTTGTCTACAGAAATAAATTTGGCGTTCATTGAGCAGAGAACGATGTTAGCATGTCGTTTGTTCAGCTGCCTGAACGTATTTTGAGCGTGTAAAGAAGAATATGAGTCGTGACGCGCTCTATCGTGCAGCCATAGTTTGTTTTTCGGCCATGTTTTGTTAAATAACATGCAGTACTATGCTTCCAATGCGTAATATACTGAACGTCACTCGCAAAACCTTCGGTTTAAAACACAGCATCGATCGGTGGCTCAGCCGTACCATAACCGGAAGATTTATTTCGCACGATAAGAACAGTGTAATGGGCATTTCGGATCGTTTTGCGAATTTGGTCAGCTAAGTGTGTATGCACAATACCGGTTCGTAAGCACCATTTGTGCAAGCCGCGTTCATTCTTATTGCTACGCAAGGCGTGATAGAGGAGGCACACATGCAACAGCGCTGGACCTAAAGCTTTTCCGTTTGAAAGAAGAATCGCAAGAAATAACATCTATATTGTTCACTTGCTTTCGCAAGGAAAATATATATTTAATCTTTTCTTTGTTCCTTTCTTCTTGGAAATAGATCGTTCATAATTTCAGCGGTGTTGTGTGCGAAACCTTCTTTTTCCTCTCCTGCGTTGTCTTCGCCTGTTCCACCTTAAACAATATCCAGAGCTTTCTGATACTTCGTCTTTCACAGCTGGATGCACTTTGGGAGCTAAAGTGTAATAAAAAAAAAACATTTTATAAACCATGCGTAATAATTCTATCAAACATATTAGTGCTCAAACAGTGGTGAACTATATTCCACGTTACTGGAAGCCTTCCTAGACAGCAATAAAAGCAATGCTATCGACCTTACCACGAAGGTTAGGCCCTGTGCATTTATTGCATTTATTTGCTCCATGCAGGCCTGAAATGACTCATTCAAGACTCGCTTACAAAAACGGCCGTCGAATATTCAGGGAATATTACCCAGGGCCTAGGAGAATAAAGGCACCGTACTACAGGATAGCCACTCTCAGAAATGTACTTTATTTTAAAAAGCGCCTCTATATCGGGCGAACCGGCTATCTGAGTTGGGGGAGATGGTGTCAGCAGATATGTCTTCTATAGGCATATTTTATAGAATTGGTTTTCTTTTATTGCGAAAGCAATACTACGCCAGTTCAAACCGCTCCTTGCTGTTTGCCGTGTCCGTGTCCAGGTCCGTGGGTCCCCAGCCGTCTCCTCACGGTCTCCTATTCGTCTCCTCATAAAACATCAGCTTGCCATGTCATTTGAATTCAGGCAACTCCTATGCCCTGGGCAGGAGCTGCCAAATCGGGTCGCTTCTTTCATATGGGAGGGTCATACCAGAATCACCCTGGCAAAACCGTTTGCGTTCTGGTTACCCCTACGACACGGAAGCATGCCCATACGGCTTGGTTGAAGCGTTACTTTATATGGGGGCTGGTAGCTTATGCTCTCGCGTTATCGTCTTAAAGGATGAGCTTAATTGTCCTCAATAATGTAGCTCCTTACACTGATAGGGAGTGATAAGGGAAGAATGTAGCAGGCAAAAGAGGCTTCAGCCGATGCTTTCGCAATTCTACTAGGGTTCAATGCTAAACCATAACAAATTTTTTGACATTACTATTAACGTACAGGCACGCATTTTCGATTGAGGTGAGTACATTTGCTAACAGGCTAACATTTTTGCTTACCTCTGGTCAGAAATACTCGCAATATCGGATTTCTATGAGATACGTACGCACTTATTTAGAGAAATTTTCTTCGGCTTCGGGCTGCTGAGGTAATGAATATTACTAAGCTTTTTGAACATTACGGTTCCTCCGGCGGCGATCAGCTCCCTTCTCTTGGTGATCTTTCGAGACGCATTAGAAACGACGCATTGAACACCACAATGACACGGACATTTCACAGCTTCGCCTTTTTCAGTTCTGAAGGTATTTTGGACATATAATGAAACACAAAGTGTACCAGTAATTTGGCAACATTGTTCGCGCACAATATATGTTCAATTATATACTGAGGTTTGCAGTATGGTGACTTACAAAGGAGCGTAACATTCGTCATGTGCTTTTACAGCAACATTACTTTCAATATGGAAGCAATATTATCAAATGACAGCCAACCATATATTCTCGTCAGAATACAGGGAATAAGCGGAAGCAAGGACATTGACGTTCAAGGTAAGACATTGTGTACAACATATGAATCCACGTTGGCTGAAATAAGAAACATGTCGGCATAACGTGGCAATATTTTGCAGCCTTAGATCAAGAAATCAACGACAAGTTATTTCCAAAGCTATTCGCCACTGTGATCGTTTAGCCACCGTAGATGTAATTGACGTCCTAACCTTGCCACGCGCTGCACACGAGTGATTTTATGTGTGTGCTCGCTTAACGTGCTGGTCAATAACCTTGAATCAAGTTTAATATGAGGGCACAATTTGCGGCCAATAGTTAGAGCCGAAAAGGCTCGACTCCAAGATTAAAAATGTACATCATCAAAGTTAACAGTGGGCATACTGTACTTCTAGTTTGAACTGTTTAATTAGCACTTAATCTGGTGTAAATCAAGATTCTTCAATTTTATGATAACCGCGTTTGTCAACATAGCGAGATCTCGGCACGCAACTAGAAATTGTAATTTAGATCATGTTAAACACACGAAGGAAGAATGTCGCTTTTTATCGCAATAATTTGGTGGTCAGCGTTGTAGAGCTCGATTTATCTTAAGCTTTGGAAGCCAGATTTGAGAGCAGCATAGACTTCTTATTCGATGCATGGGAAATAAGGTGGCCTTATTAAGAGGAGCAAATATTTTACTTCTGTTTCCCGCTTCATCAAATGAAGAACGTAATATAAGTATAGAGTGTAATATAAGTATTTAGGGTATCCCAGCTGACTTGGATCAAGCTCTTAAAAATATGGTTAGCCCTAGCACAGTGAAACAAATTGAGAGCGGGTCAGAGTCGCCTATGCTAATTCCTCCAGTATCTTTTTGTTTGCAAAAGAATTGATAAGTAAAGAATGATTACTTTCTTGTAATTATTAGCTTGAGAGAAAAACTGTCAAGACAAAAGTTGCGGATATTCTCGAAAAAGAGGTAGCTAACTTCCTTCCATCAAACTAGCGTTTACGCAAAGTGATATCTTTACCAGCCGAAAACGACACCTGGCGCAAAAAAACTTCCTCGTGACTACGGCGTCATTTTAAAGCCTGATTTAATGTAATAGCTGGCTATGTGACAGCATTTCTGAACGCCTATCAATAGGGTGGCGCAGGTCGTAGCTTGATGAAACAACGTCGCTACTATCTTTCGAGGTCTGCAAGTTTTTCATGGACACTTTTTCTCTCAAGGCAATAATTACAAAAAAGCTGATTAGTCTTCACTAATTATTTCACTTTACTGAAAGAAAAAATACTGGATGTTAGCAGAGGCTACTGCGAACGGCTCATACTTAGTTTCATCAGGCTGCGTATGAACAGGGATCCAATTCAATGCTTTCTAGACCTTGCCTTGGCAATCTGTATAATTTATTTCCATACCATAATCCCTTCATTATATTTTCTTTTGCATTCAGCCAGGTTTCTTGTTTATTCCTTCATATCTGCTTTTTAATGAATCCAATTCAAACGTGGCCTTTGTTTCATATGTATTTCCTTACCTACAATCATTTACCTTTCTATTGTCTTGATTGGAGCTTTTAACCTTTCTGCCCTTGTGGCATTCCTGGGAGACAACAAAAATAACTAAATGCTTAAGCTTGTTGTATACATGTGGATTGACGCATTCTACATGAAATCCTAGCCATTTCGCCTGTTTCGATTATTCGCACTACACTGTGGGGATCCAATGAGTCGTCTTGGATACCAAAGCTGTAGAATACCCTAGTGAAAAATCCCGTATCGCGACAACGGGTTTGAATCGGTCCTGTATTATCCCGTATAAATGTCATACCGGTGTGACCAGTCCTGTATGAAGCTTAAACGGGTTTATATCGGACAGGTCATGTCCGGTATAAATCTCAAACCGGACGGTCCAGTCGGGTATCGAGTTAATTTAGGGCAGACCGTGCATCTTATACATGACATTCCCAGTCTGGTATGGATATGAAATAGGGCGGACCATGCTGTATTGAGCTCATATACAGGACAGGTCATGTCCGGTTTAACAGAAACCGGGCAAACCCGATATGAATGAAACTGATACGGGACATAGTATTTCAGCTTCTCAGTACAATTAGGGCGGATCGTGAAGCTCAACCAGGATGACCGTTTCGGAACATGTCTTCGCGCTAAATAAGCATGAAACCATACGTATTATACGTTAAAACTTTTCTGTATATGTGGAGTACGCGTTGTTTCGCAAGTACCTAGAAGATATGAAACCGTGGATGTGTGCGCTAGCAAGTACATACACGCATTGCGCTTTGCTTTTGCGTGTGCAACAGTCGCTGCAGCTTGTACGATCTTGCGGTGCATCTTCATATCTGCGACTGAAGATCTGCCACCTTCAAAGCGAAAGTGCAAGCAAGAACGTAGCGTTTCGTTCGCGAGGATAAAATACGCTCGAGAATAAATGAAACACATCGCTGACCATCGAAATATGCACAGGTCAGCCGGACATCGAGAGTCGCTTCCTCGAGTGTTTACGTATTCAAAACACTTGGTCAGAAGTAAATTCATTGACGTCGCGGCTCCGCTGGCAGCAGGTGAAGCTAAAACAAGCAGTATTACAAGTGTTGGTGCACCGCATATATCTATATGTAGCAAAAATTGCATGCGTTCGAAGACGATGACAAAACACATCAGCACTAGTAAATTGTGACATTCTGAGGTTTGTCTGGAAGAAAGAGATACATTGTAAAGATGCGGGACACGGATAACCCTTCGTGATAGCCAGGAAAAAGATTCAGCTTGTTTAAACGGCGATCGTTCAATTACGACCAAAAATTCTACACTCTACTAAAATACACAAACTACAAAAGAGCAATATATACTAAGCGTAGAAAGCATCGATCCGGGAAAATTTAAAAAATATAAATGAAAAAAAAGGAAACTGGAAGTGATCGATGAAGACAGGTATCGCGGCGCCATGATAAGGGCGCGGGCCGAGAGGCTGTGGTGTGGGGAAACGCCCACTAAACGGGTGCTCAGTGATGAGAAGCGGCACGCGGTGAAAATAGAGATAAACAAAATTTGTTACCAAAAGGAAATTACTAGTGAAGAGGCAGTAGTAGAGCGAGCCTTTTTTCGAATTTTACGGAGACTTGCTTAGCCAGAAGCCAAAGGATCTTGATTGCTTTGCCAAGAGCTTTTTTCCACTCATGCCCAGGTTGGAGGATGACGTCAAGCAAATGCTGGAAAAACCAATAACAGCCGCCGCCCCGCCGGGGTGGCGCAGTGGTTACGGCGCTCGACCACTGTTCCCAAGGACGCGGGATCGAATCCCGGCCTCGGCGGTCGCTTTTCGATGGAGGCGAAAAGAAAGGCGCCCGTGTGCTGTGCGATGTCAGTGCACGTTAAAGAACCCCAGGTGGTCGAAATTTCCGGAGTCCTCCACTACGGCGTCTCTCATAGCCTGAGTCGCTTTGGGACGTTAAACCCCACAAACCAACCAACCAATAACAGCCGCGGAAATTGAAAGTGCCATAGATGAATTAAGTCTTCATAAGTCACCTGTACCTGACGGGCTTGGAGCAGCCTTGTATAAGTTAGTCAAGGTAGAAATAGCTGTGTGTTTAGAACGGGTGATAACTGAATGTTATGAGAAAGACTTTGTCCCACCCTCTTACCTCAAGTCCCATGTAGTACGGATTCCAAAAACCAAGGACGCGGCTACATTGCTCTGTGTCGAAAACTACCGCCCAATAAGTTTAACAAATGTGGACTCTAAAGTATGCATGAAGGTATGGGCATCCACATGGGAACGCACGAACCGGGGCAATCTGTTTCACGCTGTTCAGAATGGGGGCCTTGGGTTGAAGCATCTATTTCTCAAGCAAATTGTGACTAGATTTTCCTTTCTGCATGAGCAAAGTGACACCTTTCTAAGGACTGTAATCTAAGTGAGATTACGTGAGTCACTGCCTGATTACGTCGTATCTGATTTTTCAAAACCGGTGGCATTAAGCCCCTTTTTGCGGGAAGTTGTTTTATCTTTTCGTATCCTTATGGCAAGGTTCTCAACTGAGTATCTGTTAATTGTGCCGCGGAAGAAGTTGTATAAGGATCTGCGAGGTGTGTTTTTGGCAGTGCCAGTGTACCGTACTGTGAATAATGTAGGGTCTGAGCCACCACGACCACCACGACTGAGTTCTTTCGCAGTGACGGGGAGCGCGTTCCTCCACCACTGGGAGCGGACGTGCGATTCATGGGCTCCGCTGACAATCTTCGATTGGGGCGGATTAGAATACTGGATCACCATATATCTAGCATCCACGGGTTGCCTTCAACACCTGACATCGCTTGATACCACCAGTGAGCCTGTGAGTGCCACATTTTCGGCTGTCTGACTTCTTGCTACCCCGTGAAGAGCGCTAACCCTAACGGCCAAGGGGTTGGGGTGCCTTACCGCCGCAGAGACGCCGGTGCGCCCGCGGATGCGCGGCATAGCGTTCGCGCAACGCGGGTCTAACGACGCTCGCCAGTGAGTGCTCCCGCTTCATTGATGACTACCACGACCACGATCAATTCTCTAAGAGGCTACGACCCGACGGAGATGGACTTCACTCTTGTACCAACATCCCAGCAGCAGCTGATGCCCCCGCAGGATCTCCCGAAGGAAGACAACAGCCATGGCTGGAACATATGGTCCCGGCGCAACAACGACAGAGCGGCGCAAGCTAAATCCACGCCTCCCAAGAAAGAGCAGGGGAACAAAGAACACCGAGAGCCTCCTGCACCGAGATCTCCGCGTCTACCGAGTCTCAGGAATTTTCCATACAAAGTCATCATCCGACCTAAAACCACGGTGGATCTGCAATCTGTGGCTCCACGCTCCTACGATCTCGAATTAGGGATCCAAGCAGCCCTCAACACCCCTCTACAAGAAAAGCCAACGCTGCGCGTTGTTAGCCAGCAGAACATTATAATGGTGTGTACTCACTGTGAGGAAGACGCGTTCCGCCTCGCCAAGCTTAATTGTCTGCACCTCGACGGCAAGAGTATAACGGTCACCGCTTATGTTGCCTTGCCAGATGATGTCTGCAGGGGTGTCATACATAATATCAAGCCTGAAGTGAGTGATGACTCTATCTTCCAAGACGTGTCCTCACCCAGCCATTCCATCCTGGGAGCGCGCCGACTGGGCAAGACTACGTCGGCAGTCATCGTCTTCGCCGGGCAGAAGGTTCCCTTCACGGTCAACTACGGGTGGTCAGAGCGCCGCTGCTACATCTACCGGAAAACAAGGGCGGCTTGTATCAACTGTGGAACGCCAGGTCACCGAGCAGATGTCTGCCCGAAACCCAAGGGGGCTGCTTGCCAAACCTGTGGAACGCCGAGTCCAGATGAGACGCACGAGTGCACACCTGTTTGCGCGCTGTGCAAGGGCCCGCACAAGACTTATGCAAGAGACTGCAAGGAGAAATTCCAGAGACCGCTGAACAAGAACGCTAGTGCCGCGTCATCAAACGCGGCATCAACAACGAAACTTGAAGATGAAGAAGATAGGAGCAGGCCAAGGCAGAAGAAGCAGCCTGCACAGCGACACAGAGGAGCGTCGTCATCAGTCTCCCGCTCTCGTTCCGCCTCCCGCGGCCGTTCCAGCTCAAGACGCCGGGCAACAGGCTTCACCCAGAACGCTAGTCACGTGGAGGCGGGTAAAGAACAAGGGAAAGAGAACCTCATCAAGACCACCGGGGCGCCGAAGAAGACGTCCTCGGGTCAGCTTTCAGATTCGAAGGTGAGCTTTGCAGAGTGGCCTCCCCTCCCCTCGTCCTCCCCTCAGAATAACACGGAGTTGGCAGCACTCAAAAAAGAGATAGAAAGTCTGAAAAAACAAGTCAGTGCTTTAACAATCCAAAACCAAGAGCTTAAGCGAGCTACTACTAGCGCAATAACCCCGGTAACTCAGCCGACTCCTCAAAACCAAAAACAGCAGGTAGTACCTAGCTCCCAGCCCGCCTTAGGCGAGGTCTATCAACAAATTATCCAAGAACTGAGGTCCTTCAAGGAGGAGTTTCAAGCTTTTTCAATTTACGTGAACGCCCAATTCCAAGAAATTCGAGAGCAGATTGCAAACAACCGACGATACACGGAGACGGCAATTTCTGCACTTCGGAAGGAACATGCGTATAAAAGACATAAGTCGAAATTCGCTCGTACAATGCAAGTGGACGAGCCATCCGATACGGATTCAACATGCCAGCCAAACCTAGAGTAAAGATCTGGCAGTGGAACTGCCGGGGATACAGGAGAAAGCAGGCTGCTCTAAAAATTACTTATATCTCAGGAGTCTGACCCACCGGCAGCTATCCTAATTCAAGAACCCCACCTAATACCTATTAAACTGCAAGACTATGTCACTTACCAGCAGGACCAGTTAACTGCCACGTTAGTGCACAAATTATACACTGCCATATTGCACGACCCTTTCGAGCCGGATATTGCGCACTGCTATATAACTATTCTTCCTCTCCAAAGAGGAGCGTCAAGCACGCACGTATTGAATGTATACAGCCCTCCTAAAGACAGGCACGCAAAATTGGGTTCCCTCATAAAGAAATTTCTGACCTCAGTGGGCCATTCCCCCTGCGTGATTGGGGGCGACTTCAACGCACCACACCCTTCATGGGGCTACCCGGCAGCGACACCAAAAGGCAGAAAACTGGAAGAAGTAGTGACGCAAGAAGGGTTATCGACCCTCACCGATCCCACTTACCCTACGAGGCTGGGAAACAGTGTCAGTAGAGATACGTTTCCTGACCTGACGTTCACCAAGAGCATACAAAGCGCCATTTGGAAGATACCGAACAGCACCTGGGAAGCGATCACTTCATACTCTCCCTGGAGATAAGCACAAATGCGTGCAAGCGCAAAATAGGTATCGCAAGAGTTACGAACTGGGACAGGTGGAGAAAGGCCCAGACATCTCCTGCAAACCCTATTACCGACCTAGAGGAATGGGTTAAAGATGAGGTGCACACTTTGAAAGCCTTTACAAAAGAGGTCTGCACGACAGAGGACTGCCCAGCGGTCGATACGCACCTTCTAGATTTATGGGAAGCGAGGCACTCATTGACAAAGAGATGGCGCAGGCAGCGGCTTAACCGCAAACTCAAGAAAAAAATAGAGGAGATAAACAAAAAGGCAGAATCCTATGCCATATCCTTAGCCAGACAGAACTGGAATTCGCTCTGTGATGGTATTCAGGGGAAGCTAGGGGTGTCAAAGACTTGGAAGCTCCTACGTGTCCTAATCGACCCCAGCAGCAGCAAGTCGGCCACTAAAGACAGGCTCACGAAGATCGTACACGCCACCCCGGGTACGGACACAGAGTTGATGGAAAAGCTGAAGACCAGGTATCTGTGCACTGACCAAGTCGTGGAACAGCCGGAGTATTCTGGGCTGCCGAATCCCGAGCTGGACATCCCACTCACGAAAGAAGAAATAAAAGCAGAAATCGCGGCCATGAGAAAAAATGCAGCTCCAGGTCCAGATCAGATAACAGCGAAGCTCTTATTTAACCTCAGCGATGACACCATCACCTCGCTGGTGGAATGCTTCAACGAGCAGCATTGGGCTACAGGAACGTTACCAATATCCTGGAAGACAGCCGAGGTTCGGTTCATTCCGAAGCCGAACAAACCCCTTAAACTGGATAATCTAAGACCGATATCGCTGACCTCGTGTTTGGGGAAACTCATAGAGAGGGTCATCAACACGAGACTGAGTAGATACTTATAAGATAACAACCTCCTACCTAACACTCAATTCGGCTTTCGCCCACACCTATCAACACAAGACGCCCTGTTGTACTTGTACAAAGACCTCCTTGAGACACCTCCCAAGTCACAGACAAGGGCCATCCTGGCACTTGATTTGAAAGGAGCGTTCGATAACGTTCTACATAAAAAAATATCCTGCAAAGCCTCGCCGATACCAACTGTGGCGCAAGAACCTACAACTATATCAAAAACTTCTTATCAGCCAGGCAAGCCACTATAAACTTCGGTGGAATAAAATCAGATCTCATGACTCTAGGCCCGAGGGGAACTCCGCAAGGGGCGGTACTGTCACCCCTCTTGTTCAACTTAGCTATGAAAGATCTACCAGGCCTTCTTTCCGAAATTCCCGGCATCAAACACACATTGTATGCGGATGATATCACTGTCTGGTGCAACTCGGGGAGTGACGCCGAGATCGAGGAGCGTCTTCAAGCAGCAGCGGACACGGTGGCCCGGTACGCCAGGGAGAGAGGCCTCCAGTGTGCGCCGGAAAAGTCCGAGTTGCTAATTCTGAAGAACCCGAGGACACCCCTAGCACAGAACATCTCGGTGTATATAGAGAGCCACCCAGTACAGAAACCCACGGAGATCAAGATCCTAGGGCAGTATATCCCGCAGGGGCGACAGAACACCACCACAATGAAGAAGCTTACAACATCCACCGAGCAAATCCTCCGGATGATACATCGTATCCGAAATAAACACCATGGCATGAAGGAAAGGGACACCATCCGCTTGGTACCAGCTTTCGTGATCTCGCGGATAATGTACGGGACGGCATTCCTTAACCTCTCCAGGTCGGAAATTGAAAAGTTGGAGACACTCATCAGGAAAGCCTACAAGACGGCCCTGGGGCTACCGAACTCCACGCCAACGGCCAAGCTCATGGCTCTAGGAGTACATAATACCCTCGAAGAGATGTGGGAAGCACAATGGCTCTCACAACTCAATAGGCTCGCACTTACAACACCCGGCAGAGAACTGCTCGAGAAGATCCATGTTAATCAGCCCTATACAATTGACCAAAGGGAAGACGTCCCACGCGATGTGAGAAGACGCATCAACGTGTACCCCATTCCGCGGAATATGCATCCCGCATATAACATCGAGAGGAGGATAGCAAGAGGGGAAGCCCTGCAGAAGAAATGGGACAAGCAGACTAACACCCTTTACGTGGACGCAGCAGGACCACACAATGGAGTCATGACTATCGTAGTCTCAACGCCTGCGGGGTCGATGGTGAACTGCGCCTCGGTGAAAACATCTAACCCCACTCACGCAGAGGAGGCAGCTATTGCATTAGCTGTAGCATCTAACCCCAACGCCGTTGTGCTCACTGATTCTCAAAACGCCTGTCGCAACTTCAATTACGGATTAATTCATAAGTCAGGGTTGTCATTGCTAACTACGCACCCACCCAACCAAGCATCAATCATCTGGTTTCCCGGTCACCTGGAACTACCAGGAGGAAACGAAGCCGCTCACAGGCATGCCCGAGCTCTTCTATACCGGGCGTCTCCCCCTGATGACCATAAAGGGTGCCGTGACCTGATAGGTTTAGCAGTGTATGCTGACAATCTCGCGCCATACAGAACAGCCAGAAAGGAGTACCCAACACCACACAAATCCCTCAATAAGTTAGAAGAGAACATCCTTAGGAGACTACAAACCAACACATACCCAACACCAGCTAAATTACACCTGTGGTACCCTACATTATACTCTTCGCAGTGCTCACACTGTGGAGAGGTAGCTAACCTCTACCATATGGTGTGGGCATGCCAATTTAATCCCTTAGTTGACCCCATTCCCAACCCCTCGGAGGAGCAGTGGGAGGCTATTCTGCTCAGCGATGATCCTGACCGTCAGCACTGGCTGGTGGGGAGGGCCAGCGCAGCAGCAGCAGCCAATGGACTACCGGACTAGGCGGCCCACCCACATGTTCTGAGAATACTGAATAAATAAAGATGTTTTCAATCAATCAATCAATCAAACGTACGCCTGTCAGAGGTGGTGCAAAATCATTCTTTCTTCAATTGCATTCCGGCACTGTTCCAGTCAAACCATGGCCGCAGAACGAAGGGCTCTTTGTACCTTGGTGTATTAAGTGCATTATTTGCAGAAAACCCGAGACCATTGAACACATCTTCTTGGAGCGTCATGACTCAGTTTTCCTCTGGGATATTTTGAAGCGAACTTTAAAAAAAGGAATTGCCAATAAAGCCATTCGGTATCCGATATCTGCCATGCGCCGACCCTGAAGGAGTGCCGAATGACATGCTGATGCTATTATGTATGCATAGCGTATGGAAAACGCGTATGGATGTCAGGCATGAGCGAACCGTTGTACAGCCCGCTCGACACTACTTCATCGAGAGCGTAGTATACATAACAGAAATTCTGCGTGCACAAGATAATCCTCCGGAGTGGCTACCTGTACTGGACCAGCTGGCTTCAGTAAAGCACTTTTAAATCTAGCGCTTTAGGCAGAACGTGCCTAGTGCTTTTAGCATTCCTTTTGTTTTGCCTTGTTGTGTATTCAGAGTGTATGCTGTGTGTTTAAAAAAAAATTGGTAATAAAGAAAAAAAAAACAGTATCCTGCCGTGGTGTAGTGGTTAAAGTGCGTGCTTGCTGGCTGAAAAGACCGCAGTTCGAATCACATGTACTTTTTTTTCTTTTCTATTTTATTTATGTTCCTTTTTCTTTTTTTCGTTTCTTTTTCTTTCTTTTTATTTTTCAAATGTTGTGGTGTTATTTTATAATTCTGCATGCTTTTTCCATCCTGGCGTCCAGTTTTTTTCTGAAACAAGGGCCACGGACAATATAGGAATTTCCGGAATGAGCGCTCTGCGCGGTTTCATTTCGGTTCAGCCTGTATCAGTTAACCAGAAACCGGACGAACGCGTCATTTCTGAAACTGATACTAGGCAGAGCATTCCGCTTCTGAACAGAAGCCGGGCCGATCGACGAAGCTCAACCAGAATGACCATGCCGGACACGCCAGCGCACTAAATAAGCATGATACCAAACATATTATACAACTGCTCTGTATATAAAGGGCACGCTTCGTTTCCCAAATACCTCGAAAATGCGAAGCCGTCCAAGTGTGCGCTAGCAAGCATATACGCGCGTCGCGTAGCTTTTGCGCGTACAACATTCGCTGCAGCTCGTACGATCTTGCGGTGCATCTTCATATCTGCGACTGAAGATCTGCCGCCTTCAACGCGAAAGTGGAAGCACGAACGTATCGTTTCGCTAGCGATGACAAAAAACTGTTCGAGAAAAAATAAACAAACATCGCTGACCATCGAAAGATGCGCAGATAGCCGCACACCGGGCGACGCGTTCTCGAATGTTAACATATTGAAACCGCTCAGTCGGAAGTGTGCTCATTGACATCGATGCTCCGCTGGTAGCACGTGAATCTAAAACGCTCAGTATTACAACTGTTAGTGCACCGGATATCTCTGTATGTAGGAAAACTTACAAGCGTTCGTAGACTATAAAAAACACATCAGTACTAGTAAAATATTATATCTAGAGGTTTGCCTTCAATAAAGCGACGCATTATAAAGATACGGCACATTTGTGAACCCTCGTGATAGACTACAAAGATATTCAGCGTGTTTAAAAGGCGATCGGTGAATTACGGCCACAAATTGTATAGCTAAGGAAAATTTACAAAGTAAGAAAGAGAAAAAGTAGCTATATATACTGAATAATAACTACTCTAACCATAACCCATCGTAGAGTAGTAGTCTCTCCCATGTCGAAGCCAAAATGAACACAGCAAAAACACGATGAATTTTTTGTACACTAATCCTCATGGCACCCAAAACATTCATTACATACGGGACCTTAGATACAAGGAAGAGATTGCAGATTGTGGCCCGGGAAAACATCGACAATTGCCTTCCTTGCCAAGCGTCAGCCTTTTCTTTTGCAGACAACGCTTGGTTAGCCCAATATGGCTCTGGGTCACGATAGGCATCAAGCGGTACACCACGATAACGTTTTGGAACAGATGCCCAATTGAGCCGACAAAAATTGTCGGCTCATTGAGAGAACAAGTCGAACCAATCTTTTCCTTCCTGCCAAGAAGGGAGGACTAGGGCTCGTGCATTTATTTATGCTCGAGGTTGTATCGCGCTTTATTTATCTACGCGACCAAAACAATCCATTTCTCCTGACAGTGATTGAAGTCGTTGTCAGCAGACTCCTTCCAGGGTTCGTGGTGTCGTCATGTCAAAATATGTGCGGTGCCGTGACTGGATATCTACGTGAAGTTATGCTTGCTTATAGGTTGTTAAATGTGCGTTTCTCTCATGAATATCTGTGCAATGTCACCAAGAAGAAACTCTATAGAGACCTCACTGACATCATGCCTCCCCAGCCATTGTACTGTTTGCCATACCGTGGAGGCCCCGGACAAGACGTCCTTAAAAGACTAAAAAGAATGCCGGTAATATCATCAGGCAAAACTTTTTTCTTTAAATTGCACACTAACACGCTACACGTTAAGACATGGCTTCATAGCAAAGGCATCTTCGTACCCTGGACTACCAATTGTTTTTTATGCAAAAAACCTGACACAAAAGATCAAGTTTTTCTTGACTGCTGGGACCCAATATTTCACTGGGATGTTTTACAGCGCACGTTTAAGAAACAGTTACCACTCGATCCATATGGAATGAGGTTCTTGCTGATAGAAACCTCACAGGATATACCATATGATTTCATTATGCTTCTGGGCCTGCACTCAATATGGAAAACGAGGATGCAATTTGAACATGCTGATCTTGTCGTGCGTCCTGTTCGCGAGCATTTTGTTGAAAGTGTCGTTTCACTAAGAGTGTTACCGAGTACTCCCTGATCCACCAGAATTGATTACCTTGCTTGATGTTTTGGTGTCGCTGAGAGAATTTTAATCCGTGTTTGCCGAAGCCTGGCTTACGCGTTTTATGCATTGTATTTCTGATTTCACTTTCAAATGTCAAAGTCGGCAATAAAGAAAAAGAAACCGTAGAGTAGTGGTTAAGGTGCCCGTCTGAAAACCAAGAGGACCGAGATTCGATTCCACATTTGGTTAAAGAATCTATTTTTTTATTTTATTTATTATTTTAAATGTAGTCGTTTTATTTTATATTGTTGCATGCTTTTTCCACCCTGGCGACGCGTTTCTATCAGGAAACGAGGGCCATCAACCATACAGGCCATTCCGGTATTAGAGCTCCGCGTGGTTTCATTCCGGACTTTCCAGGGCAGTACAGGAATTTCCTGAAATAGCCCCCAATCCTATATCCCGGATCCTGTACAGTAAACCTGTATACGAATTCCTGTACGAATTTTATACAGGATTCTTCAGCAGGGTATTCAGGTAGTCCTCGAACTAATATCACGGATATTGAAAATATATATGAAATACGTTTTCACCTGCAGGCATAGAGGATTGGCTGGCTTATCAAAATGCAGACCAATACCCGGTGCTTTTTGCCGATTCAACTTGCCTTGTCACAGGAACGCTGAATAAAGGAACAGGTAATGTTTTTTTTTTTACTATCAATTTGTTTTGCACACGCTGTTTGAACCCCTTTTTTTGTCTGAGAACAACCTGAATATTTCGCCGTAATGTCCTCAATTTTCTGAGATTTGTGATCAAGATTTTTTGTAGCCATTGTAAAATATGCGCCTGGTTGTATTTGGATTCCTTTTGAAATAAAAGCTCCGCACATTCCTCACATGAACGCTCTAACTGCTCCTGCTTTGGTATCAATTTCTTATAAAACTAGAAAATAAATTTTTTTACATATATCTTTCATACTGTGTTTAATGGCTAATATAAAGTTCGTTTCTTCATTGCGAAACCCCGATGTACAGATTAGTATAGATATGAGATCAACAAGCTTTTGATGGAAGCCATGGAAACATTTTATCTCTTCACTTAAAAACCAATAACTTATGACTAAATATAGCTTGCTGATAACAAGCTTGGCGCTATTTCATATACATTTCTGTGATCACAATAAAGATGAAAAATCATATTTGAAGATATTTATAATGCAATACGTATAGTTTCATATTGTTTTGGATGCTTATCTGTACAAACTACTGCTTGTTACTTGCATCAGTACCGATATTACTGGGGCGGCGCATAGACTGCTCAGAATACGCAAACAGCTACTTATTTTACGGGACCAGAAGTAAATGTTGAAAGAAAAACGAGTAAGAAGTTATTAATATATAATTTATATAAACAACATCATCGATGTTTTTTGACTAGTCCCCGTCTTTCTCGCGCTATGTTATATGGATAGTTGCTTTTGTTTGTTTTAGCCCTGACTGTCATTACAATATTTCCTTTCTTCTTTTTAGATGATTACGGTAACAGTATTCTAAGTCCTCAGTAGGTATCGTGCACTTTTACACATATTGGTCACCTAATCAGATGCTCTTCACACCTATATCTTTCAGGGCGCTCCTATTGCACTCTGTGGCTTACGGAAACTTCTCTGCACAAACCACCCAGTCACTGCAATTTTATTTTCCTTACTTTGTGCGGACAGCCCGCTATAAACACTTACAAAGAAGAAACTGTTATTTGCGACAATTTTGTTAAGAATGCAGCAATGTGGGGATTGTAGTGAATAAATTGCTTCTGTTTTCAATTGACGCAAATTCGTTTATGCTCTATGCAAACACTTTATACACTCGCGTTTGGCTTCAATCGAGAAGAGCTACTGAGGGCTCTCTTTCAATAAGGCTGCGCAGCAGATTATCTCCCACCATAGCTCACCAAAACGCAATTGTGCTGTAACACTACCAAATTGAAATAATATGAAATACAAAAGGCCGGTAAGAGTTTGCTAGGCACAGGATGCTATACTGATTTACCTGAATGACGGGAAATTAATTTAATTTTGTCATATTTCGTATGTTAGACCTTAACTTTCTTGTGCAATGTAAAGGAAAACGTGCGAAATTTCAATATTTTTATATGCCTTTTCTTCAGAAATAACCGAAAAATCTTGTCTATGCCATTAAATTTAGGCGATATTACCATCATTATCTTCCAGTAGCGACATTTGTGCGAGACAGTATGTGTGCACACTTTCGAAAGGTGAACTATCAAAAACATAGTAATAACGTTTACAAAATTATTCTCTATACTAGGGTTCGGTAAAATTTCACGAAACCTGTAGATGGAAATCAGATCCACCTACTACATCCGCATTTTGGCTACAAATCCACACATCAATTCAATTGAGCACTAGAGGTAGTGAAAATGTTATCTTGGACAATTCATCAAATAAAAGTCAAACCTATTGTCACGTTCGAGCGTTCGCACTCTATCTTCCTGGAAACTAAAATGATTTTCCTTCCTAGTAGTTATGGAGAGCTCACATTTTGTTCGGATCTGCGTTGTGCGATTTTAATTCCAGATAAATCGCTTCACTGAGTGTGCTTAGCATGTAAAAATCGTTTTGTGAAATTCTATGCAGGCTTTAAAATCATCTATCAACGCCAATTGCGGCGTTACACATGAAATTTTTTTACCATATCCTTAACAATTTGGACTGTTCAACATCTACTCTACACAATTATATTGAATCGCTTAAAAATAACGTTACCACTGCAGTGAACCAGTGGTTAGGAAACCCGGGTGCTCAACTCAAAATTGTGGGATCTAATCCAGGCCACTGCCAACTTTTTTTATGGCGGCCAAAATGACGTGCTTTGTGACTTATGTGCACTTTAAAGATCTCCAGGTGGTCGTTATCTGCAGAGCCCTCCATTACGGTGTTTCTCATAGCCTAAGTCACATTGGGACGTTAAATGTTTTAAAGCATAATAAGTTCTGCCGGTTCAAAATTTATCAAGAATAAAAATGAATAGCATCTGATGTATGGCCATTCTTGTTACAAGTGGCACGCATAGTGTTCGAGTTATGTTACCCGAACCGTTTTGTTATGTTACTCAGTCATAGCAGATTTGGCGCTCACAACACGCCTATTTGTATAGCGGCAGTCTAATTTTCTACACATCTGCCATTAGGCCACGCTGTGGACGCAGGGGGTTTTACCAATATTGGTTTCGACCCTCACACTAAGAGGCTATTCCTCATCTGCATGTGTGAACAATCTCATACACGTATAGCAACGGCTTCAGTCATGCCTCTTCCACCGATTTTCTAATGGCTGAGCTTACAAGTAACAGGCAGTTATGTTTCGTCCTTCGACAGCGGGTCACTGTTCTGTGGAAATTAGGTTCAGTGTTTTGAATGAGACGAGCGTACTATGGCTCGTTTTTGGTCTTGCCGTTTTCCATCAATGAAGCCGCTTTGCCACGTGCTCAAAGTGCAGGTTTAATTTTCGCCTTGATACATGTGCTGGAATAAAGAAGAATATTTTACTACTAAGCTTGAGCCAGACAAGGAACCACGGAAATGTGACTCTTGTCGAGGTGGCCGCAAGGGCACACGCACACCGTGAAATCATCGACACGATTCCGACCAGTTATCCAGATGCTAGAAATGGAAATTAAGATCGCGTCTTTCTTGCTTTTCTCAAAACATTGACTCAATTCAATTGCAAATGTAGTTCCTTTCTGATAGGTGCGATCACTGTCAGAATCGCCAGATCACTGTGAGAACCCACAAAACAGCTAACGAAGTGAGTTGAAGGGCAGGAATCCACCAATGTAGATAGTGATGTAGCTCAACTGAAACAGGACCTAGATGATTTAGAGTGGCATAGTCGCTTTCTAAACATAGAGCTTCATGGATTGACCTAAACCCAGGAGGAAGACTTGCTAACCAAAGTAAATGACATCGCAGAAAAACTGAAAGTTGGTCAAATATTTAGGGGAATCCCCCAAGGTGGATTAGATTTGTAATAAGGGAGTAATTACTAATTGCATCCACCCAAGCGCAGCCATACGGCTACAAAAGAAAGCTACACAGCTTTCTCAGAAACTTCGTAGTTAAGGAAAAATTCGTCCTGATCCGGGAATCGAACCCGGCACCACCGCCTTTCCGGGGCAGTCGCTCTACCGAGTGAGCTAATCAGGACGGTAAGCAGAGCAGACGGTAAGGCTAGAGCGAATTGATCTATAACTCGAAGTGGGAGTGGTGTTGGTCAAATATTTAGGGGAATCCCCCAAGGTGGAGTAGATTTGTAATAAGGGAGTAATGACGCATTGCATCCACCCAAGCATCCACCTTTGTAGCCGTATGGCTGCGCTTGGGTGGATGCAATTAGTAATTACTCCCTTATTAAAAAACTGAAAGTGAAGGCTATTACACAAGATAACATTTCCGCTGTGCATAGACTGTCTGTCAAGCAAGGAGAAATTTGCGTCCATTAATCCCGCGCTTTATACAGCAGTCTGTCGCTGACACATAGATATCAAAAAGGAAGGTACTCAATGAAAATAAAAGTAGCAAAGTTCATGTTTCAAAACCAGACCAACCTGTCACGCAGTCTGATGACAGCAGTGGAAGACGGCCCTAAACTCACACTAAGAATACGTGTGGCACGCAAAGAGAAAGCTGTTTGTTGGTAATAAACAGACGAGCCAGCCGTTTCGATCCGTCTGGTAGATGACCTCGCATCAACTAGAATAAAAGATTGTACATACGTTCCTTCTGTTAAGCCCAATGAATGACTCGAAAAGGCTTGAAAATTCCGACCCGGCGAAAAGGCAGCAGTTCTCTGTATTTCAACTAAATATCAGAAGCCTATGAAATACGTTCGATTAAACAGCATTGTTCCTGTCTCACCTGAAGCGTGACTTGATTTCTTCACTTTTACTGAGACACATGGCTATTATGGCGTTTGGAATGCTATTATTTTTTCCGGGTATGAGTTGTTTCTACTTCTCGAACGAGGAAATGGGGTGGTGGCATTCTTATGTATGCACCTTCCACACATACGTACAAACTATAGCTGAATACAGTTTTGTAAGTGAAAACATTGAGGTTTTAACTTCGCAGTGCCTTGACACATTGCTTGCTGTTGTCTATTGGCCCCCTTCTGGACCGCCTCCCGCACTTCATAGAAAATCTGCTTGCAGATAGTGTTTTACTTAAAATGGAAACCGGGCTCATGAGCAATTTCAGTGTATATGCTTCTCAATCAAATGCACACTACATGCTGTTCCAAGAAATGTTCCAGTATTGCGCGTGCACAAACACTATAAGCTGACCTATGCCGATACCAGATGAAACTGAATCCACTACTGATATTTGCATTACACGTTTTCTTCTAGAAGAAATTCAGTCCGATTCTATAATATGTATTATAAACGATAACCTTCCAGTATTTTCCACACCGCCTGTAAAATAATGCACAAACATTTCCCTAAGATATGTCATCAACTTCCTTGTTATGGCTGCAAAATCGTGACAATAGAACCATACGCAGACAACGCGTACAATAATTTCCCTTCGTTTTCATAATGGCTTAGGACAACCACTTTACACTTACTGTTCCCAAAAAAAAACGACAATAAGAAAGGCATGTATAAGCCGTGGCCTTTATGAAAGCATTAACGAGAAACAAAAATTCATTGAGGTATTTCTTACCACTATGGACCACACTTACTTTAGAATATTCAAGAAGATGCGGAAAAGTCAAATGCAGATATCAAGAAAGCTAAACGCCAATACTATGAAAACAGAGTCTGAGGAATTGCCTGAAATAAGCACTTGATATGGAGAACACTAAGGAAAAAATCCTAACCGCTGAATTCGCAAAAAGACCGTCTTATAAGACGGAATGGTTGCAAATGTTTTCAATGCGGACTTTCTATAATTTATTTCCTCAAATGACATTCACGGTACTTCATTATGTGGAACACATATATGATCATTGAATGTCCTCAAACTATACTCCTGGATCCAACTTGTACAGACGAAGTGTTCAAAGTAATAATTTATACGAAGGATAACTGTGCGTCTGATTCCGATGATGAGTCAGCTTCAATGTTAAACCTGTATGGTTTGGTTCGGCTTATAAGGTTTAACTTCGCAAAGCGACTCAGGCTATGAGACGCCGTAGTGGAAGACTCTGGAAATTGCGACCATCTGGTGTTCTTTAACGTGCTCTGACATCGCACAGTGCACGGGCGCTTGGCTTTTCGTTTGCATCAAAAGCGGCCACCGAAGCCGGAATTCGAAGCTGAATTCTGCATTCAGTTGATGACCAGCGTAGCGGAAGACGGTCATTAGGGTAGAAAGCCGTTGAAGGCGGCTTATTGAACGTCGGAGAGAAACGAATATGTCGTCTAAGTAGTATAAACACATTGTCCACTTGAAGCCAGGGAGAAACGAGTCCATCTTGCGCTCGTAGGTCGGAGGAGCGTTATAGAGGTCAAATGGCACCACGTTGCATTAGTATAGTCCGTCAGGGGGGACAAATGTAGTTTTCTCGGAATCCCGTTTGACTGCTTTTTGCCAGAAGTCAGAACGCATGTCGAGGTATGAAAAAAAGCTTGCACCGTGCAAGTAGCCAAGGGCGTTGTCAGTTCTCGAGAGCGGGTGAACGTATTTTAGTTAACTGATTGAGGGGGCGATAGTCGATACAGAATCTGAAAGTTTGAGCTTTCCTTTTGACTAAAACGACAGCGGACACACAGGAACTGCAGGAAGGTTCAATATTGTCTGCCAGCATCTTGTTGACTTCCTTCTGTATGATGTGGCGCTCTGCATGTGAGACTCAATAAGGCCTTCGGTGCATGGGGTTGTCATCAACAGTATTGATGCTATGGGTAACGACGAATGTCTGGCCCAAAGGCCGGTCGCCAAAATCAAATATGTCGCTGTACGAAAACAAAAGGTCAGAGAGAGCACTGGCTTGGCCAGCTTTCAAACCCCCTGCTATCATGGGATTAAAATGGTCGAACGAGAACCTGATACGGGGGCTAAGGCAGAGGCACAGGCTTGACTGCAAAAACTTCACAGTCAACCAACAAAAACCGGTCAGCGAGTGCAATGCCATGAGGCAAAACTTGTGCTTAGGGGCTGAAGTTAAGGACGGCAAAATAGGTTAGATTACCCCTTACGGTCACGACAGTGTGAGGAATGATGACCCTAGGATGGAGAACAACATACATGATGAGACAAGTGACGTATGTACCGTCACGAACAGCAAGAGATGGGACCAAATGAACATATATGACAGCTTCGGGTTGTAGGCTAACAAACTCGATGGATCGGAGGCGTAGCGTCCTATCTGTATGGCCGAAGCAGAAAGACAGGTCTAAGTGAAGAAGTCTACTTAAGAAATCAATCAGGGCAGAGTGGGCCGTTTAAACACCAATTCCGAGGATCACATTGTGACGGCAGAGCCGATTACAGTGAAGAGCTCCTGTTAATGATTCAGTACCTGAAGCGTAACACTATCAGAGGCCGACGCCTGTCGATATTGAGACGGAGCTCGCTTGCGCCAAATACTTCTCCCGCTCAGATGGGAATTAGGGTTAACACCAGACTTAATTGGAGGAGGTCACGTCAAAAATTAGCACATATGCTACACATCTCGGGCGGTCACTTCCTGAGACTGCCATTTGGGATTGCTTCAGCACCGGAGGTGTACAAAAAAACATCGACAGAGATATTTTACCAAGATCCAGGCGTTCGCGTGTCCATCGATGACATATTGGTATGGGGTGCCACATAGGAACACAATGAGCGCCTTTGTGGAACACTGGAACTAGCAAAGCAAGCTGGCCTGACGTTAAATGCGAACAAATATAAGTTCGCGTGCACAGAGTTTGAATTTTTGGCTGACATCATCAGCCAAGACGGGATAAAGCCAAATCCCACGTTCAGAGCATCATTTTCCGAAATTACGCACCGAACAAATGAGACGGCAGTTCAGCAAATGCTGGCGGGGGCCAACTACTTTGGAAAGTATATTCCGCACCATGCTGAGAAGACCAAGTTGTAGCGAGATCTTATAAAAAAAAACGCAATACTTCAGTGAACAGAGAATCATGCCACTTAGTGGGCCGCTATTTGTAGTGTTTTCAGCAGCATGCCTGTGCTGGCAATATTAGATGCAGGGAAAAAAACAAAACTAAGCTTGGACGCATCAAAATGCTCAGGGCTTTTGCTGCGTTACGGGAATAGCTGGCGGTCGGTCGCCTACGCATCGCCTGTCACGACTGCATCTGAAAAAAAAATACTCGCAAATAAAAAAAGAAGCCATGGGAATTACATCTCGGTGCGAAAAATTTCACTACTTTATTTATCGAAGAAACATAATTATTGAAACAGGCCTCCTAGCGATTGCGGCGAAAGGATTCGGCGATATGGCGTCAAAGCTTCAGCAGTTCTTTCTACGCTTGCTGAGGTACAATTATTCACTTAAATTTTCACCAGGCAAATAGTTGCTGTTCGCCGACATGATATCAAGATCGTCGCCAAAGCAATCAGCGTACATCGCCGACTTAACGACATCTGGGGCGAATAAAGTTGTTTCTCACTTTTGCCGACTTCCCGGAGTACGTCGAGGTTAATGCAATTGGAATATGGTCATGGTTCTGGTGAGCAGCAGAATAATGCATCGACTTGTTGAAGCCACTGCAAGGGATCCTGATTTTGAGTATGCTATACGTAACGTAACAGATAGTGGTGACCTAGTTGGCAGCATGAAGCCATTCTCTGCAGACTTGTCTCACGTAGAAGGAATTGCGTTAAAGGGAATCAAGGTAATCATCCCAAAGTCTATGAGGTCAGCAATGCTTCAACGTCTACACGAGGGGCATTTCGGCTTGAATCAAATTAAAGCAAGAGCTCGCCAGTAAATGTTCTGGCCTGCACTGAAGTTCGATATTGAGAGGATGGTAAATAGTTGCGCCGCACGGTGGTAGTTCTTACCTGTGCGTGTATGATGTGCTCTCCAATTTCTCAGAAGTTGAATAACTTAGCGACACCACAGCTCGTACTGTTATTGACAAGCTGGGGACAATCTTTGCTAGTTGCGGTATTCCAGTAGAAGTTCGCGGCGACATTGGTCCCCAATTATCCTCTTATGAATTGCTGCCTTTGCATCGCAGTATGAGTTGAGCCACCTTGTTTTACGCCCTAGATTTCAACAATATAATTGACTTGCGGAAAAAGGTGACAAAATTTTAAAAAGGATAAAAAAAAACAACGCAGGAGACACAGCAGGACTTCTAGGTGGGACTGCTTTCCTGCCGTTCGACTACATTGGAGGATGGTCCGTTAACCGGGCGAGCTCCTGCAAGGCAGAAAAGAGCGCACACTAACGTATGACTTTAGCTGTGAGCCGGAGACAACTGTGTTCAAGCGCAAGCCACTAGAAGCTGCTGCTATATCTCTACCATGCCCCAAGAAGGAGACGTGGATAGGATTCGGGACAAGCAGTGGACTCGCAAAGCGTGAATAATGAGGCCGGTTGCACAGCGTTCATACCGGGTACTTACCGAAGAGGAAAAACTGCTCCGCCGCAATAGAGGACACCTAAATGCGCCGCTGGAACCTTCTGAGCTCAGCACAGCTGAAAGTGAAGAGTCCGACAATAAACGCGAGCCCGTCGATGAGCAGGTGCCCAGCCTACGACTTATTCAAGTCGAAGCGCCAACTACAGACCGCCAGTCAACGCCAAAGTAAGGCGACCTTTCAGAAACAGAATCCAGCCAAATAGGCTCCACTATGACCAGAACGTCAACCAAGTAAAGCGCCGACGTTTCAAAGTACAGACAAACAGGGAATAGGTAGAAGATACGCATGCGCAGTGCCTGCCAGCCACTTTCCACAGCGAGCGCTGCCGCAGAAGGCGACACGTACCTGTGTCGACTACCACTCTAAAAAAGCACAGCTTCCTTAAATAAACTTTCATTCTGTTCTGTCCTGTCTCGACTGTAAAAGTATTGTTACGTGTAGACTCGATCTATTTACAGTGTATTTACAACAGCCTCAAGTGGCATAGCAGCAAGCAGCAACACGGAACCAGACCCACTTCTTCGTCATCACCTTGTCCCTTCCGCGAGACAAGAGAAGGAAACACTTCGTCTTCCTCATCGCGTAACATGACCCCCCGGCTATGTAGCGTCATCCCGGCGCTAATCTGGCAAAGAAGGCATCAGTTCGTATGGTCTCAGGTGCCAAATATGGGCAATGTCAGTAGTGGGGCGAGAGGAGGAGGACGCGGGCACAAGAGGAGCAAGTTCATACGTCACGTCAGTTACTTGGCGCAGCACCCGATAAGGGCCACTATAGAGGGACAAAAGTTTCTCGGAGAGATCAAAGCGGCGTGCAGGAGACTATAAAAGAAACAAGGACCCAGGGTCATAGGTTACTTGGCGATGTCGCCTATCGTAGGCAGACTTCTGAGAAGTCTGAGAGGCGAGGAGTCGACTACGGGCTACTTGGCGCGCTTCAGTAACTTGCGCAATGGCGGGTTATTTATTGGGTCCACGTTGGCTGATGTTGGGATGGCAAATCTTGGCACGAAGTTGGAGCAGTATTTGGAAGGTGGGCAAATTAATGGGCTATGCGACGACTTTTGGCGTCTTCAAAACGGCGGCATTCTTTGATGATGGCATCAACTGTGTTGCAATCTTTGTACGCAAGCAGATTGAATGCGTCGTCGGCGATGCCCTTCACGACATGACCAACTTTGGCGGACTCCGACATGTTGGGATCTACTTTGTAGCAAAAGGCGAGGACGTCCTGGATGTAGGCCATGTATTATTCAGTATCTGTCTGGAGGTGGGTCTCGAGGGTTCGCTGTGCAGTAAGCTCTCGACCATGGGGCTTTCCAAAGAGTTCACGGAGCTTCTCTTTGCAAGTACCCAACTGGTCAGCTGGTCTTCATGAGTCTCGTACTAGGCTAGCGCAGTGCCCTCGAGGTAAAAAACAACGTTCGCTAGCATGATGGTCGGGTCCCAGAGAATATAGGTGCTCACACGTTCGTACTTGCGTATCCATTCGTCCACGTCCGTAGTGCCGGTACCAGTGAAACTGCCAGGATCGCGCGGATGGGCGAGAATGACCGTTGGCAAGGCCCCAGTTGTTGTGGGACGATATCTTGAGGCATCGTTGGGCAGGAAAGCAGGCGGCCGCGGCGGAGTTCCGTCGTGCGGAGGCTGACGCCGGAATCAACGGCCGCACCTCCACCAAGATGTTACGTGGAAACTCGATGTATTCACAGTGTATTTACAACAGCCTCAAGTTGCATAGCAGCAAGCAGCAACACGGAACCAGTCCCACTATTTGTCATCACCTTGTCTCTTCCGCGAGGCAAGAGAAGGAAACACTTCGTCTTCCTCATCGCGTAACAATATAAACGCTCTTAAGTTAACAGATAGGTCTTGCGATTCATTTACACCCTTACATAAAACAATCGAAGCATGTTCCGGTCGTTAGTGTAGTGACTTCGTAGTTCCAAAAACGAGTAAGTAGGAATCGGGGGTTGAGGAAATGGAAGCTGGGTAGGCTAAAAACCGTCCGAAAGGACTAATTAACCCCTAGCTCCAACCTGTCTAGAGTATACGCTTACATCGATAACCCAGTGTTGTAGTTCGTTGGGCGCACACTAATTCAAAAGCCAAACTTCTGTAGCAGTAATGGTAGTAGTAGTGGCAGTAGTAGTAGTAGTGGTAGTAATAGTAGCAGTAGTAGTATTAGCAGCAGCAGTAGCAAGAAAATGTTTGGGTACAATCTATAACAAAAGTCAAAATGCAGTAGTAGAGGTGGTAGTAGTACTGGTAGGGGCTATAGTAGTAGTAGTAGTAGTAGTAGTAGTAGTAGTAGTAGGAGTAGTAACAGCAGTAGCAGTAGTAGTATCTGTAGAAGGAGCAGGAGCACTAGTAGTAGTAGTAGTAAACGCAGCAGCAGTTGTAGTAGTAGTAGTAGTAGAATTAGTAGTGGTAATATAATGCCAATATTCTTCCAGGAAAGATGGCAATGGCCATTTAAAATTATTTTTCTCACCGCGCTCAAATTACTGTGCTAGTGTGCGCATCAAAAACACAGCAAAATATACAAATTCTTATTTACGAAAAACGGTTTCTTCGTGGAGTATAAAATATACATTATCGATTTCACACATATGAATTATTATGGAAGTAAAATGTGATACCTGTTTAATGATATATGATTACCGGTTATGTAGGCTCTTTAAGCAGGAAATAAAGAATGATGGTGCATTTCTAGGACATCTAGCGAACCTACAAAACAATGCCCCGAGCCATGCCCCCAGATAAAATTAGTACAACACTGTAAAAACATTGCGCATAATTTTAGATTTCCAAGAAATTAAAAGTCATTTGCCCAAAATATAAAATGAAGTAAGCAGGGAGAACAAACAACTTTAAAACTGTACATTCAAAGAACTGAGACAATATTGTATGACCGGACGATTGTCTCAAGATATCATTGCCTCTACCTCTTCACAGAGATAATATTGACACGCTGCATTATTTATCTTCCCTCTGCGCTGATCGCGAGCGTGTGCCTCCTCGAGGCGAAGAAACTGAAGTTCTGTCGAAGCGGGCCTGCTAGTTTCCTGCCGCACTGTGACTTCTGTTACTCCCGTGTCCCGCGGTGACTTCTGATCAGAGACTTCACACCGTGACATCTGGTGGAGCTGCTGGGTAACGCAACCCATGCTCCGAACACCTCCAACCAGCCGAGACTCCAGCCTCAAGGATTTCCTACCATCGAGATTACGCCTACCCATCAGAGTAGCCGACGGCTTCGAGGGCTTGATCCTGAATTCGCGCCTCTACAATTTTCTCGTACTGCGAGGCCGCCACCATCTTCTCCAGTACCACCTTCGGAGACAACACAACCACCCGTAATGACGCAGGTAGACACCACTGCCCCCTCCTCCGTGTTGCAGCAGCCGCGGGAGATACCCATCTTCCAAGCCTTTCCCGGCGACGACCCGGAAGACTGGCTAGATAAATTTGAGCGAGTGGCCCAGTACAATCGCTGGGGCGACGACCAGAAACTGCAGCATGTATTTTTTTCGCTCGACGGTGCAGCTCGTGCATGGTTTGAAAATCATGAGACTACTATCCCAACGTGGAGTTCCTTCAAGGACCAGTTCCTGCAAGCTTTCACCACCGTTTTTCGGAAAGAACGCGCCGAGCTGCTCCTACAGACGAGAGTTCAGCTCCCTAACGAGAGCGTCCTCGTTTACTCCGAGGACATGACGAGGCTATTCAGTCGCGCTGATCCAAACATGTCCGAAGAAAAAAAACTTCGCTATCTCATGATGGGAATTACGGAACAGATCTTCGTTTGATTAGTGCGATGTCCCCCCAAGACCATGGGGGAATTTGTATCCGAGGCCACTACCATTGAGAGGGCTCTAGAGATGCGATCTAAGCACTACGAGCGGCCGTTCATCCCGATGGACACTGGTAGCACTGACGTGCTCCGTGAGACCATACGGGCGATCGTACGCGAGGAGCTGCAAAAACTATTTTCGACGGCAGCACCCCCTCAAGTATCCAGCCTTTCTCAGATGGTTCGGGACGAGGTCAACCAGGCACTCAACCCACCCGAGCCACTCCCGACAATGCCACCACAGAAGGCCATGACCTACGCCGCAGTCACTCGTCGTGCCTGTCCAACTCCCAGTCAGCATCCACCTCCCAGTCAGCACCAAGCAGGCCCTGCATACACTCGTCAAGCACCTCCCGCTCCAATTTCTCAGGTGCGTCTACGCAAAAGCGACGTCTGGCGCACTCGCGATAATCGCCCGCTGTGCTTCCACTGTGGCGAAGCTGGTCACCTGTTCCGCGATTGCTATTACCGACGAATGGGTCTGCCGGGATTTAGCGCCGACGCGCGAAAGCCGCAGCGTGGTGAACGACCCCCTGCCATTGACGCGTACTTGGCTGAATCATCCGGAACGCCCTAAGACTACTCGCGGTCGCCTTCACCGCGCCAATACTCCTCGCAGACACGTGGTA
The DNA here is from genome assembly GCF_055883805.1 of Amblyomma maculatum. Classification (NCBI taxonomy): domain Eukaryota; kingdom Metazoa; phylum Arthropoda; class Arachnida; order Ixodida; family Ixodidae; genus Amblyomma; species Amblyomma maculatum. The sequence continues at coordinate 37,874 of NW_028146753.1, read as the reverse complement.
ATGCCGGCCTGACGCGGGTCCGCTCCCCTAGTCCCCATCGTGAAAACTAGACGCGGCAACCTTTGGAGGGAAGGTTGCTCATCGACGAAATTCTCAAGCTCCTCCACCGCTGCAACCGGATGGCCACTCCGTTTCACGACGACACGACGCGCCCCACAATGATCTGCTGCCTCGGCGCTCCAGTTCTCCGACGACACGAAATCAGCTAGTACCACACCGCAGCCGTGACCGGACCCCGCGACGTTCCGGCAACACCACAGCCGTAACCGCCGACCTGAACATTTCAGTGGACGGAACCGACGTGACAGCGCTTGTGGATACCGGCGCCGATTATCCTGTGATGAGTGGGCCTTTCGCCGCCACTCTGAAAAAGGTGACTACACCCTGGACAGGCCCACAAATTCGTACCGCCGGAGGCCACTTGATAACGCCGACCGGTGCCTGCACTTCTAAGGTAACTGTGCAAGAAGAAACGTACTTAGCAACCTTCGTCGTACTTGTCCAGTGTTCCCGCGACGTCATCCTTGGCATGGATTTCTTAGCAGAGAATGGAGCCGTTATCGACCTGCAGACTAAGTCAGTGACCTTATCGACTGAGAACGCAATGCGCAGTGCTTCAGAGCGACCGACAGCACTGCACATCCTTGATGATCACGTTACTATTCCGCCGCGTTCCAGCGTGATGACGTCTGTGGCTGCGAATACACTGCGAAACTTCGAAGGTGTCGTGGAGAGTAAACAGATCTTACTTTTCGAACGCAGTCTTGCTGTAGCCAGATGAGTCGTTCGCCTCGAAGACGACAAAGCAGACGTCCTACTTACAAATTTTGGCGGTGAGCACCAGCATTTAAGCACTGGGACTGTAGTGGCCCATATTTGCGGTATCACGCATGTTCGAAAAGCCTCTGGACTTGCGACGCTGTCATTGACCGAAATGGAGAGGCCTACCACCGATTTACACTTCGACATTAACCCTGCGCTTTCTCAACTGCAGCATCGCCAAGTGAACCAGCTCCTCCAGCGCTATCGGGCGACCTTCTCCAACTCTTCACGTGTTGGCAGAACCGATCTCGCCAAGCATCGCATTATTACGGATGATACCGTGCCACCTCTCAGACAGTCACCTTACCGAGTGTCTCCGACTGAACGCGCCGCTATCACCCGCCAAGTGAAAGAGATGCTTCGCGACGATGTCATCCAGCCCTCGCGGAGTCCATGGGCTGCACCTGTCGCTCTTGTGAAGAAAAAGGATGGTACGCTGAGGTTTTGTGTGGATTACCGCCGGCTAAACAAAGTTACAAAGAAAGACGTCTATCCCCTGCCACGCATCGACGATACTCTGGATCGTCTCTGCTCCGCGAAATATTTCTCTTCAATGGACTTGAAATCCGGATACTGGCAAATAGAGGTAGATGAGAGGGACCGCGAGAAAACGGCGTTTATTACTCCGGATGGGCTCTACGAGTTCAAGGCTATGCCCTTTGGTCTCTGCTCTGCTTCGGCTACTTTCCAACGGCTTATGGGCACCGTACTTGCAGATCTCAAGTGGCAGACATGTCTCGTTTACCTTGGCGACGTTGTGGTCTTCGCTCCAACGTTCGAGGAGCACCTTCGGCGCCTTGAAACTGTTTTGCAAGCCATAACATCCTCTGGCCTTACGTTAAAGAACGAGAAATGTCATTTTGCTTATACGGAGCTCAAGTTCTTGGGGCACGTCGTAAGCCACGCCGGTGTTCTGCCGGATACAGAGAAAACGACAGCTATTGCCAACTTCCCTCCGCCCAAAGACCAGAAAGCTGTTCGACGATTTCTTGGCTTATGTGCCTACTACCGGCGCTACATCAAAGATTTCGCTCGACTCGCCGAGCCCCTAACACGTCTGACAAAGACAGACACGCCTTTCACTTGGGACGCACCACAGGAACAAGCATTCAAAGAGCTTCAACGCTGCCTACAAACACCTCCCATATTGGCTCACTTCGACGAAAACGCCGACACGGAGCTTCACACCGATGCAAGTAACATAGGCCTGGGCGCCGTTCTAGTTCAAATCCAGGGCGGCCAAGAACGTGTAATCGCTTACGCCAGTCGCTGTCTATCTAAAGCGGAATCGAACTATTCCGCAACAGAGAAAGAATTGTGCCATTGCCAAAGAAAGCCATTGTGTGGGCGACGTCGACGTTCCGGCCATACCTTTATGGGAAACCATTCAAGTTAGTAACTGACCACCATGCCCTATGCTGGCTTGCAACCCTAAAGGACCCTTCAACCCGTCTTGTAAGATGCAGTCTACGATTACAGGCATTCGACTTAATTGTCACGTACAAATCTGGCCGTCAGCATTCGGACGCAGACTGTCTCTCACGGGCCCCTGTAGATCCCCCCGCAGATGAAATTCCTGATGAGGCCATACTGCTAAATGCCATCAGCACAGAGTGCCTCGCTGAAAGACAATCTGCAGATCCCGAACTTCGTGATATCATGGTCTATCTAAGCGGTGCATGTACAACCGCTCCGAGAGCTTTCAAGCGTGCTCTGTCATCGTTATGTGTGCGCAATGGTGTTCTCATGAAGAAAAACTTTTCCGCCAGCCAAACGCCGTACCTGATTGTTGTACCTATGTGTCTACGTGATGAAATCTTACAAGCTTGCCACGATGAACCAACCTCTGGACATTTGGGTGTCACCCGCACGCTTACAAGGCTCAAGGAAAAGTACTACTGGCGTCGACTTCAATCAGACGTTTCACACTATGTGATAACGTGTCGCAACTGCCAGCGTCGTAAGGTGCCGCCGACTAAGCCACCGGACTCTTGAAGCCAATAGACCCACCGTTGAGGCCTTTCCAGCAGATTGGCATGAACATGCTGGGACCATTTCCCCTTTCACACTCTGGTAACCGGTGGGTCATTATTGCCACGGATTACCTTACACGATACGCGGAAACCTCCGCTCTACCCAACGGTACTGCCTTAGAGGTTGCAAAGTTTTTCATCAATTGCGTTGTCCTGCGCCATGGCGCACCGGAGATTTTGATTACTGACAGAGGAGCCGCATTTACAGCCGAATTGCTGCAGCAGATTTTAATTCACAGTCATACTAAACACAGGAAGGCAACACCTTACCATCCTCAAACGAACGGCTTGGACGAACGCTTGAACAAAACACTCGCTGACATGGTCTCAATGTACGTCGACGTAAAGCACAAAACGTGGGATGAAGTGCTCCCAACGTTACATTTGCATACAATACAGCGGTCCACGAAACAACGAACATGACACCTTTCCATCTGGTCCATGGCCGCGAAGTGACCACAATGCTTGATGCCATGTTACCACATCTAGACGACGGCAACCAACAACCAGATGTTCACACCTTTCTGCACCTCGCCGAAGAGGCCCGTCAGCTGGCCAGGCTGCGAATTCAGAATCAGCAACGCCGCGATGCCCAACGATACAACTTCCGACACCGTGACGCCCGGTACACAGCTGGAGACCGTGTCTGGCTTTGGTTTCCTGTACGTCGACGAGGCCTCAGCGAGAAACAGCTGTGTCGTTACTTTGACCCGTACAAAGTGGTAGGCCAAGTTGGGGACCTAAACTATGAGGTTGTTCCTGATGGATTTAAAAAGTCCCGACGCTCCACGCTCCCGGACGTCGTCCACGTGGTCTGCCTGAAACCGTATTACGACCGATAGTGTTGACTCTTTCTGTGCGTGAGCAACTGCCCTTCGTGCAATGGTTTTTTTTTTATCTCAAAACACATTCCCAGCATCGGGACGATGCTTCTTGTACCCGGGAGGGCAATGACACGCTGCATTCTTTATCTTTCCTCTGTGCTGATCGCGAGCGTCTGCCTCCTCGAGGCGAAGAAACCGACGTTCGTCTCCTCGAGGCGAAGAAACTGAAGTTCTTCTGTCGAAGCGGGCCTGCTAGTTTCCTGCCGCACTGTGACTTCTGTTACTCCTGTGTCCCGCGGTGACTTCTGATCAGAGACTTCACACCGTGACAATATCTTTGATTGCTTTTTGTTTCTGTCTTTATGCTATTGTTTGTAAAATGTGTTCTATTTTTAATAAAACGCAATTCTTTAACCTATATTTATTGGTTGACCTTTTAAATAACAATTTTATTACGGATAATGCCACTGCTATGCTGCCAAGTGTAGGGAGACCTGCGGATCTGTCAAGCTGTCATCTATGACAACCTCTACTGCAGCGCCCCCTCCCCCCCCCCGGTATGATATTTGTTCGTGACGTAAATAAAGGCATTAATATTAATATCTTGTAGTGATAGCAGCAGTAGTTGTTTTAGAAGTAGTAGCGGCAGTAGTAATTGTTATTGTAGTAGTAGAAGCAGTAGTATTAGGGGTTCTTTTGTGGTTCTGATCATTTTTTTCTAGTGAATGATGTAAAGCGGTGTAAATAAAGTGCTATTGCAGTTGTGTCAGTAGCTCTAGAGTAGTGTCGAGAAGTAGTGGTAGTTGCAGTGGTGCAGTCATTAAGGCGCTCGCCTTCAGTACACAAGGATATGTGATCGAATCCAGGCTGCGGTGGCAGCATTTCGATGACGGCGAAAAGTAAGGCGTCGGTGTACTGCGCGATGTCAATGCATATAAAAAGCCGCAGGCGGTCGAAAAAATCCGGAGTCCTCCACTGCGGAGTCTCTCATAGCCTGAGTCGCTTTGGGACATTACTATACATAAACCAAACCAATAGTAGTAGCATTATTAGTTGTTGTAGTAGTAGTCTTCATCGTCGGCACCGCGTTTCAGAAATAAGGGTAGAAGAGAGGTGTGTAATATATTCGTATGATAGTAATTTGCTGTTCTGGTCATTGATTATTGCGAGGTGTACGATGGGCAATGACGCTGTATTGAAAGCAATGCAATTATTTGTATAAATAAAAACAGGGCTAAACAAAGATTTAATGAAAAGGAAAAAAAAGCTCAAAGCTGTTAAAATGCCCATAACGAAGGACAAATGCTTTATAATTGCCAGTTAATAAGTTGGGATGTATATTTCAACATAATATTATATAAATGTTTAAAAGGTATCCTTCTTCAAAGTAGTCAAACTATAGTGGAAAGAAACGTTTTGCTTATGCTACGTATTGGGGTAAAAAAATTTAAATAAAAGGATACAATTTAAACACAATCAAACTCCGTGCGTGTGAAACGTTACCCTGTCAAAGCCCTGACGGCTGTGCTTCTGTGTGCCCTTAATTTTATTTCTATAACCAGCCATACTCTTTTCTCGTAGCTGGTGTCGCCGACTCAGCATTGTGAATTCAAGAAGGAATTTGAAACTTCTGGCGTTTTATTTTATACGCACCCTAAATTATTAATTATTATTATTATTCAGAATTTTTGATTGAAGACAGCTGCTATAGATTTCAAATTTCCATGACTTTATTCTGTTTCGAATCATTCCACAGCTTGCATCCTTTAACGCAGTTATAACAGCATTGTCATTCATGACGCCTTGGTTGCTAAAATTATGGGATTTGAAGTGTCCACTTGCGGAGAATTAAAATGTTGTTTAAATAACCAGAAACGTGTAGAGCGTCCTGTGGTAAATATAAACGGTTGGTTTAGTATTGCTGTTCTTCAACATCAAGGCTTCCACATCACTATTGCTTTGGTTACTATAACTTACCCGGCTACTTACATTTGTGTTTAGTGCCACTTTATCTTGAACTTTTGTGCAAGCGTTTCTCAAATTCTTCACAGTAGAGTTTATCGTGGGTATATGCGTTGTAAACATCCGTACCGCACATACTCAGTAGTAGGAAGTTGCAATGCTTCGGAGGGTTGTGAATCATAGACTGTTTCACCCATAACATGCAGTCTCTTTCTCCTAGAGAAAGAGGGCGATAAAGCAAATATACAGACAAAGCATCCATGCGTTCGTTTCTCCTAGAGAGTTCATGCCCATAATTTTTTGTAATATAAACTTTCATTGCATCGCTTCCTTTTAGTTCCAAGCAACTAAATGGGCCGTTAAGTGTCGGCCCAATTATAGCCGGAGATATATTTTACATTAGTATCTTAGTTCCTTCGTGAACAGTTTGGTAGTCGTGTAATCGGAGAAGCTTCTTACTGCACAAACCGATTCTCTTACATGTCGCGTCGCCTGCTGAAATTTCGCAAGAGTAGCGTCAAGGGCAGTTTTCCTATGTGGAAGACGAAACAGCCTCCATGCGACTAACCGCGGTTACCGAAAATGAAGCGTTTATACTTCACTGCTTTTAATCAAAGAAAAGGTGGTGTCTGTCGACGGAAGGAGCACGTCGGAACCAGAGCACCAAAATCACGCAAGGCTACTCGGCCACTCAAACGAAGTGCATGCCGAAAACGTATTCGTGTATCAAAAGCAGTAAAAGAAAAAGCTGAGCCTCGAGAGCTGCCTGACCGCGATTTTTTTACATTTTTCGAGTACCATCCGGCTGTGTAGCAGCATAATCCTGTGCGGTGCGCTACATTGATGCAAGAAGACCTCAATACATTGAAGCATGCATCGTGCCGTATTAACTGCATTGTTTCGCAGTGTGTTGTCAAACGTTGGAATAGCTTGAATATCATTGTGAATATAGGCAATTAGTATATATCCCTAACAGCCCCAGATATAGATGGCCTTTCTCAACTCTTCTTACCTGGAGCGCGGCGGACTACGGCGCTAGTGGTGCTCTATTATAGTGCCTTGACCATCGATATCCTTAGATATTTTGGCCTCAAAGACACAGCGGACGTTGTTTTGGTTTTGTTCGGTATTGCCTTGTATTAGTGTACTTGCTCTAGAGGTCCAGGTCTGGCAGTAAAATAAATGTATGAATAATTTCAGCAGCGGGTCTAGGGTACAAAGACACCCGGTAAACCGACGCCGCCATGGCGACAGCTGCGATGCGGCAGTGGCCAGAACTCCAACGAACACATCGGTGGTGGTCAGCAATCCTCTAGAAGCAGGCACTCATGAAATTGCTTTATACTAAGGTTTGTTATTATTACACCCACCAACCAATATTAGCACCTATTTCTGTGACTGGTGAAACGGATCCACATTATCGTTGGTGCGATGGCCCTTAACAAATCTTGGTCGATTGGCCGTTGGTAGCAACGCTGATATTGATGATGCTCGCGTTCACGTCGAAGGTGCATTTCCGACAAGAAACCGATAGTGCTTCAGTAGAGTATGTGCGCTGTTTTCATGCATACGTTTAGTAGAGTGAGGATGGTTTGTAAAGAGGTGCGAACACCAGTCGATCATCTCATCAGCACCTACTTAGAGTCGACACAACGAACCACGTATGCTGGTGTAAGTGTGCGATGTCACAAAATATTGAAGCATGACGAGGAGTGTTGGTTGGAGGGGCTTCATGGTGTAAACCTGATACACTTACTCCGGAAGAAAGAGTGCGTGTAGGGAACTCAAACTTGTTTTATAATGTCTTAGAGGCCGTAGCGCCTTCAGCTGAGCCCATTCATTTAGGGAACATTTTGATGATTTTGTTGAAGATATGGAGCGGAGAAATGATTTCACAGTGTCGCTTTCTGTTTTTAGTGGACGTCTGAGATTATCTCAAGTAAATGTGTTGTCGGTTTGAATCGCTTGCGCGAAACTAGCATCCAGGTTTACTAGCAGGCAGAAGCTAAATTGGGAGCGACATGTATCGCGGCGCATATATCATAGAATGAGCTTTGAATTGTTCGCATAATACTGCATTATCATACAGCACTAAGCCAGCCTTAGCAAATGTTCGATTTCTTGGATTAACCCGAAACGGTCAATTAGTGCTTTTGTATACACAGAGCGTAATTAGTCTAAAGTGTCAACTTACCTTTTTTGTTCTGTTAAATAAAAGTTCGACAGTTCAGTTCAGTTGTTCTGTCCTGTCCGACTCTTCGTGACCCTATGGACCATGTCACGCCACGCTTTCCGGTCTCTCACTATCTTCCTAATATCACATAACTTCATCTGCAGCGCCTCAAGGATGCCATCTAACCATCGCGTTCGCTGCCCACCCCTTCTCCGGTGACCCTCAACCTTTCCCAGCATCAAATCTTTCTCCAGCGACTCCTCTCTTCTCATCAGATGACCAAAGTAGCTGAGCTTTAACTTTAGAATTTGACACTCCAATGAGCAGTCAGGGTTTATGGTCGACAATATCGACTGATTTGATCTTCTGGCCGTCCAAGGAACTCTCAAGATTCTCCGCCAGCACCACAATTCAAACGCGTCAATTCTTCGTCGGTCAGCCTTCTTCACAGTCCAACTCTCGCATCCATACATCACAACTGGAAATATTATAGCACGAGTTATACGGGTCTTGGTTCGCAGATTAATGTCTCTGCTCTTTACTAGGCAGTCAAGGCTAGCCATGGCTCTCTTTCCCAGATGTCGGTGTATCCTAATTTCATGGCTGCAGCCTCCTTCCGGGGTTATCCTGGAGCCCAAGAAGAGAAAATCTGTCACAGCTTCCACTTCTTCTCCCTTGATGCTCCTGGACTTGATGGGGCAAGACGCCATGATCTTTGTCTTTTTAATATTCAGTTTATGCCCAAACGTCTCACTCTCTTCTTGTACGTGCATCAGAAGTCTCTTGAGTTCCACTTCACTTTCTGCCATTAAAGTGGTATCATCCGCGTATCTAAGGTTGTTGATACGTTTCCCAGCAATCTTCCCTCCAGCTGAAGACTCATCCAGCCCGGCCTTCCTCATGATGCACTCAGCATATAGGTTAAATAGGCAGGAGACAGTATGCAGCCTTGTCTCACTCCTTTCTCAATCGAAAACCAATCAGTAAGACCATGCCCACTTGTGACTGTGGCCTCTTGCCCTTCATACAGGTTCCTGAGTAGATATATGAGGTGGAACTCCCATCTCTTGGAGAGCTTGCCACAATCTGCTGTGATCTACGCAGTCAAACGCTTTCGCATAATCAATAAAGCAGAAGTAGATGGGTTTCTGGAACTCTTGGTTTTTCCATGATCCTGCGAAGGTTGGCAATTTGGTCTCTAGTTCCTCTGCCCTTGCGAAACCCAACTTGCACGTCCGGAAGCTCCCGATTCACATACTGCTGCAGCCTTCCTTGGAGGATTTTCAACATCACCTTGCTAGCATGCGAAATAAGCGCGATCGTGCGGTAGTTGGAACAATCTTTGGCACTGCCTTTCTTTGGAATAGGGATGTAAACTGACCTCCTCCAATCCTGTGGCCACTGCAGGGTTGTCCAAATCTTCTGACATAATGTATGCAGAATGTTAACAGCGTCATGGTTGAGGTTTTGAAGCAACTCAGCTGGAATGCTATCAATTCCGCTAGCTTTGTTCTTAGCAAGGCTGGCTAAGGCCCATTCAACTTCACTCTTCAGGATGCCTGGCTCGAGATCAGTGACCACAACCGTCTTATGTTGGGTTTGCACATTCGGGTCCTTCTTGTACAGTTCTTCTGTGTATTCCTGCCACTCCTCTTTATCTCTGAGGCTTCCGTGAGGTTCCAGCCTCGTTTGTCCTTTATCACGCCCAGTAGCGCAAAAGCTTCGTTTATTATCTTTGATTGTCTTATATAGAGCTCTTGTGTTCTTTAATTGGCTGTTGTCCTCAACTGCTTGGCACCCTATGTTCAGGAAGGCATTCTTATCTCTTCTTGCGATTTGATGAAAATCTGCTTTGAGAGCCTTGTATCTTTCTTTTTCCCCCATAACTTTTGCCATCCTCCTTTCCTCAGCTATTTCCAAAGCCTCTTCAGATAACCAGTTTGCTTTCCTGCATTTCTTTTGCTCTGGAACTACCTTTGTAGCAACTTGTATTATATCACGCACATCAGTCCACATCTCTTCAGGCTCTCTGTCTTCTAGATCTAATTCTTGAAATCGATTCCTCACTTCCACAGCATATTCTGATGGAATTTGATCCAAATCATACCTGAAAGGCCTTCTAGTTTTCTGCGTTTCCCTCAATAGAAGCTTAAATTTGGCAACAAAAAGCTGATGATCGGTGCCACAATCTGCCCCAGGCCTTGGTTTTACTGCTTGTAGGGCGCTTCTCCATCTCTGCCGGCAAAGAATATAATCAATCTGATTCCTGTACAGACCGTCCGGTGAAGTCCATATGTACAGGCGCCTCTTGTGCTGTTGAAAATGAGTATTCGCTATGATCAGGTTATTTTCCTAACAAAACTCTACTAGCCTCTGCCCAGCTTCATTTGCCTCAACGAGACCGAACTTGGCTGTAATTCCCGATATTTCTTCACTACCCACCTTAGCATTCCAGTCTCCAATGAGAAAAAGGACGTCTGATGAGGGAGTGCGGTCTAAAAGGCATTGAGGGTCAGCATAAAATCTCTCAACATCAGCTTCTTCATCAGTAGTGGTTGGTGCATCGACTTGGATAACTGTTATGTTGAAAGGCTGACCTTGGATCTGAAGTGAAATAATTCGGTCGTTTTTGGGTTGTACCCTAGCACTGCTTCGCCCTGTCTTCTGTTTACTATGAGAGCGACCCCATTCCTTCTCCTGGATTCGTGCCCACAATAAAAGACATAATGATCGCCGGAATTAAATTCTCCCATTCCGGGCCACTTCAGCTCGCTGATACCCAAGATATCAATGTTCAATCTGTCGATTTCTCGCTTGACGACATAAAGTTTACCTTGCGACATAGATCTTACATTCCATGTTGCTATGTGATATATCTCCTTGCAACATCGGATTTTCCGGTCGCTTCCCAACACATCCACAACTGAGCGTCCTTTTTTATTTAGCCCAGCCGCTTCATTCGTCCTGGAGCTACTAGGAATCGCCCTTTGTTCATCCCCAGTAACATGTGGGACGCCTTCCAACCTGGGGGATTCATCTTCCGGCGCCATATCATTAATGCTATTGTGATTGGTCATAGGGTCTTCTTGGCAGGAAATACTGGAGTGGGTTGCCATTACCTTCTCTAGGGAATCACATTTTGTCAGAACTCTCTGCCTTGACCTGTCTATCTTGGGTGGCCCTACACAGCAGAGCTCACGACTTTTTTGAGTTTCGTAAGCCCCTCCGCCACGACATGGCAGTGATCTATGAAGGGAGAAAAGTTCGACACTAAAAGCCCAAGTTGAACTTTTCATACGGCTATATTATGGTAATGAAAAAAACTGCTACCTGCTCCGCCATTTCCATATTCTCCAGTTATAGCACAGTCGCCGTCAGCAAATAATATGGGGTATTCCCAGGACTGGGCTTCCAGCTTCCCTGTAAGCAGTTAAATAATATAATTGACATGCCCAACTGGGACAACATCAACAAAGCATAACAAGCATATCCTGAAAAACATTACGCATAGTTTTAGCGCATGATTTCGTTTAATTACAGCAATATTCAGCACCTAACAAGATAACACAGTCGTTTCCATTTTACGACGATAACATTTGTTGCCTTGGGGGATAAGCGTTTCGTACTATAGCGGTATTTTATGGATTAATTACTGTATAGTGTATGGTTAGCTATTACAAGGGAGCCTATTAATAAAACCAAATATCTTTTTTTCCCAAAAAGTGAGTTCAAGTCACAAGATTACTTGCCAAATCTCCCAAAATTATACAAAACATTGGGGCAAGTAAATGCTAAAACAAATATTTTAGGTCGTTTTTTTAATATATTTTGTAATCTGCCAACATATAGTAATCAGGCATGCTCACATGATAGTTACAAAATTGATAAAGTGAACTTGAGAGCAGAAAAAATTTACCTTCCTTTCAGAAACGTGACATCTCTAAAATAATAACGTGACCGCTATGTTGGTTGCTACTATAAGATGTCTTCAGTTGCACGACAACTTTGGCCACTGAGTGATGTGAAGGAACACACCTTGCTTGTTGCTCTCCGCACGAACAACAGGTTGCCGCCCCAATGTCTTATTCAGAGTCAGCTTCACTTCAATTGTACTGAAATTATGTACACATTAAAAGTTTGAATCTTGTGACAAATATTCGTGTAAAATAAACGGAAACACTAAACGATACACTTGTATCTATGCTTTATGGTGGCAGTGCTTTTTTCTCACACTATAAGGATATTTTCTTTTAGTTTCTATTACGGTGGCGCGGAAAGATATTAGGCAAATTCGACAATATTTATTTTCCTAATTCACCCCTTTGGAGCATTTGAAATATTCTCTATGTAGCCTTCTTGAGCTCGACTATTCCAATGCAACCACCTTTTAGCTTCGAAATTTCTTTTATCAGCTAGAACATAACGTAATTTTTATTACAACTACTGCCAATCCCATCCGCGATTACTGCATTAAGGACACGTATAATATCGTATACTTCATGAAACACGTTACAGGTATATGATTTGACAAGAAGTTAGCGTTAACGGTAAATTGTAGCCATTTGCAAAACACGATAATTATGTCTAATTGAAGATTCCTTGTGGCTTGCTGCTGAAGCATCCGGCTGCCTACTCGTATCTCTACTTAATATTAAATTTTGCATTATCAATATCTCTGCCACCTCAGAGCTGTGTAGAATGTTCCATTATTTCGACGCCTTCACTTGTCTTCAGATTGCACCAAGAAGATATGTAAATTTTCGAGGTGACAACACCGCGCAGTATCTCTATTTCTATAATCCTGTAACAACGTTAGCTACAAAAAAGATTCAGTTTTCGCACTAAGAAAAAGAAAAATGAGACATTTTTGCTACAATTGAACATTTAAGTCGTATTCAATGAGCGCACTTAAATAATACACGAGAAAACAATTGATTAAGTAGAAATATTCTATAATATGTAAGGCAAATTGTAACCGTTTTGTTAGACTTACTATTTGGCGAATGTCGTCGGTACGCCACTGGAAAAAAGAGACCACCAGGATTATGCAGATAAAAAACATTTCTTCTAGTCCCGAGCTAAATGCAAAGGCTGTGGAGGCTCATAATATCGTTCTTCATGTGAGGTGAAATATTTTGCTTTTGTAAATGGCAATTCAAATAGTTTCTCCGAAGACTTAACCAGGCGAAAATTTCGGAGCCTAATCCACAGGCTCTATTTTCGCGTACTTGTTGTTGAACGGAAAGGAAGTACTGTAACCTACATGACCATAGAGTAATATTTATCTTATGTTTTTTTTTTGTGTTTTTAAAGAAGAGCAGAGTGAATCATTTCGTTTTAAAAGAAAAGTCGTATCCTGCAGATTCGAAGTCTAGAGGTGCGTGCCATAAAAACATAATACAAATTCTTGCTGCTCTAATTAACTTGCATAATATGATAAAACAAAAGTTCACTGATGTATTTAAATATTTGTCTACAGTGTGTACTGACTAAGACAGACTGGTCGACTTTCCAGCAAAGCATTTTGCGAGTATAATATCTGATCGCTTTTATCCCCTCCAAGAGCTACATGCCCGGGAAGTGTATTTAAAAAATCAATCCACGCTTTTAGTGGCACGTCCGTAAATGGGAACCAGCATGCAAAGAATACAATAGCTGAAGGTAAACAAGCCATAATATTGCAACGTTTTCTAAACATAACAACTTATTACATCGCATTTTACATATTGATCCATGGGGTGGATCTGGGCTCATTTAGTGAACCAGAGTCGGCTAAAAACTTTAATTTACACAAGAAGTACTTTGCTTTGGGCTAGTTGGTTCATGGTTGAAGTGGATTATGAAGACGGCGCGAAAGCGACGAGGACAAGGAAGGAACACCAAAATTGGCACCTGTCCTGTTATTTTGGTGTTCCTTCCTTGTCCTCATCGCTTTCACGCCGTCTTCATAATCCACTTTAATTTACAAACGAGCCTGCGCATATCAGAAGACGCCACATCAATTATTTCAGCCTCGCACGCCATGACTGTCGCAAATAGGTGTTTTCGGCATAAGTTTTTTCCACTTCGCCTTCCTTAGATGCTCGCCTTGGGTCCTATTTTCGTAAAGCCCAACACAACACAGTCCCTGGAAAGAAGGCCTGATAGCGGTTCACGGATGCACACTACTCGTTAACGTGGTAACGATACTCATTTGCTTCCGATACCTTCTTGACGTGTGAAAAAGTTTATTCCTAGTTTAATATTGTTTTACTCTAAGATTGAGGTCGGTGTTGAGCGCGAACGAGAGAAAACAACAATATTCTCATGAGGTTAGCCTTGACGTTAGCCCTGGTGGATTTAAATGCAAAAGATTGATTCACTGGCGATAAAGAACCTCAGATGAGTGGATATAAAATAAGAATGGCGATCGGAATTTGGTATAATAAAGGTGGTACAGCAGTAAATATAATTTTTGTCGCTGTAAAAAAGCCAATAAGGCCTTATGATGAATCAGTGAGTAGCGGCAATGAATAGCAAAAAATGATGAGTATATATATATATATATATATATATATATATATATATATATATATATATATATATATATATATATATATATATATATATATATCGTGTTTAGTCGAATACAGGTTAACTATATCTGTCAGAAATATAACCCATGTTAGCTATCTACCTATATTCATGAACTAAACGAAGTGTTGTTAGCTAATGGAGTTCTGTTGTCTCACTATCTGCTCCAGCAGCGCCGGTTACATTCCTACTGATCTTATAGATATGTATTGGCGGACGGACGGACGATTGGATGGACAGATGAATGGATGGTTGAAAAGATGGTTGGGTGGGTGTATGGATGGTTGAAATGATGGCGGGTGGGTGGATGGAGGGACGGACGGACGGACGGACGGTATACGGTTGGATGGATGAATGGATGGGCAAGCGGGCTGATGGACGGCAGGCAGGCAGTCAAGGAGGCAGGTTTATTGAGTGTGCCTCTACAAGCAAGCGGCTGAAATGAGCGCACACTATATTATAGTCTTGGCGAGATTGGGAGCGCTGACCAAGCACTGGTGTACATCCGTACCACTGTAACAACGCAAGAAGCAAACGACGTGCGCTTGTAGACGACTGGTCAAGAGCATACCCGATTAACTGTTATGCTGTGCTGCCCTGCACAAGGTTGGAATTTTCCGCCGTACATCGTGTGTCACCGAAAGACAATTGCAAAGAATTAACCATTTTCGAATAAAGTGATTATACGGGATAATGAAAAGGGTTTAATGAACGACCAGATGGATACAAAATGGTTCGAATGATCTGAAAGTTCACCAGTTTGCAAAAATAAACCGGATGTTTCATTTTAGGTCCATACCATAAAAAGAGGGTGACTGACTAGAATAAATTTAGTGCAAGGGCTATGCTAGTGTTCTGACACCAGGTAAGACGCAGAAGCCTTCATTTAGTTCGTTATTTAACTGAACATGGTAACTACATTTTCAATTTTTATTTTTGGACATGCTATATATGAAGCATCTTAGCTTCTATTCCAAATGGTACCGCCACCCAATACGTTTTTCTTGAAGGAATATCTGCAAGCGTTACAAGACCCAAATATGTGACTCTAGTAGCTGATTTCTCCCATTAACACAACGAAAGTGGCGAATTCAGCGTAGATTGCGCACCCAGATATGTGGCACAACAAACACAATCACGTGAATAAAAAACAACACAGGCGCACCCAACACGCTTTTTGGGGCCGCTCTGAAAGCGGAAACACTGTGGGCATTACATACAGAAGTGGTGTCTCTCAGCGAGGCTGCTTTCAAAATGAAATCGAGAGCGTACCTGCCCCATCTGGCTCTGGTGACACCAGCACAGTGGCGAGATGGCTGGGTGCAGCGACCTATGTTAAAGGTGCTGTGCTACAGTCTGTGCAAGAGGCTATCAAGTTGACGTCTCAGATTTCGGTTTCACGGAAGGTGTGCCAAGCACAATTCACTTTTACCCCCGATGTAAACAATTGGAAAAACCGACCCTCTTGGACATGCCTCCTGCGTTTCAAATGCTCTCGACAGAGTTCTCAATGCTGACGTGCTTTACAATGTGTGCTGCTAGGGCTGGTGTTAACGAAGAGAAAATGGTCAATGCGCCGCGGCACTGGTTAAAAAATTTTAGGAGTTTTCGTGATCTATTATGAACATCTGATCCGTTATATGCCTATCCTGCAGCACAAACATGATTTTCCTCTGAGCAGCCACTTGTCAAACTATGTTCACCCGTGCCTCTAATTTGTTTTGTTTGTTTTACCTTGGCCTAGATAGATCTAACACGTTTTTTTTTGTTTCCTCTTTATTCACTATTCACACTACTCCCAAATGCTTGTGTGCCTCGTTACAGTTATAAAACAATTCCTTCTTGAAGCCAGAAAGTTAAATTTTATGGTCGAGTGGTCTACGTTATTTAATGAAATTGACCTCTTTCTGTAATAGTGGGCGTTTCAAAACTGTTTTAAACCTAATTGTCACAGTATTTGCCTTTTTTCGCTATTAGTTATGGTTAAATGGTATAATACAGTGCCTTAAACGTTTTACGTCGGCGCTTCAGGTTCAAATTTATTAAGCAGTTTCTACCTTGGTACTAGGAGAGTGATTTAAATAAATAGCGGATGAAAAGTGTGAATGACAGAGGACTGAAACAGGGAAAAAGGCTGAACGTTCAAGAATTCTGGTAAACACTTACCACGCGTCACGTGTGTGTTGCCTCTAACAGCGGAGGTGATCATGATTTCTTTTTTTCGAAACGTTTGCCACAAGGCATAAGTTGAGAAAGGGGGAATGGGATGCAGGAGATAGAAATTTAAAAGAAGGAGTGAAGTCCAGTTGCGCTTATGTATTCGAGAAGGTTGTCAGTGTAGCGATTGTCCATTGTCCATTTCTCATAATCACTATCGCGATTCCACCGCAAGCCCACGTTCATGATTATCCGTTGCCTAATGTGAGTCGTTGATGGACACGTCCACAACAAGTGGCGCACATCGCAGACGTCAGGTGGAGTGTCACAGTGAGGGCACCTGTCAGTCACTGGTAGATCTTTTTCTCGCCATCGATGTCGTACAGATGGGGTCAGAGCCGCCCCTGCCCGGATCCGGCTCACTGTTACCTCCTCCTGCCGAGTAAAACTACGGGGGAGAGGGTGCGAACACGGAATAATGAGAGCGCGTGTTCGCTGGCGCAGAACTTGCGAATCGGAAACGTGGGACAGGAGCGGATCTGGGGGAAGAGGGGAAGGCGGTGGATCGCCTGATGTGTTTATGTGCGTCATAGCATCCGCTTGAATATTATGTGGATCGCGAGCATGGCCGCGAATCCAGTGTATGCGCACAGGACATGGGTACTTTGAACAGAGCAAATGTATGGACTGTGTTATTTGGAATGTGCGTCGAACTGCCTTAAGCTGTTTAAGGGCAGTGAGAGAGTCTGTGTAAAGATGAATTGCAATGAATGTAGGAACTGGTGGAAGGGAATGTATGGCATTGTAAATGGCTTGAAGTTCCACTGCCAGAGGGGTGCACGTATCCGCGGTATATGTCACGTGAATGTTTAGATGCGGATGAGAGGGACTATACACAGAAGTAACTCCTCGCTCTGCAGTATGTGATGCATCGGTATAAAATATGCACCCTTCAAGCTGATGTGCGGATGATACCGACGGGGAAGCAGTGGGGCGATTGTCCGTGAGCTGGCAGTACGACCATGGAGGTAGTGTCTTTAAATGATGTAGTTGTAAAGACTGTTTGCGAGCTCTGTCTGCCATCCGCTGATCAACGAGTTCAGTGAGCCTATTTAGCTGGGCATACTCCTGAAGTACTGGTATGGGTGTTAGGCGGGGAAGATATGTTATTGCACGCATAGCCTCACGATTGATGGCCTCAAGGGAGTCCCACTATCTGCGGGTGAGACGTTGAAACTGTGCCTGGTAAATTATACGCGGGAGGAGGACAGAGCGAACAAGCTGGCGGGCCATGTGAGCACGCGCGCCGCCAAAGTGCATAGCTATGCGACGAATGAGACCTAGAGTAGCGTGAGAGGTCTTACGGACGGCTGTCAGCCACGGTATGCCAGTCCCAGAGGCATGAAGAAAAAGACCAAGAATGTGAACGGTTTGTACCTGAGGAATTGGGGTATTATCTATCATAAAATTTATAGTGGGAGCTTTCCGTAAGCCAGCTTTATTTCCAACGCGAATGAAACAGGATTTTGTATGCGAAAGAGTTAGGCCCAAAGGAGGGAGGCGAAATGTCAATACATCCAGCGCATGCTGGAGGGCCGCCTGATGGACAGACGTATCTGGGTGACAGCACCATAAGGTTATATCATCGGCATACGCAAGCACGCGTATAGAAGGGATGGCCTCTAGGGCTCGAACAATGTTCTCGCCCCTACATCATTTAATGTGATCGCAATTGATCAGTCTTCTCTGTCATTTAGGCGCAATGAATGGCATAAATCGCTGGCCTTTCTATGGTAACGTATATGATTGTGGTCTAATATTTCCTCTCGGTTATGTTTTTGCATTTCTTGTTTACATCACCGTCCTCAGTTTCATGGAAGTGTTCCTTTCAAATTTCCTTCTTTTCTTGGCGGTTACGTGCCACTTTAGAATCATAACATCCTCTTTTTGTGTTGTACTTCACTCACCTTTGGCTTTGTCATGCCTAGCGCAAAGTAAACATATTGTACAAACATCTTCTGATCTCGAAATATTTACTTTGCGCCATGATACTTAGACCCTACCAACCATAAATATAGTACTTGCTTAAGCTTCTGCTGTAAGAGAGCCTGATTCTATTGACATGTAGAATCCCGACTCCTGTATTTTCGTTTACGTTTTGCACTATTTCTAATACAATATATAGTTCATTTAAAACAAGCGAATTTTGAAGCCCAAGAAGAAAACGTACAGCCTTTACCAAATTTTTAGAGAGCCGAGGATTTGCTTTTAAGCCGCATATTATGACTTCTTTAGCAACGGTGAAGTACTAGCCACTGGAGATGGTAGGGCAAAAAATCTTGCTTTTAGCTTGTTTGGAAACCTAGGGATGCATTACGAGCCACATAGTGTGGCTCAGAAGCATACTTCCTGAAGTCTAAACTTTTGACTAAGGGTGTACATGTATAGTTGATACGATGATAAAAAAACTCATATAAGGGCGAGACTGTCAATTTTACTCCTAACGTAGACATAAAACCTCATTAGTCTGCATTCTGTGTTCAACACTCTATTTAAGGAACTGTATGTGATAAAAATGAACCAATATTCAGAATATATGTCAAAATATACAGTTTTGTTTTATGTTACGTTCAATATTTCATACGAACAAATGCATCTTACTTGTTTTGTTCAAACCCCCAATATTCAATCGTCCTGAGAGAAAGGTCATCACTGTTGCGTGTAAACTTTAATTTCATGCATCGAGAGGCATATGGGCTCCTGTAGTATGTTGTGCGAAAGAGGACCATGTTTTCCTTGGACTGAAGTATCTGAAATTGATATCATATGTATTTGAGAGGCACGAACGAATGTTGAGTATATTTTGCATGCGGAAAAGAGAGTGATTTTCCTTGTGAGATTGCTATATTCAAGCAGAGATTTCGAGCTTCCTAGGTGGCCAACTTAATACGCACAAACATATTTTCACCCGAATTCTCTATGAAAAGAACAGTACTTTCCACAGAATAAAATTAACCAGACCAAACTCAACTCTACCACAATTTACCTTTTGTTGTGAATATATTTTACATGCATCGGAGATTTCCTCATCGGGCATGAAAGTTTCAACCACGAGTCTAAAAGCGTCCATCCTTTGCTATGGAACTGTGTACCCAAGCTGTGCCTCTTCAGTTCTTGTTCGGTCTTAGTAACGAGGGGATCAGATCAACAGTGAGGTGTAGCATTCGAAGAGGGTCTGAGTTGTGAGAATTCAATAAATCACAGTGCAAGTATTCTTCTCCAATATGGCCTTATTGTTGTCATAACGTTCACCGCTGAGTGAGAGTGTTCCGGAGCTGAGGAAATGAATACAGTGAAGATAGAAACGACAAGGTAATATAGTTATCATCTGGGGAACCTCTGGACTTCAACGCTTGGCGGTCATACATGTTGGAAGCTCTTATAAAGCTTATATTCTCTTTGCAACTCGTTTCTCGAATACCTAGGATGAGTTGGATTGCAACGCGTTTCCAATGCTACACTGTAAAAGTAAAAATGTTTATTTCTGGCAAGTCAATACACATTACTGGAGAAACGCGCGTACATCCTATAGATGTTTAGCAATATTCATCAACATTACAAAAACACCAAGCTAACTGCATAATGCCGTTATTCAGAAGAGAACGCACTAAAGTGATAAAGTGCAGAATGAAAAACAATTTCAACGCCATTGGACCCTTCCATGCTTTCCCAAATCAATCTGTGAAGCCACAATCGATACTCTGAGCAGGGCACCTATAGTTAGCTGCGTGTGCGTAGGTAGAAAATTTGGTGGGTAACTCTTATACCATCGCTATATGCAGAATGTAATTAAGCCCTTTCACTTTGTAAATCAACGCTAAAGGCGAACATTATGCCATAAAGACTTCAGTGTAAAATAAAAAAAAAATGAACTGCGCCTCCTTGATTGCAAGCTTATATCCGAACAATAGTTCTTTTTGTTTACATATATGGTGGCTTACGCTGTTTAATGCACTCTTCAAGGAAAGATGGTGATTCGTAAAACTGTTTCTTGTAGTATTCTTGCACATACCAAAGTAATCACTAGAGTTGTGATGAGAACAATCCCTCATTGTATTGCGTTCAGAATATGACTTCGCTTTGGCGCAAAAAAATATAGGTTGGCTAGCATTACACTTTTGAGTACACATAATAATTGAAACAAACAGGAAAAAGAGAACGCTTGGCATATAATTATTGTTACGTGGGATCTCTGAGTGGCCACACGAAAGACAGGCGGGACAAAACGAACCTAGTTTCAGTGGGAAGTGGAGGTTTCCGAACGTCTGAAGCTAGCGCTCTTCCACTTTTCTGGATTTTATATCGCTGTGAACTATTTGTGATCTCGACATCCTTCGGGATGGCGGGCGCACGACCCTTGCGCCCACCCGCCACCATCGAACAGGCTACAGCGTACTCGACGGGTCACCTTGACGTCGCGGACGTGGAGCTTCCAGACTCGGCAGATGACTCCACCGTGACTGAGATGGATTCCGACAACGGCTACACGCCTGTACAGTCGCGCCGCCTGAAAAGGAAGCTGCGCCGAACATCAGTAATGAGTGAGACACCAAAGAAGAATGCTGAAAAGCAAGGGATCTTTTCCGTGGCCTTCGTACCAACAACGGCAACGGCGAATCTGAATGTGATAAACAGACAGCACCTGACGCAGTTTTTCGACCAGCTGGTTCCCGGTGAAGTTGACGAAGTCAGAATTAATCCCTGGAAGAATATCCTGACCGTGGATGTCAAATCCCAGGCTACAGTGGACAAGCTGAAAGGAATTGGTGCGCTAGGCAACATGCCGGTCCGTTCCTTTCTTGCACATGGGAAAAAGACTACTGCAGGTGTAATCAGCGACGTTGACCCCGAGATAAGTGAAAGCGATCTCTGCACGCTGATCAAATCTACGGCGCGCATTGTGGATGTTCATCGATTCGGCCGCTCAAAGTGCATTAAATTAGTCTTTGAAACTGAATCCCTCCCATCACACGTTAAAGTGGGCTATGTGAGACACCCAGTTCGGATGTATGTTCCAAGACCTGTTCAGTGCCACAAATGCCACAAGATCGGACATGTGAGCGCCGTTTGTCGAAACGAGGTCTCCTGCCGTCGATGCGGCGGTACGCATCCTCATGAAGCATGCGAGACGGAGACTGTCAAGTGTGCGAACTGCTCGGGTGCCCATGAATCGACGGCTAAGGACTGCCCTAAAATTCGGGATGAAAAACGTATACTAAAAAAGATGGTGAGAGATAACTCGACTCATCAAGAAGCGGCCGCGTCTATTCGTCGTCGCAAGCACCGTTCCCGACGCCGACACAAGGAATCGGAAGGCAAGCCTAGCCTGGATAAGTCAACTTCAGAGTTAACGTCAGCTCAGGTGCCACAACAGATTGAGTCTAATCCCGCTAAGAGTACTCTTGCTGTAATGTCGCAGACAGTGTCACAGGCCAAGGATCCGACAGAGGCTGTTGTATTACCTACCGCCTCTGATGCTGAGTGGCCAGCTCTACCATCAAAGGCCAACGCCAGGCATAATCCCAGTTTGGTTGCCACACGTACTGAAAATTCCGACAACCCCGACAGCCAGCAGGTAAAAGAAATGCTGAAACAGCTGGTTCGTTCAATGCGGGTGCTGCTCTCCAGCATCAACACACAAACAGCAAAGTTTGCTGTTCAGTTTTTGGACGCATTTGAGCCGCTCTTGGCGGCATTGCAATAATTCACAATGGCGCAACAAACTAACCCCACCTCTGTGACGATGCACTTGCGCCGCAGTGTTGTGATGCAATGGAATGCTCGAGGCCTGCGTGGTCGGCTGAGTGACTTCCGACAGCGGGTACAGAAGTACCGCTTTCCTGTGATTGTGATCTGTGAGCCCAACATGCCGGCTGCTTTCCGCCTTTCTGGATATGTTCTGCTATGGTCTAGAGAAGCTAACGAAACAAGCAAAGTGCTGGTATGTGTACGCCAAGACATTGCGCACGTCCGCCATGCTCTGCAGCCCCACAACACGAACCACTACATTTGTTTGACGTTAACCCTGAAAGGACGAGTATGTTCTGTAATTGGCGCTTATATTCCACCGAGAAATGGTTTGGACAAATCATATCTATTTTCAATAATCCAGTGTTGTGCAGCTCCTCGTATTATTGTGGGGGACTTTAATGCTCACCACCCTCAGTGGGGTAGTGCAATAATGAGCAATAGAGGAAGAGACCTGGCAGACTTTATGCATACGCAAGATCTCGTCAATATAAACGACGGCTCACCGACGTTTCTACGCGGAACAACCTACAGCAGCTGCTTGGATGTGGCGTTTGTTTCCAGAAACCTCCATCCCTCCGTTTCTTGGTGTAGTGATGTGGAAACACATGGCAGTGATCACATACCAACGTACATATGCATCAAGTGGTTTGCACCTGCCACTTCACCTCGTGTGCAATACACAGACTGGCCCGCCTTTAGGGCAGCGGTGGAGACTTCCAGCGTGGACCTCCAGTCACCATCTCAAATAGAAGGACTCATTACTTCCTCTCTCAGTGAGAACACTCGCTATGTTAGTGTGCCGGTGTCAGTGTCCAGCATCGACGTGGAATTCGAGCGGCTTCGCGCGATCCGTCGGCGGGCTGAAAGGAAGTACAGAAGAACGAAATCCGCACAAGATCTCGCACTTTCTCGCCGAGCTAGACGACAAGTTTTGCGTCACCTGGAGAGGTTAGGACGACAACGTTGGAGACAGTTCTGCTCATCACTGGATCCCCGTAAGCCCCTGTCGCGTATCTGGCATGTTGCGAGAAGCTTGCGCACACCTCCGCAAGAAAGGCACCCTTTTCGTGCCCTGGCCCTTTACCAACGCCGCAATGAAGTTGACGTAGCTGAAGATTTTTGTAAAATGGTTGTGGGCACAAACCAGGCACAGTTACCAATTTCAGAGGTTTTTGCACCACCTTCGCCGAATGATCAATACGACGTGCCCTTTACAATAGCTGAATTAGACGCCGCTCTTGCTTCTTGTCGGCATTCATCCGCACCTGGTCCTGACGGGATTACATATTCAACCTTATCGAACCTAGGCAAGGATGGTAGAACTGCACTACTTAATTACTTCAATGATATATGGGCTTCTAGTACTGTTCCTGAACACTGGAAAATTAGCCGCCTGGTTGCTCTTTTGAAGCCTGGAAAGCCTCCTCTCGAACTTACCTCATACCGGCCAGTTGCCCTAGCAAGCTGTGTTGGAAAAATTATGGAGCGCATGGTGCTGGCAAGACTTGAGTGGTATCTAGAGAGTAATGATCTTTATCCGAATATGATGACTGGATTTCGCCGCGGACGCTCTTCCATTGACAGCGTCATAGACCTTGTGGCGACAGTAGAACACGAAAAGCGTCACCGTCGACTAGTAGCTGCTGCATTTTTAGATATAAAGGGAGCTTACGACAACGTCCTCCATGAAGCTATTCTTGATGGACTTGACGACGTGGGAGTTGGTGGCCGACTGTACTTGTGGATTGTAAGCTATCTCAGCGGCCGCTCTGTTTACATGACTACGCCTGAAGGAGATACTACCCACTTTCAGGTCGGTCGTGGAGTTCCACAGGGAGGAGTTCTCAGCCCAACTTTATTTAACGTTGCGCTAATTGGCCTGGTGAGTGAACTGCCAACTAACATCCACATCAGTGCATATGCTGACGACATCTGCATCTGGGCCTCTGGTTCGACGCGCCCACAACTACGTGCGAGACTGCAACGAGCTGTGTCATCAACATCGATGTACTTACGGCGTCAAGGTTTATTTTTAGCGGCAGAAAAGTGTGCAGTGATAGCGTTTACGGGAAAATGTGTCAGCCGCTACCCGATTACCCTTCATGGAGTCGTAATACCATACGTCTCCAGGCAC
Organism: Amblyomma maculatum; assembly: GCF_055883805.1. Classification (NCBI taxonomy): domain Eukaryota; kingdom Metazoa; phylum Arthropoda; class Arachnida; order Ixodida; family Ixodidae; genus Amblyomma; species Amblyomma maculatum. Next base: position 13,385 of record NW_028146753.1, on the reverse strand, counting down.
AGATTCCTGGGAGTAATTATTGACCACCGACTATCTTGGTCGAAACATATTGCTATGGTGAAGAAGAGGCTAATTAATTTTTGCCATGTACTTCGTTACATAGCTGGCATCAAATGGGGTCCAACTGAGCGCTCCTTAATACGGCTTTACGAGGCTCTGTTTGTTGGCTACATCCGGTACAGTCTCCCAGTACTTTCTAGTATGAGCATTTCCTGCTTGCGGACTTTAGAGAGCGTGCAAGCGCAGGCACTGAAAATATGTCTTGGACTGCCCAGATGCACCTCTAACAAAGGCACAATTGAAGAGGCACACGCTCGCCCAATGTCCATATACTTGTCACACGAACCACTTCGTGTATATTTACGAGCACTTACAAGACACCGTTTTCACCCACTCAGCAAGATTCTGGATGAGAGGCCGGACTGCAGTTTTACAAGTGCACTCCGCTGCCATCAGTCGCAAGTACCGACAGGATATGCCCTCCCATATCGTCCCACCCAACCACCATGGACGATGGATAAACCTTTGGTGCACCTTCGTGTTCCCGGAATACTAAAAAAATCTATGGTACCAATTAGTGGACTCAAACAACTTACTCTGGCACACATCTGGTCAGAATATCCCAGTTATATTCACGTATACACCGATGGATCTGTGTCAGCACAGGCATCCGCTGCAGCTGTGGTCATACCAGCTCAGAAAACGACTCTGCATTTCCTTTTGGGACATAATTCTACATCAACCGCTGCCGAACTTGTAGCCATTCGGGAATCTATTCGCTATATATGTGGGGAACCACCTCAAAAATGGTGTATATTCACGGACTCGAAGACTGCATTACAAATTTTGGAAAACTTCTTACGCCACACTGCCTATCAGTCCCTGGCACTAAACATTACGGAGCTCATCACATCTGCCCAGCTGCAAGGCCACATGATAATGTTTCAATGGATTCCTGCCCACTGCGGCCTCCATGGGAATGAGCAGGCCGATGTTGAAGCGAAAAGCGCACTCATCAATGGCTTCCAAACAGCTGTGCCTTTTTCAAGAGCGGATACGACGTGTCTTCTAAAGAGTTGTATGAATATTGCTACAGCGACTTACTGGGCTCAACCAGACGCCCGACACATGCGTCTAAGAAAGCTTGATCGAACATTTAAATTTACTGTTCCGCGTGATATTCCGCGTCATCAGACATGCTTGATACATCGACTTCGTTTAAACGTGGCTTTCACGCGCAAGTACTTACATTTAATTGGACAGATGGACTCACCGGAATGTTTAACTTGTGGCATCCCAGAGACTGTGGACCATGTATTATTGGTGTGCCCAGAGTATGCGAACGAAAGAAATGTGCTAGCTGCTTCCTTGAAGCGTTTAGACAAGAGGCCTCTGTCGGAGGAACTGCTGCTGGGCGCTTGGCAGGACAAGGGGAAGGGCATCCAGGCAGTGCGCGCTCTTTGCCGTTATTTGAGCGCCAGTGGACTTGATTCACGTTTGTAAAGCAAGCTGCTCTGTCTGTATATATATTTCATATGCCTTCTCCCACATCGTCACCCATCATGACCTTCTTTCTTCTCTCCTTCCCCTTCCCCAGTGCAGAGTAGCAGGCCAGATTTGAATTATTCGGGCCAACCTCTCTGCCTTTTCCTATCAATAAATCCATCTATCTATCTAGTTTCAGTGGCGTAGCTTTTACCGCACCCCACCAGTACAACCTCTTTCTTCTCGAGACTCCCTGCCGTGCAAACACCGGTCCCTCTTACGCCCCCCCCACCCATCTCCCCTCGGGAGAATCGCTTTCTCGGTGCGTACTAGACAGGTGAGCACGAATAATGCAGTTTATGATTAGGGACATTCACGACTTTTATGTTAGGTGATGTGGAAGGAATCTTAGTGTGCACAGCTTAGTTCTCGTAGGCGACGTCGGCGAGTTCCCCCAAGATGCGCTAAGGACCCACGAAGCGAGGCAGGAGGTTTTTGCCCAAGCCTGCATGCCAAGCGGGACAAAGTAGTACGAGGCAGCCAGGAGGGTACTGGGCGTAACAAAGTGAAGGTTGTAGGGACGCTTTTCGACCCCTGACAGGCGACAGTCCCTTTCGATCAATATGGCAGCTGGATTATCGCTAGCGATGGTATCAGATGACTGATAGCAGCACGAACCATCAATCAAGGATTAACATGTCGAAACGAAGCAAATGGCTGTGGCTGAACATTACCCAGTCGGAAAAAAACTACAGAAAATTTTCTGATGTTACGACAAAATTTCTGTGCTGTTTTTGACGGGAACCTTGTTGTGACAACAGAACATTCTGTAATAACATCAGAAATATCTGCAGTTACAACAAAAAAGTGCTACAGACCTACAGTCAACAGAAATATACTACAGAAAAACTACAGAACTACAGAAAAGTTTGATGGTTACAACAGAACTACAGGATATTTTGTCGTATTTTTGACACAGTTCTGTAGTTTTTTTCGACTGGGAGAGCACAGAATTCAGCGGCACCATGGTGTTAACAGTTATATGTGAACGTGACGAAAGTTAAAGACGTCCTAGTTAAACGGTAAATGCAGGCATATATGGAAAGCGTGTTGCTCATCGTGCATTGGAAGCATTGAGACCGTTTGTTTGGGAAGCGTAGGCCGTTGTGAAAGTGTGACTAGCAGCGAGAAGGCGGGAACAACTTGAGAAAGGAAAATAGCAGCTGATAATGAGCGCCTTCAAACAGAATGGCATCATGGAGGACAACGTTTGCAGCATTATAAGCGCAATTAGAGGGAATATCTCGGAATAAAGCACAACCCGTGGCGTAATCGGTCACTGCAGCCATCCATTTGATCCTGGATGTGGAAGTTGGAAAACACCTAAGCCTGCGAGACCGACACGGGAAACGAATCAGTTGGGATGGCGATTGGTTGAAAGGGTGCACTAGGCATAACCGAGGTGGTCTTAGGGTGCTGAAACGGTTTGCAAGCGGTAACATAGCGAAATACAAAGAGATAAAAGCGGGCGAGAGGAATCAACTAGGGTAAGTATAAACTAGATTATTAGCACACTAGCGCGCCGCCGCGCGGTGGTTTCCTTGGCCGCTGGGGATTGCGGTATCGCCAATAGTTTGATTTTCTAGAATTCGAGCGCAGCACATAATTGCCAGATGTTCCAAATTTTATTTCCGAATGTGTAGCGGCTATTTTATTTCCGCGGTTGCTCATGTAAAATAGACGGATTAGTTAAGACATTAGAATTTTCATTCACGTTTTCTTTTTGGCGTTCAGTACGCAGTTATGCTAGTACGCTCACCTTAGTAGCTTTACGCCGAGAAACAATATAAAATATTTCTCAATTCTGCGCATTTAGGTGGTGCAAATATAGTGACTAATAGCAGTGTAGCAGTTAGTGACAAGAAATTCTGCCTGCTGCAGCAAGGAAGGTACACTGAAATACCACACCGTCTTGTGGCTGTAAATTAGAAAACAACCAATGAGAAGAAATTTTTCACTTCAATTATTATATGTCACCAGAGAAAAATTAAATAATCATGATTATACCTTAGTAGGGTCTTCATGCTGGTAAGCTTCTTCTTTACTTGACAGAGTCGAATCACCCAAAGCATCACTAAAGAATATACCCATTCCTCCTGTGATACCGAAGATCATTGCAGTGAAGACGGACATTGTTCCACGAACAAAACTGTACCGGTAGCTCAGGCTTTGCCGTATTGACGACAATACCGCCAACTGCTAGCGATCAGAATATTGTCTTCTTTGCTTCCGTTTTGAAGGAAGAACTGACGCTGATTTGTTATATAGTTAGGCATGATCATTTGCAATGATTTGGCTGCTGTCCTGTTGAGTGAAATATCAAGCATTCGCATACAAGCTGTTTTGCGCAGTGAAGACGGATACCACTAATGCTAATTTCTACAGCTACTGCTAACACGAATTCGTAATTACCCCTCGCATAAAAACGATTCTTCTGCTGGTTCTTGCTCTGTACAGTGAATAAAAAGAAACGCCACACACACACACACACACACACACACACACACACACACACACACACATATATATATATATATATATATATATATATATATATATATATATATTTATACTGGACGCGATATTCGGAGGTCGTGGGTTCGACTCCCACCATCGGCGCGTTGTTTTTCCTTCAGCTTTTCTTTTAATACTCTTGATCTTGATAATCACCATAAGTCATATTCTTGCCAAATACCAACAACCAAACAATAAATCTCGCTACAGATCTCGCTACAGAATAGGTATTCAGCTCTAACTGAGGATGGCGACATTACCCTAGAGGCAAGGAACAATAATTTCCGAGATATCATTACTGAGTGCGCGGTAGAAGTAGGCGGTAGGATAGTTAGAGAGGATACCGGTAAGCTGTCTAAGGAGACGAAAGATTTGATTAAGAAACGCCAGAGTATGAAAGCTTCCAATCCATCAGACCAGATCGAATTGGCCGAGATATCAAAGCTAATCAATAAGCGCAAGGTGGCCGATATAAGGAAGTATAACATGGAGAAAATTGACCATGCTGTAAAGAACGGGGGAAGCCTTAAAGCGGTAAAGAAGAAATTGGGCATAGGCAAAAACCAGATGTATGCGATAAGGGACAAGGCGGGCAACGTCATCACTAATATGGACAAGATAGTCAAAGTAGCCGAGGAGTTCTATACAGATCTCTACAGCAGCCAAAGTAGTCAGGACCGTAATGAGATTGGCGGTAGGGAAAAACAGTCAGACGTTCCACCAGTGACGAAAGACGAGGTCAAGAAAGCATTAGAAACTATGAAAAGGGGGAAATCAGCTGGAGAGGATCAGATAACTACAGATTTGCTGAAGGACGGGGGGGATATCGTGCTAGAAAAACTGGCCACCCTGTATACGCAGTGCCTGGTGTCATCGACGGTACCGGAACCATGGAAGAATGCAAACATTATCCTCATTCACAAGAAAGGGGACTCTAAGGACCTTAAAAATTACAGACCAATCAGCTTACTGTCTGTTACGTATAAGGTATTTACTAAGGTAATCGCTAATAGAATCAGGACAACCTTAGACTGCAATCAATCAAAGGATCAAGCAGGGTTTCGGAAACGGTACTCTACTATCGATCATATCCATACCATCAACCAGGTGATAGAAAAATGCTCGGAATATAACCAGCCCTTATACATAGCATTCATTGATTACGAAAAAGCATTTGACTCAGTTGAAACCTCAGCGGTGATGCAGGCATTGCGAAATCAGGGGGTAGACGAGCCGTACGTGAAAGTGCTGGAAGATATATATAGTGGCTGCACAGCAACCATAGTTCTGCATAAAGAAAGTAACAAAATTCCCATAAAGAAAGGTGTTAGGCAAGGAGACACAATCTCCCCAGTACTATTCACAGCTTGTTTAGAGGAAGTATTCAGAGACTTGGAATGGGAGCAGTTAGGGATAAGGGTAGATGGAGAATACCTCAGTAATCTGCGATTTGCTGATGACATTGCCTTGCTAAGCAACTCGGGGGATGAACTGCAAATAATGATTGATGACCTAGACAGAAAAAGTAGAAAGGTAGGCTTGAAAATCAATATGCAGAAGACTAAGGTAATGTTCAACAGCCTCGGGAAGGAACAGCAGTTTACATTAGGTAGCGAAATACTGGAAGTAGTAGGCGAATATGTCTACTTAGGACAGGTAGTAACCGCAGATCCGGACCATGAAAAGGAAATAACAAGAAGAATAAGATTGGGATGGTGCGCATTTGGCAAGCACTCGCAGATTATGACTAGCAGCTTACCGGTATCGCTCAAGAGGAAAGTATACAACAGTTGCATCTTGCCTGTACTCACCTATGGGGCTGAAACGTGGAGGCTAACCAAGAGAGTTCTACTTAAGTTGAGAACAACCCAGAGGGCTATGGAACGAAAAATGGTATGGGTAACATTAAGAGATAGAAAGCGTGCAGAGTGGGTCAGAGAAATAACTCAAGTTACCGACATTCTAGTGGAAATTAAGAAGAAGAAATGGACATGGGCAGGACATGTAGGGCGAAGAGAGGATAACCGATGGTCGCTGAGGGTAACAAACTGGATTCCAAGGGAAGGAAAGCGTAGCAGGGGGCGGCAGAAAGTTAGGTGGGCGGATGAGATCAAGAAGTTCGCAGGGGTCAAGTGGATGCAGCTAGCACAGAACCGGGTTAAGTGGAGAAATATGGGAGAGGCCTTCGCCCTGCAGTGGGTATAATCAGGCTGATGATGATGATGATGATGATGATGAAACAATAAATAAAAAGAAAAAATATCCAACGTTTGCCTTAGACTCGTAGTCTGTCAGCTCCTTCAAACTCATAATAACGAGCCCCTCATTCCACTTTCAATTATCTGCACTATACAGATGTGTATATATATATATATATATATATATATATATATATATATATATATATATATATATATATATATCAATACAACTACAATACAATACATACAACTATCCCGATTATCTATTTTATTGTAACAAACGTTTCGGATGGTGGACCGTTCTTAAGGGTAGAATTGAGAATATATATATATATATATATATATATATATATATATATATATATATATATATATATATATATATATATATATATATATATATATATATATATATATTGACACACCGCTGCCCATCTTCTAGTGCCACCAAGTGGCCGAATGTCTTGTTGGCGCGTGGCTGAGCGTCGTCCTCGTCAGTCTCGAGTTTTGCTTGATTAAAAAAGAAGGCAGCTCGGTTGTTCTTCTATTTGCTACCTGTGTTGGTGACAATATATATATATATATATATATATATATATATATATATATATATATATATATATATATATATTGTCACCAACACATGTAGCAAACAGAGTGAGTGAGTGAGTGCAAAAACTTTATTGATGTCTTTTTGGTTAGTCTCGCAGCGTCTTCCTGCAGCCGCTTCTTCGCCACCGTTGGAGACTCCTTAGCACGGGCGGTTCCCTCATTCCAGGGCTCCACTGGTCCTGGCTACCTCGCATGCGTGCTGCACCAATGCCCTTTGGGTGGTGAGCTCGCAGCTGGTTAGCAGGCCCTCCCATTGCTCCGCACTCGGGTTAGTTTGTTTGTGGAAAGTGTAGTTGTGTTTACATTCCCATGTGACGTGGTATAGGGTCGGACTGTCTCCGCACCAGGGGCAGCTATCTCTATACTGTGTGGGAAACATTTTGTTTAGAATGTATAAGTTGTGGAAGGTGCCAGTCTGCAGTCTTCTCCAGCTGGTCGCTTTTTGTGTGAGTCGCTTGTGGGGCGGAGGGTATTTTAACATGCTGCCTCTGAAGAACAACCGAGCTGCCTTCTTTTATATATATATATATATATATATATATATATATATATATATATATATATATATATATATATATATATATATATATATATATATATATATATATATATATATATATAAATTTAAAGAAGCCAATAGTCTTTGAGAGTCCAAGGTGAGAGTTATGGTCATATTATTTTTATTATTTAGTATTTTGTAGTATATTTTGCCCAGCATTAGTCTTGTGATGACTTTAGGGAGAAAGACAATAAATAAAAAGGCGGAAGGCAAAACAACGCGCCGATGCTGGGGATGAGAAAAACAACGCGTCACCATCGGCGCGTTGTTATCCTTCCGCTTTGTATTCACAGTCTTTCTCCCTAAAATCATCCCAAGACTAATGTTGGGAAAAATATACTGCAAAATACTAAATTATAATAATAATAATGATAAAAATAAAATCCCCATACGGTTACCTTGGACTCTCAAAGGACTTCTTTAACTGTACCATAACGAGCCCGTCATTTCCCCTTCAATTTTCTGCTTTTTGGTATATATATATATATATATATATATATATATATATATATATATATATATATATATATATATATATATATCACCTAACATAAAACAACTCGCGTATGAAACATTTGTGCGGCCAAAATTAGAGTATGCATCATCCATCTGGCACCCATGGCAATCGTATCTCACCATCGAATTGGAATCAATCCAAAATCGTGCAGCCCGGTTCATCACTTCATGCTACTCAAGAGAAGCCAGTGTCACCGCCCTCAAGCAGTCCCTCCGTCTCTCAACGCTAGAATCACGCCGAGTCGTTTCCCGCCTATGCTTACTTCATACATTTTATCATAACACAAGATCACGGCACGCTCTATTAACCGCCCCACTACGAACGTCCTCCCGGCTAAGTCACGGTAACCCGATAGCACGCATCAGTGGCCACTCGTCTGCTTACAACAACTCATTTTTCCCCAACGCAATAGCACTATGGAATTCACTGCATAACGACATCGCTGCATGCACTGATCACAAAACATTCCGCGAGAAAATAAAAATTCACCTCGCATAGATCTTGATCACTTCTGCGCTCTTTGTAGCGAGTATTGCTTGACATATCTTTAATAAATGATGTATCATTTGCTGGGAAACCCTGATATGACTACAACCCCCTTTATGTTTGTTTCTATGTTTGTTCTTTTTATTGTTATGCACGTTCCCATCATCGCCGTTGTAAACCAATAAGCCCCCCCTTATGTAATGCCTTCGGGCCTTTAAGGGATCAATAAATGAAATGAAATATATATATATATATGCGAACGGCCTACGGATGTGCGGGTAGGCAAGTGGCCAACTGTGTCATAACATCCGTGCTTGCATGATTTGATCTCACGAATCGATAATCTTGAAGAAATTTGGGTGCAGCCCAAGCAGAGAAGTGTACCGGGAATACATTATTAAGAAATTGTTTTGTCTTGTGTAAGCGGAACTTCTGCACTTTATCTCATAAAGAATTTCATATTTCGAAGGAAGGCATGAGCCAGCGTGCCAGTTTTCTCAGATGGTTGGATGGTAAGCACTTGTTTTATTGCGATTATTCAATTTGTGCGGATCACGTGCGTAATTAAACTCATTTAAAATTGCGTTTTCTACCCTTTGGGATCTGATAAAGAGATGCATATTTCTGTAAATACATATACATAAAAATATTATCGTCGTTCCTCAAGTATTTGCCTCCACAGTTCTATATTTTGTTAACAGAAATGCTGTTTGAAATATGTTAGTTATCATTCGCATTGAAATGATCTCACTATGTTAGTGTCGTAAACTTGTTTTACACTTCACACTGCATATATAAATACGTAAACAATATAACTTTATTGAAACGATGTGCTCTATTCTATACTTTTGCAAACGAGAAGTATCTGTGGAGCTGAACACGAGTTTTACCTTTCTCGTTGCCCGTACGTGGTAACGGTAGTGCGCAGTGAAAAACGACATTGATGTATTTTTCTACACGAACGCAAAAGGATGAAGAATGGCTACAAAAACTACTGAAGAGAATTTATATCGCAGTTGTCATTGCGCAGAAAAGTAAATTTTCTTTTCGTGATGTATTTCAGTAACTGGACCTTCTCAACGCCTTTCCTTTTACTCAAATTTTTTCTCCTTTTTGCCGCCATAGCAACTGCGAGTGCTCAGCATCGAACCGGTTACGGCTGAAAAAGTTTCCTTTCATAATACCTAAAATAATTTCAGGTGCGTAAAAGAAGCCGCTACACTGGTTACTATGCAAAAATTATCACTTGAATGTCATAAGTGCGAACAAGAAGCGACCACACAGTCCGTCGGGAACCCAATTGTGTTGTACGTGAACAACGGAAGTCTGTGTTTAATGAATGTGCTATCGCCAATGCGAGCCGCACCCTCTCGAAGGTCGACATGAATTACACTCTTACTGGAAAGGAATATTTGCCATTCTTTGGGCCATAACTAAATTCCACTCTTACCTGTACGGCTAACCCATTCTACATTGTCACCGACCAGTATGCTTTAGGCTGGCTGTCGTCCTTAAGGGATCCATCGGTTCCCCATAGCCATTGGGCCTAATGCTTTCAAGAGTACGACATTCGTGTCGTTTACCATTTCGGACGCAAACACTCTATCGCTGCCTTTAAATTCTGCGAATCTGTCCATCAATAACCTTGTTATTTGATCTTTACGACCGCTCGACATGAGCGTGGAAAAAAGCAAAGGCCACTGGATTTCTTCTCTCGTTTACCTTCTATCCGGCCGCACCACGCCGGCACCAACCCGCTCGCTTCGGCGTTAAGCCCGCTACTTCATTCCCTGAGATTATGTTCTTTATCGACGTAATCACATGCCCGAAGGTCGTCAATAACGGCTGTTCATTTTTGTCAATTTCACTCAGAAGTCTGAACTTATTTCAACACCGACACTCAAGATCCTCATAGCAGTTTTTTTTATTCTGTACGCAACTTCACCAATGTTAATACCGGCGTGGCATATACAGCTATTTAGGGAAGTACATTCGCTCATGCCTTGAGTATGAGCGCCGCAAGACTCAACCGAAGTGACTCCCTGGTAGGTTGGAGCCTTTTCTCTGCCCTGCCCGTCCATTTGATCGCTTGGGAATTGACCTTTATGGGACCGTGGCACCTTCTACGTCAAGTTAGCGCTGGGTGGTCTTCGGCGGTAGAGCATCTTGCACAATATGCCGAAACAGCCGCTACAGCCTAGTGTGGCTTTATTAATTTTCCGACAACTCATGCTCCGCCACGGCGCCCCTTGTGAACTGAGCGACCGCGGTCGCGTATTGTTAGCCGACGTAGTCAAGTAGCTCTTCAACGAATGCCACATAGTTCATCAGACAACGGCGGCTTACCACCCTCAATCAAAAGGGCTCACTGAGCGGTTAAACAGGACGCTTGGTGGCCATTTTACTATGTATATCCGTCCAGACCATTATAACCGGTACCTCATTCTTACCATTTGTCACATACGCTTTATTGCTGGCTTGTAATAAACAACCGCAGTTTCTATTTTTTCCCGCTTACGTACTTGAACCTTCTAGCCGATTTGATACGATTCTTCGTTACCATCCTGATGCATCCGGCTGCAATCGTGTGTCTGACATTACGAAGTATGCCGAAAAATGCAGCCAGCTCGCCCTTTCCCTCAGGAGTGCTGATCAATGTCAATAGAGAGCCCGCGATCCCGATCCAGCTCTTGCCACTTAAGCGCCCGGATCACTTGTTTTGCTATAGATCCCCACAGGCATAGCTGACCTTTCCTCCAAGTTCCTCTCCAAATATCCCGGCTTTTATGGTATGGCTCTCAAACGTATGCGGGGAACTATATTGTTGCGCCCTTGACACCCTCGCTGGACCTCTGCTGTTGTGGCCATACAATAGTTCATGTCAGCCGACTCAAGCCGTAACACACTTATTCGCTATACACTTCGTTATATAAAATGTCATGTGTCAGGAACTCATCCATATAACGTTGCATCTGACGTAAGAGATTTGTTTGCATTTGCAGGTCAATGAAGCTCAAGATGATACCGTTCATTTCGACCAACAGAAAGCCTTGCTGCTGCTGCTGCTGCTGCTGCTGCTGCTGCTGCTGCTGCTGCTGCTGCTGCTGCTGCTGCTGCTGCTGCTGCTGCTGCTGCTGCTGCTGCTGCTGCTGCTGCTGCTGCTGCTGCTGCTGCTGCTGCTGCTGCTGCTGCTGCTGCTGCTGCTGCTGCTGCTGCTGCTGCTGCTGCTGCTGCTGCTGCTGCTGCTGCTGCTGCTGCTGCTGCTGCTGCTGCTGCTGCTGCTGCTGCTGCTGCTGCTGCTGCTGCTGCTGCTGCTGCTGCTGCTGCTGCTGCTGCTGCTGCTGCTGCTGCTGCTGCTGCTGCTGCTGCTGCTGCTGCTGCTGCTGCTGCTGCTGCTGCTGCTGCTGCTGCTGCTGCTGCTGCTGCTGCTGCTGCTGCTGCTGCTGCTGCTGCTGCTGCTGCTGCTGCTGCTGCTGCTGCTGCTGCTGCTGCTGCTGCTGCTGCTGCTGCTGCTGCTGCTGCTGCTGCTGCTGCTGCTGCTGCTGCTGCTGCTGCTGCTGCTGCTGCTGCTGCTGCTGCTGCTGCTGCTGCTGCTGCTGCTGCTGCTGCTGCTGCTGCTGCTGCTGCTGCTGCTGCTGCTGCTGCTGCTGCTGCTGCTGCTGCTGCTGCTGCTGCTGCTGCTGCTGCTGCTGCTGCTGCTGCTGCTGCTGCTGCTGCTGCTGCTGCTGCTGCTGCTGCTGCTGCTGCTGCTGCTGCTGCTGCTGCTGCTGCTGCTGCTGCTGCTGCTGCTGCTGCTGCTGCTGCTGCTGCTGCTGCTGCTGCTGCTGCTGCTGCTGCTGCTGCTGCTGCTGCTGCTGCTGCTGCTGCTGCTGCTGCTGCTGCTGCTGCTGCTGCTGCTGCTGCTGCTGCTGCTGCTGCTGCTGCTGCTGCTGCTGCTGCTGCTGCTGCTGCTGCTGCTGCTGCTGCTGCTGCTGCTGCTGCTGCTGCTGCTGCTGCTGCTGCTGCTGCTGCTGCTGCTGCTGCTGCTGCTGCTGCTGCTGCTGCTGCTGCTGCTGCTGCTGCTGCTGCTGCTGCTGCTGCTGCTGCTGCTGCTGCTGCTGCTGCTGCTGCTGCTGCTGCTGCTGCTGCTGCTGCTGCTGCTGCTGCTGCTGCTGCTGCTGCTGCTGCTGCTGCTGCTGCTGCTGCTGCTGCTGCTGCTGCTGCTGCTGCTGCTGCTGCTGCTGCTGCTGCTGCTGCTGCTGCTGCTGCTGCTGCTGCTGCTGCTGCTGCTGCTGCTGCTGCTGCTGCTGCTGCTGCTGCTGCTGCTGCTGCTGCTGCTGCTGCTGCTGCTGCTGCTGCTGCTGCTGCTGCTGCTGCTGCTGCTGCTGCTGCTGCTGCTGCTGCTGCTGCTGCTGCTGCTGCTGCTGCTGCTGCTGCTGCTGCTGCTGCTGCTGCTGCTGCTGCTGCTGCTGCTGCTGCTGCTGCTGCTGCTGCTGCTGCTGCTGCTGCTGCTGCTGCTGCTGCTGCTGCTGCTGCTGCTGCTGCTGCTGCTGCTGCTGCTGCTGCTGCTGCTGCTGCTGCTGCTGCTGCTGCTGCTGCTGCTGCTGCTGCTGCTGCTGCTGCTGCTGCTGCTGCTGCTGCTGCTGCTGCTGCTGCTGCTGCTGCTGCTGCTGCTGCTGCTGCTGCTGCTGCTGCTGCTGCTGCTGCTGCTGCTGCTGCTGCTGCTGCTGCTGCTGCTGCTGCTGCTGCTGCTGCTGCTGCTGCTGCTGCTGCTGCTGCTGCTGCTGCTGCTGCTGCTGCTGCTGCTGCTGCTGCTGCTGCTGCTGCTGCTGCTGCTGCTGCTGCTGCTGCTGCTGCTGCTGCTGCTGCTGCTGCTGCTGCTGCTGCTGCTGCTGCTGCTGCTGCTGCTGCTGCTGCTGCTGCTGCTGCTGCTGCTGCTCATTCTTTCTCATTTCTTCGTTTTCGAACGTTT